>NC_079489.1:110891975-111518364 GCF_020520425.1 Spinacia oleracea
AGAATCATTTCCTCTATTTTACATCTATATAGCATCCTAGGAACTGTTAGGTTATGATACATATGAAAAACATATATCATGCGGAAAAACCTAGATGCCAGGATACATATTAATTGCACATAATCATATAGCATAATTTAGATGCATACACTTTGTAGCGTGCCCTCCCTAGCTGCGCCCGAACCGAACAAGAACAAGTCTTTAGGACTCCAAGTGTCGTCCCTCCGTAGATAGTCCACAGCACGTCCGGATCCGCCTTAAGATTGACCAACTAGAATCGCCCTTAAGGTACTATTATTTTCGGCTAAATGGGCAAGTAATGTGACTGATTTTTTCTGCTAGAAAATCACAGCTTTTATTGTATGAATACTTGTTAAAAAACCCGTGTATAAATTTATGACCCTAGGCATATATTTATAGAACCATGGAAAAGGATTTCAAATCCTGTTAGAATACTAATTAATTAATTAGAATCCTTTTAGAACTCTAAATAATTAATTTTATCTTTTAGGATTAGGATTTAATCATAGAACGAATTCCGATAGCTTTAGGATTCGTATAGCACGCACACGAGCACGAGCACCGCACATCCCGCGCGCATGCCTCGCGGCCCACGCGAGCTGCACGGCGCCTTGGCCCAATGCTCGCAGCCCATTCGCTGAGCGCGCGCGCCATGCCTTGCTGGGCCTGGCGAGGCTTTGGCGTGTGTTGATGCGTGTGGCTTGCTGGGCGACGGCCTGGCTTAATATAGCTTCGTGCTGGGCCTTCGTCTAGCAAGTCTCGTCCGATGCTAATTCGTACGATACGCTTCCGATTAAATTCCCGATTTCGGAATTCATTTTCGATACGAACAATATTTAATATTTCCGATTCCGAAATTAATTTCCGTTTCGAACAAATATTTAATATTTCCGTTTCCGGAAGTATTTTCCGATTCCGATAATATTTCCGATTCTGACAATATTTCCGTTTCCGGCAATATTTCCGGTTCCGGCAATATTTCCATTTCCGATAATATTTTCCGATACGTACAATGTTTCCGTTTCCGGCAACATCTACGACTTGGATAATATTTATATTTCTGATACGATCCATATTTCCGTTTCCGGCAATATCATCATTTCCGGAGTATTCATTTACTTGCCTTTTGACGATCTTAGCTCCCACTGAAACCAAGATCCGTCGATTCCGAATATCCATAGATGGAGTATTTAATGCCATTAAATACTTGATCGTTATGTACTATTTGTGTGACCCTACGGGTTCAGTCAAGAGTAAGCTGTGGATTAATATCATTAATTCCACTTGAACTGAAGCGGCCTCTAGCTAGGCATTCAGCTCACTTGATCTCACTGAATTATTAACTTGTTTAATTAATACTGAACCGCATTTATTAGACTTAACATTAAATGCATACTTGGACCAAGGGCATTATTTCCTTCAGTCTCCCACTTGTCCTCAGGGACAAGTGTGCATTTCCTAATTCCTTTGACGCTCGATGCTTTCTCTTGAACATAAGGTAAGAGTTGTCATCCTTATTATGTCCAGAGGTGTTTCTCGGTTTCAGAGTTCAACTGATCAAATAAACAGATAATCATAGCCTATGATTCATCTGAGCACGGCCATGCATTTTACAGTTTCTAGCTCTCCGAGTGGCCTTGTACAACTTTCAGCATCTCATCCCGATTTATGGGAGGACAATCCCAATCTTGCGATCTTGAGATTAGACTTCGTTTGATAGGTAATTACCTGAGCGTTGCCTTTGTAGCCTCCTTTTACAGTTCATTAATATTTAATTTCCCACGCAACAACTCATGGTCTCCAATCCATGTTGCCATTTCAAAACACGATGCTCTATAGATCGTCCTTGCCAATGGTTAACTCCAAAGGGATCTTTCTTGATCATTTGCCAGTGTTTATGCGTGTAGCATCAATATTTAGCATATCTTTATTTTCTTGAGTCAAGAACTGTTCCTATGTACCTTTTCAAGTACCATAAGTTTTTCTTGATCTCAATCTAGTTGATCTTCACTTAGATCAATAAAGATTGATATATGTTCGTCATGCCTAAAGTCATACGATAAGTTTTTGGCGATCCTTATATTATATCATACATGATAAATTCTTTTGCAGAATAATTCCCAATTGAATTCTATTCATGTAACTTTAGCTCATCTAGTTTCAGTAGATACTAAATCCAGCTAAATTCTTTGACATATAATATAGGTTAAGAATCTTACTTAGATCCTTTGATGTTTAACTTAGTAAATGCTTATACATAGTTCAAACATTCATTACTTAGATTTATTCATATGGATCGAATATCTCCAATGGAGTCTTTCGTGTTTGATTTAGTAAATGTCGTTACTTTATCCAAAACAATATCATAAGATCTTTGTAAATAGATCTTAATACCCAGTATGTACTAAGTTTCGCCTTGGTCCATCATTGATGAATAATTTCAAATCTAAGTCAATAGCATTTGAATGTTATTTCACAATAGAGAGATATGTGTGTGATACACATAGGACCAATTAAGTTTTATGTACTCCCAGTAAACTTCTTATATATCTATAAGAATCATGTACATTTTATGAAACTAAAATACTTATTAGCTTCACTAAAATACAATTCCAATTCCCAATTGCTTGCTTAAATCTGTACTTAGATTTCATAAGCTAGCATTCATTTCAAGCATTATTTGGATCCACAAATCCTATGACATGCCATGTACATAGTTTTCTTCCAACATTTGATTGAGGAATACGTTTTGTCATCCAATTGCCATATGTACCAATATGCAATCATTGCTTGAATTATAGACTTAAGCATTACGATTTTGCATGAGGTTTCAACACAATCCACACCGTGAATTTGCTTGTAACCTTTAGCAACTAATCTAGCTTTGTGTGTGAACACAATTTCATGTTTTTTGGTTTTTATCTTTAAAAAAAACTTGCAACCAATAAGTGTGAAACTATTATTGCAAATCAACAAAATTTCAATTTTGTCATCAAAACATTGAGTATGTTTTATGGCCTCTAACCATTTAAAACATTTGAGTCTATATATGGCCTCTAACCATTTTAGGGAATCTGGGTTTCATCATAGCTTTCTTACAAGTCACAAACTCATTAATCTACGTGATAATAGTTCGACTTCAAGTTGTAGGTTTCTTTACTATCTAATCAAAGAATCTCATAGTTTCATTGACCTGAACTCTATTTTTCTTCACTATCTAATAGAAGAATCTCATAGTTTCAGTCACTTGAACTCTATGCCTACTTGGGTATAGAACATCAAACAAATAGAATATCAACAGACACTTTGAAAGTCCTTTGAATATTCTGTTCTCCTTGAAGCACTTGTAAAGTCTTCTAAGAGATGTCTATTCTTTAAAGCCACTTCTAAAGTCCTTAAGAATATGTGTTCGAATTTTCTGAAGAACTTCGAAAAAGCCTCCGGAATGTCCGTTTATGTTTGTTGTTCGCCTCGAATACCTTCAAGGTCTATTTTCTCCCACTTGTCATTTTGGAAACGAATCTCCAAAACGACATTATTTCGAGCAAACAAACATTATGTTCTCAAAAATTCGTGGTAGAAACAATACCCCTGTGTCTCGTTCACAATGAAACATATATCTATACTTGGGCCTTAGTTTGTTGAATAACAAACACTAAGCTCCCACTGAGTTTAGCAACTCTTTAGATATATATATATTATTGAAAAGATATTCTGAAATTACTTTTCAATAGCTTTGACGAATTTGGTTTAGTTTGGTGGTAGTTGAGCATTTTGTTTTTAGAAATTATAGGAAAAGTCTTTATGATTCATCATTGATCGAATCAAGTACTAATTGACTTCGATCATTCCAACTTAGATATGCCATATCTTATGGAGCTAGATCGTGAAATTACAACACACAATCATTGATGATCATTCTTGGTATAAGTAATCAACAATATGATCTAACCTAGATCTTTATGATTTCTTGCCAAGTGGATTTTATACTTCTGAATCTTTGAACTAGCCAAACGGATTCAAACTTATATCACTTTGAGTAAATAAACCTATATTCACTCAAATCTATGTGAAATAATAAAGTCACAAAATCTTTCTTTAGCTTTGAACTCTATTGTCTAGGCGTTCTAACAATAGTTCATATTTTGTTACTTTCAACAAGTAAGACTAGCTTGTCTTGAATTGATCTAGAAATCAACCAACTTTCAAAAGTCCATCAAAATAGAGCTTTTGAATGTTAACTTGTTGACATGGTCTAAGCAACAATGCCAAAGATTAGTGGAACTCAAATCAAGAGATTGATTTGAACCTAGTAAAGTTCTTTTTGTTAAAGAGTTGTTTTTTTTAATCAGGCATATTGACTCAACCCGTAAATGAGCATTTCATTCAAATAAACAAACAAACATTGTTTTTGTCTTTCTGAATGCGAGTCTTTCTGCGTTTGAAAACAAAAATTCAGGTATGCTGATTATGGAACAAAATAGCCATTAAGTTCCAGCCTTGAAAGGACTTAAAACAAACTAGATGACCCTACAACTAATGTAGCATTGCCATGCTTCATTTCCCACTTGTAGGTCATTAGTGTAGCCTAGCTTCCATTGTTTGAGTTATTACCGGAGTAAGAACCTCAAGCGGTATATGATACCAAGGAAGTTTGATTGCTAGGTCACTTCTCTTTAAACATAAACTTATAGGTAGAAACGAAATCGTAAAATTTCTTTCATTTGTTCCTTATTTTCCTATTTCTTGTACCCTTTCTTATAGTCTTAAGAATTGAATTCTTTAGTGTTGACCTTTATATTTTGTTAGACATGTCCAATGTCACTCCAACAAATTTCTTACCATTTTATTTATGTTGAATATTCTTTTTCAACTAGATGATCTTACCAGAAGCTTCTAAAGTTCTCTAAGCATCGATCTATTCGAATGTCTAGGGACTAGACTCATTCGAGAATTAAATGGACAAAGATATTAGGTTGTTAACCATTGGTAAAGCTGAGCGTTTAAACTCAATGCTTTATAATCTCAAAACTACATTGTATTTTGAATTCACAAGCACCAATCGGTTTGCCATTTGACTTTGATACTCGAAAACAACCATAAAAGTCGCTATAAGAAACGTACATTTTTAATTGCTCATATTCTCTCATTTCCGTGAATCGTTCTTGGATTCACTACAAATCGAGGAAATTTACTGTTACCTTTCTAAAAAGGGTTTATTGCAGTACAAGATATTTAATTATAACCAATAATTAAAACATACATTGAAGCATGCAAAGTCTAAACATTTATCATGAGTAATAACTTGAAAATTAAAGCAATCATGCAATTCAAACAAGTTATTAGCATTTTATTCGAATTTATTGTTCCGGCAGGTGTGAATAAAATGATTCCAAGACCCTAAAACCATTGAAGAATTAAGCACATTATGTATTTAGACTCAATTCTAAAATCTTTTAGGTAAGCAAAAGCCTTTTGCTAATAGTCTAGAAACTACTCTTGGTTAATAGGTACGTCTAAGAGCTTATTAGGTAAACCTATCAATTTTGCCACGACATAAAAGGGCTCCTTACTTATATCGTTGAGTTTCACCAAAACTAACATGTACTCACAATTATTTGTGTACCTTACCCCTTTAGGATAAATAAGTAACACCTCGCTGAGCGTAAAACTATTACTAAATTGATGTAAAGGTTATCCAAGTAAGTGTTATTTTGGCATGTCACCTTTTAACTCAATTTTTAAAGTTTGGAACTTAAGGCTCTTACTATGTTGGTTAGATTTTAAGTGAACTAAAATCCTTAATCATGCAACATAATCAAGCCATAATCTCATGCATAATTAAGACATATTTAAAGCAATAAATAACTTAAAGCATGCATAAGATAAATGTGATCTAGTATGGCCCGGCTTCATCTTGAAGCTTCAACTTCAAAGTCCGTCTTGAAAATGGATTGGAAACTCCGTCTTGAATTTCACCATGGGAGGCGCCATTTTCTTCAAATAGGATAAACTATAATTAAACTAATTACAACTATTTGAAGGTGCGCAGACCATATTTGAATTGAAAAACAAACTTTGGTGCATTAGACCAATTACATTCAAATTAATGGTACGCAGACCATATTTTCTATCCTATTTGGGTCATACTAGTCACTTCATAACCTGCAAAACAGTACATACACATAGCTGGTTAGTAAAACACGTTATGCATCACATAAATATTTGCAGCAATTAATTAAGGGCACCAATAATCTACCAATTATTCAGTCCTTATTAATTCTAATCAAGTTGTTTTAACCTTAAAGGATTTGTAGACCTAATCAAGAGTTTATGACTAAAAATGCTCCCACTTAAACCAATAAATTTATATGGTTTACTAATTTTAAACATAAAAATGTATTTCTAGTCTAACCGGAAACATACAAGTTTAATTTAAATTTAAAGCTCATATAAAATTATAATCGAATCCATTTATTTAATTTATTTTCAGTTGAATTAAATGAACTTAAATTAATTCAAGGTTTTTAATTTTAGTAAAATAATTCGTATAAATTAAAATTTATAATAATTATAATATTCAAAACTAAAATCCGAGAAAACAATTTAAATTATTAATTTTAAAATTAATTAAAATTATTTCCGAACTGAAAATTTCAAATTAAAATTAAAACGAACCAATCGGGTCAAGACAAGGCCATGGGCTTGCGCCCATGCCTCATCAAGTCCAACAAGCAACAAACCCCTTGTCACTCGATTGATCGTACCGCAAAGCCCAAGCAACAATGCACCAATGCGTCACGCCCAGCGAGCCACGCTTGCGCGCAGCCCACTCGCCCATCGCCTTGGCGCGCTGCTGGGCAACGCTTGCTGGACAGGCCAGCCAACGCTGCCCGCGTGCACGTTGTGCTGCGCTTGTCGCTGCCTTGGCTACTGCCTTGCCGTGCTGCTGGGCGAGGCAAAAGCACGTTGTGGCGCAGCATCCATCGCTGCCCACGCGTGCTTGCCTTGCTCGCTGCACTTGCTTGCCCATCGCCCCATCTCCCCACACGCGTAGCACACAGTCCTTAGGCAGCCATTGCCTTGTGCATGCCACGCTCGTCGCTCGCTGCATTCGTACCGCATGGGCGACGAGCTCCCTTGCTCGTCGTCGCGTGCCCGCACTATACAACACCCCTTAAGGGTAACACGTAGCTTCCATTACTTTGTGCGTGCAACATTTATGAGCGAATTTTATAAAATTAAAACTTTTAATTTTAAATTAATGACAAATTAATAAATCATATTAATTTCATAATTTTAGGGCGAAAAATCGAAATTTATTAATCAATTAATTTCCGATTAACATGGATTCAAATCTAGGTCATAAAAATTTAAAATTTATCATAAATTAACAATTTTTATGGTGGTTTTTAATCATGGATACCTAATCAAATCATTAATTAATTATGAAAATCAAATCAAAAATTATTCGAATTTCAACAAATTAATCATAATTATAAATTAGGTTGTATAATTAACAAGTCTAGGCATTCAAATTTGTTAAACATATACAGTAGGTCAATCAAAAATTCAAGATTTATCAACAAGAATCGCAAATATTCAATTTAACATCTTAAATTTACAAACTTTTGCGTTCGAAAAACTAAAACCTCCGAAAAGTCATAGTTAGGCTTCGAATTTGGGAATTCTGGGTTCGGCCGAAAACATTATTTTTGTCAAAATTTTAGATTGCCTTTTACATGCGGAATTGACACAAAAATCACTCGATTTCGTTGAGTAACGAAGAAATTGCCGAAAAACTGCGTACATATTAATTAAATAAACACAATTTGCAATTAATTAACAATTACGAAAATTAATCACCCCTTTTTACTTCTTTGCAAATTTGTAAAATTTAACCATGTTAAGCAATTTATAGATTATGCAAATAATAACAGGCTCGTGATACCACTGTTAGGTTATGATACATATGAAAAACATAAATCATGCGGAAAAACCTAGATGCCAGGATACATATTAATTGCACATAATCATATAGCATAATTTAGATGCTCTCCTTGAACAAACCCCTCTCATCCCAAGGATTGTTTTGAGTGGCCAATAGTGGGATTGCTAGCGATTGACACAGACCAAACTGTCTGACAACCAATTGAGGATTATAGACTTCAAAGCCAAATTTCTCTGGTTCAGCTGCAGGAAGATCTCTGCAATGAAGAATAACATACCAAAAGTCACTATCCTTCTTAAACACCCTGTTGGTTGTAATAAATTTCAACCATTTTGGGGTTGCGAGATAGGCGTTAGGGGTGTTGTTGAAGTCCTGTTAGAAAATGAATGTTAGATAAATGTAAATGGGAAGTTTGAGAGCTATATAGCTAAAGTAGCTCAGAGAAAAACCTAAGAGAGAGAAAGTTGAAAAATCATCGAAAGAAATTCAGGGTAAGCTAATTGAGAAACAATCAACTTTCGTGATTTGTTTACATTTTTTGTGAAGTAAGTCTTGTGATTTTTTCTTCATATCTCACCATCTAGGATTGCTCAATTATGTTAGTGATGGTTTGCTGTCTGTACTGCTATTTTGTTGCTCTGTGATGGTTTGCTAACCTTCTTCATGGCTTTTTTTTGTTTCTTTTAAGCTAGATGGAAGACATCACAACTTCGCAAGTTAGGATTTATTTGAAACTACTCAAACGCATAAGGAGGTCGTATGATGATATCCATTACGAGAGATTCTCTAGGGAGTTCTGGGTTGAATTCACAACGAAGGTCAACAGACGCATCAAAGACCGTTTGGACGATGGACGGATAACTGCCTACAGAGATTATTCGCTGATTGAAGTGGTCCGGCAAGGCAGACATCTTAGAAAAATTTACCAAGAACAGAAGGTGAATACTTTACTTGTTGTGAATTTTAGAAGATTAATTTTCTAGAGTCTATTTACATTTAATGGACTGCTAAATTTTTTTTTCTTTTTTTTTTTCTTTTGATAACACAACTTAGGAAGAACAATTAGGGGACTTTCCTAGCAATGGTTGCCAGGTTGTGAGCCCTTAGAATAAATACTTTAGCTACTTTCTTAATCATACAAGAATCATAAACTAGAATTAACTTCTTGATATCTCTTAGAATCTCCCTGCATTCCAATGGTGAGGTACTCTCGTCTTTGAGAGCGTGGACGATTTGTAAAGAGTCCGTCCACACTATACTGTTCTTAGAATTGCTATGAAGGTGTTTGATAGCTAGTAGGATAGCCATGGCTTCAGCTTGATTTGGCGATGTCGCGAAAATCTTTGTAGCATCTTGAGATACGGTATCACCCTTGAAGGTAATGACCGACCCAGCAGCAGCATCCCATGTCTCATCATCCCTTCCCTTACGCTTCTTCGAAGCCCCATCCACCATGATCACAATGGGGTCTTGTCTGCTTGCAGTACCTGTACTCCAACTTGGGCAATTTGTAACACCATGATGAGGGATCACTATGTCTAATTTTCCAAGTCCGTGGTTGTTCCAAAATCGAATGGGGGTTGCACGAAATCCCTCTGAAAATGCATTCGTTGTGGTGTAACCAAATGCTCCAAAGGATGGAGGTAACCTCAGCTACTCGATCATCATCAGATCCATCCTCCCCCATTAGATAGGAGAGAGTATTTTTTAGCCATCCCTTAATGTCTATGCTCGGGTTCCACCTTGTGTTGAGACCAAGTGAACTAGAGCTCCAAATTCTCGCTGCTACCTCACACTTGAAGAAGAGATGATCAGTGGACTCACCTTCTTTATTGTAGAGTGGGCTGAAATTGGGAACATCAGTACCCCTTTTAGTCAAGAATTCCCTGACTGGAAGAGCATTATGCAATATATTCCACACAATAGTTTCCACTTGGGCCATAACTGCCTCTTCCACCAGCTAGCCCAAAATTTTGTGGGAGGAGCTTCTTGAGTTTGTTTTCTTTGTAAGAGCCAGTACCATGTGCTTGTAGTATAATCTCCTGTCTTTGAAGGTCTCCATCCCCACTCGTCGTCCACTTCATCTAGCTGAAGGTGGATAGCCAGAATTTGTCTTGATGTTGCATTGTCAAATAACGCCCATATTCTATGGTGATCCCAAGCTCGGTTCATTGTCAAGAGATCAAAAATGGTAGTTGGCCTTAGTCGGTTGGCTGCCAAGCCATTCTTAAAATTGATTTTTGTACTTCCAACACAAGTGTCCCCTAGTGATGCTTGTTAGTTTTCCATTTCCAATAATCCTAAGCAGCCCAGATTTCATAACTGCCACCGATTTCATGATCCCCCTTGCCGCCCAAGTAGGTGTGGTAGGCAAGGCATTGTTCGCCGCTTTGGTAAACCAATTATCCTCGTACTTTGCTTTAATTTTCTGGACAGAAGGTGTGGCTTAGATTGAAGTCTACATGCTTGTCTAAAAACAAGAGCTTGGTTGAGGGAATGGATGTTATGAAAGCCTAGGCCCCAATCTGTTTTGTGACCTTCAAGAAGTGCTTGCTTCCTCCAATATATAGGCCTTTTATCCATGGAAGAGGACCACCAAAAAACATGAGAGAGTTGATTTTTTTGAGAATACTCTGTGGGATAGCCATAACATGAGAAGCCATTGCCACAATAATGCTATTGATGAGAATTAGCTTGCCCGCTTGAGAGAGTTTAACCAACTTCCAAGAAGAAAACTGACGAATTAACCAACTCAACTTGTATTTCTTTATTAATCATCAGCAATATATATAGTACATAGAGTTATATTCCTACCTAAATTCTACGTAGGCAATACATAACGTAATTCTATGTGAACTAGAATTATATTAGCCTGAGTATTAGTGTATTATTCTAAGCCTGAGTATTAGTGTACTATTCTAAGTGTACTGTAACAAAAACGTTTGAGTGATTTTCTCTATAAGAGGAGAGAAAGCCTCCTTGGACCGGCCATCCACCTCAATGGGGCAGCCTAGATACGTGCCAAGTTTTGGTTTATCTTTAACACCAATATTACTTTTTATTCGATATTCACTGTCATTCCAAATCAAGTTCACGAACTAATATTCATTGTTATTTTGTTATTTATTGCCAAATGTTGCAGAAAATGAAGCATCGTGAGAGAAGGGATGACTATAGGAATTTCTACAAGGCCTTCGGCTCACCTACTTGAAGGAAATAATGCCCTTGGTCCAAATATGCATTCAATGATAAGTCTAATAAATGCGGTTCAGTATTAATTAACAAGTTAATAATTCAGTGAGATCAAGTGAGCTGAATGCCTAGCTAGAGGCCGCTTCAGTTCAACTGGAATTACTGATATTAATCCACAGCTTACTCTTGACTGAACCCGTAGGGTCACACAAATAGTACGTAAACGGATCAAGTATTTAATGGAATTAAATACTCTATCTACAGATATTTGGAATCGACGGATCTTGGTTTCAGTGGGAGCTGAGATCGTCACAAGCAAGTGAATACTCCGGAAACGATGATATTGCCGGAAACGGAAATATGGATCGTATCGGAAATATAAATATTATCCAAGTCGTAGATATTGCCGGAAACGGAAACATGGTACGTATCGGAAAATATTATTGGAAATGGAAATATTGCCGGAATCGGAAATATTGCCGGAAACGGAAATATTGTTAGAATCGGAAATATTATCAGAATCGGAAAATAGTTCCGGAAACGGAAATATTAAATATTTGTTCGAAACGGAAATTAATTCCGGAATCGGAAATATTAAATATTGTTCGTATCGGAAATGAATTCCGGAACCGGGAATTCAATCGGAAGCGTATCGTACGAATGAGCATCGGACGAGGCTTGCCGGACGAAGGCCCAGAACGAAGCCAGGCCATCGCCCATCAAGCAAGACGAGCGCCAACGCCCAGCCCTAGGCAGCGCCAGGCCCAACGCAAGGCAGGCCCAGCGCGCCAAGGCGAGGCTGCGTAGCGTGGGCTGCGTGGGCCGAGCGCACGCGTGCGGGCGCCCTCGTGGCTCCGTGCGTGTGTGTGTTTGTGTCCATGCACAATTCCTAAATCTATTAGGATTTGGTGTATGATTAAATTCCTATTCCTAAAAGGATTATTTAATTAATTAGAGTCCTTGTAGGATTCTAAGTTTAATTAAATCATATCCTATTAGGATTCCAATTCCCTTTCCAAACCTCTATAAATAAAGGCCTAGGGTCATAATTTATGCACATGGGATTGAAGTATTCTAAGGGTAAGTTTTGAAAGAAAAATAAGCCAAACACTTGCAAACACTTAACCGAATTTCCTAGTAACCTTAAGGGCGATTCTAGTTGGTCTAACTTGAGGCGGATCCGGACGTACTGTGGACTATCTACGGAGGGACGACATTTGGAGTCCTAAACGCTTGTTCTTGTTCGGTTCGGGCGCAGCTAGGGAGGGCACACTACAAAGTGTATGCTCCTAAATTATGCTAAATGATTATGTGTAAATAATATGTTTCCTGGCATTAAGGTTTTTCCGCATGATTTATGTTTTGTCATATGTATCATAACCTATCAGTGGTATTACGAGCCTCTTATTATTTTCATAATCTAAATTGCACAAACATTGTTAAATATTACAAATTTGCAAGAATTAAAAGGGGTGATTAATTTTCGTAATTGTTAATTAATTGCAAATTGCGTTTATTTAATTATATGTACGCAGTTTTTCGGCAGTTTCTTCGTTACTCATCCAAATCGAGTGATTTTTGTGTCAATTCCGCATGTTGAAGACATTCTAAAATTTTGACAAAAATAATTTTTTTCGGCCGAACCCAGAATTCTAAATTCGAAGCCTAACTATGACTTTTCGGAGGTTTTAGTTTTTCGAACGCAAAAGTTTGTAAATTTAAGATGTTAAATTAAATATTTGCGATTCTTGTTGATAAATCTTGAATTTTTGATTGACCTACTGTATATGTTTAACAAGTTTGAATGCCTAGCCTTGTTAATTATGCAATCTAATTTGTAATTATAATTAATTTGTTGAAAATTCGAATAATTTAGAATTGATTTGATTTTCATAATTAATTAATAATTTAATTAGATACCTATGATTAAAAACCACCATAAAAATTGTTAATTTGTGTTAAATTTTAAATTTTTATGACCTAGACTTGAATCCATGTTAATCGAAAATTAATTAATTAATAAATTTTCGATTTTTCGCCCTAAAATTATGAGATTAATATGAATTATTAATTTGTCATTAATTTTGAAAATAAAATTTTTTAATTTTTATGCGATTCGCTCATATAACTTGCACGCACAAAGCAATGGACGCTACGTGTTACCCTTAAGGGGTGTTGTATAGTGCGGGCATGCGACGACGAGCAAGGGAGCTCGTCGCCCATGCGGTACGAATGCAGCGAGCTAGGCTATGGTGCACGAGCACAAGGCAGCAGCCCTGCCTTGTGTCGTGTGCTATGTGCGATGGGCGAGTGGGCAAGGGCGAGAGCAAGGCAGCGACAGTCGCGTGTGGGCAGTAGGCGAGCTGCGCCACGACGCAACTACCGCGCGCAACGTGCGAAGCCTCGCGCCCAGCGAGCGCAAGCTCGCGTGCGACGAGCGCTACGCCCAACGACGAACGCTCGCGCGCAGCGAGCGCAAGCTCGCGTGCGTCGTGGGCAGGCGCGCAGCGAGCCAGAGGCCAAGCGTGCCTCGAGGCGCCTTGCGATGGTGTGCAGCGATGGATGCGACGCAGCACATAGGCTGCGCGCACATGGCCAGCGATGGCTGCGTGCGTGTGGCCTATGGCTGTGCGTTGCGTGGTGATGTTGCGTACCTTGTGTTACGATTAGATCGTTTTAAAATTTTAATTTGAAATTTTCAGTTAATGTAATTTTAATTAATTTTAAAATTAATAATTTAAATTGTTTTCTTGGATTTTAATTTTGAATATTATAATTATAATAAATTTCATTTATTCTAATTATTTTACTAAAATTAAAATCATGAATTAATTTAAACACGACTGAAAATAAATTAAATATGTGATTTCAATTATAAATTTATGTGAGCTTTAAATTTTAATTAAATTTGTATGTTTCTGGTTAGACTAGAAATACATTTTTATGTTTAAAATTAGTAAAGCATATGAATTTATTGGTTTAAGTGGGAGCCCTTTTAGTCATAAACTCTTGATTAGGTCTACAAATCCTTAAGGTTAAAACAACTTGATTAGAATTAATAAGGACTGAATAATTTGTAGATTATTGGTGCCCTTGACTAATTGCTGCAAATATTTATGTGATGCATAACGTGTTTTACTAACCAGCTATGTGGGCCATTCATGATAATGAATGGGTGAATGGTATATATTGTATATGTACTGTTTTGCAGGTTATGAAGTGACTAGTATGGCCCAAATAGGATAGAAAATATGGTTTGCGTACCATTAATTTGAATGTAATTGGTCTAAAGTACCAAAATTGTTTTTCAATTCAAATATGGTCTGCGTACCATCAAATAGTTGCAATTAGTTTAATTATAGCTTATCCTATTTGAAGAAAATGGCGCCTCCCACGGAGATTTTCAAGACAGACTTTGAAGTTGAAGCTTCAAGATGAAGTCGGGCCATACTAGATCACATTTATCTTATGCATGCTTTAAGTTATTTATTGCTTTAAATATGTCTTAAATATGCATGAGATCAAAGCTTGATTATGTTGCAGGATTAAGGATTTTAGTTCACTTAAAATCTAACCAACATAGTAAGAGCCTTAAGTTCCAAACTTAAAAATTGAGTTAAAAGGTGCCATGCCAAAATAACACTTACTTGGATATCCTTTACATCGATCTTAGTAATAGTTTTCCGCCATAGCGAGGTGTTACTTGTCGATACTAAAGGGGTAAGGTACACAAATAATTGTGAGTACATGTTAGTTTTGGTGAAACTCAACGATATAAGTAAGGAGTCCTTTTATGTCGTGGCAAAATCGATAGGTTTACCTAATAAGTTCTTAGACGTACCTATCAACCAAGAATAGTTTCTAGACTATTAGCAAAAGGTGTTTGCTTACCTAAAATGTTTTAGGATTGAGTCGACAAACTGTGCTTAATTCTTCAATGGTTTTAGGATCTTGGAATCATTTTATTCACACCTGCCGGAACACATAATTTGAATAAAATGCTTAATGAACATTGAATTATGCATGTATGCTAGAATTTAAGTTTATTAAGAGAAACTGTGAATGGTTATATATTTGTTTATTCTTTTCAATTGTAGTTTTAATTATGGCAAACAACAATTCATTTAACATTCGATCAATTCTCGAAAAGGAGAAGTTGAGCGGGAAAAACTTCCTTGACTGGCAAAGGAACTTGCAAATAGTTCTTATGCAGGAAGAAAAGGAGTATGTCCTGGAAGAGGCAATGCCCGAAGCCGCAGGCGAAGGGGTCACTCAGGCATCCCTCAATCGTTAGATTGATGCCAACAAGGATGTGAAATGTCTAATGCTCGCCACCATGAGTGCAGAAATGCAGAAAACGTTCATCAACTCAGATGCTTTCACAATCATCAGTGAGTTGAAGAACATGTTCTAAGATCTGGCTCGAGTCGAAAGATTCGAGACTCATAGGCAAATTCTTGAGACCAAGCTTAAGAAAGGTGAGCCCGTAAGTCCACATGTTCTCAAAATGATTGGACTCATTGAGAATATGAGTCGGCTGGATCAACAATTCTCTCATGAAATGGCTGTAGACACCATCCTCTATTCTCTTTATAACGGGTATGATCAGTTCAAACTGAACTACAGTATGAATAGTCTGGACAAAACGCTCACTGAGCTTCACGGTATGCTGAAGACCGCTGAAAAGACGCTCAAAAGTGATAAGCAAGATGTGCTTATGGTGCGTGGGGGCAAGTTCAAGAAATCTGGAAAGAAGAGGAATGCTAAGAAAGGTGGCAACAAGGCCAGCCCAACTAAGAAAACTGGCGCCAAGTCTGAAAAGAGGAAGGTCAGTCAACCCACTTCTGAATCCGAATGCTTCTACTGCAAGAAGAAGGGGCATTGGAAGAGAGATTGCTTGAAGCTAAAGGAAGATCAGAAGAACGGAACAGTCGTTCCATCTTCAGGTATTTTTGTTATAGACTGTATACTTGCTAATTCAACTTCTTGGGTATTAGATACAGGTTGTGGCTCACACTTATGTTCCAATTCACAGGGACTAAGAAGAAGTAGAAAGTTAAGCAAGGGTGAAGTCGACCTACGAGTGGGAAATGGAGCACGGATTGCTGCATTAGCTGTAGGAACTTATTATTTGTCGTTGCCCTCTGGGCTAGTTTTGGAACTGGAAGAGTGTTTCCATGTTCCAAGCCTTACTAAAAACATCATTTACGTTTCTTGCTTAGATGCTAAGGGATTTTCCTTTTTAATAAAAGACAACAGTTGTTCGTTTTATTTTAAAGAGATGTTTTATGGATCTTCTAGATTAGTCAATGGACTTTATTTATTAGATCACGACAAACAAGTTTATAACATAAATACCAAAAAGGCCAAAAAGGATGATTCAGATCTCACCTATATGTGGCATTGCCGATTAGGCCATATTAACTTGAAACGCATGGAAAGACTTCAAAAGGAAGGAATTCTAGAACCATTTGACTTAGAGGATTATGGTAAGTGCGAATCATGTTTACTTGGCAAAATGACAAAGCAACCTTTCTCTAAAGTTGGAGAAAGAGCAACTGAACTATTGGGTTTAATCCATACAGATGTATGTGGACCAATGAGTACAAATGCTAGGGGTGGTTTCAGCTACTTTATCACTTTCACTGATGACTTCAGTAGCTATGGTTATGTCTACCTAATGAAGCATAAGTCTGAATCCTTTGACAAATTCAAGGAATTTCAGAGTGAAGTAGAGAATCAATTAGGCAAGAAGATTAAGGCACTGCGGTCTGATAGAGGCGGTGAATATCTGAGCTATGAATTTGATGACCATCTGAAAGAATGTGGAATTCTATCAGAATTGACTCCTCCTGGAACACCACAATGGAACGGTGTGTCGGAATGGAGGAACAGAACCTTGCTAGAGATGGTTAGGTCAATGATGGGTCAGGCCGAACTTCCATTAGAATTTGGGGACATGCACTAAATACAGCCGCACTCACTATAAATAGAGCTCCGTCTAAAGCTGTCGAAAAGACTCCATATGAGTTATGGTTTGGAAAGCCTCCAAAAGTGTCTTTTCTTAAGACTTGGGGATGTGAAGTATACGTCAAACGATTAATTTCAGACAAACTTCATCCGAAATCTGACAAATGTATCCTTGTGGGCTACCCAAAGGAAACAAAGGGGTATTACTTCTACAATACATCTGAGAACAAGGTGTTTGTTGCTCGAGATGGTGTCTTTTTGGAGAAGAATCACATTTCCAAAATGACAAGTGGGAGAAAAGTAGACCTCGAAGAAATTCAGGTTGAAACTCAGAGATCTTTAGAAGAATCTGGTGAGAATCATGGTCAACCTAGAGATGTAACCCCGCGTAGATCGCAGAGATATAGATCTCAACCGGAATGTTACTTAGGTATTTTGACGAACGAGAGCTATTACTTGAAAGAGATGAACCTGCAACTTACAAACAAGCTATGACGAGCCCTAGCTCCAAGCAATGGCAAGAAGCCATGTAATCTGAATTAGACTCCATGTCAGAAAACCAAGTATGGGATTTGGTCGATTTGCTAGATGGCTACCAAGCCATTGGAAGCAAATGGGTTTTCAAACTGAAAAAGGACAAGGATGGGAAACTTGAAGTTTTCAAAGCTAGATTGGTTGCAAAAGGTTACAGGCAAGTCCACAGTGTGGATTACGATGAAACCTTTTCACCAGTTGCAATGCTAAAGTCTATTCGGATAATGTTAGCAATCGCTGCATATTACGATTACGAAATATGGCAGATGGATGTCAAAACCGCTTTCTTAAACGGCGTTTTAACAGAAACTGTGTTCATGACACAGCCTGAAGGTTTTGAGGATCCAAAGAATGCTAAAAAGGTATGCAAGCTAAAGAAATCAATCTACGGATTGAAGCAGGCATCCAGGAGCTGGAATATACGTTTTGATGAAGCAGTCAGTGACTTTGGTTTCATCAAGAACGCAGACGAATCTTGTGTATACAAGAAGGTCAGTGGGAGCAAAATTGCTTTCCTAGTATTATATGTCGACGACATATTACTTATCGGAAGTGACATTCCTATGTTGAACTCTATCAAGATTTGGCTTGGGAAATGTTTTTCGATGAAGGATCTAGGAGAAGCACAGTACATATTGGGCATCAAGATTTACAGAGATAGATCTAAAAAGATGATTGGACTTAGTCAAAGCACTTATATCAATAAGGTGCTTGATAGGTTCAAGATGGCAGACTCCAAGCGAGGCTACCTACCCATGTCTCATGGAATAACTCTAAGCAAGACTCAGTGCCCAAAAACACTTGATGAACGTAGACGAATGAATGGGATTCCATATGCATCATTGATTGGTTCAATAATGTATGCTATGATATGTACACGCCCGGATGTTGCGTACGCACTCAGTGCTACGAGAAGATACCAGTCAGACCCAGGAGAGGCACATTGGACTGCTGCCAAGAATATTCTGAAGTACCTGAAAAGGCAAAAAGATGACTTCCTGGTCTATGGTGGAGATAATGAATTAATTGTTAAAGGCTATACGGACGCAAGTTTCCAAACCGATAAAGATGATTTCAGATCACAGTCTGGGTTTGTCTTCTGCCTCAACGGAGGTGCAGTAAGCTGGAAAAGTGCTAAGCAAAGCACCATTGCGGATTCTACAACTGAAGCGGAGTACATTGCTGCACATGAAGCAGCAAAGGAAGCTATATGGCTAAGGAAGTTCATAGGTGAACTTGGTGTAGTCCCCTCCATTAAAGGACCAATAGCCCTGTATTGTGATAATAACGGAGCTATTGCACAGGCAAAGGAGCCTAGGCACCACCAAAGAGTCAAGCATGTACTTTGTAGATTTCACCTTCTACGAGAGTTCGTTGAAAGAAAAGAAGTCGAGATAAGCAAGATAGGAACTGATGACAACATATCAGATCCATTGACTAAACCTCTGCCGCAGGCGAAGCACAACTCGCACACTGCAGCTATGGGAATCAAGCATATTGGAGAATGGATTTGATGTCCTTATTTAATGTTTTAAAGTTTTAGAGTTTAAATCTTTGTAAAACGTTATTGGTTAATCATTCACAATAAATGAATAGAATTCATTTTTCCATTTAATTTGTGGTTTATTAAATGATGAGTCCCTTCAATTTGACGATATATTCAAAATAGACTGTCAGGACCAGTCCCGTGACTAAGAAATGTCTATCAAGTGAACTTGAATGTCAAAGGCTGAGAATGGTCCCTGGTCGGAGTTTTCTATAAATTTGGACGCATAGAAAACGTTAGACGACTAGAATGCAAGATGACTAGTAGTTCTGTTTCTTGAACTATGTGGACATGGCAATGTCATAATCATTTGCATAGATACTTACTTTGGAAAGACTAGTATCGGACAGACCTATGAAACTTTACTGTAAGAGATGAAAATCTGTCATAAGTAAATTTCATTAAAATTATTAGACACTAAATCCTCAATACCTGAGTGATTTGAGATTACTTGTTTGAGAACTGGTTACTTTGACGTTGACCAACCGTCGCACCGTAAAAGGAGGCTATAAAGGCAACGCTCAGGTAATCACCTATCAAACGAAGTCTAATCTCAAGATCGCAAGATTGGGATTGTCCTCCCATAAATCGGGATGAGATGCTTAAAAGTTGTACAAGGCCACTCGGAGAGCTAGAAACTGTGAAATGCATGGCCGTGCTCGGATGAATCATAGGCTATGATTATCTGTTTATTTGATGAGTTGAACTCTGAAACCGAGAAACACCTCTGGACATAATAAGGATGACAACTCTTACCTTATGTTCTAGAGAAAGCATCGAGCGACAAAGGAATTAGGAAATGCACACTTGTCCCTAAGGACAAGTGGGAGACTGAAGGAAATAATGCCCTTGGTCCAAGTATGCATTCAATGATAAGTCTAATAAATGCGGTTCAGTATTAATTAACAAGTTAATAATTCAGTGAGATCAAGTGAGCTAAATGCCTAGCTAGAGGCCGCTTCAGTTCAAGTGGAATTAATGATATTAATCCACAGCTTACTCTTGACTGAACCCGTAGGGTCACACAAATAGTACGTAAACGGATCAAGTATTTAATGGCATTAAATACTCTATCTATGGATATTCGGAATCGACGGATCTTGGTTTCAGTGGGAGCTGAGATCGTCACAAGCAAGTGAATACTCCGGAAACGATGATATTGCCGGAAACGGAAATATGGATCGAATCGGAAATATAAATATTATCCAAGTCGTAGATGTTGCCGGAAACGGAAACATGGTACGTATCGGAAAATATTATTGGAAATGGAAATATTGCCGGAATCGGAAATATCGCCGGGAAACGGAAATATTGTCAGAATCGGAAATATTATCGGAATCGGAAAATAGTTCCGGAAACGGAAATATTAAATATTTGTTCGAAACGGAAATTAATTCCGGAATCGGAAATATTAAATATTGTTCGTATCGGAAATGAATTCCGGAACCGGGAATTTAATCGGAAGCGTATCGTACGAATGAGCATCGGACGAGGCCTGCCGGACGAAGGCCCAGCACGAAGCCAGGCCATCGCCCATCAAGCAAGACGTGCGCCAACGCCCAGCCCAAGGCAGCGCCAGGCCCACCGCAAGGCAGGCCCAGCGCGCCAAGGCGAGGCTGCGTAGCGTGGGCTGCGTGGGCCGAGCGCACGCGTGCGGGCGCCCTCGTGGCTCCGTACGTGTGTGTGTTTGTGTCCATGCACAATTCCTAAATCTATTAGGATTTGGTTGATTAAATTCCTATTCCTAAAAGGATTATTTAATTAATTAGAGTCCTTGTAGGATTCTAAGTTTAATTAAATCGTATCCTATTAGGATTCCAATTCCCTTTCCAAACCTCTATAAATAAAGGCCTAGGGTCATAATTTATGCACATGGGATTGAAGTATTCTAAGGGTAAGTTTTGAAAGAAAAATAAGCCAAACACTTGCAAACACTTAACCGAATTTCCTAGTAACCTTAAGGGCGATTCTAGTTGGTCTAACTTGAGGCGGATCCGGACGTACTGTGGACTATCTACGGAGGGACGACATTTGGAGTCCTAAAGGCTTGTTCTTGTTCGGTTCAGGCGCAGCTAGGGAGGGCACGCTACAAAGTGTATGCTCCTAAATTATGCTAAATGATTATGTGTAAATAATATGTTTCCTGGCATTAAGGTTTTTCCGCATGATTTATGTTTTGTCATATGTATCATAACCTATCACTACTTTCGTTGTTAATTTTCCAACAGACCGTATAATGATCGGAGAGGGAGGGTCTATGAGGTCTTCTGGACCTGGTTGCCATTCCGGCTCGAGAAGCATCACTTCAGGTAGACTATAACTTGCAACTTTATTTTAGATTTTTTTTTTTTGACACACACTAATACTTTGCTGGATATTTTCAGCGCGCTTACTCTCCGGTGAAATACCAAACCTTGCTGTAAGCGCGAAACGGAAAGTAAATGCCATCGAGTACTTCAGAGGAGATCCCATGAGATCTGCCACGTTCTTTAGTTTGAAAGATAGGAACGCGAGGGCTAATTTCATTGATCACCTTCCTTGGCAGCATTGAATAAGGTTGCTTAAGTTTTTGAAAGTCTTTGAATGTCAGAGACCATCAGTTGGTTTATTGGATGTCTTTCATGTCTTTTGGTAACCAGTTGTTTAAGTTTTAAAATGGCTTTCATGTATATATAAGTAGAGACCTACAGTTAAAAGGCAACATTGTGTGGTTTTTATCTAAATATTATGATCTTAATGCAGGGCACAGCTTGATTTACTTTGTTAGTTTTTTTTTTATGCAAAGGAGGGGAAAGCCCCATACAAATTATATTAAGCAATAAAACGGGGCATGGCCACTCCTATGATGTCCTCGCGGAGGAGGCTAGTAATTTCATGCGGTGGGGCATCAAAATACTCAACCCTTTCCACTTGGTCGACACCTTTATTAGCTAATCTATCCGCTACTGTATTTCCTTCACAAATCTCCCAATCCGAAGTATTAATCAACATATGACATAAATTCAGAATGTGGAAGCATTCTCCACCTTGGTATTCAGCATTTTGGAGGACTTCCCATGCATGCCTGATTGTCCGTCTATAGTTCTAGCTTTCTGACACCCAAGTTCTTAGTCATTTCAAGTACAATAGCAGCTCCAAAGTTAGCTGAAAAGCCCGAATAAAGATGCCATCACTGTCTCTGAGGATTCCACCCCCTCCTGCAAGACCAATTGGCCCTTTTGAAGAGCCATCAGTGTTTAGGATGACCCAACCCCTGGGTGCTGCCATCCATCTTATAAGAACTTCTCTACGCAATGTGTTATGCGTGCTGCTACTGGTGGTACCGTCCATCATTAAGGCTTGCCAAGTTTCTTCAAGACGTGCTTGACGGAACGCCCCTGTATCAATTGGGATATCACTAGCACGGCCAAAACACAAGTTATTTCTCCAACGCTAATTCCACCATAAAGCTAGGGAGAAGTAAGTTGGCCATTTGATTGGTTAATGACTGCCTTCTGCCATGAGGTTGGTAACTACCCGGTTCTGTAGGTTCCCAACAAAGAAAGAAGGTCAATTGGCTGGGCCACCCACGCTGGCCCATATACATCTAGTTGCAGGACAGTCACGTAATAGGTGAAGGAGTGTCTCTTCTTGGTCACGATTGCAGCGCTGGCATCGAGGGTCATCCGAAAGGTGTCTGTGGGCTCAATTGGTATTGCATAGTACCCTGTCATGGAGAGTGAGCCATAGGAAGGTACGTTGCTTGGTTAGTGCTTTAATATCAGACCCTCTGAGATTGGCTTTGCAAAATGGTAATTGGTTGTTCAAATCACATATTGGTGATTCTGAAAATGGTGTAATTTGTGACAGAGAAATAGAAACTCATACACACTTGTTGTTAAATTGTGAGTTTAGTAAACAATGTATCCAAGGCATTCAGACATGGGTGGGAATACATGCCAATACTACTTATTTTCCGCTTGCATAGCCATGATCCTTCCACTTCTTCTGCTTGGCGCAGTCGTCGACTTCTTGGTCTGCTTCTAATTATATTTGTCACTTCTTTCGAGCTGCTCTGGCTGCTCGGGCTGCTGGTTACCTCCTTGTGTGGGACAGCCCACCTGTATAGTGACGATCTTCTTGTTAACCTTTCTATTATGGAGATCCAAGTCTTCACTCTCACCTTCCATCTCACACAGGCTAACCTCCCTTCGCCGTTTCTTTTTTCCATTCCCTTCAGCCTCTGTAGGTTTATTGGCTGTAGTGAGCAAAATTTCAGTCGAGGTAGCCTTCCCTTCAGGTTCTTCATTCATTCCCTCCTCTGTAGGTTTTTCGGTCCCAGTGAGCAAACTTTCAGCCGAGGTATCCTTCCCTTCAAGTTCTTCATTAATTCCCTGCAAACTTTGAACGGTCAAGGAAGGACTACCATGTTCAAGACCCTTGTCCTCGGGACAAGAGCGTGAGCTTCTAGGCAACGAGCCTTCATCAATTATGACAGTTGAGGAGTTTGGGGAAGGACTTGGTTGTGGAAAAGAAGCCGTCAGACTTAGACGGTTGAGTAACTCCCAGTTACTCCCATCTTTATCACCTTGTTGATTCAGAAACAAAGAATTACCAAAATCAGTAATCAAATGCGAGAGTGTGAAGCTCTGATTGAAAACAGTCATCAGAAAACATACATTTCAAAAGCTAAAATTTGGAAAAATGATTGGTTAGACTGTGAGAAATTCAGAAATCATACATTTTAAAAGTTGTATGGAATACCTTTACAGCACATTAAGTTCTCTGTGAACATTTTCACATGGAACAATAAGTAGGCAGAGGTGAAAAGAGTCGACTGCAAGCTTGATAGAGTCTTAAATGAAGCATGGTTAGATTTACTTGGTAGGAAGCCTTTTAAATATTTCAGTATATCGGCTGAGTCTGAAAAATTTGCGGATAATGTGAAAGGGGTATGGGAAAAGGCTACCCTGGGTTGCAAATGTTTGTAGTTGTTCAAAACTCAAACTCCTCAAACAAAATCTAAAGTTGCTTAATAAGGAAGTATATGGGGATGTAGGGATACAGGATGCTGAAACCTATCATGACTTGATAGTAATACAGGAGATGCTACATAAAGATCCTACAAATGTACAAGATATCATGTTGCTCATAATTTGTACATTTTCTTTTTGGAGAAAAAATCTAAGAATCAACGGCTCGTTGAAGGGGGTGAGAATTCATATCCAAAACAGGATAAATGCAGATAGCTTAAGGTTGTTCTGTAAAGGGGATATCATGTCTGCATACTCTATGTTGCAAGGCCTCCGGCTGTTTTCTGAACCCTCTGGTTTTTATGCAAATAAGGATAAATCTGCCGTCTATACTATGGGTATGGATAATGAAGAAGTTCAGAGATTACAACATATGTCCGGTTTGCCTGGGTTCTCTTCCTCTTAGTTACCTAGGTGTGCCTATTAGTGGTTCTAAAATTAAAGTGCTGGCTGTGAGAAAATAGTGGAGAAGATGACTGCAAGAATTAGTTCTTGGTGCATCGCACAAATATTCGTCTTGCCTAAAATAATCTTGAAAAAATTTAATGACATATGCAGGAACTTTCTTTGGCAAGGTAGAGCAGAGTGAAAGAAACCAGGCTTTTAATCTATAGCTTTTAATACTTACCAGACAATTTAGTTTAATTCTCTCCTAGAGCTCTTTCACGCCATACGCTTCTATGAAATCCCCAATGAACCCTTCTCTAAGCCTCTTAGCATCTTCCTTGCATCGGTTCAGTAAAGTACCTAGTAAGATACTCAGAAAAATAAACTCAAGACACTGGGAACATACGACCTACAGAAAACAATCAAACATACCTTGGAAATTGCATTAGAATGTGATATCAAGTCAGATGATTATGCAGAAACAAGTTTCATGAAGTATGATGCAATTTGATAAGGGAGCTCACCAAGCTTCCTTATTAATGGAGATTGTTATGAACTCAGAATAGAGAAGAAGGAGAGAATAATGGAGAGACAGACTTTTCATAGCTCCCATAAACAGATTGTTACTGACATCTATGAGCTTGTGATTCTTTTATATCATAGCTCCCCTCCTTGACAGACTTTTCCTCAAGTCTTGACAATAAATTTGCAAGAGTTTTACATGGGCAATGCAGGATATTGTCTTTAAAGCTGATGTATTGCTTATTCCCTTGGGAAGCTGTAATATGGTGTTGGGAAAACAATGGCTCAGTTTGCTTTGTCCCATTTCTTGGGATTTTATGCAATTACAAATGGAGTTTAGCCTCAATGGGAAGCAGATATTGTTGAAGGGCATTCCAAGTAAGAAGTTGAAGGTTGTGGAAGGAGAACCATCTTCCAAGATTTTCTCTACAGCTGCTAACTTGTGTCTGATACAAGTTCAAGATCAAACCAGCAAAGGTTCAGTAGTTCACACTCCACAAACAAGGGTTGTTGATGAATTGAAAGAACTGCAGTTCACCTATCAAATGGTGTTTGAAGACCCTACAGATTTACCTCCCTTGAGGGGAGTATTTGATCACTCCATACCTTTACTTCCAGGTGCTACCCCTGTTAGTATCAGAACTTACAGATATCCTTTGAAGCAAAGAGATATCATTGAGCAGCTAGTGCAAGAAATGTTAGGCAGAGGTATCATTCAAAGTAGTGCTTCACCTTTTGCTTCTCATGTGGTCTTAGTGGGGAAACGATGGTACTTGGAGGCTATGTGTAGACTACAGGGAACTAAACATCAGAACTGTGAAGAACAAGTTCCAAATTTCAGTAATTGATAAACTGTTGGATGAACTTTCAGGTGCTGCTGTGTTTTCTAAACTTGACCCTAGGGCTGGCTACCATCAAATGAGGGTGAATCCTACTAACATCTATAATACAGCCTTCAAAACCCACACTGGTCACTATGAATTCTTCTTGATGCCCTTTGCCCTTACTAATGCTCCTGCTTCCTTTCAAAATTGGATGAATCAGGTGTTTAAACCCCTTCTCATGAGGTGTGTTTTGGTCTTTTTTGATGATATTTTGGTGTATAGAAGGACACTTGAGGAGCATTGGACTCACCTAGCCTTGGTGTTTGAGTTGATGAAGGCTAATCAAATGTTTGCCAAGTTGAGTAAATGTGTGTTTTCAACTGATAAAGTGGAGTACCTGGGGCACAATATTTCAGTTGATGGTGTTCAAACTTATCCAAATAAGATCAATGATGTCCAGAGTTGGCCAATTCCTACAACTATTAAAGAACTAAGAGGGTTCTTAGGTCTAGCAGGTTACTACGGGAAGTTTGTGAAGGGGTATGCAGTCATCAGCAAGCCTTTAACTGATCAGTTGAAGAAGGGAAGTTTTTCATTGAATGAACAAGCTCAAGCTGCATTTGAGAAACTTAAGTCTGCTTTGGTAACAACTCCTGTTCTGGTTGTACCCAACTTTGACAAGCACTTCATTGTAGAAATAGATGCATCTCAGAAGGGAATTGGGGTTGTGTTAATGCAAGATGGCCACCCTTTGGCTTTCATCAGCAGAGCTCTTGGACCCAAATGGCAGAAGTTGTCAGTGTTCAGTGTATGAGAAAGATTTGTTGGCAATTGTGTTTGTTGTCCAGAAATGGGAGGAATACCTTATGGGAAATCACTTTCTCATTAAAACTGATAAAAAAAGCCTGAAATGGCTATCACAACAGAAGGTTTCCACCCCTTTTCAGCAGTTCTGGCTATCTAATTTGATGAGCTTTGATTATGAAATACAGTACAAAAGTGGCAAAGAAAACCTAGCTGCAGATGCTCTATCTAGAGTTCAATGTGCTGAGGTTTTATCTATGGCATTGTCAGTGTTAGATTCTAATTTGGCAGATTTGATTCTGGCCAGTTATCAACTTAATGACACATTAAAGGAGGTGTTACAGACTCTCTCTGAGGGGCAATTGGTTGATGGTTTCTCACTCCAAAATGGTTTACTCAAGCAGAAAAACAAGATTGTGGTAGGTCCTGATCTAGCACTCAGGAACAAGAGCATTGGTTGGCAATATGCTGCTCCTGAGAGTGGCCATGGTGGAAGGGATAAGAGGGAAAATTTAAGTGGCTCTAGTAGGCCAAGTGTGTAGTTTATTGGCCATCACTACAGAGTATTTTTTGTGCTTATCAATTTCTCTGTTGTTGTCGAACTAAGCGTAATTCTCATGTTATGTAGGTAGATGTGCGAACACTCCATATTTGATATATTTCAATCTGTATGGTAACTTTTCTTTTTTTAATAGTTATGTGATGTAAATTCAAAGTGTTAGTTACGGAGTACTATTATCATATTAATGTACTCCCTCTGTATTTATTTAAGGGATATACTTGCCTTTTCCAACCGTATTATTTAAGAGATACACTTGCCATTTTTAGTAATTTATCAACCCCACCATCTAATTAAATAATACATATAATTTACCATATGACTCACCATCCTATTAAACAAATAATTTCAGAAACCCACCCCACCTCTCACCCCCCAAAAATGATATGGTCCCCACTTGTTTACTTATTAAAATATCTACCCAACCCCACTTGCTTTATTATTTTATTTCATTCAATTATTCTTCTTAATACCCGTGTCCGGCCAAGTGTATCTCTTAAATAAATACGGAGGGAGTACTACTTAAGTAATTTTTTTTAGTAATTTAAATTAAACTAGTTTTTAGCACGTGTGATGCACAGGTACATGTTTTTTTTACAATTGTGTTCATAATATTTGATATTCGAAAACCAAATTATATTCAACGCGTATTTGAAAGATTAACAAAAATGTTGTTGAAAAAGTTAAAGGTGATGAAAAGAGCTAATGAATACACACAATTTTTAATTAAAATTTAAGAAGAGTCAATTAATATCTTTATTTTTAAAAAAAATGGAAACCAAATAGTGTTTTTAAAAAAATGACAAGTGGCATATAAGTGTATGTGTTTTAAAATATTAGTATTGTTGTGAATAAACAGGAGAGAATAAGAGAGAGAATAGTGTTGTGTATAGTATTCCATATAGTATCGTGTATATATAGGATACAATAGTTAGGGTTTTACTGAACCCTAGAATATTCCGAAAATATTGACGGGGGTATAATGGGCATCCATATTATATTTCATAACACTCCGCCTTGGATGTCCATTATACAAAAATAAAATTTCTGTCTTAAAATAAAATACTTCCTAATGCGCGAACGATGTTGCCTCATTAAAAACCTTACCAGGAAAACCCAGTGGGAAAAACCATGGTTGAGTGAAAAAGAGTGCAGCGCGCATCTACTCCCCCTCATGATTACATAAATTGAGATCTTTGAGACAACGCATTCCAATCCGGTAAACTAATTTCTTGAAAGTAGCAGTTGGAAGCGCCTTGGTAAATAGGTCTGCCAAATTTTCACTTGAGCGAATCTGCAGAACCTGTACATCACCATTCTTCTGCAGGTCATGGGTGAAGAAATTTTTTGATAAAATGTGCTTTGTTCTATCACCTTTGATGTATCCATCCTTGAGCTGTGCAATGCAAGCTGCATTATCCTCATACATAACCGTTGGAGCTTCTTTACCTGTGGATATGCCACAATCTTCTCGTATATGTTGAATTACAAACCTTAACCATACACATTCACGACTAGCTTTGTGGATAGCTAAAATTTCTGCATGGTTAGAAGAAGTAGTTGCAATAGTTTGCTTCATGGATCGCAAGGAAATGGCAGTACCACCACATGTGAACACATATCTTGTTTGTGATGGAGCATTATGGGGATCAGACAAATACCCTGCATCTGCAAAGCCAATTAAGCCTTCTTTGGTCTGGTTAGAAAAGTAATCCCATATCTTTCGTTCCTTGGAGGTAACGAAGTACATGTTTTATCCCATTCCAATGCCTTCGAGTTGGATATGAGCTAAACCTTGCTAATAGATTTACTGTAAATGATATGTCAGGTCTCGTATGACTAGCAAGGTACATCAATTCTCCTATTGCACTTAAGTATGGTACTTCAGGGCCAAGGATTTCTTCATCATTTTCCAGAGGGCGGAATGGGTCTTTATCCACATCTAGTGATCTTACAACCATTGGACTACTCAATGGATGTGCTTGATCCAAAGAGAACCTTTTTAGTACCTTTTCTGTGTATGTTGTTTGATGCACAAGGATTCCATTCTTTAGGTGCTCAATTTGTAGCCCTAAGCAAAATTTTGTCTTTCCAAGATCTTTCATCTCAAATTCTTTCTTCAAATATTCTACTGTATGTGAAATCTCTCCAGGAGTCTCTTCAACATACACTGCGATTATTACAAATCCTGCCCCAAATCTCTTTATAAAAATGCATGGACTGATGGGGTCATTCTTATAGCCTTCTTTTAGCAAGTACTCCCTTAGGCAATTATACCACATACGCCCTAATTGTTTCAACCCATAAAGAGATCAATTTAATTTAATGCAGTAATGTTCTCAAGAACTAGAATTAGCTGCTTCTGGCAGTTTAAATCCTTCAGGGACTTTCATATAAATGTCATTTTCCAGTGTCCCATACAAGTAGGCTGTGACTACATCCGTTAAACGTAAATCAAGTCCTTCTCTTATTGTCAGACTGATAAGGAATCTAAAAGTAGTTACGTCCACCACAGGAGAGTATGTTTCTTCATAACCGAAATTTAACAATGTCATATAAAATCATAGTTCAAACAAACAAAATCCAAAATAAAATAACATGAATCTAAGAAAACAAAGTTTTATTCTTAAATGACCATAAACGACTCCAAGAATACAAAATTTTATTCTTAAATGACCACCAAAGTTTTATTCTTAAATTCCCTTCAGGGGTGGTGAGGAAATCAGCAACTTCCAGGTGAGTTGTATCGCCACAATCAAAGTCACCTTCGCCATCTTCGTACACAAGATTTGTTTCTATTTTCTTTCCCTTTGGCTTTAATGATTGTTGATAGAGCTCAGCCAGGTGTTTTGGTGTACGACATGTACGAGACCAATGACCTTTTCCTCCACATCGATAACTTACATTGGTCACATTCTCGCTTTTATCTTTCTCTTGTTTGTTACCATCTTTATTGTCAAACTTCTGGTGGGGATACGAGTTCTTGAAAGAACCACAACGGCCTCGGCCTCGGCCTCGACCATATCCATGTCCACGTCCACGTCCTTGACCACGTCCTCGACCACTATTGTTGGCATGATATTTTTCTTTCCCATTATGGGATGTCACATTCGCTTCAGGGAATGGAGTAGAACCAGGTGGATGTGATTCATGATTTTTCATCAATAGCTCGTTATTTTGCTCAGCCACAAGGAGACAATATATAAGTTCAGAATATTTCTTAAATCCCTTTTCACGGTATTGTGTCTGCAGGACAATGTTATTTGCGTGAAAGGTAGAGTATGTTTTGTAGGGGAATACAGTTAAACATACATAACATGTGCGGAACATCCCCAAAGCCAGGAAATATGTATAAAGCACAATTTCAGCATACTTACATTTGAAGCGTGTTTTCCCGAGTATAGTATCAACGAACACGAACAAAGAACTCCACTTGTCTTTCCTCTATTTGGTTCACCGACACGTTCGTCTTGATAATTATAGCTTAGACAACGCACAAGATATTTTGCATTTCGGGATGAATAGTTTTTGAGTAGCGAGAAAAACTGAACAACGTACTTTTGGAATTAGGTTTAGGTTACTTGGAAAACTGATTGTGTTGTGTGTGGGAAAAATATAACATAATTGTTATATTAAGTGTAACCGGCCAAGACCAAGGGGCCTTGACCGGCCACACTCCACACACGCGGGCACTCCCCGCGCACAGCCCACACTGCAGGCCGAAGCCCACAGCGCACAGCCGAGCAGCATGGGTCGTGGGCCTTGCTATGCTCGCTACTGTGTTGATGCGCCTTTGTGCGCGCTGCCATGCCCACGCGGGCTGGCTTGCTTGCTGAGTTTCGAGCTCGTTGGCTCGTTGGGCCTTGCGCGCATGCGCGCTTGGCTCGATGGGCCGGCAGCTCCGATGCGGCTCGTATTCGCGACGAATGCCTTACGGCTATTATTTATCATATCGTACACGACGATTCACCATCGTACGATACGATTATTCGTTTCGCCTAGCTTACGAATATTCGCGATACGATATACGTTCCCACGCAAGGTCGTATCGTATAATACGTTTTTCCAAACTAATTCCCCAAAAGCGATTAAATGAATTTCCGATTCATTTAATCTGGTGATCTATTACATGTCATAGGTGTGACCTTATAGGTTCAGTCAAGAGTAAGTTGTGAGCCTAATATAGATTTAGAACTCATTGATCGGAAGCATTGCTCCAGCTAGTTGTTCCCATCACTTGATCTTACTGAATTAATTGTTCGCAATTAATCTGAACCTTGGTATGTATTAGACTTAATACACCTTGGGTGAAGGACATATTTCCTTTAGTCTCCCACTTGTCATTCAGACAAGTGTGCGTTCACATTCCTTTGTCTCTTATTGTTACTTGCTGAACATAAGGTAAGACCCAAGCCATCCTTATTAGGTCTAGAAGTGTTTCTCGGATTACAGAGCTCATCTAGCCTTAACCATTCTGAGCACGGCCATGCATTTTCACAGTCTCTAACTCTCCGAGAGGCCTTGCTACACAACAACGCCATATCCTATAAAAGATAGGAGGACAATCCATTCTTATAATATATGAACACTCACTTTGATTCATATTATGCCCAATAAATGCTTTTATAGCCTCCTTTTACGGTGCGACGTTTAGCTAGCATTAGAGCGAACTAATTCTCAAACGAGCAGACATAATCACTCATGTTCTGAGGAATGGTTCTAATCACCATTAATGAGAACTACTTATGACATGACTTTAATCTCTTAAAGTGTTCTCATGGTCAATCCGATACAAGATCCAATAAGTATCTATGCAAAAGATTTTGACATCCAGTCAATCTAGTTCAAGAAACCGAACTACAAATCTACTTGAAATCTAATCTTCATTAGTCATTGGTCTTCCACCTTTCAATGACCTGGATTAGGGATCCTTTGTGACTTCAATATTCAAGTTCACTTATGGGTGTTTCTTTGTCGAAGAATCCATCTTGACATCCTATTTGAATGTTTTGAATCACATGGACTTATCATTTAATACTAAACCAAATTAAATGAATATGAAATAATAAATTTCATAAATATGAAATGGTTAAACCTATTGTTTTAAAAATAGATCTAACAGATGTTCTAAAACAAAACTTAGAAAATCAAAGCCATTCTCCAATATGCTTGATTCCCATGGTTGCTACATGTGCGTTGTGCTTCTCTTGTGGCAACGGTTTAGTCAATGGATCCGCAACGTTGTCGTCAGTTCCAACCTTGCAAATCTCGATTTCTTTCCTTTCAGCGATTTCTCGAAGTATATGAAATCGCCGCAGTACATGGTTGGACTTCTGGTGGCTCCTAGGCTCCTTTGCCTGGGCAATGGCTCCGCTATTGTCGCAATACAAAGCCATTGGTCCTTTAATGGAGGGGACAACCCCAAGTTCTTCGATGAACTTCCTGTTGGAAATTCTCATTGGGAAACACAAAGGAAAAAAGGGTGAGTGAAAATTCAAGAGTCCCACATTGGAAAAACTCTTCATATTCCTCTTGTTTATTAATTGGGGAATGAGTGTAACTCTTGTTTAAGAAAGTGTGAGAATGGTATGGGTGGACACATCACACACACGCGCGCGCGCGCCGGGCCGGGCGCGGGCCTCGGGCCGTGGGCCGTGGGCCTTGGGCCTTGGTACTTGGTACTTGGTACTTGGTACTTGGTACTTGGTACTTGGTACTTGGGCTCTTGGGAATGCGGTTCGCGGGCATGGGGTGGGTTTTGTGGGTCAACCCTGTTCTTTTTGGTAACTGGACCGGTTTGCGCAAGTCACTGTTACGGGAATCTGTATTGATTACGTAACCGTTGGATTAAATGCCATTAATTACGTCCGTTACTATGATCAATGTTTTTGACCGTTTTCTGGCTGTTGCAACATTCATTCCCTCAGCCGTTTTTGTCTGTTGCAATGCTTTCCTTCTAATTATTTAAATCAGAGTTTCAGTTCCCTTCTCACAGAAAATCATACAAACAAAATACGAAAACACATTCTTACTCTCACACAAAATTGCTCTCGGTTTTGGGCATACGTTCTGACTCCATCCGGCTTTGTGAGTGCACACAACGTCGGAGTTGCGCTAATCCTGGAGGGCGACCGCATTCTGTTCTACTGCACCGGGAGGTAGCGCGGAATCGTCTTTTAGGACAGTGGGTGTCCACGACGCAACAATTGTTCTTCGTTCAGTTCATCGAATCAGATAAGTTTGTTCTAATTTTCGCTTTAATCGCAACAATCTAAAAGACGATTATTATGGCTTTGACTTCCAAATTCATGATTCCTGATATGTCTAAGTTAGAACCTCTTGATGGCAAGAATTATAAACGTTGGGCTGTTAGGATGCGATTCTATTTAGAACAAATTGAGATTACTTATGTGCTTGATGATGTTGTCGAACCTGATGATGAAACTGAATTGCATGCTTTTGAGTTGAAATTTGCTAAAGATGATAGGACATGTAAGGGCATGTTGCTGCATCATATGTCGAATACTTTGCTTGATATCTATATGGGGTTTAATCATGCTAGGGATATTTGGGATGCATTAGAAAAGAAATATGGAACTGATGATGCTGGTACTAAGCGTTATTGTGTCAGTAAGTGGTTAGCTTTTCAAGTCCAAGATGATAAACCAATTATTGATCAGATTCATGCTTATGAAAATATTTGCATTGCTATGGCTGCCGAGGGTTTGAGTATTTGTGATATTACCCTTGCTATAGTTTTAATTGAGAAACTCCCACCCTCTTGGAAAGATTTTCGTAATCAGTTAATGCATAAGAAAAAGTACCTTACCTTAGAGGAGCTTGTAGGTCACCTGAAAATTGAGGAGGAAAATCGTATTAAGGATAAGGGTCAATCTGTGTTTTCCGGGTCTGCTAAGGCTAACCTTGTAGAACCTAAGCCTCATGCATATTCTGAAAAGTTTAAGGGAAAGGGAAGTCCTTTCAAGCCTCAAGGGAAACCAATGAAGTATAAGTTCAAGGGCAAGTGTTTTGAATGTGGGAAAACTGGTCACAAGTCTGTAGATTGCAGATCCAAGAAGAAGTCGGATCAGAACCAAGCCAACCTTGCTGAAGCTAATGAAGTTTCTAATCCTAACCATTTTGTTGCTGTTGTTTCAGAAGCTAACTTGACAGGTAATGTTGCTGAATGGATCGTTGATACTGGAGCAACGAGACATATCTGCACCAACAAAGACATGTTCACTACCTACGAAAAAACTGATGGTGAAAATGTCTTCATGGGTAATTCAGCTTCTGCAACTGTTCAAGGCAAAGGGAAGATCGTTCTCACTCTTACCTCTGGAAAACTTATTACTCTTACCAATGTGTTGCATGTTCCATAAATGCGTAGGAACCTGATTTCTGGTAGCTTGCTAATTAAGGCTGGATTGAAGCTTTCATTTGATTCTGATAGGCTTGTTATTACTCATAATGGGGAGTTTGTGGGAAAGGGTTTCTGTAATGGGGGTTTATTTACTCTTGATGTCAAACTTGAAATTATGAATAAGAATGCTAGTACTTCTTCTGTTTATATTGCTGAGTCTATTGATTTATGGCATGCAAGGTTGGGTCATCTTAACATTGCTTCAATTAAAAGGCTTAAACAACTTAACTTGATTCCCAGTTTTTCTAAAACTGATTTTGCAAAATGTGAAGTATGTGTTGAGGCCAAGTTTGCAAAGAAGCCATTTAAATCAATAGATAGACAAACTAAAGTACTAGAGCTTGTTCATAGTGACTTGGGGGATTTTAAAAATTATGAGAGCAGGGGTGGTAAAAGGTATTATATTACTTTTGTTGATGACTGCTCAAGATTCACCATGGTTTATCTTCTCAGGTCAAAAGATGAGGCTGAGGAAATGTTCCTCAAATACAAGGCCGAAGTGGAGAACCAACTTGATAGGAAGATCAAGAGACTTAGGAGTGATAGGGGTGGTGAATATGACCCTAACACTCTTAAGGCATTTTGTGAGCAGAATGGGATCATTCATGAGACAACGGCTCCCTACACACCCGAGCAGAACGGGATTGCTGAAAGGAAGAACAGAACATTGAAGAACATGATGAATTCTATGCTTATTAGTTCTGGGTTTTCTGATAACATGTGGGGGGAAGCTATATTATCTGCTTGTCATGTTTTAAACAGGGTACCTCACAAGAAGCTAGACAAGACTCCATACGAAATATGGAAGGGTCGTGCACCTAACCTAAGTTATTTGAAAGTGTGGGGGTGTCTAGCAAAGGTGGCTATACCCAGCTTCAAAAGGGACAAGATTGGTCCTAAAACGGTTGATTGTATTTTTATTGGTTATGCTTACCAAAGTGCTGCATATCGTTTTCTTGTTAAAGGTGCTAACAATTCTTATGCAGGTGGTAACATCATTGAGGCAAGAGATGCCTAGTTTTTTGAAACAGTATTTCCTTTGAAAATATCTTGTATCAATGATGTGCCTTCTTCTAGCACTTCTTCTAGTATGCCTGTTGTTGCTCCTCCCACCTCTGATGTGAATTCTGAATTGGAGCCAAGGAGGAGCAAGAGAGCAAGAAAGGAAACCAGTTATGGTGATGATTTTATTACTGCTTTCTTAACTGAACCTTACTTGATTGATGATGACTTTGTTTATGTCTTTATTTTGGAAGATGATCCTAGGACCTATGAAGAGGCTATGAAATCTGTTGATGCAGTGTTTTGGAAAGAGGCAATAGATAGTGAACTTCAGTCAATCCTAAGTAACAATACTTGGGAGTTGGTTGATCTGCCTAGGGGTTGCAAGCCCATTACTTGTAAATGGATCTTTAGGAAAAAATTGAAATCCACTGGATCCATTGACAAGTATAAGGCTAGAATTGTGGTAAGGGGATTCACCCAAAGGCATGGTATTGATTATTTTGATACTTATTCTCCTGTCACTAAAATTGCTACTATTAGAACTTTGATTGCTCTTGCTTGCATTCATGATCTTGTTGTGCATCAAATGGATGTTAAAACTGCATTTTTAAATGGTGATTTGGATGAGGAAATTTACATGGTTCAACCGGAAGGGTTTGTTGTTCCTGGTCAAGAGAATAAGGTTTGTAAATTAGTCAAGTCCTTGTATGGGCTTAAGCAAGCTCCAAAGCAATGGCATGACAAATTTGACAAGACTATGACAGGTAATGGGTTCCATGTAAATGAAGGTGATTCTTGTGTTTACTCTAAGCATGATTCTGATGGTTGTGTGATTATTTGTCTTTATGTGGATGATATGTTAATTTTTGGGACTAATTTGGATCGAGTAAATGAGACAAAAAGTTTTCTAAGTTCTAAGTTTGAAATGAAAGATATGGGTGAGGCAGATGTGATTTTAGGAGTGAAAATCAAGAGAACTCCAAATGGCATTTGTCTTAGCCAAGCTCACTATGTTGAAAAGTTACTTAAAAAATTTAACTCTTTTGACGTCGATCCAGTTAGGACTCCCTATGATCCAAGCATCCACTTAAGGAAAAATAATGGTGATCCTGTTAGCCAATCTGAATATGCTAAGATTATTGGTAGTGTTATGTTTCTGATGAACTACACTAGACCTGACATTGCTTATTCTGTGAGTAGATTAAGCAGGTATACTCATAACCCAAGTCATGAACATTGGGATGCTTTGAAGAGATTGCTCAGGTACCTTAAGGGTACCATGGATTGGAGTTTGCACTACTCCAAGTTTCCAGGAGTTTTGGAAGGCTATTGTGATGCTAACTGGGTTTCTGGCAATGATGAAATCAACTCTACCAGTGGTTATGTTTTCACCCTAGGGGGTGGAGCTGTGTCTTGGAAATCTTGTAAACAATCTTGTACTTCTATGTCTACTATGGAATCTGAGTTTATTGCTCTTGAATTGGCAGGTCATGAGGCAGAATGGTTGAGAAATGTGCTTGCAGATATTCCGCTGTGGGGGAAGCCAGCTCCTTCAGTTGCACTTCATTGTGATTCGCAAGCGGCTATTGCTGTGGCAAACAACCATGCCTACAATGGGAAGAAAAGGCACATTCGTTTGAGGCACAAGGCCATCAAAGAATTGTTGTCAAGTGGGGTGATATCACTAGACTATGTAAAGTCTGAAATGAACATTGCGGATCCGTTAAGGAAAGGCCTATGTAGAAAACTAGTTTTGGAAACATCGGAAGGGATGGGCCTGAAGCCCGTTGAATGAATTGTAAAATAATGAACTCCTACTCACAGAGTTCAAAGGACGACATTATTGTTATAATTCGGAAGCACAAAATTTTATTTTTTGTCCATCCCCTAGATGTTATAATGTGCTTGCTACAATAGGAAAGAGGTTGAGCATACGGCTCTTAATGAACCCATACCATATGTTTGGTGGTGTGAATGTAGCTCACACTTGATGGGATTCACCTACGTAGGTGTGGAAGTGTGGCCGCTTCCTATGAGAATTGCGATGTGGGCTATTCTCTAGAGCACCTATGAGCATATCCAGGTCGGACGTATGGCCAGTATAAGGCGTCACTTTATTCGCGGAGTCAGAATGTCATACATATTCAGTTGCGTGCTTTAAGTGACGGGTTTCTATCTCCCTATCAAGTTCAATACGAAAGTCACTTGGTAGGAAAGAGATCATAGCTTAAATGTCACTAAGTGTTAATTCAAGTCGAAAGACATTGACACCTATTCAATTGTTTTGTTTGCCCAAAACCAATATCCTTCTCCTTTCTTTTCTTTCTTTTCCGCATATTCGAACCTGTGGGGGATTGTTGGAAATTCTCATTGGGAAACACAAAGGAAAAAAGGGTGAGTGAAAATTCAAGAGTCCCACATTGGAAAAACTCTTCATATTCCTCTTGTTTATTAATTGGGGAATGAGTGTAACTCTTGTTTAAGAAAGTGTGAGAATGGTATGGGTGGACACATCACACACACGCGCGCGCGCCGGGCCGGGCGCGGGCCTCGGGCCGTGGGCCGTGGGCCGTGGGCCTTGGGCCTTGGGCCTTGGGCCTTGGTACTTGGTACTTGGTACTTGGTACTTGGGCTCTTGGGAATGCGGTTCGCGGGCGTGGGGTGGGTTTTGTGGGTCAACCCTGTTCTTTTTGGTAACTGGACCGGTTTGCGCAAGTCACTGTTACGGGAATCTGTATTGATTACGTAACCGTTGGATTAAATGCCATTAATTACGTCCGTTACTATGATCAATGTTTTTTACCGTTTTCTGGCTGTTGCAACATTCATTCCCTCAGCCGTTTTTGTCTGTTGCAATGCTTTCCTTCTAATTATTTAAATCAGAGTTTCAGTTCCCTTCTCACAGAAAATCATACACACAAAATACGAAAACACATTCTTACTCTCACACAAAATTGCTCTCGGTTTTGGGCATACGTTCTGACTCCATCCGGCTTTGTGAGTGCACACAACGTCGGAGTTGCGCTAATCCTGGAGGGTGACCGCATTCTGTTCTACTGCACCGGGAGGTAGCGCGGAATCGTCTATTAGGACAGTGGGTGTCCACGACGCAACAATTGTTCTTCGTTCAGTTCATCGAATCAGATAAGTTTGTTCTAATTTTCGCTTTAATCGCAACACTTCCGAATCCAAACAGCTTCCTTTGCTGCTTCTGAGGCAGCAATGTACTCGGCTTCAGTTGTAGAATCCTTAACAGTTCTTTGCTTAGCACGTTTCCAGCTTACTGCTCCGCCATTGAGGCATAACACAAACCCAGACTATGATCTGAAATCATCTCTGTCGGTTTGAAAGCTTGCGTTCGTATAGCCCTTAACAATCAACTCATTTGTACCACCATAGACCAGAAACTGATCCTTAGTCCTTTTCAGGTACTTTAGGATATTCTTGGCAGCAGTCCAATGTGCCTCACCTGGTTCTGACTGGTACCTGCTCGTTGCACTGAGTGCGAACAAAACATCCGGCCTTGTAAAAATCATAGCATACATGATGGATCCAATAGCCGAAGCGTATGAAATTCCACTCATCTTTCTACGCTCATCAGATGTCTTGGGACACTGATTCTTGCTTAGATATGTGCCATGTGACATGGGTAGATGGCCTCTCTTGGCTTCCATCATATTGAACCTAGCTAGCACTTTGTCAATGTAAGTGCTCTGGCTTAGTCCAATCATCCTCTTAGATCTATCCCTATAGATCTTGATGCCCAATATGTATTGTGCCTCTCCTAAGTCCTTCATTGAGAAACACTTTCCAAGCCAAGTCTTTACAGACTCCAACATAGAATGTCGTTTCCAATAAGTAGTATGTCGTCTACATACAAGACTAGGAATGCAATTATACTCCCATTAACCTTCTTGTATACACAAGATTCGTCCTGATTCTTGATGAAGACAAACTTATTGACTGCTTCATCAAATCGTTTATTCCAACTCCTTGATGCCTGCTTTAATCCATAAATAGATTTCTTAAGCTTGCATACCTTTCTTTGATTCGTTTGATCGACAAAACCCTCCAGCTGTGTCATAAACACGGTCTCTTCAAGAACACCATTCAAGAAGGCATTTTTGACATCCATTTGCCATATTTCATAGTCATGAAAGGCGGAAATCGCAAGGATTATCGAATAGACTTAAGCATCGCGACTGGAGAAAAGGTTTCATCGTAGTCAACGCCGTGAAATTGCCTGTAACCTTTTGCTACCAATCTAGCTTTGTATATGTATACAATTCCATCTTTGTCTTTCTTCAATTTGAAGACCTATTTGCATCCGATAGGTGTAAACCCATCCGGCAAATCTACCAAATCCCATACTTGATTTTCAGACATGGAGTCTATCTCGGATTTCATGGCCTCTAACCATTTAGTGGATCTTGGGCTCGTTATAGCTTGCTTGTAAGTCATAGGTTCATCACGATCTAATATGAGAATGTCTAAGTTTTCAGTCAAGAGGACGCCTGTCCATCTGTCCGGCTGAACCTTAGTTCTATTTGACTTACGAGGGGAAACAACGTTTTCAGGAACTACTCCCACTGGCTCTTCTAAAGACCTTGGAGGTTCTTCACCTTGAACTGCTTCTAAAGAGTTTGGTTCGTTGTTCATCTCGAATCTCTTCGAGGTCTATTATTCTCCCACTTGTCAATTTGGAAATATGATTTCTTTCCAAAAAGACACTGTCACGAGCAGCAATACTTTGTTGTCTGACTTGTTGTAGAAGTAATACCCCTTTGTTTCTTTTGGATACCCAACAAAGAAACACTTGTCAGATTTTGGTTCGAGCTTGTCCGAAATTAATCTTTTGACATATGCTTCGCAACCCCAAATCTTTAGAAAAGACAACTTTGGAAGTTTCCCAGTCCATAATTCGTATGGAGTCTTTTCAACAGCTTTTGACGGAGCACGATTCAGTGTGAGTGCTGCTGTTTGCAACGCATGTCCCCAAAATTGTAAAGGAAGTTCGGCTTGACCCATCATTGACCTGACCATATCAAGTAAGGTCCTATTTCTCCGTTCCGACACTCCATTCCATTGAGGTGTCCCCGGAGCAGTCAATTGAGAAAGAATACCGCATTCTTTTAGATGGTCATCAAACTCGTGGCTAAGATATTCACCTCCTCGATCTGATCTTAGAGCTTTGATTTTCTTGCCATGTTGATTCTCTACTTCCTTTTGAAATTCTCGGAATTTCTCAAACGATTCAGACTTGTGTTTCATTAAGTAAATATAACCATATCTACTGAAATCGTCCGTAAACGTATGAAATAGCTGAAATCACCTCTAACTTTCGTACTCATAGGCCCACATACGTCCGTATGTATTAGCCCTGGTAGTTCGCTTGCTCTTTCTCCCACCTTTGAGAAAGGTTTCTTTGTCATTTTGCCAAATAAACAAGATTCGCATTGATCAATCTTCTCTAAGTCGAATGATTCTAGAATTCCCTTCCGTTGAAGTAATTCCATGCGCTTTGTGTTTATATGGCCTAATCGACAATGCCACAGAAATGTGAGATCGGAATCACCAGTTTTAGCCTTTTTAGTATTTATGTTATAAATGTGTTTGCTCGTATCTAGCACATATAGACCATTTTCTTATTGTGCTGAACCATAAAACATTCCATTCAAAGCAAAAGAACAACTATTGTCTTTAAATTGAAAACTAAAACCTTTAGAATCCAAACTTGAAACGGAAATAATGTTTCTGGTGATACTAGGAACATAGTAACATTTTTCTAATTCCAAAACAAAACCACTAGGCAAAAAATAAAATAAGATCCTACAGCTAATGCAGCAATCCGTGCACCATTTCCCACGCGTAGATCCATCTCGCCTTTATCAAGCCTTCTACTTCTCCTTAGTCCGTGCGAATTGGAACATAAGTGTGAGCCACAACCAGTATCTAATACCCAAGAAGTAGATTTAGTAAGATTACAATGTATAACATACATACCTGAAGTAGAAGCAACGTTCCCGTTCTTCTCATCTTCCTTTCTCTTCAAGCAATCCCTCTTCCAATGCCCCTTCTTCTTGCAGTACAATCATTCAGAGTCAGCAGGAGAACGAGTCACCCTCTTCTGTTTACCAGAACTGGTGCCGTTGGACTTAGGTGAGGGCGTAGCCTTTCCCTTACCCTTCTTGCCCTTTCCCTTGCCAGATTTCTTGAAGTTCTTGCCCTTGCGCACCATAAGAACGTCGTGCTTATTCTCTTGATTGAGCGTCTTTTCAGCGGTCTTCAGCATATCGTGAAGCTCAGTAAGAGCTTTCTCCATGTTGTTCATGTTGTAATTCAACTTGAAGTGATCATATCCACTATGAAGCGAATGGAGAATGATGTCAATAGCCATCTCATTTGAGACATCAGAATCTAGAGCTCTCATGTTCTCAAAGAGTCCAACCATTTTAAGAACATGTGGGCTCACTGGTTCTCCTTTCTTGAGCTTAGTCTTAAGGATCAACTTCTGAGTCTCAAATTTTTTGATTCTGGCTTGGTCCTGAAACATGTTCTTCAACTCCGAGATGATTTGGTAAGCATCCGAGTTAATGAACGTTTTCTGAAGTTCAGGATTCATGGATGCAAGCATCACACATTTGACATCCCTGTTGGCCTGGATCCAACGGTTAAGGGCAGCTTGAGTCACCTTCGGCCCGGCGGCCTCTGGTAACTCTTCCTCTAGGACATATTATTTTTACTCATGCATTAGAACTATTTGCAAGTTCCTTTGCCAGTCGAGGAAATTGTTTCCGTTCAACTTCTCTTTGTCGAGAATTGAACGAAGGTTGAACGTGTTGTTATTGTTTGCGGCCATTTGATTACTACATTTGAAAAGAATTCGCAATAAATAACCATTCATAACTTAATAACTTTAAAATAAATGCTAGCATGCAATCATTAAAGCTATTAAACATTTCATTCATGCAAAAGCAAAACATGGTCCAAAAATGAATGAAACGATTCCAAGACCCTAAAAGTCCTAAATCCTTAAGCAGTTTTGGCATGTCTTAAGTATTTTAAGATTCTAGGTAAGCAAAACCTATTGCTAGTAATCTCCAAATTACGCTTGGTTAATAAATTAATACCATGATTTTTCCCATTGCCACAACATAATGCCATTGTTGTTTGAGTTGAAACCACAATCAACATGCTCCTTTGGGACGCCTTACCATCTAGTCAACTTATATAGCACCTCGCTTTGGCGTAAACCTACTACGTTAGATCCTTAGATTTTTGTAAGTGCTTTATTTGGAAGGCAACTTTTGAACTCAATATTACTTTGGACCTAGTTGTTTCTATGTTGGTTCAATTATTTAGTGAACTAAATCTAACCGGGTCATACAAACAACGCATTCATGCATAATATACATGCATAAATAAATTGGTGAACTAGTATGGCCCAACAACTCTTGTCTTGAAGCATCAAATCTTCTTCACCATCTTGTTAGCTTGGCATCGTCTTAAATCTTCATTCAATGCTAACTTAAAGTTCTAAACTAAAAATACTTGAAATAATAAAATTACATCAAAATTTCAATGGTACACAGACCATATTTAAAACTTTACATTCAAAGACAAAACGGTTCGCAGACCGTATTTAATTATCCTAGATTGGCCATACTAGTCACTTAGAGTACCTGCATTGCGTAAAATATATATTCTATGCATTCACCCATTCGTATGCTAAAATGAATGGCCCAATTAATTATGCAAGTATTTATGTGAATTAATTAAAATTCACGTTCACATAAACGTACGCGTCCTAAAAGATTAATCCATTTCCAAATTATTAATCCTTAGAATTTATTCTAATTAAAATTTAATTTAATTAAAATAATGCGACCTACGAAAAATAATTAAAATAATTATTTCATTTTAATTTCATTAAGCGGCTCCCACTCAAACCAATAATTATTCCGGATAACTAAATATTTAAATATTAAATTAAACTCACGGCCCCACCCAAATTAAATAAAATAATTATTAATTATCCCATTAGCCAATTTTAATGCAAACATAAATTTTCAAGCCCAACGAAAACAAAAAAAAATTGTTCAAGTGCAATGCGGGCTAGGCTTGCGTCCAGCCCAGCATGCGCCCATGCCCCCACAGCCAGTGCGCACACGTACCGCAGCTCGTCGCTGCCCGTGTTGCTGTTGTGCTCGACGCTGCGCGCAAGGCAAGGCAGCCTTGCCCATGCCTACTCGCAGCCCGCAAGCCAAGGTTCGCTGCCTTGCTTGCTCTCCTAGCCCAACGCGCGCGGCACGCAGCACGCTTGCTGCTGCCCGCATTGTTGTGGCTCGGTAGTGGTGAGGCTGCCCGCATGGCTACGACGAGCCACACGTCCACACACACCCTCATGTTCGTGCCTTTGGTTCATGCCTACGGACCAACTAATTAAAAAAACTATATTAATTTCACGAACATTTGCATTAAGTTATTTTTCACAAAATTTACGATTTTTATTTTCGAAAAATAACGACTTTACGATTTAATTAATTTTTAACAACAATCCGATTTTGTTAAATTTATTAAATCTAGGATAACTTTATTCAAATTTTAAGAAAGAACAATTTCAAATAAAAATTTGAACTTTTAAATAATCGAATCTAAAACTTTAAATCGTTCTAAACATTTAAATTTCAGATTTTTACAAATTTGGTTTAAGTGTTGATTAAAATTAACGAATCTAATCAAAAATTTAATCCAATAATTTTTAAAATCTGCCACTTTCCATGAAATTATATTCCCTTTCCCAATTAACCAAATTTCCAGATCAAAATTATTTAAAAAATCAATTATTGATCTAAGATTTACGAATTTGGGGAAAGCAGAATTAGGGTTTATACTTAATAAAAATGGCCGAAATATTTACCATATTTTTAAAATATACCCAGCAGCATTGTGTAAAAATTTCAATCAATTCCGAGTAGTTTAGGTTGACCAATTAATTGAAAAAAATTCCGAATTTATTAATTTTAATACGAAAATTAATAAAAAAAACTCACAAAAACACATACTTCGAGGCCTGTTTTTGCAATTCCGTTCCCATTAAATGATCTTAGAAAATCGTTTTCAATCAGATTAGGTTCAGAAAAATCGAAAGTACGAATCTTTTTGAATTCAGAACCTATAACGTGATTCATCCAATAATCTATAATAATTCGAAAAAATTCAACAAAAATTCAAAAAAATCGACAACAGCAAAAACAATAAATCATGCTAAAAAAATGCTTTGAATACATAAGGCTCATGATACTACTATAGGGGAATACAGTTAAACATACATAACATGTGCGGAACATCCCCAAAGCCAGGAAACATGTATAAAGCACAGTTTAAGCATACTTACATTTGAAGCGTGTTTTCCCGAGTATAGTATCAACGAACACGAACAAAGAACTCCACTTTTCGTTCCTCTATTTGGTTCACCAACACGTTCAGATCCGTCTTGATTATTGTAGCTTAGACAACGCACGAGATATTTTGCTTTTCGGGATGAACAGTTTTTGAGCAGAGAGAAAAACTGAACAACGTACTTTTGGAATTAGGTTTAGGTTACTTGGAAAACTGATTGTGTTGTTTGTGGGAAAAATATAACCTAATTGTTATATTAAGTGTAACTGGCCAAGACCAAGGGGCCTTGACCGGCCACACTCCACACACGCGAGCACTCCCCGCGCACAGCCCACACTGCAGGCCGAAGCCCACAGCGCACAGCCGAGCAGCATGGGTCGTGGGCCTTGCTTTGCTCGCTGATGTGTTGCTGCGTCTTTGTGCGCGCTGCCACGCCCACGCGGGCTGGCTTGCTTGCTGCGTTGCGAGCTCGCTGGCTCGTTGGGCCTTGCGCGCATGCGCGCTTGGCTCGACGGGCCGGCAGCTCCGATGCGGCTCGTATTCGCGACGAACGCCTAGCTTACGAATATTCGCGATACGATATACGATTCCGACGCAAGGTCATATCGTATAATATATTTTTCCAAACTAAATCCTGAAAAGCTATTAAATGAATTTCCGATTCATTTAATTCGGTGATCTGTTACATGTCATTGGTGTGACCTTATAGGTTCAGTCAAGAGTAAGTTGTGATCCTAATATAGATTAGAACTCACTGATCGAAACCATTGCTCCAGCTAGCTGTTCCGATCACTTGATCTTACTGAATCAATTGTTCGCAATTAATCTGAACCTTGGTATTAGACTTAATGCACCTTGGGTGAAGGATATATTTCCTTCATGTTTTCTATAGCATTTCTGCATCAGTGATTTTTTCTCCACATAATTTCAATTGTGAAGTAACTCTGAACATAGCTGAGTTATATTCACTTACAGTCTTAAATTCTTGTAGTCTTAAATGTAACCAGTCATAACGAGCTTTAGGTAATATCACAGTTTTCTGGTGGTCATATCTTTCCTTTAGATTACTCCAAAGGACTTGTGGATCTTTTATAGTCAAGTACTCAATCTTAAGGCCCTCATGGAGGTGATGGCGAAGAAATATCATAGCCTTAGCTTTGTTTTGAATTTCAGCATCTAACACCCAAGATAAATAGTTCTTTCCAGTAATATCAGGGGACGTGTTATCCCACTTTTTGGACTAACGACATAACCGCTCTAACGTTTGATCATGTCATGTCAACCAGGTTCTGTCGTGTCGCAGGTAAACATAGTTGCAGGGAGACGCGTCTGACGTAGCATCGTACGACGAGGCATAGACGACGAAGGACTGGCGACAACGCGCAAGCAACAGAGACTCTCAAGGAACAGGTTGATAAAGATAAGTTAACCTAAAGCCCATGATAGGCAGCGCCGTCACACCAGCGGAATAAGTCCAAGACATGCACGAGAAGCACGGAAGTGGTTGAAGACTAAAGAAACGTGTGACAAGGAGATCCCTATCTTTGTGGGAATCTCTCAACCAACTGGACCGTTGGAAATACCCTATAAAAGCATGAAGACGATGACAAGCGAGAGATACGTGAACTCAAGCACTCATACTCTCAAGCTATTTAGCATTCATATTACTCCTGTATTTGTTCTTTAATTTTCGTTACATTGATCTTTAGAAAAAACATACAAACAATCAGATAAGATACTTAGTGGATTGATAGCCTCATAGCTATCCGCGGTTTTTTACCTTATTCCTGGATTTTCCGCGTCAACACTTCTTTGTGTCGTGTCTCTCTTGTCTCTCTTTATTTGATTCTTGCTTAGTTAGTGTCGACCCGAGCCAAAGGTCGCCTCTAGACGAAATTTGGCATAAACAGTTTGGCGCCGTCTGTGGGGACATTAACTAGGTTTCACACAAAATCACCCTACACACCATGACTACTGAAGAGATGACGCTCGCAGAGATGAAAGCAGCCAACGAAAAGGCCCAAGCAGAGCTCGCCCAAGAAAGGGCCTCCATTGAAAACCTCCAGAAGGAGCTCGACTCTGTGAAAAGTACCAAGCATCAATCGCGTTACAAGCCAGGTGCAAAACCAAAGAAGTTGATATTCGAGATGACTGACGACTCCGAGGACCTGTCCGACGGCGAAGAGCCACATGGAGAAGAGGATGAAACAACACCGGACCCCGTCACCAAGCGCCTAAATAAGATGGAAGCTCACATGAAGAAGGAATGCTCGCTGATGCTGAAGCTGATGACCAAGCTGCCAGGGGCACCCACGCCCGTGGAAACCGAACCGACCGACGGGTATGCAGCTTTGCCGTTTTGTGAAGCGATCGCTAGGGTGACGGTCCCACACCAGCTCCGACTTCCTACCTGGACCATCCTGTACGACGGAACGTCTGATCCATACAGACACGTCAACGTCTACAAGCAGCGAATGTGGCAGATCGGCATCCCCTACGACCTGGTCGAGCCCGTCATGTGCAAATCATTTGGAGGAACCCTCGACGGAGCAGCTCTGGAATGGCTCATGAACATAACCCCTGGATCCATCTTCTGCCTGCCCGACCTCATCAACGCCTTCTACCAGCAATTCGCCAGCAGTCGCCAGTTGGAGAAACAGACAAGTGACCTCTATCGGTTGGTCCAAGGACCTACCGAGTCGGTACGCGATTATTTTAACCGTTTTAATTGTGAGAAAATTAGTATAAAAAATTGTGATGTCAGGACAGCCATCGAAGCATTTAAAAGAGGTCTCATCCCCAACTCGGAGCTGTACCGGGAACTAACCAAATATCCCTGTGCAACCTTCGAAGAGGTCAGATCGAGAGCCACTGCCCAGATGCGGATTGAAGACGACGAGATTACACGAATGGCTTCTCAGCGACCAGCAGGGGGCAGTAGCGACAGGAGGTCGTACACCCCAAGGAACAACGGCTGGAGACACCAACCATACAACCGCCAGAACCAGGTACAAAATGTCAATCAATATGATGATACTAACAATGTTTACAGGAATGAACGGGTCGTTTACCCTCCCATCTCCGAGTATGGCTTCAACGTCGACATCGGAGGCGTGGTGAACGCCCTTCAAAGTGTAGGTGGTACCGTCAGATGGCCTAAGAAGAGCGACAGACCAGACTCTATGAAGGACATGAGCAGGTGGTGCGACTTCCACCGCGACAATGGCCACACAACCGAGGAATGCATCTCCCTCAAAAAGGAGGTAGCGTATCTACTGAAAAGAGGCCACCTGAAGGACCTACTGAGCGACAAAGGAAAGGAGACGTACAACAAGGACAACAACTCCCAACCCAACCCAGCACCAAGCGGCGACCGACCGGCCCCGCCCATGTTCGAAAAAGTGGTAAACGTTATTTCAGGTGATTCAGATATATGTGGACTAACCTCTTCTGCAGCTAAAAAAATCAACAGAGGCGAATCCGAAGCCGTCAAAGAGGGGCAGACCGAAGAGAAGTAGCACTCGACAAGTCATTAGCAGCGATGATAATAACCTTCGACGATTCAGATTCAACCGACACACAACAGGAACACCATGACGAGCTAGTCATATCGCTCCCAATAGGCAACGCTCTCATCAAAAGGATATTGATCGACAACGGCAGTTCAGCAAATGTACTGTTCCTAGAGGCTCTGCAAGAAATGGGACTAGACGAAAAGAGTATAATCAGAAGGTCGACAGTCCTAGTAGGATTCAGTGGAGAATCACTGCGAACGGTAGGGGATATATCGCTGCCTACGTACGCAGAAGGTGTTAATGTGATGACCAAGTTCAACGTCGTCGACTACCCATCAGCATACAACGTCATTTTAGGACGACCATGGATCCACAAAATGAAAGCGGTGCCATCGACATACCACCAGTCAATCAAGTTCCCAACCAAATGGGGAGTCATGGAAATGAAAGGACAACAAAGGGACGCAAAGAAATGTTATGAAACAGCGCTGAAACCATCAAAGTCATCCATCTAGCAATTACAGCCAGGGTCGACGGTAGACGACCCCGACGACCAACAGATCGATGAGATAAATACTAGATCAGACACAGCCAGACCGAGTAGTAAGGATCGGAGCATCGCTGCCTGACAACATCAAAAGTCAGATAGTGTCATTCCTAAGAGAAAACTCAGACTCCTTCGCTTGGTCGCACGAGGACATGACAGGAATCAGTCCGGACGTCATCACCCACAAACTCAATGTCGACCCCAACTTTAAGCCAGTGAAGCAGAAACGACGAAAATTCGCACCTGAGAGAAATAAAATCATAGACGAAGAGATCCAAAAACTGATAGATTCCGGGAAAGTCAGAGAAGTCAAGTATCCAGATTGGTTAGCAAATGTCGTCGTCGTCAGTAAAAAGAACGGAAAGTGGAGAGTTTGTATCGATTTCACAGACATCAACAAAGCATGCCCTAAAGACCCATTCCCGCTGCCGCACATCGACGCCCTAGTCGACGCCACTGCCGGACACGAGATACTAACATTTATGGACGCCTACTCCGGATACAACCAGATCCTTATGCACCCAGACGACCAGGAAAAAATATCTTTTGTAACAGACAGAGGAATTTATTGTTATAAAGTCATGCCTTTTGGTCTTAAAAATGCAGGTGCGACATACCAACGATTGGTCAACAAAATGTTCAAAGACCAACTTGGAGACACGATGGAGGTCTACATCGACGACATGCTAGTAAAATCAAGGAAGGCTGACGACCATGTCGAACACCTACGACAATCCTTCGACATATTGAGGAAATACGGTATGAAACTTAACCCGACTAAATGTTCTTTCGGAGTGTCTGCAGGGAAATTCTTAGGTTACATCGTCACCCAAAGAGGAATCGAGGCCAGCCCCGACCAGGTGCGCGCAATCATCAACATTCAATCCCCCAGGAACATAAAAGAGGTACAGCGCTTGACAGGAAGAGTGGCGGCGCTAAATCGTTTTATCTCGCGGTCGTCGGACAAGTGTCGTCAATTCTACGACGTCCTGCGCAAAAACAAAGGTTTTAGCTGGTCCGACGACCACGAAACAGCCTTGCAAAACCTCAAAAAATACATGATGTCGCCACCCCTCTTGTCCAAGCCCAAAGAAGGCGAAGTCCTACAACTCTACCTAGCCGTCAGCTCCACAGCAGTTAGTGTGGTCTTAGCTCGAGAAGACGAAACGCAACAGCTACCTATTTACTACATCAGTAAGTCACTACTAGAAGCGGAAACCAGGTATTCCTCCCTCGAAAAACTCGTTTTAGCACTCGTTACTGCAGCCAGAAAACTAAGGCATTATTTCGAAACTCACCAAATAGTGGTGATGACTAATTATCCAATCAAGTCTGTGATGCGTAGACCAGAACTAACAGGTCGAATGGAGAAATGGACGATGGCGCTAGGAAGCTTCGACATCAAATACCAACCAAGAACGGCGGTAAAATCGTAGGCCCTAGCAGACTTTGTGGCAGACTTTAGCCCCGACTTGGAGAAAATAGCGGACGACGAAGTCAAACTCATCAATAACGTAGAAGAGGTATGGACGCTCTTCGTCGACGGTTCGTCTAACTTTCGCGGTGCAGGTCTAGGCGTCGTGCTAAAGTCACCACAAGGGGACATGATAGCACAGGCCATATGCTGCGATTTCAAAGCGACAAACAACGAAGCAGAATACGAGGCGTTAATCGCCGGATTGACGCTAGCTGAAGAATTGGGGGCAAGCGGACTCAACATATTTAGCGACTCACAATTAATCGTCAACCAGATGAACGGCGACTATGAGGCTAAAGACCTGAAAATGACCTTATACCTCGAAAAAGCAAAAAAGCTATCCTCCAAATTTAAACCCCTCTCCATTAAACAAGTGCCACGAGACTTGAACACACAAGCCGACGCCCTTGCCAACCTAGGATCCGCACTTAGAAAATCACCATTCTCGACCATACCTCTAGTACACCTATTGTCACCCGCTATTGAAAAAGACATACCACAAGATGCCAGCCTCGTCCTATCAGCCACAAACACAGACAGCTGGACCAAGCCCATCCTCGACTACCTAACACACAAAACCCTACCCGACGACAAGCTCGAGGCCAGGAAAATACTTTTCAAATCGTCACGATATGTTATTTTGCAGGGTATATTATTTAAAAGATCAGCAAACGGAATGTTGATGCGATGCGCAGAAAAAACAGAATGGGAAAGACTACAAAAGCAATACCACGAAGGAGAATGCGGCGGACATGAAGGAGGATGAAGCCTGTCAACCAGAATCAAAAGAAACGGATACTATTGGCCAACAATGCTCAAAGACGCAATGAGGTACGTAGCTAAGTGCGACAAATGTCAACGACACGCAGGTATGACACATAAACCATCTGAATTCTTACACCCCACCTTAACTCCGTGGCCTTTCATGAAATGGGGAATGGACATCGTCGGTAAACTACCCGTCGCCCCAGGACAAAAGGTCTTCATGCTAGCTCTAACAGATTATTTTTCTAAGTGGATAGAAGCAGGTGCGTTCCAACAAGTAAGAGACAAAGAGGTATGTTCGTTCATATGGACTAACATTATATGCAGATTCGGAGTACCATCAGAAATCATATGCGACAACGGATCCCAATTCATCAGCGACAAGACTAGGGCTTTCTGCAAGACGTGGAACATCGAGCTAAAGACGTCGACGCCAAGATACCCCCAAGCAAATGGACAGGCGGAATCCAGCAACAAAACAATCATCGCATCGCTAAAAAAGCGGCTGGACGATAAGAAGGGACGATGGGCAAAAGAGCTGCCATCCATCCTATGGGCCAATAGGACGACGCCTAGGACGGCGACGGGACAGACTCCCTTCTCACTCGTTTACGGGTGCGAAGCAGTACTACCCCTGAAGTGACACTGCCCAGTGCACGATATGGACTCATGACACCAGAGCAGAACGACGTGGAACTTAGTGAAAATCTCGACAACACAGAAGACTTCAGAGAAGCAGCGTTGATAAGGATGGCGTCGCAGCAACAGATCGTGGCAAAATGCTTCAACAAGAACGTCAAATAAAAGTGTTCAAGGAGGGCGACTGGGTGTTGCGCAAAGTATTCCAAAACACAAAAGAACTAAACGCAGGTAAACTCGCACCAGCTTGGGAAGGACCGTACTTGATCGATAAAATCGTCGGAAAGGGGGCATACAGACTTGTCACCAAAGACGGCAAGTCGGTCCCCCGAAGCTGGAACGCTACACATCTTAAACTCTATCACTTTTAAAAATCCGTCGTAGCCAATTTTATCAGTTGTCGTACCATCTTTTCTACTTTCTTTGTTACTTTTTTTCGCTTTATTTGTTCGGAACCTTTACTGACTTAAGCATCGGAGGGTCATTGGCATCCCCAACGGCCAATCCTCCTAGCAACCCATGTTTTCTTTTGCAGAAGGTAACACACGACGAATAGCAACTAGAATCGACGACGTACGACGGAAAGCGAATCCCAAGTGACGAACAATGAACAACCGACGCAGGTACTGTTTTACATACATGTAGTGCTACCATTTCAATATTTGTTCCTCGTAAAACACATGCTATATGACGCGTGACAAAAGCTTCGAAACACAACGCAAAAGTCACAGAAAACGTACGAGTAAAAAGAAAAAGGAACACACTTATATAGCAAAATACAAATTGCGCGACCCCTGGGGCCACGACCTCCGAAATACAAACACAAATATTATCCAAACAACTCGCCGCCGCCACCAACGACGAGTAAAAACATCCAAAATGCGAAAACAAAACACAAGTTATCCAAACCACCTCGTCGTCGCCATCGACGACGAGTAAAGAAATTCACAAAAAAAACACAAAAACCAACAGAAATTCAAACTACAAACTGTTACATCCCTTCTTCTTGAGTAGAGGCCACGATCTCCTGCTCCGACTCCTGCTCTGGGGGCACGACGATGTCGGTCACGACCGGCACCTCCACCGACGCCACATCCAACGCCTCGCCTTGAGGAACGACGACAGGAGCTTCCCCTTCGCGCTCAACGGCTAACACCTCCCCCTCTTGCCCCGGAACAGGCACATTCTCCACCAACAAAGCAGCGTCCACCTCTGTCGCCTCGGTACTAGCGGTGTCAGCCGTCTTCGCCAACTCTTCCGAGTCCACCACGGGCACCGAAAAATCAGCCATGGTACCGCCATTGGCCAGGTAGTTGTCCACCTCCTTCTGACACGGCCAAATGCTGGTCTCCCCAATCAAGCAGGAGTACATCATTTGCGCCCGCGTCCTCCATATAGCGAGAGCCTCGACATATTTTGCCTCCTCCTGCAGGGCATCGTACTGTTAGGTTATGATACATATGACAATACATAAATCATGCGGAAAAACCATAAAGCCAGGAAAGCATATTATTTACACATAATCATTTAGCATAGTATAGATGCATACACTTTGTAGCGTGCCTTCCCTAGCTGCGCCCGAACCGAACAAGAACAAGTCTTTAGGACTCCATGTGTCGTCCCTCCGTAGATAGTCCACAGCACGTCCGAATCCGCCTTAAGCTTGACCAACTAGGATCGCCCTTAAGGTACTTAGAATTTTCGGCTATTGTAGGCAATTATATGACTGAATTTTTGCTCTCAAAAATCACTTTGAATACTTGAATACTCGATATAAATTATGAGCCCTTAACTCATATTTATAGACCATGGAATAAGTAATCGAATCCTACTAGGATACGAATTAATTAAATTAGAATCCTAGTAGAATTCTTTATTTAATTAATTTATCTTTTAGGATTAGGAATTTTAATCATTAAACAAATCCTATACTCTTTAGGTTTCGTATGTGAAAACAAACACTACACGAGCATGACCCGCAAGCGTGCAGGCCATGCCCGCGCACAGCCCACACGGCCGCTGGGCCCACGCGAGTTACAAGCCCACGCGAGCTGCAGCAATGCTCGCAGCCCATTGCTGCGCGCGCTGCGCGCGCTGCCATGGCCTGCTGGGCCTGGCCTTGCGCTGAGCCTGGCGTGGCCTTGGCTGTTCGTGTGGCGCGCTTGGCTTGCTGGGCGATGGCCTGGCTTCGTGCTGGGCCCTCGTCCGGCAGGCCTCGTCCGATGCTTATTCGTACGATACGCTTCCGATTAAATTCCCGATTCCGGAATTTATTTCCGATACGAACAATATTTAATATTTTCGATTCCGGAATTAATTTCCGTTTCGAACAAATATTTAATATTTCCGTTTCCGGAATTATTTTCCGATTCCGATTATATTTCCGATTCTGACAATATTTCCGTTTCCGGCAATATTTCCGATTCCGGCAATATTTCCATTTCCGATAATATTTTCCGATACGTACCATGTTTCCGTTTCCGGCAACATCTACGACTTGGATAATATTTATATTTCCGATACGATCCATATTTCCGTTTCCGGCAATATCATCGTTTCCGGAGTATTCATTTCTTGCCTGTGACGATCTAAGCTCCCACTGAAACCAAGATCCGTCGATTCCGAATTTCCATAGATGGAGTATTTAATGCCATTAAATACTTGATCCGTTTACGTACTATTTGTGTGACCCTACGGGTTCAGTCAAGAGTAAGCTGTGGATTAATATCATTAATTCCACTTGAACTGAAGCGGCCTCTAGCTAGGCATTCAGCTCACTTGATCTCACTGAATTATTAACTTGTTAATTAATACTGAACCGCACTTATTTAACATAGAATGCATACTTGGACCAAGGGCATTATTTCCTTCAGTCTCCCACTTGTCCTTAGGGACAAGTGTGCATTTCCTAATTCCTTTTGTCGCTCGATGCTTGCTCTTGAACATAAGGTAAGAGTTGTCATCCTTATTATGTCCAGAGGTGTTCCTCGGTTTCAGAGTTCAACTGATCAAATAAACAGATAATCATAGCCTATGATTCATCCGAGCACGGCCATGCATTTCACAGTTTCTAGCTCTCCGAGTGGCCTTGTACAACTTTTAAGCATCTCATCCCGATTTATGGGAGGACAATCCCAATCTTGCGATCTTGAGATTAGACTTCGTTTGATAGGTGATTACCTGAGCGTTGCCTTTATAGGCTCCTTTTACGGTGCGACGGTTGGTCAACGTCAAAGCAACCAGTTCTCAAACAAGTAATCTCAAATCACTCAGGTATTGAGGATTTAGTGTCTAATAATTTTAATGAAATTTACTTATGACAGATTTTCATCTCTTACAGTAAAGTTTCATAGGTCTTGTCCGATACTAGTCTTCCCAAAGTAAGTATCTATGCAAATGATTATGACATTGCCATGTCCACATAGTTCAAGAAACAGAACTACTAGTCATCTTGCATTCTAATCGTCTAACGTTTTCTATGCGTCCAATTTTATAGAAAACTCCGACTAGGGACCATTTTCAACCTTTGACATTCAAGTTCACTTGATAGACATTTCTTAGTCACAGGACTGGTCCTGACAGTCTATCTTGAATATATCGTCAAATTGAAGGGACTCATCATTTAATACTAAATCAAGATTAAATGGAATATGAAAATACATTTCATATATGATAAATGTTAAACCCCATTGTTTTACAACCATGGGCCTCAAACCCATCTTTAAAACAGTTCATGGAATTCAAAGCTATGCTTGATTTCCAGTGCTACAACGTGAGTGTTGCTTCTCACTTGTTGCATAGGTTTAGTTATCACGCTTTGCCAATCTTAACATCCTTTTCATCGAATGTTCTTCGAGATATGATGATAAGAACTTTTGAGTATGTTTATTTTGTGATCTAGTCTTTCTTGCTACATTAGTGGTTCTACGCATTTTGCAATGAAGAACCATTAAGTCAACAGACATGTGATCTTCCCAAGTTCAATGAAGAACTCATATAAATAACTCTATTTTATTGCTTCTTAGGCAATAATTACTTTTACTTCAACTGTATAGGTTGCTAGTGATGCTTTGTTTGGATCTACTTATCCAAGCAGTTCACAGATATGTGGAAGACTCTCCAACTATATCTTAGAACATAGAAATTATTATTTTAATTTCCCACGCAACAACTCATGGTCTTCAATCCATGTTGCCATTTCAAAACACGATGCTCTTTAGCTCGTCCTTGTCAATGGTTAACTCCAAAGGGTCTTGCTTGATCCTTTGCCAGTGTTTATGCGTGTAGCATCAATTTTTAGCATATCTTTATTTCCTTGAATCAAGAACTATTCCTATGTACCTTTTCAAGTACCATAAGTGTTCTTGATCTCAATCTAGTTGATCTTCACTTAGATCAATAGAGATTGGTATATGTTCGTCATGCCTAAATTCATACGATACGTTTTTGGCGATCCTCATATTATATTATATACATGATAAATTCTTTTGCAGAATAATTCCCAATTGAATTCTATTCATGTAACTTTAGCTCATTCAGTTACAGTAGATACTGAATCCAACTAAATTCTTTGACATATAATATAGGTGAAGAATCTCATTAGATTCTTTGATGTTTAACTTAGTAAATGCTTATACATAGTTCAAACATTCATTACTTAGATTTATTCATATGGATGGAATATCTCCAATGGAGTCTTTCGTGTTTGATTTAGTAAATGCCATTACTAAACAATATCATAAGATCTTTGTAAATAGATCTTAATACCCAGTATGTACTAAGTTTCGCCTTGGTCCATCATTGATGAATAATTTCAAACCTAAGTCATTAGCATTTGAATGTTATTTCACAATAGAGAGATATGTGTGATACACATAGGACCAAATAAGTTTTACGTACTCCCACTAAACTTCTTATATATCTATAAGAATCATGTATATTTTATGAAACTAAAATACTTATTAGCTTCATTAAAATATAATTCCAATTCCCAATTGCTTGCTTAAATCTGTACTTAGATTTTATAAGCTAGCTTTCTCTTTCAAGCATTTATTTGGATCCACAAATCCTATGACATACCATGTACATAGTTTATTCCAACATTTGATTGAGGAATACGTTTTGTCATCCAATTGCTATATGTACCAATATGCAATCATTGCTTGAATTATAGACTTGAGCATTACGATTATACATGAGGTTTCAACACAATTCACACCATGAATTTGCTTGTAACCTTTAGCAACTAATCTAGCTTTGTGTGTGAACACAATTCCATGTTTGATGGTTTTTATCCTTAAAACAAACTTGCAACCAATAGGTGTGAAACTATTCTTGCAAATCAACAAAATTTCAATTTTGTCATCAAAACATTGAGTATGTTTTATGGCCTTTAACCAATTAAACATATAGTCTATATATGGCCTCTAACCATTTTAGGGAATCTATATTTCGTCATAGCTTTCTTACAAGTCACAAACTCATTAATCTATATGATAATAGTTTGACTGCAAGTTGTAGGTTTCTTCACTATTTAATAGAAGAATCTCATAGTTTCATTGACTTGATCTCTATGTTTCTTCACTATCTAATAGAAGAATCTCATAGTTTCAATGACTTGAATTCTATGCCTACTTGGGTATAGAACATCAAACAATAGAATATCAATAGCCACTTGAAAGTCCTTTGAATATTCTGTTCTCCTTGAAGCACTTGTAAAGTCTTCTAAGAGATGTCTATTCTTTAAAGCCACTTGTAAAGTCCTTACAGAATAAGTTCGGATTTTCTGAAGCACTTCGAAAAGCCTCCGGAATGTCCGTTTATGTTTGTTGTTCGCCTCGAAGACTTTCGAGGTCTATTTTCTCCCACTTGTCATTTTGGAAACGAATCTCCAAAAGGACATTATTTCGAGCAAACAAACATTATGTTCTCAAAAATTCGTGGTAGAAACAATACCCTTGTGTCTCATTTGAATAAATCATAATGAAACATATATCTATACTTGGGCCTTAGTTTGTTGAATGACAAACACTAAGCTCCCACTGAGTTTTGCAACTCTCTAGATATATTTTATGAAAAGTTATTCTGAAATTACTTTTCAATAGCTTTGACGAATTTGGTTTAGTTTGGTGGTAGTTGAGCATTTTGTTTTAGAAATTATAGGAAAAGTCTTTATGATTCATCATTAATCGAATCAAGTACTAATTGACTTCGATTATTCCAACTAAGATATGCCATATCTTATGGACCTAGATTGTGAAATTACAACACACAATCATTGATGATCATATTTGGTCTCAAGTAATCATCAACATGATCTAACCTAGATCTTTATGATTTCTTGCCAAGTGGATTTTATACTTCTGAATCTTTGAACTAGCCAAACAGATTCAACTTATATCACATTTGAGTAAATAAACCTATATTCACTCAAATCCATGTGAAATAATAAAGTCATAAAATCTTTCTTTAGCTTTGAACTCTATTGTCTAGGCGTTCTAACAATAGTTCATATCTTTTGTTACTTTCAACAAGTAAGACTAGTTGTCTTAAAATGATCTAGAAATCAATCAACTTTCAAAAGTCCATCAAAATAGAGCTTTTGAATGTTAACTTGTTGATATGGTCTAAGCAACAATGCCAAAGATTAGTGGAACTCAAATCAAGGGGTTGATTTGAACCTAGTAAAGTTCTTTAAAGAGTTGTTTGTTTTAATCAAGCATATTGACTCAACCTGTAATTGACCATTTCATTCAAATAAACAAACAAACATTGTTTTTGTTTTTCTTGAATGTGAGTCTTTCTGTGTTTGAAAACAGAAACTTAGGTATGTTGATTATGGAACAAAATAGCCATTAAGTTCCAGCCTTTGAAAGGACTTAAAACAAACTAGATGACCCTACAACTAATGTAGCATTGCCATGCTTCATTTCCCACTTGTAGGTCATTAGTGTATCCTAGCTTCCATTGTTTGAGTTATTACCGAAGTAAGAACCTCAAGCGGTATATGATACCAAGGAAGTTTGATTGCTAGGTCACTTCTCTTTAAACATAAACTTATAGGTAGAAACGGAATCGTAAATTCCTTTCATTTGTTCCTCGTTTTCCTATTTCTTGTACCCTTTCTTATAGTCTTAAGAATTGAATTCTTTAGTGTTGACTTTTATACTTTGTTAGACATGTCCAATGTCACCCCAACAAGGTTCTTACCATTTAATTTATGTTGAATATTAAGTTTCAACCAGATGATCTTACCAGAAGCTTCTAAAGTTCTCTAAGCATCGATCTATTCGAATGTCTAGGGACTAGACTCATTCGAGAATTAAATGGACAAAGATATTAGGTTGTTAACCCTTGGTAAAGCTGAGCGTATTAAACTCAATGCTTTATGATCTCAAAACTACAGTGTATTTTGAATTCACAAGCACCAATTGGTTTGCCATTCGACTTTGATGTTCGAAAACAACCATAAAAGTCGCTATAAGAAACGTACATTTTAAATTGCTCACTTTCTCTCATTTCCGTGAATCGTTCTTGGATTCACTACCAATCGAGGAAATTTACTGTTACCTTTCTAAAAGGATTTACTGCAGTGCAAGATATTTAATTATAAACAATAATTAAAACATACATTGAAGCATGCAAAGTCTAAACATTTATCATGAGTAAGAACTTGAAAATTAAAGCAATCATGCAATTTCAATAAGTTATTAGCATTTTATTCGAATTTATTGTTCCGGCAGGTGTGAATAAAATGATTCCAAGATCCTAAAATCATTGAAGAATTAAGCACAGTTTGTCGACTTAATCCTAAAACATCTTAGGTAAGCAAAAGCCTTTTGCTAATAGTCTAGAAACTATTCTTGGTTGATAGGTACGTCTAAGAACTTATTAGGTAAACCTATCGATTTTGCCACGACATAAAAGGACTCCTACTTATATTGTTGAGTTTCACCAAAACTAACATGTACTCACAATTATTTGTGTACCTTGCCCCTTTAGGACCAATAAGTAACACCTCGCTGAGCGAAAACTATTACTAGATTGATGTAAAGGATATCCAAGCAAGTGTATATTTTGGCATGGCACCTTTTAACTCAATTTTTAAGTTTGGAACTTAAGGCTCTTACTGTGTTGGTTAGATTTTAAGTGAACTAAAATCCTTAATCATGCAACATAATCAAGCCGTAATCTCATGCATATTTAAGACATATATTTAAAGCAATAAATAACTTAAAACATGCATAAGATAAATGTGATCTAGTATGGCCCGACTTCATCTTGAAGTTTTAGCTTCAAAGTCCGTCCCGACTTCATCTTGAAGTTTTAGCTTCAAAGTCCGTCTTGAAAATCTCCGTGGGAGGCACCATTTTCTTCAAATAGGATAAGCTATAATTAAAACTAATTACAACTATTTGATGGTACGCATACCATATTTGAATTGAAAAACAACTTTGGTACTTTAGACCAATTACATTCAAATTAATGGTACGCAGACCATATTTTCTATCCTATTTGGGCCATACTAGTCACTTCATAACCTGCAAAACAGTACATATACAATATATACCATTCACCCATTCATTATCATGAATGGCCCACATAGCTGGTTAGTAGAACACATTATGCATCAAATAAACATTTGCAGCAATTAATCAAGGGCACCAATAATCTACATATTATTCAGTCCTTATTAATTCTAATCAAGTTGTTTTAACCTTAAGGATTTGTAGACCTATTCAAGAGTTTATGACTAAAAGGGCTCCCACTTAAACCAATAAATTCATATGCTTTACTAATTTTAAACATAAAAATGTATTTCTAGTCTAACCGGAAACATACAAATTTAATTAAAATTTAAAGCTCATATAAATTTATAATTGAATCCATAAATTTAATTTAATTTCAGTCGTATTTAAATTAATTCATGATTTTAATTTTAGTAAAATAATTAGAATAAATAAAATTTATTATAATTATAATATTAAAAATTAAAATCCAAGAAAACAATTTAAATTATTAATTTTAAAATTAATTAAAATTACGAAAACTAAAAATTTCAAATTAAAATTTTAAAACGATCAAATCGTAACGCAACAACCCCACGCAACGCACAGCCATAGGCCACACGCACGCAGCCATCGCTGGCCATGTGCGCGCAGCCCATGCGCTGCGTCGCATTGCTGCTGCATTCCATCGCAAGGCATCCGAGGCATGCTTGGCCTCTGGCTCGCTGCGCGCCTGCCCTCGTCGCACGCGAGCTTGCGCACATCGCACGAGGCAGTGGCATGCGAGCTGGCGCTCGCTGCGCGCGAGCGATCGATGCTGGGCGTAGCACTCGTGGCACGCGAGCTTGCGCTCGCTGCGCGCGAGGCTCCTCACGCTTGCGTGAGGCAGTGCGCGCTGTGGCGCAGCTCGCTTGCTGCCCACACGCGACTGCTCGTGCCTTGCTCTCGCCCTCGCCCATTCGCCCATCGCACACAGCCCACGACACAAGGCAGGGCTGCTGCCTTGTGCTCGTGCACCATGGCCTTGCTCATTGCATTCGTACCGCATGGGCGACGAGCTCCCTTGCTCGTCGTCACATGCCCGCACTATACAACACCCATTAAGGGTAACACGTAGCGTCCATTGCTTTGTGCGTGCAAGTTATATGAGCGAATCGCATAAAAATTTAAAATTTATATTCAAAATTAATGACAAATTAATAAATAATATTAATTTCATAATTTTAGGGCGAAAAAATCGAAAATTTATTATTTAATTGATTTCCGATTAACATGGATTCAAGTCTAGGTCATAAAAATTTAAAATTTAACATAAATTTACAATTTTTATGGTGGTTTTTAATCATAGGTATCTAATTAAATTATAACTAATTATGAAAATCAAATTAATTCTAAATTATTCCAATTTTCAACAAATTAATCATAATTACAAATTAGATTGCATAATTAACAAGGCTAGGCATTCAAACTTGTTAAACATATACAGTAGGTCAATCAAAAATTCAAGATTTATCAACAAGAATCGCAAATATTTAATTTAACATCTTAAATTTACGAAATTTTGCATTCGAAAAACTAAAACCTCCGAAAAGTCATAGTTAGGCTTCGAATTTGAGAATTCTGGGTTCGGCAGAAAAATAATTTTTTGTCAAAATTTTAGAATGCCTTTTACATGCGGAATTGACACAAAAATCACTCAATTTGGATGAGTAACGAAGAAACTGTCGAAAAACTGCGTACGTATAATTAAATAAACGCAATTTGCAATTAATTAACAATTACGAAAATTAATCACCCCTTTTAATTCTTGCAAATTTGTAATATTTAACCATGTTCATGCAATTTAGATTATGAAAATAATAAGAGGCTCGTGATACCACTGTTAGGTTATGATACATATGACAATACATAAATCATGCGGAAAAACCATAAAGCCAGGAAAGCACATTATTTACACATAATCATTTAGCGTAGTATAGATGCATACACTTTGTAGGGTGCCTTCCCTAGCTGCGCCCGAACCGAACAAGAACAAGTCTTTAGGACTCCAAGTGTCGTCCCTCCATAGATAGTCCACAGCACGTCCGGATCCGCCTTAAGCTTGACCAACTAGGATTGCCCTTAAGGTACTTAGAATTTTCGGCTATTGTAGGCAATTATATGACTGAATTTTTGCTCTCAAAAATCACTTTGAATACTTGAATACTCGATATAAATTATGAGCCCTTAACTCATATTTATAGACCATGGAATAAGTAATCGAATCCTACTAGGATACGAATTAATTAAATTAGAATCCTAGTAGAATTCTTTATTTAATTAATTTATCTTTTAGGATTAGGAATTTTAATCATTAAACAAATCCTATACTCTTTAGGTTTCGTATGTGAACACAAACTCTACACGAGCATGACCCGCAAGCGTGCAGGCCACGCCCGCGCACAGCCCACACGGCCGCTGGGCCCACGCGAGCTACAAGCCCACGCGAGCTGCAGCAATGCTCGCAGCCCATTGCTGCGCGCGCTGCCATGGCCTGCTGGGCCTGGCCTTGCGCTGGGCCTGGCGTGGCCTTGGCTGTTCGTGTGGCGCGCTTGGCTTGCTGGGCGATGGCCTGGCTTCGTGCTGGGCCCTCGTCCGGCAGGCCTCGTCCGATGCTTATTCGTACGATACGCTTCCGATTAAATTCCCGATTCCGGAATTTATTTCCGATACGAACAATATTTAATATTTTCGATTCCGGAATTAATTTCCGTTTCGAACAAATATTTAATATTTCCGTTTCCGGAATTATTTTCCGATTCCGATAATATTTCCGATTCTGACAATATTTCCGTTTCCGGCAATATTTCCGATTCCGGCAATATTTCCATTTCCGATAATATTTTCCGATACGTACCATGTTTCCGTTTCCGGCAACATCTACGACTTGGATAATATTTATATTTCCGATACGATCCATATTTCCGTTTTCGGCAATATCATCGTTTCCGGAGTATTCATTTCTTGCCTGTGACGATCTCAGCTCCCACTGAAACCAAGATCCGTTGATTCCGAATATCCATAGATGGAGTATTTAATGCCATTAAATACTTGATCCGTTTACGTACTATTTGTGTGACCCTACGGGTTCAGTCAAGAGTAAGCTGTGGATTAATATCATTAATTCCACTTGAACTGAAGCGGCCTCTAGCTAGGCATTCAGCTCACTTGATCTCACTGAATTATTAACTTGTTAATTAATACTGAACCGCACTTATTTAACATAGAATGCATAATTGGACCAAGGGCATTATTTCCTTCACGTACAAGCTCCTCAACCCATCTAACTCCTCCGTCGTCGAGGCCAACTCTCCCTTCACTTTCCCCAAATCCTTAGCCGCGTCGGCTAACTGCTTATCCTTACCCTTCAATTGATCACCCTTGGCCTTAACCACCGCAGCGAGGTCCACGACCTTCTTCTCAGCAGCCTTCCACTTCGCCTCCCACGACACGGCCGCCTTTTCGCCGTCGCCGCCAGCTGCCTCGCATTTGTCACCTCGCCGCACAACAACGAACATTGCATGCGCACAGCCAAGGCAGCCTGCGACGCCTGCGCAAGACCAATGCCAAAACAGATTTACACAACGTACATTCTACACACGACAAACTGACACAACGCACATTTTTTGCATAAAAAAAGAAAAATTAAATAAAACTCACCCGCAGGCTAAGTTCAGCGGCGTCCGACGCGACAGGAAGAGGATCCACCTCGTGATATCGTCGATACGTCGTAGGCAGGATCAAGCGATCAGCGAAAGGCCATATAACGGACGTCTCTTCATCACCCAAGAAGCTTGGGGGCAGAGTGATAACCGTATCCTCGACGGGATTCTTCTCAGCAGGACGCTTCTTGGCCGACGCAGCAGACACTTTACCAACGTCGACAGCAGCAGACGACGCCTTGAACGGCTGCGGAGGCGACGACGAAGCAATCGGATGAAAACCTTCGAGTCCTATGACGACAGGCGTCTCAGCCGACGAACCTATCTCAGAGAACCGAGGTACGACCGTCATACCTTGCCCACCAGAAGTCGAAGACGACCTTAGTCGCTTCCTCGCACGCTCCTGAATCTCGCTCTGAGACATCTTCGACACAGGCCTAGACGACAAAGTGTGCTCTACACCCAATACAAAAGGTCAAGGTCAAACATTACCCAAAGCAAAAATAAATAAAAAAATATATATAACCCCAAAAATAAACAAACATCAAATACCTGAGTTGTCAGCCATATCGCCTACTTACCCTTTGGTGGACGACGAGTTTGCCACTACCTCTTCGAGCAAATCCAACCTTTTCCGACGACGAGTCAGTTGACCTGATTCCTCGTCTACTTCCTCTTCCTCGGCGATGTCGCCTGACTGATTCTCCTCTTGCTCGTCTAAAAACTTCCCGTCACGACTAAAAGACCTGTCCTCGACAGAGTAACCCAAAAACTTCTGATACTTGTCCTCGGAATCAGCGTTCAACTCAGTCAACGACGATGCCTTGACAACTACAAAACAAAACCAAGTAAGGCGACGTTCAGTAAAACGACGAGAAACAAAGACAAAACAACACATTTACCTTCCGTCGTCCACCCCTCGACCAGAAACCGCCCTTTATCTCCCAGGGAATCTTTGCTTACGAAGACAAAACGACTCTGCCAACCCCTGTCGTTCACACCTAAACCAACACCTAAATTCGTCTTCCCCTTCTTCGTGACCAGGGTATACCTACAACACTTCTGCAGCGCTAGGTCGTAAGTATACATCAAGTCAGACAGATCAAACGGCGCTCGCCAGTTTGCAGTAACCCCATGCACCACCGTGAAAACCCGCCATATCTGGGGCATCAATTGACCCGGACTCAAATGGAAAACCTCGATAAAAGACCTAGCTAGAGGAGTGAAAGGGAATTTGAAGCCAATTGTGAACGGATACTCATACATGACTACATACCCCTCCGGACAGTCAAAGGCTTCCTCGTCCGAGCCGGGAATCTTCACTTCCGCCGACGGCGGCAAACCAGCAAGTTTAATAAACGCCGCCGGGTCCACCACGGTAGAGTATATCGGGTTAAGGGACTTAACCCGAGTAGATCCCGACTCCCCCTTTCCTCTCACCACAATTGACTTAGATCTACCCATCTTACTTACAGAATTCTACAGGAAAATCGAGAAAAGAAAGCAAATTTTACCTGAAATCGGGCAAATTCAGTGCGAAAATCAACTCCACTTTCTCCCTCTTCTCTCTCCTGCTTTCAGATCTGGAATTTTTTTGAAAAATCTTGGTGTGAAGAACTTTATTGCATGTCGTGAATTGGTATTTATTACTCTGGAATTCTGAACGGTTTTGTCCCACGAACTAGGCGGTTGAAGACGGTTTTTGCTTTTTAAATTTGAATTGTTTCTTTTGCTCTGTGTGACTCCGCAAATTCACAATTGGGGGCAAACTGTTATCCCACTTTTTGGACTAACGACATAACCGCTCTAACGTTTGATCATGTCATGTCAACCAGGTTCTGTCGTGTGGCAGGTAAACATTGTCGTAGATTAAGAGTTTTCAAGGCTAAAATGAAGAACAAGAAAGTAAGACTTACGGAACTTGTTGTGCCGTGGTAACCAAACCACTGCCTTGAAAACGAGATTCGGTGCAACCGGGGTGCACAATTGTATTCACCGATTCATTCCTTAAGGTTTACACAACTCTCAACACACAATGGCACTCTTGGGTGTGAGATGGAGTTACCAGAACTTATGCCCAAAAGAGAGGAAGAAAGGGAGATGATAAGGGAATGATTTTCTGTAAACAAATCAAGAAATGAAGCATGTATTTATAGGATTAGAGGAGAATACAAAACAACCCAAAGAAACCAAAGGACTCAAAAGAATCCAATGGTATTGAATCACCAATTAAATCCATGATAATGAAGGGTTTATAACCCCCATAATCAAGAGAAATAATGGACCAACTTAATCATCATAATCAGAATGATAATTGTCCATAAATCATACTTAAAAGGTTATCATAAAAGAGGAATCCAAAGAGAAGATCAAAAACGGACAACACTAAGAGCCGATCTCGAAACCTGCCGGTTTCTCAAAACCGGCCGGTTTTCGGTGCACTTAAAAAATGCCTTTTAAGTCCGTTTTTCAACTCACGCTCGAAACCTACCGGTTTTGGAAAACCTGGCAGACAGGTTTTGGGAAAACCTGCCGGTTTTCCAAAACCTGGCATGCAGGTTTTGAGCGCTTTTCCATCTTTAAATTCCAACAATCCCCCACTAAAGATGAGAAAAGATATCAAATGGAAGAGGAAAATATCTTTGGGTCTTCTTCTAAGAGAAACAAAGAAACAACAATTTCACTCAAATAATCCACATCAAAGTCTTCTACAAGAAAAACGGTCAAGAAATCTGGTCCAAAGGTAGTCTCTACTCTAAGCCTTTTACTCTTCCTAGGTTGGACTTCTTCCACTATAGTGGGAGGAGGAGGAACACTAGGACTAGGCAAAGAAACATCCAAAGGCACATCAACACTTGACTCATGCACATGAGAATACAAAGAGGATTTCAACGGGAAAATATGCTCAAAGAAAACTGCATCCCTAGATTCACAAATAGAATGATCACTCAAAAGCATGAATCTATATGCGGCACTATTATGAGCATAACCAATGAACACACAATCAAAAGTTTTAGACCCAATGGTGGTTTTCTTAAAATCTGGAAAAGCAACCTTGGCTAAGCACCCCCACACTTTCAAAATACTCATGTTAGGACTATAACCCTTCCAAAGCTCATAGGGTGTCTTATCCAACTTCTTATGGGGCACTCTATTGAGTACATAACAAGCGGATAAAACCGCCTCCCCCCACATGTTGTTGGATAATCCGGAACTTAGAAGCATGGCATTCATAGTCTCTTTTAAAGATTTGTTTTTCCTTTCGGCAATACCATTTTGTTGTGGGGTGTAAGGAGAACTTAGCTCATGGATAATTCCATTGGTTTCACAAAATTCTTTTAAAGACCATTTTCCATATTCACCACCTCTATCGGTTCTAACTCTTTTGATTTTAAGGTCAAGTTGATTTTCAACCTCGGCTTTATACTTTAAAAATGCACTTTCGGCCTCATCCTTAGTTTTCAAAAGATATACTTTAGTAAACCTTGAAAAGTCATCAACAAAAGTTATGTAGTAATTTTTCCCTCCTCTACTAGTAGTGCAATTTTTAAAGTCCGCTAAATCCGAGTGAATCAACTCTAACAATTTAGTACTTCTCGTTGTCACTTGCTTAAAAGGTTTCTTAGTATGTTTGGCCTCAACACAAATAGGACATTTAGAGGCTTTGTCAATTTTATCAAAAGAAATTAAGTTCATGTTTTTTAACTTTTCCATGTAAGAAACATTTAAATGTCCTAATCGATTGTGCCAAACATCCATAGACTCAACGATGTAAGCAAAAGAAGAAGTACTTTCATTATTGTTCAAAACATTCAACACAAACAAGCCTTCACTAAGGTAGCCTTTCCCAACAAAGTCTCCATTCTTAGAGATAACAATCTTATCCGCCTCAAAGACAAGTTTTAGGCCGGCTTTGTTGAGAAGGGCACCCGAAACAAGATTCCTCCTTAGGGAGGGAACATACAAGACATTATTCAAAAACAAAGTTTTTTCGGAAGTGAGTTTAAGGTGGACCTTTCCTTTGCCAAGAACTCCGGCGGTGCTACTATTTCCCATGTAAACATGGTCTCCATCGGTAGCATCCTCAAATTCCGTCATGATAGCCTTGTTAGCACAAAAGTGTCTTGATGCTCCCGTATCCAAGATCCATTCTACCTTGTTCTCCACCAAATTGGCTTCAACCACCACCGCGGCTATCACCTCATTCTTTTCAACAAGGTTGGCTTGGGAGGCACCATTGGAGTTGCTCTTGTGGCGGTGGTCACATTGATAGGCTTTGTGTCCTATCTTTCCACACACATAGCAAGCTCCTTTGGTCTTTTGAATCTTGTGGTTGTTAGTGAAGTTTCCTTTGGTTGAATGATTTTTCTTCTTCCCTTTGAACCTGTTTTTAGCCATAGGAGCACTAGATTCAACCAAGTTAGCTTTAGAAGAATTCAAAGAAAGGGATTCAAACTTATCCTTGAGGCGGTTAGCCTCTTCGGTCCTCATATGACCAATGAGTTCTTGAAGGTTCATGTCCTTCTTCTTGTGCTTCAAAGAATTGCGGTAGTCATTCCATGATGGTGGAAATTTCTCCAAGAGTACATTGGCTTGGAGAGTTTCACACATCTTCATACCTTCACCCAAGATGTCGGTGACGATGTTCTCGTAATCATGGACTTGATCCATGATGGACTTGTCATCCGTCATCTTGAAATTGATCCACTTACCAACAACATACTTTTTCTTACCGGCATCATCGGCTCCATACTTCTTTTGCAAGGTGTCCCAAATGGACTTGCTTGACCGATTGGTGATGAGGAGGTCAAACAAGATTCCATTCACATGATGGAGAATGTGAGCCCGAACAAGTTTGTTGTCTTTCTCCTTCTTGGTCAATGCTTCGGCCGCCTTCTTGACATCTTCCGCCGAAAGGGAGGGATCCGGTGCTACCGCCTTGCTTGCTTCAATTGCTTCAATCACATCCTCATAGAGCACATAATCTATTTCAAGTTGCTCAAAAAAGATCAATAATTTTTGTGACCATCTCTTGTAGTTCTTGCCATCAAGAGGCTCCAACTTAGAGAGGTCGGGAAGGGTCTTGTTCATCATAGAGTTAGCCATAACAATAGACATAATATCTCGTTTTCAAATTGTTGTAGATTAAGAGTTTTCAAGGCTAAAATGAAGAACAAGAAAGTAAGACTACGGAACTTGTTGTGCCGTGGTAACCAAACCACTGCCTTGAAAACGAGATTCGGTGCAACCGGGGTGCACAATTATATTCACCGATTCGTTCCCTAAGGTTTACACAACTCTCAACACACAATGGCACTCTTGGGTGTGAGATGGAGTTACCAGAACTTATGCCCAAAAGAGAGGAAGAAAGGGAGATGATAAGGGAATGATTTCTGTAAACAAATCAAGAAATGAAGCATGTATTTATAGGATTAGAAGAGAATACAAAACAACCCAAAGAAACCAAAGGACTCAAAAGAATCCAATGGTATTGAATCACCAATTAAATCCATGATAATGAAGGGTTTATAACCCCCATAATCAAGAGAAATAATGGACCAACTTAATCATCATAATCAGAATGATAATTGTCCATAAATCATACTTAAAAGGTTATCATAAAAGAGGAATCCAAAGAGAAGATAAAAAACGGACAACACTAAGAGCCGATCTCGAAACCTGCCGGTTTCTCAAAACCGGCCGGTTTTCGGTGCACTTCAAAAAATGCCTTTTAAGTCCGTTTTTCAACTCACGCTCGAAACCTGCCGGTTTTGGAAAACCTGGCAGACAGGTTTTGGGAAAACCTGCCGGTTTTCCAAAACCTGGCAGGCAGGTTTTGAGCGCTTTTCCATCTTTAAATTCCAACAAACATAGTTCCAGGGAGACGCGTCTGACGTAGCATCGTACGACGAGGCATAGACGACGAAGGACTGGCGACAACGCGCAAGCGACAGAGACGTGTCCTCAAGGAACAGGTTGATAAAGATAAGTTAACCTAAAGCCCATGATAGGCAGCGTCGTCACACCAGCGGAATAAGTCCAAGACATGCACGAGAAGCACGGAAGTGGTTGAAGACTAAAGAAACGTGTGACAAGGAGATCCCTATCTTTGTGGGAATCTCTCAACCAACTGGACCGTTGGAAATACCCTATAAAAGCATGAAGACGATGACAAGCGAGAGATACGTGAACTCAAGCACTCATACTCTCAAGCTATTTAGCATTCATATTACTCCTGTATTTGTTCTTTAATTTTCGTTACATTGATCTTTAGAAAAAACATACAAACAATCAGATAAGATACTTAGTGGATTGATAGCCTCATAGCTATCCGCGGTTTTTTACCTTATTCCTGGGTTTTCCGCGTCAACACTTCTTTGTGTCGTGTCTCTCTTGTCTCTCTTTATTTGATTCTAGCTTAGTTAGTGTCGACCCGAGCCAAAGGTCGCCTCTAGACGAAATTTGGCATAAACAGGACGCAAATTCAAGTTTTGTAAGATTTGACATAATTCACTATACAAAATATTGCAAATTAGGAATCATCTACAACAATAAATTAATTTAAAAAACTTATGTTTAACCAACTAATGCGGTACACCGTATAATACTTGACCAGTTAAAATAAAACAAACACAATGCAAATACGAAGAATTAATTCGCATGTTTCTTGATTAATCATTCGTATGCCGAAAATAATTAGCACGACATACGGATAAAGAACAGGTAATGTATAGTGCGGCATAATCCTTAAACTTTGGAACAAATATTGGAAGTAAGACAGACAAAGTGACGTACATAATCAAACAATAATCTTTAAACTTTGCCATGAGATAAAAAGTAACATAATCATAATCAAATTGTATGTGGCGAGAAACAAAGACAAACATGTGGCAAATTGGTTTTACAGTAAACAACAACATAATCCAATAGTATGCGGCGAGGAATAGTTCGGTGCTGCAGTTTCTTTATTCATGAATATTTCGGTGAAGACAAAAACCTGAATACGCAATAATCATCGATTCAAATTGCAGCGAAACAATTAAAAGTTCGTTCCTTTGTGTGCAATTAATTAAATCCAGCAAATAAGAATACTCATTAATTTTATAAGAAGAAAATAATGCTTACCTCAATGATAGATGATTTCCATGGTTTCTTGTTTGCTCAGTCGGCTAGATTTTTGTGCTAATAACGTGTTGTGAATAAACAGGAGAGAATAAGAGAGAGAATAGTGTTGTGTATATTATTCTATATAGTACCGGGTATATATAGGATACAATAGGTAGGGTTTTACTGAACTCTAGAATATTCTGGAAATATTGACGAGGTATAATGGACATCCATATTATATTTCATAAGTATAATTCTGAACATCCAAATATCCATCGCACAGGTATAAAAGTAGTTTGAATTAAGATTAGGACTTGTGTATCAGTATATGATACGTTATATGACCGAAACCCGTTCTCCCTCATTTGTCACCGGCTCATTCGCACCCAAAATTTACATTTATGTTTTAAATTTGATGTTAAAACATAACTAGAAAGTCGAACTGAAGTGGCTTAAGTCCATATGGACACAAGTGACTCTCTTATTAGTACCCATTTATTTGATATTGAAAGTTTGTACCTGTGACTAGTGTGGTTTGGCATACTAATATACTTCTAAGCACAAATTCTTATTTACAAGTGGTGCACAATAAATATTGTACAATATTGTACACTAGAGTGTAAGTTACCTTATAATATGTAAAAGTTATCTATTATTTTAGTGATAAAATTTCTCATTTTAATAAAATTATTTATTCAAAATCACTAATAATTTATAAAATTAATCATTTGACCCTTTAAAATGTTTACCAATCAACTTTTTTTTATAATATAAAAATAAAAAAGAAAATTTGACTTTAACACCTTAAAAAATTGATAAATTGTGTTTTACTACCTACAAAAATAGAAATTGTACTTTACCACTTAAAAATAAAAGTTATTTTTTACCATCCGGATCTTAACGGCAAGATGAACATAAACGTTAGCTGCACCCATTTCAATGACTATATTTCCGATTTCCTTATTTACTCCACGATTTCCATGTATATAAGCTCTCATTTTCCCTTGCTTCCCATTAATTCACATAATTTAGTAATATTTCTTAAATTGATAGATGTATAATCATTTTTCTGATTTGCAAACGTAGTATATTATTACTCATTTGAAGATCATAAATGTTAGGAATGAAAAAAATTCACAGTTTTTTTTTATAGTACTATTTCTATAATATACGTAGTAAGCTATTAAGGAAACTCCGTAATAGCAAAAAAAAATTTGATTTTCATATAAAATTTTCAAAAAACAATGCATTATACTCTTAACCTATTATAGTTAATAAACAAATCACATTGTAATATGTTATTATACGACCATACACAAAAAAAAAACAATTATTTAATTTTTATTTTATATAAAACAAGTGTTAAAAAGTGGGTCCAACAAAATTACTCATAAACCTGAAAGTCTGTTATATAACCAATCTAGAAAATAGGGTATTATAGTTGATATGGTTATCAAATCAATACCATATCCAAAATTTTGGATAGATCGAGGGTACAAGTATGGTTACGGTTACGGATATTATTTCAGTTCGAAAAGAAAATGATATCTAATAATTGTTTGAGATAAGTTTTTTTCTTATATTTACCCAGCTTAAGTATTTTTGTTAAAATACTAAATTCCTAAAATCGCACTATTCACTTTACAATCCAAATAAATATGATTTTCTCTGATTTTCCCAATAACCGTTGATAAAAATTGATTTTATTTTATTAAAAACTTCGTTTAGATAAATTATTCATAAAAAATAAAAAAATAAAAAAACTCAAATCGATCACTTCGTCAAAACCTAAAACCCAAACGGGCATAGGTATTGAACAGCACAACCAGGCAGGTTTGTCATCATACAAATTCACAAATCAGTATCACCAAAACTCCAGTTTACACCATCTGTTTTCAATGGCGGCGAAGCACAAGGCTGTTGCCGGAGCTGTTTTCCGCGCCTTTTCTTCCCCAAAATCTCCAATTTCAGGTCATTTATCCCCCTTACGCTTTTCAGTATTTATATCTCGTATTCTTTAATCATCATTTTGATTTCTCGCATCTATTAATTTCGCATAATATGTCTTAGAAATTGAAAATGCATTGCTCTTAATGATGATGCAAAATGGATCTCCACTTCTGGGTTATGTGGGGGATATAAGGGGATGCAACAGTTTGAGATTTTTCTAATTTTTTTGGTGGGGTTTTTCTTCTTGATTTTATCATACTGTGTGGAACAGGTTTTCTGGGTTTGATTGTAGCTGTAATAACTGGGTTACAATGGATCGCCGCATTTGGTGTTCTGATCAATTATAGTGGGAATTAGAGTATCTGTTTGTTCTTTTCGGGTTTAATTACCAGCGAGTTGAGTGAAAGTCGGAGTTTCAATCCTTCCAAGTGCGTTTTCGAGCTATTTACGTGACCCTCTAACCAGAGAGAGAAGCAATAGAATCCCTCATGAGGTACTTGTGGGGGGGGGGGGGGGTTAAGACTGTTTGAGATTATGGGATTACAAAAGGCTACCTATGTTCCAATTGGGTGATTTTACAAGATATTTCGTGACTCTACGTGAACTCGTCTTCCTTGCATCTTTTTGATGATACGTTGCTAGTTCGGTTAGGGTTATCCTTGAGTTATATGCAGTGTGATTTGTGGATTTGGAATTCTCGATCCTTATTATTTTCATATTCTCGATTCACTTGTCAGTGGGATTTTCTTCATCCAAGTATTTCAAGACACCATATCATCTGAGTGGAATTTATTACTTTTGTCTAGATTAGCCTCAAGGAGGACAAGGACTGCCTAACCTGTAATTTGTTGTAAATTGACTAGGTGAAGATCTAGATTAGAGCTCCTTGTACTTGTGTTATTGTAGCTCTACCTCTTATTGAGAAGAGGAAGTTAGCAAAGTTAGAGAAGATTCGGATATTTTCCAAATTGGACCATGTTTTGGATTCCAGGGAGTCAAAGACCTGATGTTTCGTTAAAATGGGAAATTAACAGCAATTAGCATGTATTATACTTGATATTTTAAGAGAAACAACGGGATTTAACCAATGAATAGCAATTTGTAGATGCCAAAATTTTAATGTATCTTCTATTTTCTGTGTAAAGCAAAAGGTTTCTGGGATCATTTGAATGACATAAGAGAACAAGACTCAACACGAGAATTTATAATTTTATCTCTTTCCAATGACTTGTCATCTGCATTTCTGAATCTCTGGTATAATAGATTAATAGCCAGTGTGTATAGTGCTGATATTCAAAATTCATAGACCATTTTGCATTTGAATATCCTTTCAAATATGGATTAAAGATCCCGAAGATATAAAATGGGAATATTTAACCAATTTTGCCTCATCCTGGGATGTCTGTGAGTTGAACATAGGCTAGGCTTTTGTTGCTTTGTTCAAAATGTCTTCCTCAATCTTAAGCCTGAATATTTCGATCCTGGCTTGGATATCAAACTAAAGACCTCAACTAAACCACATGTTTTGAAAAGATATTCCTTTATTTTAAGGAATTTTGTTGAAAGTTATTTCTCCCTTCATTTTTAGTTTCAAATTTTGTATTACTAAAGATAAGTTTGCTGTGAAGAGCTTTTGACCTTACATGGTTTCCTTCATGGATTCATGCTAGGCACACACTATTAGTGGGAGTTTGTCTAACTCAACTCACTTAATATTATGAGCAAAGGTCATGAGGCAATTTGAACACAGTGTTTTAACTGAGAAGCTTGGCTTGCTCTACCCGGTGATCTGGTATTGTATTTGGTGTTAGCCTTCTGGAGTGTTTGAAAGTTATGTCCCAATCACAGCAGTCATTCTAAAGTGGGTACGAGTGTATGACTACATGAGTATGTTTTGAAAAAAGTTTTACTTGAAGAACGTAAGAGAAACCGAGGGAGATGTTTATGAGCCTAAGATCAAAGGATTCTGAAGAAACCTTTCTGGCAAAAAAATTATGAGTCGATGAGCATACTTCCCCTTGATCGTGTTATGAGAAAATGCGGTAACCCCATCCCATTTCACAGAACTGGAACAGGCTACGTTCCTGGTAAAACGAGTATGGGTAAAGGCATTTTGTTTATCTTAGGGAATTGAAAATTCACTGAAACTTGGTTTACTGAGTGTGTGATATGTTTGCAGTAACTGCCTAGCTGGTCTGCTGGTGTTTATGGTTGAGCGTCGCTCTTGCTATGATTTCGTTCTCTTGTTTAAAGAAATCCTCAAACTTATTATCTTGAGTGAGCTCCTATGTTATAAACTTTTTGGCATTTTTTTCAGGCATTGGTTGTATTTTCTGGTTGAGTATGCATGAATTGTTGTGGTGTTCCTCCCACTATTTGAATAAATATCACATTATATTACATAGTCCTCTCTAACCCATAACATAATCTAAACTTATTTCACTAGAAACCATAAGTAGCTGGAAAAGCAGTCTCATGGGAGCAAGGATACATACAACTGCCACCAAACAAGTTGGGAGTTTTAAATCTATGGACTTTGTCAAGGGGATCTTAGACGAAGATAAGAGTGATTTTTCGGGACAACGTAAGCAGAACGCTGCAGAAAACGTGGATATTGTACACATAAAGTTGATGAAGAACAATACTTTCGTCTCCATTACCGACTCCAAGGGAAACAAAAAGGTAGGAGCTTCTTCAGGATGCCTTGAAGAAATGAAAGGTGGCCCTAAGCTTTCCCGATATGCTGCTGAAGCGACAGCAGAACATGTTGGAAGACTTGCAAGAAATCTTGGGTTGAAATCAGTTGTCATGAGAGTAAATGGTTTCACTCACTTCAAGAAGAAGAAGCAGGCAATTCTTAGCTGGAAAGAAGGCTACACCTTTGGTAAAGGAGATCAGACTCCTATTTCATTTATTGAAGATACCACTCGCCGTCCACACAATGGATGCCGACTTCCAAAGAAGCGACGTGTCTGACTGATTTTAGGGCGGAATCTCCTTTTACCAAAGAGAAGAATGAAACACATTTTTCGATTATGTAGGATGCATTTTGTTTGTAATTCCTTGTTAATGTTTAATGCTCAAGTTTGAGTATTTTATCTGCTTTTGTTAGTACTACCCATGTTCAAATAACTTTCAGTTGTAAGCCTGATATACATCCTCTTGTTTTTCTTGAGGTTTTTTCCTCTCATAACATCAAAATGGTAGTGTAAACAAGAATTTTAGAATGAGATGACATGGAAACTATTAAATTTAATGACCTCTGAACATTGCTATACTTTGTCAGTTATCACAGCCATAAATCTCTCTTCCACCCAAACTATTGGATGGTGATATCCCACTTTAGCCGTTGTCCTAGTTTTGGCTTTCTCAACTAAATAAAAAAGAACATCTTTTGCAGAGGGCAAACACAATTTCTATATACAACACTGGAGAAATTTACAGCATGATGAAAAACCCCGCCTGTACGAGCCAATTAATTGCATGTTCCAGCAGCTGTAGATTACGCCATTTTTGCTGCTAAGCAGGATCTCGTTGCTCAACTTTACAAGTTAATAACAAAACGTTTGTGATAAGTCTTCAACTTTCAACGCGCTGTAGTAACTTTGGTGAAGAAAATGCAGCAAACTTCATTTTTACTTTTGTGAGCAACTCCATCACATATGTACATACAACAAGGGTGAAAATTTTGGAGGAAGATTATATACTCTTTGGCCTTGACATTCAGATAAGCCGCAGATTAGGGGACCCACCGGGTGTTTGGGTCTTAAACAGTGTACTCTCGATCCACGGATCAAGTGTAAAGCCTGCACGTCCTCTGGTTGGAGATACTGAATGATCGTTCAAATTATAGCTGCTTTGCCCAGGCCAAGCATAAGATGGGTGAGGCGGTGAAAGAAAACAACTCTTGGAGGCATGTGCCAGTTTATGTAATGGACTCGACGAGGGTGAAACAGGCAGCGACGTGATTGATCTTGGATTATCCCTAAAACCAAAATTACCAAGGGAAAAAAAAAGCACAATTTAGTTACCAACTTATAAGTTTCTTCCCAGCTTCTAATCTGTTATGAAGGCAAAGAACTTTACCTAGCCTCCCAAATCGCGAGCCCTGGTTTTCTTATATTATCCGTGTCGTAGGAACTGATACTCTTTCTACGCGGGTTTATTTCCAAGGGTTGCTGCAAATAGGGAAAACATAGCCGATATGTTATTTGCTCAAACAACATAAAAACAAAAGAACATGTGCAATGTGTTACAACTTGACCCAGATTCCAGGAAATCACTTTTGAGTCAAGCAGAAAGGTAAAAATTGTAGGTAACCTGAGGGTCATTCCTCTACCAATAACCAAATACTCGTAACTAACATTACAAGACATTCACTGATATCTCCATGTGACAGTTTAGACTAATTCAAATAATCTCCATTCACCTGAATTGGAAGTTCATTTATTCAGAGGGTAATTCCCACTGCATAAAGCTATAATATATAAGTTGAACCCAATCACCATAATTTCAGCAAACATCTAACTCCCGTAGTTTTAATCCCGCTACACTTCATGAACTTTAATGTATAAGATTGTTCCAAAACTTTCAGCAAAATAGATTTTTTTTAAAAAAACATTTAAAGTCATACTTCACTCTTAAGCAACTAATAAAAGAAACAGAAAACTGCTCAACAACACCCCCTCCACCAAGGTCAATTCTCTTCTTAGCTTAAACCCTGGATTGGGTAGGGGATGGTACCCAAAAAAAGTTAGTTTGACAATAGAAACCACATGATGTATCAATTAACAAATGAAGGGACCACTAGAATTCATGTAATGCAATTATCTTGAACTGTGCCATAGATAGTTTGGAAAAAAGAAGCTATGTTACTTGAGAATCTGTAAACCATTAAGGCTCCGTATGGTAAGGCGTAAACCGTTTTCATTGTAAAACGATTTTCCATGGAAAACATTTTTCAAGGGAAAACACAATTCCAAACTAGTTTTCCTTTGTTTGGTACCTTAAAAGAAAATGGGAGAAGATGGTGAAGATTGAGGGGAAGAAAGGAGAGGGAGGTAGGGAGGAAAGAAGGAAAATCGTTTTCCATCTCTTACCCAACCAAACAACGTAAAATGATTAAAAAGGGGAAAATCGTTTTCCATGAAAACGTTTTACTCCCTACCAAACGAAGCCTAAAAGAAGCTTTTGTTATCCTGAAACTATGTCATATACAGTGGAATTTTTTCATTAATGATGCTTACATTTATCCTGAGAACGAGGAAACAGCCCCATTTTAGACCGACCCATGCAGAAGGTAAGATTCTCCTCCCCAACGACAATATAACGACTTCTAAGTTATGCTAAACAATTTCTCAGTTTTCTTAAACAACCTTCATTTCTACCAAAATTGCTTTTGTGATAAGTGATAAATATATTAGAAACACACCAAGGGGGTGCAACTAATATTAGTTCTTACTTCATATATTTTCCTATTTTGGATTCGACATCTGAAGCAAGTAAGCAACATTCTTTTTGTGATACAGACATCATAATCTATGAGGTACATAGCTGCATGCCTGCATTTAAGCAAAAAAAAAAAGGAGAAATAATTCCTATGCTATTTTCCTGTTTTCATATACTTTCTTCAATAAGTGAAAGGATAACCTTCCTGGTAGCCCAATCCCATAGCAATGTTATTACTTTCAAAAGCTCTCTACACTTACTTTCAAAAGCTCTCTACACTAATGAGGTTAAGAAAGAGAGTAAAATCAGGAAACAAAGAAACAGAGGCAAGGCATGTAGGAGGTCTTACTGGCTTGCGCCTTCCATCAAATGAGAATGGCGTTGCTTCATTTGTAGCATTAATATTGAGATTCCTTCCTACTGATTGATCTTTAACAAAAGGATGATCTAGCAACTCTGAAGCTAAGGGGCGATCAGATGGTTCACGCTGAAGGCAACGATGCAAGAAATTCTTAGCATCGCTAGATAAGAAATCAGGAATTTCTGGAATATCTTTGCTGTTTCCAATTTTGAATATCGCTGCCACCTGCAAAGCCAACATGATAAAAGGTTTGGCTTCTGTGTATATCCCAAGTTTGATTATGACTGGGTAGATTCTCAAACAATATATATAGCCATACCCCTTCATACTGGCTCCAAGGTGGTTTTGCCATCGCCATTTCAAGAATTGTACACCCCAAACTCCAGATATCAACTGCAAGGTTATACCCACTCTTATTCATCACTACCTGTAAGTTCATAAGAAAGTCAGTCACAATATATTTGTAGAACAAGGAGAAAACGGTAGCCGATAGGAAATGCCAAGCTACCAGCTATCAAGAATATGTAGGAAAGCGTGAAAGGGTGACTAAATGGGAAACAAAAAAGAAGCAGGTAGGGAAAGGAAGGGGGGGGGGGGGGGGGAGGGAGAAAGTACCTCAGGGGCCATCCAGTAAGGACTTCCTTTAAAAGAAAGCACCGAATTACAAGACGTTATCTGCATCAGACAATTCAACTCAGTGAGAAGTGAATAAAACGGAATAAAAGTAACTTGTCAGCCAAAACCCTTGAACATAGCTTGGGAAAAAGAAGCATAACGAAAGATAAATAGTGGTTTTACAATGAAAACACTCATTGTTATTATTTTACTTGGCTCGCCAGGAAGATTAAGGAGCAGATTCAGCAACTACTTTTGTTATTAGCATAACGAGGAGACCACTTACATGTTTTGCCATGCCAAAATCTGCAAGTTTGATTTCTCCAGTAGGATCAACAAGTATGTTTGCTCCTTTGATATCCCTATCAGTTATTTTGAAAGACAATGACACCAATAAGTTTCCCTAAATGCCGTAGAAACTAGACATTTTCAACAAACCTAATGGAGAAAAGGATGTTCACAACACAAGTACCTATGCACTGTGGTTCTACTATGCAAGTAAGCAAGGCCAGAGAGTATCTGTCTGGTATAGTTCTGGATAACAGGCTCCTTGAAAGGGCCGTACTCTTGAAGTAATTTATGAATAGATCCACCAGAGACAAATTCCAAATAAACTGATAGTGTGTCCCCAGCCTGGAAAAACAAGCAAAATTAGTGTTGACTGTTACTGGAAAGAAAAAAGAGAAGAAAGATAAGCCTCAGGTATAGAGGTCAGACTATCAAAATAGATATTTATAAAGAAAAAAAAAGAATAAGAAAATGATGACAGATTTCAAAAAATTAGAAGATTTTAAACGAAAATGCAACATAAGTTTGGGCCCTACCAGGTCACTGCCGTAGTATCTAACAATGTTTGGATGTGACAACTGACTGAGCAAGTTGATTTCCTGTATAAGCAGAAGAAAGATAAGCCAAACTTGCCTAAAATCACATTCTAGAGTTTATAGGCAAGTAAAAAAGCAAAGGAAGAAAAATAAAAATAAAGGCAAAGAGTGTTAGCTAGAGGAGAGAGTGTAAAATGAAGACCTGGTTGAGTTGCTTCAGAGATTCCCTTGAGTTCTGATCATCTGAAACAATTCTGACTTCCTTTATCGCACACATGTGACCGCCCTCACTGCCAAGGTTGGGAAAGATTTAAAATTAGAGGACATAGGATGAAAGGAGCCCAAAGAAAACTAGTTATCTCTTTTTGCGATAGAGCAAGATTCAAAAGGCCAGTGCTACATGGGCATCAGCAATGTGCCAATAAATACATCAAAGGTCAAACTAGTAAACTAAACCACAAAAATCGAATCTAAGATAAAAATCATGGAGTAGCTACTATGTAAGCGATATAGGATTACAAGAAAAATCGATCAAGTCATTACTCACAAAAGACTGCAAGCATGGAGGAAATATCCGAAAGTACTGTTGGCACCTAAACCACCTCTGTCTTTCTAACTGCATAGCACAATTATGAACTTTGACAGTTTTCATCTTCAGGCAGAGAGCTTGATGCATCCGTCGAAGAAAGTAAGTACTTAATAAAACCAATGGGTAAAACTTTCATGTACAGGGAACACTTTGAGTAGAGGAGAGGAAGCTCCCAAAAGGAAAGTCACCATTTTTACAGAAAATGGATTTTGCCTTTGAGTCGTTTGAGACAACGCATAAGGACACTTGAGATTTAGAAACAATCTTGGTCTAATTGCAGATTGTCTAATACGGAGTAATATAAACCTTGAATATCCTAAGTTTTCTCTATACAAAGAGCAGATAAAGGCAAATACGATAAAACATAAAACAAACTCTCATCATATCTCACTAATGCAGTACTGTGGAGTGAGGTACCTGTTAGGCACATGGGATTTGCGACTCTACAATTATGTTAATCGCAAGCAATAATATGCGGAAATAAAACTGTGACAACTATAAAGCGACACATAAAGACTTTATGTGGAAACCCGGCGAGAAAAACATAAAACTATGATGTGATGTTGACTAACTAGGCTCTCAAGATCACACTTGATCCCACAAGAGTTTATCCCCTGATTGGATGCTTCCCCGTGTTTATCACTCAAACACTCACGTCTTGTTTTTTTTTTCTGTTTTTCTCCTCCTCTTACAGCAGTATATGACCTCTCTAAATAGAAACAAACTTCTTCAAAAGAAAACAATCTACCTTCCTAATTAATTAACTAGTTATACTATGAAACAACTTAGATTCCTAAAACTCCGTAACTGCCAACTTGCGGACGTCTCAAAGACTCCTTGCTGCCCGCACCTCACGCTTCATGCACCTAAAACACAGCCCACGCAAGCAGGCCAAAACTTGTAGATCTGCTGCAAGATTCCATTAAACAGGCTCCACAACCCAAGAATGCCAAAGGAATATGCTAGGCAATGGGATATAGTGGCAGAGACCATTTAGAGACCAGAAAGCAACAACTACTAGTTCATATCATTGCTGTTTGTTATTACTCTTATTAGTAAATAAATAAAGAGATAATAGGAACAAAAACTATCTAATCATTCTAGTATATGCAACAATATGCCGGTGCAAGGAATAACGGCAAACAAGCTCCAAACAAGAATAAGTGAACATTGTGCAATTCAACATCGGTACCAACCAACCATATGTTATCATGAAAAGAGAAATTAGCCTCTTATAAAAAGAAAATTGTGCCAACTATACAAATAATGAGAATTCAAGAAAGAAAGATGACCATAGAATCTTTGAAAGCATGGTGGAGTGATCCCAAATGATACAGAGGCCTTATCAAGCATTACTCCAATCTTTCTGACATCCTTGAAACTACAAATTATGACAACAGCTATGCTTACTCTAGTCTAGCTGATGAAGTCATCTGGAAGCTTCTCACTGAAATAGTTGGTTGTTGCCAAGGTCAACAACATTCAAAATGACCGGGTGTCCTTCGTAATAAGTTAATAACTCCCTAGCCAACTCTAATCAACCACACTTTTTGCAGTTCAACTGTTTTACTTTACATTGCATGATGAAGAAAGGGTGTAATACTTGCACTTCCAATAGGAAACTACTCTCTAGCAGAAAAGGAAAGAGCGTCCATGACAAACCTCAGGTGGACAATGATCCACATAACAGTGATCCACTTTGAACAGCATTTTAAACTAAAAAACATCTAGGTCTTACTACTAAAGAATTGTTTGGTAGCTGGTAATAAATGGCGGCAATGAGAATGAGTTCAAGTACAATTTGGCAATGCATGTAACATTTTAATCTCCATGGTATCTCATCCCCAAACTCGTGTTTTTCTTCATAAATTTTCATTCCACCCAATACCACTCCCCAAAGTGGTAATGGATAATAATGATAATTTATGAAGAAAAAGAGACAATTTGAGGTGAACTAGCATTTCCATGGGAATGAACATCGATTCTTATACATAAAAATTCATTCTCATTAACACCTTTAATTACCGACTACCAAATGGGCCGTTAAGAGCAAGTAACCTGATCCGAGAATGTCATGCATCAAGATCTTCAACAGAAGTTGGAAAACAACATAAAATTCAATTGTCTAATCAGGAGAGATTAAAAGGCAAAACTACTAAAGCATCATTAGACTTGCCAAGGAAAGGAAAACCTTGCGGATAAATGAAATTTATTCAAATTGACGTATCTGAAACCCGCAGATCAAAATAGTTTTTGCATATGAAAGACTTGCAATTACCTGTTAAACCCAAGGTAAACATGCCCAAAGGTACCCCTCCCAAGGAGCCTTCCTTTCTTCCATTTTGATAGATGTGTGTTTTCGGTAAATAAACCAGCTCTTCCATTAGGCAGGGAAGACGGACTACTGGGAGAACTAGGTGGCAAGGGCAAGGGATGGCCTCTACTCCCTTCATCTTGTCTTCCTGTCGGAGAATCTGAATTCACACTGACCAACCGTGGATGAATAGGTGATGTAGCAGCAGTAGCTCCTCTTGATGCAGGACCAGGACTCTTTGCCCTTCCACTGGTTTATACACCATTGTATTTCAAATATCACAACATAAACAATTTTGTAACTTTAAAAACTAAGAGAACAATTAAATGACATTAATCATTATCCTAAGAGTTCACACATTGTGATCCATAAACTTAACTACCAAAGGCACAAAATATTATGACCTATGACAACATAGTTAAACCATCTCAATTCTCAAATAATTTATTAATGGCCAACCTTACAAGGAAGTAGAAAAGAATGCAGCTACAATTTTAAAGGAAAATTTTATCCACAACAGCAGGGGTAAGTTTGCCTCAATCTGACACTCCAAAGTCCAAACCTTGCCACACAGTTATAAAATGATACTAAAACCACTAACAAGCATCCCCTCAAAAAAAAAAAAAGTCCTGGTTGCATAATACCTTATGGAAATTAATTCCTCATATCATTTTTTAAATCAAATTTCTGCATAAAGCAACCTAATTAACTCTCTCACTCCTCTAAAAAGTAACAAGACTACAAAAAGACAGCTCACACACATCAAGGATCACACTTTAAAAATGAGCACAAGTAAACAGTTAGAGTACAAAATATAACCCCTAAATCTCAATCAAAATTACCAATCCTAACATTTCATAGATCAAATAACAAAAAAAAAAAACTAAAAATTGAAGAACCCTAAAAACACCAAAATAAAAAGTTAAGGTATTTTTAATACAAACCTGAAACCCCCAGATTGAAGATGATCAAGAAGAATAGGAGGATCATCAGAATTGGAAGAACTAACACTTGAAATTGAACCAGACCCAGATGTTAACAACCCCACAGCATGACCACCAAGATCAACAGCAGCCCCAGAATTTGTAGGTCTAGGAAGAGGATGGCCCACAACTTTTCTCTCACAATCTGAATCAATATTCCCAGACCCAGAACTCCCAAACTCCCTGCTATTATTATTACTAATATTATTATTATTAACCCTTAAATTAGGGGACACAATCCCACGACCCAACTCTTCTAAACATCTGGGGGACCTCTTGTTGTTGTTATTATTACCATTGGAATTTGAATTGGAATTGGAATTGGAATAATCGGAATGAATTGAGGATTTCTGGGAATTAAGCTCGAATATTAAGGTTTGTTGTTGATGATGATGATGGTGATGAGCTTCTTCTTTGCTCTTGTTAGACTTTCTACCCCACCAAGCAGGCATAGGCATCTTAGAAGAATGGAATTGACAAATTAGGAAGTTAAAAGTGATGGGATGTTGAGATAGAAAAAAAAAGGGGGGGAAATACTGGGGATTGGGGGAAAAGTTGGGAGGTGGGTGATAGGCGTGGATTTTATGTGTGAAGAGAAGGGGGGAGGAAAGGGGAGGAGGAGACAACCCAAGAAACGAAAAGAAAAAGGAAGGAAATGAGAGAGATAGAGAGAGAGAGAGAGAGAGAGTGGGGTGGTTGTATGATATTTGTATTTTATGTATTCATCATCATCATCATCGTCGTCGTCAATCACATCCATCATGCAATAGTAGGATCTTTTTTGAGCAGCCCTTTTATCACTCCGTCTATCTCTTATTGGGATTACCATTCTCCATCGATTCGCTTAAACTGTAGTTTTAGTTTGTACTCTGTGCTTAGTTACAGCCTTGTAGATCGAGTTGTAGTTCAATTATTATGAGTAATGTAATTTGCCATTCTCCATTTGCCAAAAAGGTGGCAATCGATTCGCTTGGGATTGAGTTTATGCTCGGTTATAGGTAGAATTGGAGTAATGTAGTTTTACTCCAGGATGGATTAATTGGTTGATTTGTCTTCAAAGTGATTGTAATAACGGACTAACTTGGTATGGTAAAATAGAGTGGTATATGATTTTGTGCATATATCATCATTTTCGACTATTTGGCAATCGGTCAGGTAATTGTCTATAATCTTGATATTCAGTTCTCTTCATGAGGGCTTGCAACTTTTGTTCCATTGGTACATCGGGAATGTTGATTTTTTTCCACAAAGTTTAGTCACTTTGTGAGCATTCACGGTAAAATCGGTTAAAATCAGTCAGTTCCGTGGATGTCAACTAGCTTAGTTGGTAAAATCTTGTGGGGGTGGTACCCAAGTTACAGGGTCGAACCTCGTCTATATCATTTGTCGCCTTGCGCTCAGTGGCTCTTTCTACACCCAAAAAAAAAATCGGTTAAAACCAGTTTAAGTTGTATCGGATTTGTAACAGCTAAAACACTAACTACTTTTGGAGTGACAAATTTGCAAATTTGGAATAATATATCCTCTTTATGCTTACTTGCGTTAAATTTATTGTTTGTTGTTTGAAATCCATTTGGAAAAAAAAACATAATCAACAACATTTTTCCGTTTATACATTTATAACATGTTATCCTTTTTACATTAATCATATACCTAGTATTAACTCTGAGCATATTTTATTACGTACTACAGTATAAAATAAAATTCATTATTCATTTTGAATTGTAATTCAAATAATAACAATTATAAACGCATATTTTTAAAACGTTAAGCATCTAAAATGTGATATTAATACTTTAATAGTACATAATCAAAATACAAACCAAAAAAACTTGATCATGCAATATCTAGTGGGCAAGATAATAATCGGATCATTTGCCTTTTATCCTTGATTAATTTGATAAATTATGAAGTACTCCACGTAAGGGAGAATTCGTGGATGTACTACAAAGAGGGACAACAGTCACAACCTACACAAAGGATAGTTAATTAGCCGAGGACTGATCGAGGTATGGCAATTGGCATACTGTGTATGGGTTAAAGTGTTAAACCATATATAGATAGCCCACCGAATTATATGACGTGGCAATTAAACTTCTTACTACTCGTAGTTGTTTACCATCAATAACATCTATTGTTTTTACGTGTGACGACACATGAAAGTTGAATAAATGTTTTACTCATATTTCTAGCCCAAAAGTTGTGCCTAATCATACTCCTATAAAAGTCACTATTCTCGTTTCTGAAATATTCACATTGGTCATTCTGCAGTGTCTAATAGAGGATCTGAACCGTTTAACTAAGGGACAATAGCAGAATTAAATAATATAATAATATTTATACAATTATACTCAAGTTTTAATAGATGTTTTAACTAAAAATACACTGCAAATTTTTCGTTCGGGAGTTGAGCTCCTTAGACCCTACCAAAGATCGATACACCCCCAGTAATGAATGTATGTCAATATGTATACTTTAAATTTTGACTCGACTCGAGGGAGATTCTCGTACCCTACCTCCCTCCACTTCTAAATGGGTCTTGCTCGCTAACTTAGTCTGGATTGGCTCGAACGGATTTTAGCGCAGGGCTTTATCATTACCTACCAACAAAATACTCCGTAACATGCACAACATAATACCTTCTCTTAATTTATTTATTTACTTGACAATAAAATATGAGTCATAATTGTTGTGTAGGACATTTGTATGATATGTGAATCTGTCAAAAAATACTCCGTAAGTAAGTTAGGGATGACTATCTATGAAGTATCTCTATTAATATAAAAGAACCCCTGATTCCCGAGGTAGCGTCAAAAATTAGGAATTTCCTTATTACCCTTCATTTAAAAAAAAATAGATAAAAGGGAAAATAATAATAAATATGTTAATATAGATTTCTTCTATAAATAACCCATCAAAAAAAGAGTAACTTCGTATGTATTTTCGGGGTTAAAAAAAATTGAGTGAACGTTAAATTTATTATGTACTAGGTTCGTTTCTTCTTTTTGCCCCCTATCACTTTTTGCACAGTTTTCAATACAATATAGAAACATAAATATTTTTAAATCAGTACGATTTTTTTTTGGGGTGAGAAAAATTATAAAAAGTTTTTGAAAAATCATTTTACATCACCCACCATTTTTTTGATCATCAACACTGTATATTACTCCGTACATGGTACAAACCAAACTATTTAATTGCTTGATTTTTTTTTTCCGTCTTTCTCGATCTCAAAACAATAAATAACTTTGTAACATTGATTATTGTGGACAACTTTATATCATGTATTATGGACGTCATTTTCCGTGTATATATATATATATATATATAGGGTCCCCCTCCAATGAGAAAATCATTAAAATGAGAAGAATGAGAAACGATCTTAACCGTCCAAAGTAACTAAATCCAATGGCCCGCGATTTACTGACCAAATGAAACCATTAAGGGTAAATTAGTAATTCTGGACGTGTTGAATGACCTCCCCTCACATCATCGAATTTTCAGAATTCTTTCTCTCTCATCCTCCAATTTTCTCTCTCCTCTCGTACATCCTCTGCTATGGGTATTCATCTTCTTCAACTTCTTTGATTCTCCTTCCATATCCCTTGAGCTTCTTTGTGGATCTTCCAATTCTCCAGGTACGTTTTTGATTTTATTTTCTTCTAATTTTTCTCTCTTCATTCAATGAGCCCGTAGTTGTTCTTCGATTTTTCTGATTATTTTGTTGTTGTTCTTCAATTTTTCAGTTCGTGGAATTTGATTTGTGATCAATTAGGTTCTCGATTAATGTTTTATTTCTCTTACTCGTGTTTCTTATCTTACTCTGTTGATGTTTTCGACTGATTTTGCTCAAATTTGGGGTTTCTTTTGATTTTGTGGGATTAGGTTCTTTGTTGGAATTCAGGTGATTTCTGATTGAGTAGTTATGTGAATTGAGTTCATGTTATTCAATCTTTTGAATTAGGGGTTTTCTTTTGGTGTTCTCGAATCAACTAGGTGTTTTGCTCGAATTGAGTTGATTTGGGGGAATTATTTTTCTCGGTTATAACCGTGATTTATTGTTTGATGTCATTGACATTGACTATGATGCAGAAGTACACTGAGATTGATGTGAATACACTGTTGTTTTTGACATGATTGGTATGAAATGAGCAAAGTATATTAGTGTCTGTTGTTTCTCTTAAAGGGATGACCACGAGTTTGCTGGTGGGTTCTCTAGATTCTAGGTCAAGCTCGTTAGACTCTAGGACCGTAAACTTTGTTGAATATGAATGACTTTTGAGAATCGTTTGGTTAAGTATAGGATTTGTAACAGTCATTTCTCTAGAAATGTTTGCTTTTGATTCTCCCACGAATGGAATGGCCTTACTCGACAATATACTCTATTATTACCTGTGAAAATGAGGAAAAAACAACGAGTTAAAAAATGTAGGACAAAACAACATGATTAGCTCCAACATCACTAACTTTCACGAGGCTAAAACAACAGCAAGAAAACAAACCTTTTAAATCCTGAAGCTCGTTAAATAATTTGCGATTTTCATATAGAACTTCATGATAGCTCTGAGCTGCTTTCGCTAACTTTTTGAGCTTTGTACCTGTGATAGTTTAAAACCATTGAGTTTGATGATGGAATAAACCAATACTGTCCATAAAGTACAGAACAATATGGGCATATGGCACTTCTTACCTACATGGTTCAATTCCTCCAGGTAGGTCCTCTGTGTTAACGAGATTTCTTGGTTGATGGTATCTGAAGAGTGTTTAAGCTCTTGAGTGTTGCAGTATATCAGTTTGTAGAACGGTCGAAATTTGATATTTCTTGCCGAAAGGATAACTCTAAATTCTAAACAGTTAAATACATACCTCCAAACCAGACCACTGAATCTTCACACAGGCTTCATAGATATGCTCTTTCTTGGTCCATCTCTGATCTTTTGTCTGACAATTCATCTCCAATTCTTTAATCTTAACCATTGAATCTTCCAAAAACTGCTCTTGTTTCCTTAACATTTTCTCCAAGTCAGATTTTACCGATTTGGCCTCACTTTCCAGCTGCAAACTATGTAGTTCATTCGTCTTTTTTGCCATTTCCAGCTCCTGTTTCAGTGTTGAAACCTCAACAAGGTCTTCTGTCTTAACCTTTGATTCTTCTAGAAGTTTCTCTTGCTCCATTAACCTCTTTTTGTTGGATATCTTGTTTTTGTACCTGGTTGTGCCAGTTAGTGAAATGATGCTGCAGTTGACAAATAGGTAAATTCTAGCAGTAGATGCAGTTGGTTACTTTGTCCTGCCACTGGTGGTGCTATGAAGCCTACAAGTGACGGCAGGTGGGCTCACATTGTGTGTGATGTTTTAGTCCCAGAGGTTTTATTTGAGGATCCGGAAGGCCGGGATGGGATCGATTGCTCGAAGATCCCTAAGAGGAAGTGGAGGGATAGGTGTTAGTTGTGTAAAGGAATCAATGGGTGTGCTGTTCAGTGTTCTGAGTTTAAGTGTCCTTTGGCATTTCATGAGACAGTTGTGGTTTAAAGAAGGGAAATTGATTGTTACTGGGTTCTGCAAAAAACACATTGAACTCTGGAAAAAGGTTAAATTTTAACACTTTTAATCTTATGATGTCCTAATAAGATGTGAAAATGGTTGATATTGATGTTCTTTAGCTTCGGTTGATTTTCATTCTTACAGCAAAAACAAACAGAGAAGTTCAAGATTGCCGCCAGGGATGAGGACCTGAAGTTCTGAAATTTTGGAATTGGTTGAAAGTTGCTGCATTCTGAGTTTAGCAAACACAACAGCATTTTTTTTTGTTTTGGATTATGGGTATTAGGGATCTGAAAAGGGCATGTCGACAAAAGAATTGGCATAGAATTTGGCTACAAGTGAAGGTGAAATCTTGGTTACCTATATTCTTGCTGTAATTGTGTTGGTACCAACATGTAAGTTATGCCAATTAGCTCAATTGGTAGAGCTTTGTGCGTTTGCACAATGATGTAGGTTCGAATCCTACATAGGCAACTCTTTGTATTTTTGTTCATTATATTAGTTCTCCTACTTGATTATTCTTTACTTTTGAATCAATTCTATTTACTTTACAAGTTCTTTATTTACTTTTGAATTGAACAAAAGGAAAACTATTAGCAATTTTTTTAAAGTTAAGCAATCAAAATTTCAAAAATATTTGCTCATTTGTGTAAAATATCAAAATGAGTAAAAAAATTGTAAGTTAAGCAATCAGAATTTCAAAAATATTTGCTCATTTGTGTAAAATATCAAAATGAGCAAAAAATTTGTAAATTAAGCAATTAGAATTTCTAAAATATTTTCTCATTTAGACACAATGAGCAAAAGTTTTTAATATAACAAACCCGAACTTTAAAGTTTTTAAAAGGAAAAATTGACAATAACAGTCTCAACTATGAACGTTTATCTTTAAAAGGACCCAACTACGAATTATTCCTGGTAGGTCCTAACTATATATGGTGTCAACTTTGCGTGGGTCTTTTAACCGGTAACCGGTTAAATATGTCAAAGCATTGAACATTTTTTTAAATCTTTTTAATTTTACCTTTTTATTCCAAATTATTTGAGGTAAGTATTTAGTAAGTTTCATTCTTCATCCTTTATTACTCCTCAACCCATTTTTCCACTTCCATTTACTCCTCTTCAGAAAGTAACCTCACCAGTCACCACCACTCAGTACTTCTTCCACTCGTATCTCTCATCCTCCTCCCCCTCCTTTCAGTTTTCTCACTCCTCCTTCACCGCCCTCCATCTCTCCTCTTTGCATTTCATGGCCCTTGTTTCTCTCTTAAATAGCTAGAGCCTATGAATCCGGAAGCCCGCAACAATGCACCACTTAATTCAAATTTAATCATGAAATATTTTGATTATTGTTTAGTTTCTTGAATTCAAAGATGGTGCTCAAAAATATAAACCCCAATTTTTAGATGGAACCTTAATTAACTGATTTCGATGGTTTATTGGGGAGAAATTGTGTGTTAATTGGAGCAAAATTTGCCGGTTAGTGTTTTCGATTTTTGGGATTTTCAACCCAATTCATATTTTTGTGGAGAAGTGGATGTTTGGGTGGTCGCAAAGGAGCACGGGGGATGCAAATATAGCTGAAACTCCTGATGTTTATCTTTGCTCCTTAATTACGAAGGCAAGAAGTGTTTTGTAAATTGATTTACAAATTTGGGACAATCTTCTTCAGACAAGCAAGCATGCGTGCTTGAGCATCCCGTTAATTCAAAATCACAACCCAATAACTTCATTGTTCATATTTGATAAATTGTATTCTAAATAATGATGTGATTAATGAATTGATAAACAATAATTATCAGAAATATTGTGGGTGAGCGAATATTAAATGTGAGTCTGATGCTCACAATGTAGACGCTGCTTAGGTTTTGGCTTTTCTTTTGAGGTAAAGGTTTTGGCTAATTTAATGAAGCATTGGTAACTTTTAATTTTTTTTGGATGTAATTTCTTGATTTTCAGATTCTTATTATTTTCTTTATAATTTGATTATAATCTTGTTAATTTTTTTTTTTTATTTTTATTAGCATCTATCAACTACTGAGATTAAAAAAAAAAGGTAAAACAGTGAGATAACAGAGAACGAAAAAGAAAGAGGAGCAAAAATGAAAGAGGATGGAAGAAGAAAGAAGAAGAAGAAGGAGGAGGCTAGTTTTTTAATTCAAATGGGTTGGTGGGTAGTTGATTTAAACGGGTGGTTTTCTGAAACGGGTGGGTTTTTTTTAATGGCATGTGATACGTGGTACTTACCGTACACGTCATCACTTTTACCAATTTTTGCCGGTCATTTTTAGAATGGGACCACGCAAAGTTGACACCATATATAGTTAGGACCTACTAGGAATAATCTGTAGTTGGGTCCTTTTAAAGATAAACGTCCATAGTTTGGACTACTGTTGTCAATTTTTCCTTTTTAAAATGAGCAAAAATATTTCCTCATTTGGGTAAACTATAAAACATGAGCAAAAATAATTGCTCATTTGTGTAAACTATAAAAAATAAGCAAATTTATTTCCTCATTTAGACACGATGAGCGAAAGTTTTCAATATTAACAAATCCGAACTTTAAAACTTTAAAAATGAGCAAAAGTATTTTCTCATTTGTGTAAACTATAAAAAATGAGCAAAAGTATTTGCTCATTTAGAAACGATGAGCAAAAGTTTTGATTATTAACAAATCCGAACTTTAATATTTTAAATGAGCAAAAGTATTTGCTCATTTGTGTAAACTATAAAAAATGGGCAAATTTATTTGCTCATTTAGACACGATGAGCAAAAGTTTTGAATATTAATAAATCCAAACTTTAAATTTTAAAGGAAAATTTGGTAATATTAATCCAACCTTTGGCCGGTTTTCTTTTATTAATCCCACCTACGACATATTTTTTAATAATCCCACCTTTACTACCCAACGACTTTTAATGGGCTTAAGTGACCGATAACTGGTGAAAAAATCATCGAGATGGTGATGAATTGATGATGATGACTGAATACATCTAGAGAGAGTACTTCCACGTAGGGATATATTACCGGCGACAATAGGTTTATGACGTGTTGGGCCCAATAAAAGACGTTGGGTGGTAAAGGTGGGATTATTAAAAAATATGTCGTAAGTGGGCTTAATAAAAGAAAATCGGCAAAAGGTTGGATTAATATTACCAAATTTTCCAATTTTAAAAAATGAGCAAAAGTATTTGGTCATTTGTGTGAACTATAAAAAATGAGCAAATTTATTTGCTCATTTAGAAACGATGAGCAAAAGTTTTGAATATTAACAAATCCGAACTTTAAAATTTTAAAAATGACCAAAAGTATTTCCTCATTTGTGTAAACTATAAAAAATGAGCAAATTTATTTGCTCATTTAGACACGATGAGGAAAAGTTTTCAATATTAACAAATCCGAACTTTAAATTTTTAAAAATGAGCAAAAGTATTTGCTCATTTGTGTAAACTATTAAAAATGAGCAAATTTATTTGCTCATTTAGACACGATGTGCAAAAGTTTTCAAAATTAACAAATCCGAACTTTAAATTTTTAAAAATGAGCAAAAGTATTTGCTCATTTGTGTAAACTATAAAAAATGAACAAATTTATTGGCTCATTTAGCCACGATAAGAAATTTTTTTCAAAATTAACAAATCCGAACTTTAAATTTTTAAAAATGAGCAAACGTATTTGCTCATTTGTGTAAACTATAAAAAATGAACAAATATATTTGCTCATTTAGACCCGATGAGCAAAAGTTTTCAATATTACCAAATCCGAACTTTAAAATTTTAAAAATGAGCAAAAGTATTTGCTCATTTGTGTAAAATATAAAAAATGAGCAAATTTATTTGCTCATTTAGAAACGATGAGCAAAAGTTTTCGTAATTAACAAATCCGAACTTTGAATTTCTAAAAATGAGCAAAAGTATTTTCTCATTTGTGTAAACTATTAAAAATGAGCAAAAGTATTTGCTCATTTAGAAACGATGAGCAAAAGTTTTGAATATTAACAAATCCGAACTTTAATATTTTAAATAAGCAAAAGTATTTGCTCATTTGTGTAAACTATAAAAAATGAGCAAATTTATTTGCTCATTTAGACATGATGAGCAAAAATTTTGAATATTAACAAATCCGAACTTTAAAATTTAAAAAATGAGCAAAAGTATTTGGTCATTCGTGTGAACTATAAAAAATGAGCAAATTTATTTGCTCATTTAGAAACGATGAGCAAAAGTTTTGAATATTAACAAATCCGAACTTTAAAATTTTAAAAATGAGCAAAGGTATTTCCTCATTTGTGTAAACTAAGAAAAATGAGCAAATTTATTTGCTCATTTAGACACGATGAGCAAAAGTTTTCAATATTAACAAATCCGAACTTTAAATTTTAAAAAATGAGAAAAAGTAAATGCTCATTTGTGTAAATTATAAAAAATGAGCAAATTTATTTGCTCATTTAGACACGATGATCAAAAGTTTTCAAAATTAACAAATCCGAACTTTAAATTTTTAAAAATGAGAAAAAGTATTTGCTCATTTGTGTAAACTATAAAAAATGAAAAAATTTATTTTCTCATTTAGACACGATGAGCAAAAGTTTTGAATATTAACAAATCCGAACTTTAAAATTTAAAAAATGAGCAAAAGTATTTGCTCATTTGTGTGAACTATAAAAAATGAGCAAATTTATTTGCTCATTTAGAAACGATGAGCAAAAGTTTTGAATATTAACAAATCCGAACTTTAAAATTTAAAAAATGAGCAAAAGTATTTCCTCATTTGTGTAAACTATAAAAAATGAGCAAATTTATTTTCTCATTTAGACACGTTGAGCAAAAGTTTTCAATATTAACAAATCCGAACTTTAAATTTTCAAAAATGAGCAAAAGTATTTGCTCATTTGTGTAAACTATAAAAAATGAGCAAATTTATTTGCTCATTTAGACACGATGAGCAAAAGTTTTCAAAATTAACAAATTCGAACTTTAAATTTTTTAAAATGAGCAAAATTATTTGCTCATTTGTGTAAACTATAGAAAATGAACAAATTTATTTGCTTATTTAGTCACGATAAGCAAAAGTTTTCAAAACTAACAAATCCGAACTTTAAATTTTTAAAACTGAGCAAAAGTATTTTCTCATTTGTGTAAACTATAAAAAATGAACAAATTTATTTGCTCATTTAGACACGATGAGCAAAAGTTTTCAATATTAACAAATCTAAACTTGAAAATTAAAGAAATGAGCAAAAGTATTTGCTCATTTGTGTAAACTATAAAAAATGAGCAAATTTATTTGCTCATTTAGAAACGATGAGCAAAAGTTTTCAATATTAACAAATCCGAACTTTAAATTTTTAAAAATGAGCAAAAGTATTTGCTCATTTGTGTAAACTATAAAAAATGAGCAAATTTGTTTGCCATTTAGAAACGATGAGAAAAAGTTTTCAATATTAATAATTCCGACCTTTAAATTTTTAAAAATGAGCAAAAGTATTTTCTTATTTGTGTAAACTATTAAAAATGAGTAAAAGTATTTGCTCATTTAGAAACGATGAGCAAAAGTTTTGAATATTAAAAAATTTGAACTTTAATATTTTAAATAAGCAAAAGTATTTGCTCATTTGTGTAAACTATAAAAAATGAGCAAATTTATTTGCTCATTTAGACACGATGAGCAAAAGTTTTGAATATTAACAAATCCGAACTTTAAAATTTAAAAAATGAGCAAATTTATTTGCTCATTTAGAAACGATGGGCAAAAGTTTTGAAAATTAACAAATCCGAACTTTTAAATTTTAAAAATGAGCAAAAGTATTTCCTCATTTGTGTAAACTATAAAAAATGAGCAAATTTATTTGCTCATTTAGACACGATGAGCAAAAGTTTTCAATATTAACAAATCCGAACTTTAAATTTTAAAAAATGAGCAAAAGTATTTGCTCATTTGTGTAAACTATAATAAATGAGCATATTTATTTGCTCATTTAGACACGATGAGCAAAAGTTTTCAAAATTAACAAATCCAAACTTTAAATTTTTAAAAATGAGAAAAAGTATTTGCTCATTTGTGTAAACTATAAAAAATGAACAAATTTATTTGCTCATTTAGACACGATGAGCAAAAGTTTTGAATATTAAGAAATCCGAACTTTAAAATTTAAAAAATGAGCAAAAGTATTTGCTCATTTGTGTGAACTATAAAAAATGAGCAAATTTATTTGCTCATTTAGAAACGATGAGCAAAAGTTTTGAATATTAACAAATCCGAACTTTAAAATTTAAAAAATGACCAAAAGTATTTGCTCATTTGTGTAAACTATAAAAAATGAGCAAATTTATTTGCTCATTTAGAAACGATGAGCAAAAGTTTTCAATATTAACAAATCCGAACTTTAAATTTTTAAAAATAAGCAAAAGTATTTTAGGAAAGGTTTCATCTATCAATTAATTTTCCAAAAACAGAACTACAATAGTTCCTTGAACCTTTAATTAGTACTCGTGTTCAACCTAAATAAAAGGGAGGGTGATGCGTTACCTGAATTCCAAATTTGCAAGTTGAACGGATTCTCCTATCTTATCCTTGTTTCAGTGAACTATAATTCCAATATGACCTCCACCAGGTCTAAAATTCACTGAAATTAACAGGAAATCAGCCAGCACTTGCTGAAGCCTTAAGCTATCCCCATATAAGGTCTCGTTCATGTAATCTTTTGTATACTCATTCTCTATCTGAATTCCCTTTTAGTTTCTTTGAGTGGTTCAACAAACTCGGAAAATTCATCTTTTGCAGCCTCTTCTGCCAGATTTTGGCTATAAATTTCAAGTCCAACCTTTTCTTCAGCTAATGTCGCATTCTCTTGCTTCAGATTCTCTATTTTTGAAGCCTAAAAGGCAAATCTTCATTATTTCATTATCCAAACCAGGTCTGTTTACGTTAGGTTATTTATCCTTTGATGAGGAATAATTGTGATTTATATATCTTGCCTTCTCAATTGAGCACTAGGTTTGAGTTTCAACTTTCAAACTATTCTCTACAGATATATGTTGAGCAACAAATGAAGAATTTGGTGAGAATCTGTTTTTTGTTTCCAATTTCATCACCTTCTAATTTTGTTCTCTTTCATCATGTTAATTTAGAGCTTGTTTCAATTTAGTAAACGATAATATTAACCTAGGAAATTATACTTTGCAACTAAAGAAAGAGTAAAAGAAAACTATTAAAAGTAAGACTAAAGACCCGGCTCAAAATGATGAGAACAAAAATTAAAGATTGACCTACGTGGGATTCGAACCCACATCGTTTGTGCATTTGCACAATGCTCTACCTATTGAGCTAGTAGGCTATTGCTTTTAAATAGAATCAAATGAGCAAAATAAAGATAAGACTTAGCAACAAGATATTGATGGTACTTAGTACTTACTATCTGGTCGGCAAGCATTAGTACTGTTTTCAGCGACAACTCCCTACTGCAGTAGTTAAATAGGTCTTCCAGACTTGGTTCACCTTCAACTCCAAACCATTTCAGATGGGGCACTCCAGCTTTAACAAGAAGAAAACACGTTTAAAAGAGTTCTTATAGCCGGTTAACTTACAGGCCATGCATGCAAAATAATTTACTCCGTATTTTGTATCTATTGGAGTACAAGCAGCAGAAGATCAGATCAAAGCAGAAGATCAGATCAAAGATCAAACTGACAACAAAGCTCAGCTATTCACTGCACTACTGAACTGCTTGCTGACACTTGAGGATAACAATGCACAGATTGCTGATGTGTAAATAGTTTGTTACAGATTGCTGATGTGTAAATAGTTTGTTACAGATTCTAAGAGTTAGTTATAACTAACTCACTGCTGTGTTTGTTATCTTAGAAACTAGCACACTAGTATATAAGAAGATGTGTATTGCTGCTGTATAATGTAACAAACATTACCAGAATTCTGGAATTAATAAAATCATCTTCTTCTCTCTCAAACATAGCTCTAAACTTAGAAGTTCAACATGGTATCAGAGCAGGCATAGTTCCTGTCCAATCTTCTTGTTCCGCATTTCATCAAAATTGCTGAAAAACAAATCAGAAAGCAGCAATCCAAACTCTCATCCAAGTTCAAAGAAAATCTGAGAATCAAATTCAAAACCTCAATTTAGCTAAAGTTTTCTTTTCTGGTTTCTTTTCTTAAATCAAAATGGCAACAGAAGCAATGCAAGATCCCAATAGTGTATACTACATACACACATCTGAAAACCCTTATGCAGCAGTTGTATCTGACAAGTTTGATGGAGAAGGATATGCAGAGTGGAAAAGAGGTATTCTACTGGCTTTTGCAGTCAAAAACAAAGTTCGATTTATTGATGGTTCTTTGCCAAAACCAGCTATTAATCATGCTGATTATCAAGCTTGGGATAGGTGTAATAGCATGGTAATGGCATACTTACTCAGATCACTAAGTCCTACAATTGCCAAGAGTGTAGTGTTCCTCTCAACAGCAAGAGAAATCTGGAAAGATCTTGAAGAAAGATTCTCAGTAACATCAGGGCCACAATTTTATGGTCTGCAACAAAATTTGAGTGAAGTTTCACAGGGTGAAAGCAGCATTACAGATTTCTTTACCAAGATAAAAATGATTTGGGATGAGTTGAATAGTGCTAAGTCTGTCCCAGTTTGTGTCTGCACTGGTTGTTCCTGCAATGTCACCCAGAAGTTTATGCAAGACAAGGAAGAAGAGAGGCTGATTCAGCTGTTAATGAAGCTACATAAGAAACATTCTCAAGTAAGAACCAATATCTTGATGATGACACCATTACCAAGCATTGCTACTGCTTACAGATTGCTTATTCAAGATGAAAAACAACAAAAAATGTCTGATGATCAAGAAGTGAAACCTATGGCTTTTGCTATTGCTGATGACAGAAGGCAAACTTACTATAACAACAATACCAATAGAGTTTTTCAACCAAAGATATTGCAAGGTCCTGGAAATAGTAAATTTGCAGTATCAAATAAGAGAGTTGGGAATTCTTTCTTCTGCAACCATTGTAACATGGCAGGACATTCCATGGAAAAGTGTTGGAGGTTACATGGGTATCCTCCTGGTCACAGAGGAAAAAGATTTGCAGGAGTTCTCCATGGTTCAGATGATACACCAGCTGATGAAAATGTCACTCATATTTCTGAAGAGCAGTATCAGCAGTTCATGAGTTTGATCAACAAACAAGAGCAATCTGAACACACAGCTAATGTGGCAGGTACATGTCTTATTACATCTTTTAATACAAGGTGGATAGTTGACAGTGGAGCTACTGACCATATTTGTTCCAATCTGAATCTATTTCTTACTTATTCTGAGTTCAAAAAGGATGTTAAAACTATCACTGTAGCTGATGGTAAGAAGGTTGAAGTCAAACACATAGGTGATGTTAAAATTGGGAAAGATATTGTGCTCAAGAATGTTTTGCATGTGCCTAGTTGTCACTTTAATCTCATTTCCACTCATAAGCTGTGCAAAGATTTGTCATGTGATATTATTTTTACTCATGATAAGTGCTTGATTCAGGAACATTCTCAGAAAACTTCAGTGGTTCTTGGTAAGATAGATTCTGGTTTGTATGCTGTGATTGAGGGTGATTTGGAAACTGAAAGACTGGAGAACAACAAATCAAGTTCAGAAGTATTGATTACAGTCAGTGAGGACATCAAATTGTGGCATTTAAGATTAGGTCACTTGCCTTTTGATAAACTACATTTAGTGAATAAGTCTTTGCCATCTGTTGGTAGGAATTGTGACAGTTTTTGTCAAATCTGTCCTAGGGCAAAACAATGTAGACAGCCATTTCCTGTTAGTCAAACCAAAACTCAGCAATGCTTTGAACTTCTTCATATTGATGTATGGGGTCCATATAGAGTAAAAACTCATGACAATTGTACATTCTTTCTTACAATTGTAGATGATTTTTCAAGGAATACATGGACATTTTTGATGAAAAATAAGTCTGATTCTGTTGATATTTTGTCTAATTTCTAAATTTTGCTCAAACTCAGTATGGATCAAGAGTGAAATGTTTTAGAACAGACAATGCCAAAGAACTTTGTGAAGGTAGAATCCTGTCATTATATCATCAGTTTGGCATTAAGCATCAGAGAAGTTGCACAGATACTCCACAGCAAAATGGAGTAGTGGAGAGAAAACATAGGCATCTTCTGGAAACTGCTAGGGCTTTGTTTTTTCAATCTAGACTTCTAGTTAGATTTTGGGGAGAGTGTTTACTCACTGCTACTCACCTCATCAACAGAATGCCCCTTTCCAGTATCAACTTTGAAATTCCTTATGAAAAGTTGAATCATTCTCAGGTTGACCTGAATCATTTAAGGGTTTATGGATGCCTTGGTTATGTTTCAACAATAAAAGCTCATAGATCAAAGTTTGATCCAAGGTCTGTACCTTGTGTTTTAGTTGGGTATCCACCTGACCAAAAGGGTTACAAAATGTTGAATTTGGAAACCAAACAAATAATAATTTCCAGAGATGTACTCTTTCATGAAAAACACCTACCATTCCATATTTCAGCCACACAACATACAAACACAAGCCCAATATTTCTTCCTATTCATACACCATTTGATTTACAAACTGATTTTGATATTCCTGATGTTTTTAATACAGCAACACCCACTCCACAAACACCTATCTTAAACACAGACCCTGAACCACAAACACCTATCTTAAACACAGATCCTGAACCTGAACCTATTGAAACTCTTGAACCTCAACCACCTCCAGAAACCATTGCTACTGAACCAAATCCACCACTCAGACAATCCAACAGATCACATAAACCTCCAACTTGGTTGGATGATTATGTGTGTACAGTGTCTCATCTTGGTTGGTGTAACATTATCAGTTACAATGATCTACCACTCTTTCACAAAGCTTTAGCCACCCAAGCAACCAAAGTCACTGAACCTGTCAACTTTTTTGAAGCAAGTCAGTCTGCAGATTGGGTAACAGCAATGGACAAAGAGTTAGATGCTCTCAATTCTAACCAGACTTGGGAAATTTGTGTTCTTCCTAAAGGAAAAAAGGCCATTGGGTGCAAATGGGTTTTTAGGGTGAAATTGAAGAAAGATGGGTCTATTGAGAGGTTTAAAGCAAGGCTTGTGGCTAAGGGATTTACTCAGAAATATGGAGTAGACTATGAAGAAACTTTCTCACCAGTTGTCAAAATGGCCACTGTCAGATGTCTGATTGCACTTGCTGTTACTAAAGGCTGGACTATCTACCAACTAGACATCAACAATGCCTTTCTCCATGGTGACTTGACAGAGGAAGTATACATGAAAGTTCCTGATGGGGTTCCTAATCCAGAAAACAAAGTATGCAGGCTCAAAAAGTCCCTTTATGGCTTAAAACAAGCCAGCAGACAATGGTTTGCTAAGCTAACTTCAGAATTACTTCATCTTGGTTTCATTCAATCCAAGAATGATTACTCCCTTTTCATTAAAACACAAAACCAAACACATACCCTAGTTGCAGTATATGTGGATGACATATTGATTACTGGTCCAAATCACTCAGAAATTGTTGCCCTCAAGTCTCATTTGCATAACAAATTCAGCATCAAAGACTTGGGTGAACTGAGTTACTTCCTTGGTATTGAGATTTCCAGAGTTGAAAATGGAGTTTTTCTCACTCAATCTAAGTTTACTAGAGAGCTGCTGGCTGACTGTGGTCTAGATGTATCAAAATCTGCTAAAACACCTCTTCCTGTTAAACTCAAACTCACACTGACACTTGAGGATAACAATGCACAGATTGCTGATGTGTAAATAGTTTGTTACAGATTGCTGATGTGTAAATAGTTTGTTACAGATTCTAAGAGTTAGTTATAACTAACTCACTGCTGTGTTTGTTATCTTAGAAACTAGCACACTAGTATATAAGAAGATGTGTATTGCTGCTGTATAATGTAACAAACATTACCAGAATTCTGGAATTAATAAAATCATCTTCTTCTCTCTCAAACATAGCTCTAAACTTAGAAGTTCAACAGTATCAGTATGCACAAGTTTAGTAATCCGTCACAACAACTGCACCTTCCAATAAGGGGTTACCTTCGTACACCAAGGAGTATCTGGATAAACATATTATTTAGTCCTAAACCGACAGTGTAGGAAACAAGGCAGAAGGTAAACTATAGGTGGTGACACTTATAAGTTATAACAACAGCTTGAGAATGTAGAAAAGCCAGGATTCATAGGATGAAAGTTGTTTTAGGAATGCAGATTGCAGAAACATTAGGTTTTTAGGGAGTCATAGGCATGAAACATATGATAATGTATTAGATTCATAACATTCACCGTAAGCTTGAATGGAGAACATCAAACATAACATGTTCCAGCATGTTGAGCTTGAATAGCAGACTGATGTAAGCTTGAATGGAGAACATCAAATATAACCTGTTCCAGCATGTTCCAGCATGTTTCAGAAGGTATGTAGCTTTGGTTTTTGGCTACCTAGGGAATTTAATTACAGCTAATTTCCTATTTCCCAAAAGAGAACACATTCATATCAGAACTTTTCATATAAACTGAATTTATACAAATGAGCAAACTGAATTTACTCATTTATACAAATGAGCAAACTGAATTTACTCATTTATGCAAATGAGCAAACTGGATTTACTCATTTATGCAAATGAGCAAACTGAATTTACTCATTTGTCAAATGAGCAAAATTACATTCCATGAGGTTCATATCAACTTAGAAGACATCACACCTAGAATGGAGCATAGACATAGTCACATTTCTAGATAAAAACTTACCTGGATCTGCATTGCCTCAAACACCATGCCATTATCTTGTCAACTTGTCATGCAGTGTACATAACTTTTCACATTAGTCCTTATAATTTAAAAGAGTAGGTCACCTAATCACATACCAAACCGAAACAAAGTCAGCCCCGTCAGTGATACGGAGGGCAGCAGTAACTTCTGATGAGAAGTCCACGTGTCCAGGAGAATCGATGAGGTTGATAAGATAGTCATTGCCGGCACGCTCTCCCTTGAATGCAGCCAAAGCTTCATCTGTCATCTCATAGTACAGAGAAATTCTAGTGGACTTGATAGTGATACCACGTTCAGCTTCATCTGCACGGATATCAGTCATCCGAACATCACCGGCAGTTTCCTGGGCTATGATCCAGGCAGCAGCCACCAAAGAATCAGTCAGGGTGGATTTTCCTGTGAGATAAAATACAACAAGAGTTACGAGAACAGTCAGCAGAAAACAACAGAAACAACAACATTACCCAACAAATTAACAGTTTAAAAAACCATCCAAAAAATGGGTTAACCAATCTTAACCAATCTCAAAAATGGGTTAAGATTGAAAAGGGAAGCGGAGGTGGTACTGTGAGAGAGAGGAAGTATGTTCCTGCGATTAATACCGCCATATGGCAATTCGCACTAGATCCAAGATAGTAAACTAAGGCTAGCTTAATTAAGTGGCTGTCAGTTAGGGACTTATGATCTCAATATGAACTACCTAAACTAACTGGATAAACCGGTCATCAAGGCAGCTGAATTCATATGAATACTCTTACATGTGGATGTTTGCAAGGCCAGAACCATCCACACCAACAGACATCACATCTAGCAGCTCTAGCCCTATGAAGCACGGGGACGGCACTGGAGACCCGTTTCCCGTACCGGGGACGGGTACGGGTCGGGTACGCCCCGGATTCGTCCCCAGAACGAATCTGGAATCTGGGTACGTGGGCCGAAAATGGGTACGGCTGGGTACGGGGTGGGTACGCGGGTGGGTACGTATTTGGACAAAAACCAAGTACCCAACACCCATTAAGACCCAAATTCGAATTTTTAGGGTTTTTTCCAAATCTCTCTCACCTGGTTCAACTCTCTTCGGCTCTTCGTCTGAATCGTCTCTTCCTTGCCGCCGGCCACCAGCGAGGCCGGCCACCCTTCGCAGTCGCACCAGCGAGGCCGGCCACCCTTCGGCCTTCGCAAATCGCAATCACCCTTCGCAAACTCGCAGCAAGCCAGCAACTCGGGCTCGCAACTCGCAAGACTCGCAGCGACTCGGGCCCGCCGCCGTGACGCCGTCTCTTCTTCTCTCCTCGCCGCCGGTGAGGCGGTGACTCGCCGTCCCTTCTTCTCTCCTCGCAAGACTCGCAGCAAGGCCAGCAACTCGGTGAGTCACTCGTTACTCACTTCAGTACTCTTTTTCTTTTCTTTTTTCCTTTTTTTTTTCTTTTTGTTTTGTACTTTCGATTTCCTTTTGTTTTTGTATGAATGGGATTGTTTTGCACTTCACTACTTCAGTACTTCTCGTTCCTTTTTCTTTTCTTAATTAATTAGTTGAATGAATTAAATAATTAATTAGGAAACTTAATGTTTAAAATCTTAATTAATTAGTTGAGTGTTGAATTGTTGAATGGTTGTGTTGAATGCATTTGTTTATTTTTCATTTGATTAGGATCAATATGGATTCATCTCAATCTCAACAACAAAGTACTAATATTGGTAGTAGCACGGGTAGTGGGTCAATTGGTGCGGAATCATTGTCTAGTGAGGGTTCTCCTCCATTGTGGAGGTTTGTAACAAGAATTGAAAAACAAGGGGCGGTTGGTGGAACATGGAAATATCGATGTAATTTTTGTAATGAAAACCGAACATCTAGTTATTCAAGAGTTAGGGCCCATTTGCTTCAAATTAAGGGTCAAGGCATTGCATGTTGTAAGAAAGTGTCTCGTGCTGATAAACTTGAAATGCAAAAACTTGATGATGAATTTGAGAATAAGAAACTTGATTCGGGCCCTAGAGAAGTTCCTTTGCCTAGTGAATCTCTTTCTCATTTGGACTCCGATGCTATGTTCAAGAAAAGGAAGTATGAAAAATCACCAATTACTAGATGTTTTGGTATTGAAACTAGGGATCAATTGGATCAAGAGATTGCAAGAATGTTTTACACAGGAGGGTTGCCATTTAATCTTGCTAGGAATCCACACTATATGAGGTCCTATACTTTTGCTGCCACTCATAATATAGCAGGTTACAAACCTCCTGGTTACAATAAGCTTAGAACTACATTACTTGTGCAAGAAAAAGCTAATGTAGAGAGGCTAATGATTCCGCTAAAGTCAACTTGGAGAGAAAAAGGGGTGACAATTGTGACTGATGGATGGAGTGATCCAACAAGAAAACCTCTCATTAATTTCATGGCTACTTCTGGTAATGGTCCAATATTTCTTAAAGCTGTGAATTGTTTTGGTGAAATAAAAGATAAATTTTTCATTGCTAATCTCATGAAAGAGGTTATTCAAGAAGTGGGTCATCAAAATGTATTGCAAGTCATAACTGATAATGCAGCAAATTGCAAAGGGGCTGGGGAGCTAATTGAGAGTGAGTTTCCTCACATTTATTGGACACCATGTGTTGTGCATACCCTTAATCTTGCTTTGAAGAATATTTGTGCGGCAAGGAATGTGAGTAACAATTCTGAAACTTATGAAGAATGTAGTTGGATCACTGATATCCATGGGGATGCAATGGTAATTAAAAATTTCATCATGAACCACAACATGAGATTGGCTATCTTCCAAAAGTTTTCTCCTCTTAAGTTGCTTTCCGTGGCCGATACTCGCTTTGCCTCCATTATTGTGATGCTTAAGAGATTTAAGCTTATTAAACGAGGTCTTCAAGCCATGGTTATAAGTGATGAGTGGACTTCTTATAGAGAAGAAGACATGGGGAAGGCAAACTTTGTGAAAGACAAGATTGTGAATGATGATTGGTGGGACAAACTAGCTTACATTGTTGATTTCACAAAGCCTATCTATGACATGATTAGGCTTTGTGACACCGATAAACCATGCCTTCACTTAGTGTATGAGATGTGGGATTCTATGATTGAACAAGTGAAGCTTGAGATTTACAAGAAAGAAGGTCGTCCTAATTCGGAGTTTAGTCCCTTTTATCATGTGGTTTATGAAATCTTGGTAGCTCGTTGGGCAAAAAGCAACACTCCTCTCCATTGTCTAGCTCACTCCTTGAACCCGAGGTATATATTCTATTATTATTTGACATTTTCTTTATCTTATTATACTTATACGCAAATCTATAACTCTTTTTTTAAAAAAAATATTGAAGGTTCTATAGTGATGAATGGCTACTTGGTGATCAATCTAGAATTGCTCCTCATAGAGATGGTGAAATATCTCGAGAGAGAATGAAGTGCTTTCGTAGATTATTTGCACTTAATGATGATGTTGGTAAAGTGATGGAAGAATATGCTCAATTCTCTATGAAGAGTGGACCTTTTGAGGATTTAACTTGTATCTCAAGGATGCATTCTATGGATCCTAAGAGTTGGTGGGCAAACTTTGGAGCTCAAACTCCTCTCCTCCAATCTTTGGCATTTAAAGTGCTTGGGCAACCTACTTCATCATCTTGTAGTGAACGAAATTGGAGTACATATGCCTTCATTCACTCACTTAGGAGGAACAAGCTAAATCCAAGTCGTGCCCAAGATTTGGTTTACATTCACAACAATCTTCGCCTTTTATCAAGGAATTCCGAAGAATATGCGGAGCTTTATACAAAGATGTGGGATGTTGGTGGAGATGCATTTGATTCCTTGGAGGATGTTGGGTTTCTAGAGTTTGCGGAACTCTCACTAGATGAGCCGGATTTAGAAAATGTGTTGCTCGTTGAAGATTGATGTGCCTTGTCTAAGTTTTATCTACTATAAGACATTAAATTTAGTTTTTGTGTTTTTGTTATTTTGAACTTTGAACTATTTTTTTTGTTTTTGGTATTTTGAACTATTTATGTATGGATGTTTAATTTAGCTAAATTCTTGTTTTTTTTTTTTTTTTTTTTGCCGAATCCATGCCGTACCCGTTTTTTGCATTTTTGATTTTGCCGTTTTCCGTCCCCGTACCCGTCCCCGTATCCGTCCCCGTATCCGTCCCCGTACCCGTATCGGTGCAACCTAGGCTCTAGCAATCCTAAGACTCTCTCCTACACATAGAGTTGGATATCTTGACTGACTACACGCCCCAAACTAAGTCCTGCTATTCTTTCTACACCTGTTGACATTAATGGCTAAACAACACTGTAATTATCAACACAAGTCAAAGGAAAGAACTATAACCAACCTACTCAATTGCAGCAAATTTTGACAGGAACTACACATATTGAAGCACAAAATACTTTTAAGATAATCATCCAATCATAGTAGTTGATTGAGAAATGAGCAAAATTGAATCGAAATAATAAACACTTAAATTTGCTCATTTGCACAAAACAAAAATCAATTCGACCAAAATCAATCACAAAACCTACTTAATTGCACTAAAATTTGACGGGAAATTCATTACAATTTGACCTAAGTTCACTCAATCACAAAACCTATTTAATTGCACCAAAATTTGACAGAAAATTCAATACAATTCGACCTAAGTTAACTTATTATCTACAATTTGAAGAAACAATTAGAGAGAGAATGAACAACTAAACGAACAACAATAAATCATGAAATGAACATTAAATCTCAACAAAATTGCAATAAAACTGAAAATATAACCCTACAATTTACGTAAATCAGCAAAGAATCACTCACCACTTGCAACAGAGGAGACAACTCATAGATGATGGTATCGTAGAGATGATGACAGCGAGGTGGTTGCAGATGATGGAGGTGAGGAGAGAGAATCGCGAAGGAGAGCGACAATGGAGGAGAGAGAACACGGAGCTCTTGCCGCTGACAGGGAAGCACGAGGAGAGAGAAAATGGAGCAGTAGAATGAAAATATTTGCTTTTTATTTTTTGCAATATTTACGATTTTTCCATTACTATAACGCGAAAGTAAGAGCCTTAGAGCGGTTAGATCTGATCTTAGCGAACGCATGCGATCGCTTCTCATTCTTCTCATTTTAAGCACCCTTCTCATTTGAGTGTATATATATATAGGGTCCCCCTCTAATGAGAAGATCCTTATAATGAGAAGAATGAGAAGAGTTGTCCATCATTAAATCTGTTTAAATCCGACGACTTATATTCGCGTGTCATTAATGGCACAATGGTAAATGTGCCTTTGAAGAGAAACAAATTACTCCGTAGTTGACAGCTGGTCGGCCAAATGAACCATTAATTGTTCACGTGGATTTCTTCCTTCCTCAATTTTGTTTCTTCCATATTTAAACCCAGTCAAATAAAACTCACCCCCATTTTCTCTCTCCTCCATTTTTCTGTCTTTCTCCTCCATTTTCCTTTCTCCTCTATTTTTAACTCCTTTGCAATAAATAAATTATGCAACATGAGATCTTCCATTTCTTCTTTGTTACTAGATTTGGTTTTGGTGGGGTTCCATTGAAATCGTGATTGATTATGAAGCAAATTATAAGAGGTTGAAGCAAGCAAATTAAATATATGAATTAATATTATTGTTTTTGATTTTTTACTTAACTAGATTCTTATTACTGGGAAAAATGTTTTTTATTTTATGCTTAATTAGGTTCTTATTATTGGGCAAAAACTGAAATGAGTTTCTGAATTTTTTTTTCCATCAAAATGGCATATAGTTCAAAGAATAAAAGGGGACTTACAACAATGTCAATCTAGTCTGGAAGGAGAAGAAGGTGAGATTCAGAAAAATGGCCCAGTTTTTGTAATTAAAATAATTTGCTCATTTAGTATAAATGAGCAAATTTTTTTTACTCATTTAGTTTAAATGAGCAATTTTTTTTACTCATTTCGATAAATGAGCAAAAAAATTTACTCATTTCGTTAAATGAGCAAATTCTTTTACTTATTTCGTTTAAATGAGCAAAATTTTCATGTAGATGAGCAAAAAAGTGTTCGAATTAGAAAAAAAAAAAAACAAATCAGACGAGCAAATTTACAACATTGGAGATATATAGGAGACCCGCCTCTTTCTATAATTCTATCTCCTCCATCTTTCATTTTCAATAAGTATTTTCTCCCCTTCGTGGTTACTTCACATGAGTAAAAATGGAAGTTGGTTGGTTAAGCAATATTATGGTGGTGGTGGTACAACTGGTGGAAGGACGAGAGGAGAGACCGAGAGAGGAAATTGAATATGTAAGTTTTAAAGTTTTGAGTTCCATGATAACTTCAATTAATGAGAGGGGAGACAAAGATGAGCATATTGCAGCAACTGGGTACAAGTTACACAACACGTGGACTAATTTTAGGAAAAGCTACTACATAATTAAGTTGCAATTTATTTTTAAAGTAATCGTTACTCCGTTTGAAAGAACAATCAGTAACGCGGAAACAATTTGCTCCGCTAGATTGTGTTCATCGAAAGGCCGAGGTTCCTTCTCATTCTTCCCATTATAAGGTGTCTTCTCATTTGAGTGTATATATATATATATATATATATATACATATATATATATATATATATATATATATATATATATATATTGTGTGATGGAAAAAAAATCATTGACAAATTCATCTATCCCTTTTATTTCCACTTATCAGTATATGTAATTTTGGAAAAAAAAAAAAGTTCAATTGATCTTGCGCGCAATAGGTGCACGTTAATATTAACGTAAACCAAATTGTCACACGTGCGACATTTTAGTAGCCCTCCACCCCTGCCAAAATAAGAACAGGAGGAGAAAAAATTAAAAAAAAAAAACCCAAAACCAGAGGAGAGAGAGAACCTGATAAAATTTGCAAATTCAATCTCGATTTTCCGATCGAATTTGAAGAAGACTGAAGAAGATCCGAAGGCTGCCAAAAATCCAGATTGAAGAAGAGAAAACGAGATTGAAGATTCGCGATCGAATTTGCGACCGGATTCAAAAAGCGATAAAAATTCAGCGAATTCAATCTTGAATTTCCCTAATGCGATTGATCTTCACTCCAATTCGCAGAAGATCATCGTGTAGCCGTGTAGGTATCAGGTCTTGATTGTGATTCCTGTCACAATGGAGGCAGGTGAACAACAAATATGCAACCTTTTGTAGTCGATCAAATATCAATTTTGAGATTTTTCGTTTAATCTAATGCTTTTGCTGATGTTATCCCAGGCTCGTAGCAATGGATTTAAACAGCTGCAACTTTGTCCCATCTCGAAGGCACCCAGTTGCTACTTATAAGCAGGTAATATCCAACTCCTATTTGCTTTCATTGCTTCTACATTGTGCAGATGTATGTGCAATCTGTGATGATCCACTGTTGGGATCAGAGTTTATTGATCCTAAGGTATGTTGATTACTCGGATAATTGTCTACTTTTCGTGTTTCACTTGGTGTATGTGTATTTTAGTTAGACCTGGTTATCGGGCGGGGCGGGTCAGGGTCGGTGCGGGTCAAAAGAGGGTCGGGTATTGAAAGGGTCATTTTTAGCGGGTTGATAATAGGGCGGGTCAAAAGCGGGTCGCGGGTCAATAGCGGGTCATTAGTGGGCGGGTTAATAAGCGAGCAATGAAAAATGAAAAACAAAAGAACCATGTGCAAGTACAAGTAAATACGAAGCTATACACGTAATTTTTTATATCATTACTATTTTAATTTTCAAAATAATTGTAGTATAAGTTTGACCCTATAATGACCCTGTCCAATAAAGGCCCTGTCCAATAAGAGCCCTGCCCAATAAAAGCCCTATTAACTTGACCCTAACCCTATATCCATTGGACTACCCTGTCCAATAACCAGGTCTAATTTTAGTTTGACTATCTCCTGTTTGTCAGCTGAAAAAGTTGCTTGCTACTGAAGTTGGTGAAAGTTCTTAAATAAGGGACATCACTAATGTTGTTGAGAATATTATGTCTGTTTGGTTTGTTATGCTTGGAAATTTTGTGGTTTGTAATGTGATGCCTCAACTTTTTAACACAATATGAGACTACAATTCTTGCAATGCACTGTTAACACTACAAGTTTTAGACATTTCTAGAATTACTTGTTTCTTTACAACAATTTAAGCAAAAGATAAAGAAAAAGAAGAAAAACGCATGACAGCAAGGATTTTAAGTAAGCATCTTCAGATATTACATCTTATCGATTAAGTACATTCAGTTACAAAGATCCATAATCCAATATTTACAACATAAATGTGCGCAGTGTATACCTCTGAAAGCTTTATAGATACAGAGGTAGGCAAAATGGTGAAACAAAATGATAAAACAATATACATTGAAGAGGGGACAAGTCAATTAAGGGAATTGCTACATTCTTGTATTCTGTTAGAAAGGTTCTTCTGGCTTCAGAATGTTGTTATATTCCAAATGAATCATCTCTCCACCCCTTTACAGGATCAAACTTGCAGCGGTAGAAGCTGCATTCCAGATAGGTTGGTCAGTCATCAAAAATATTACATCAGCCATAACAAAATCAAATTACCTTACTGCACAAACCAAGGACACAAAAAAGATGTTTCTATTTTACTTTATTTACTTTAGTAAGGGGCCGAACTGAACTTTATTTACTTATTAGTTATTACTAGTGTGAGTTGATTTGGCTTTGGTTAATGGATCAGATGATACTGAATACTCCAAATAATAATACTTAGAGGCGCTATTCTGTTCACCTTAGCTTCAGTTGAACTTTGTCCCATCTTGAATCCCATCTTGAATCCACTCTATAGCATACTTATAAGTTATAATCAGGTAATATCCAAGTCCTTTTTGCTTTCATTGCTTTTATATTGTGCAGATGTATGTGCATTCTGTGAACATATGTAGTTTTCATAATAAATAAATAAGAACATGCTGGAATAGGATTTGCTATTCAGCTTCGCCTTTGCCAGCTACTTCCATTTTTGTATTCCTCTTTTGATGGCTATATATATTCTACATTGTGCGTTTTTTATTTTACATTTGTAAGCCTATTAGGACGAGCATCGTGCAACTTGCGCGGAGATGTAGGTTCAAATCCTACATAGGCTATTGGTTTTATAATGAAAAATAAATCGACATTTGAGGAAACTTTTACCTATTTTAGGTGACTTTATATCATTTCTCATTATATCTAACCAAAACACAACGTAATAGTAACCCCGGAAGTTAGCGTTCATGTAGTAAAAGTTAGGTAAACTGATATAAGATTTTTCTTAACTTTTACTACGCCAAAGCTAACTTTTACATTGATATTCTTAACTTTTACGGATTATATTAATATTCATAATTTTTCACTTAAGTGAAACCCCAAAAGTTAATATTAGCTTTTTTAGTGAAAAAAAAAAGTAAAAGTTAGTTTTTTTGCAATAAAAGTTAGCGTTCAAGTAGTAAAAGTTAGGTAAACTGATATAAGATTTTTCTTAACTTTTACATTGATATTCTTAACTTTTACGGAGTATATTGATATTCCGAATTTTTCATTTAAGTGAAACCCAAACAGTTATAATTAGCCTTTTTGAGTTAAAAAAAGTAAAGGTTAGTTTTTTTGCATTAAAAGTTAGCGTTCATGTAGTAAAAGTTAGGTAAAATGATAATATTTTTCTTAACTTTTACTACGCCAGAGCTCACTTTTACATTGATATTATTAAATTTTACGGATTATATTAATATTCATAATTTTTCAATCAAGTGAAACCCCAAAAGTTAATATTAGCCTTTTTTAGTAAAAACACTAGTAGAAAAAACCCCTATTGCAGCCCCCTTGTTGCAGCGTACATATATTAATACGCTTCAACAACCAGTAGGTCAACACGGGTCAAACCATTTAAAGGGTTTTTGCAGCGTACAAATTAATTGCCCCCTGCAAAAGAGTTTTTTGCAGCGTACATTGTAAAAGCCCCCTACAATAGCCCGTTACTTTACAGCGTACATGGTAAAAGCCCCCTACAATAGCATGTTGTAAATTTTTTTCGCTGCCACGTTTAATTCAGACCAAACATATCCTCTCAAAAATCTATACCAACTTCGAATTTCATAGCCCGCGCTCAGTTCTCCCTTCTTCTTCTCTATGCTTTCCCTGCGTCTCGCCCGTCGCCGGTGGTTCTCGCCAGTCGCCGGTGGGTCTATTTACCCGCCTCCTCGCCGGTGGTTCCCTGCTCGAAAAACCACCGCTGAAATTACTCCCTGCTCGAAAAACTACCGCTGAAATCAGTAGGTACGGCAAGCTACCTTGCTCGGCCGGTGGTTCCAAGGAATATGGTTGGCTCGCGAACAACGGTTCTCCATCAATCCTCGCCGCGGCAAGTAACTATTTTCCCTTTCCCCTCTTGAATTTCGTTTTCAGATTTAGGGTTTGTTCAAATATTTTTTTTGTTAATTTTTAGTTTTGGGGGTTCTAGGGTTAGTTCTTTTGATTATGATTTGTGTTTGATTGTTTTGGAATTACAGTGGGATTTTTATTTTATTTATGTCTTTTGCTTTTCGATCTGGAAAATTGTGAACAGGACGACAGATTTAGTTTGAAATTTTTGGATTAATTTCGGGAATTTGAGCGTTTTTTCGGGGATGTTTCATGAACAATTATGCTTTTTATTTTTTCTTCCTGATCTGAAAGTTAATCTTTTTGAAATTTTCTGCTGCTACTAAACTGAGCTCGGGAATCAATAGCATCTTATGCGCTGGGATTTTAGAAACTCTTGTTATTTTTGGTATTTATTATGAATTTTATGAATTTGTTTCTGACTTGGATGATTTTGGAGTTAGTGGAACACAACTGAGGATATGTAATTTGGTTGAGGAATCATGTTGGTTAGAAATGGGTAGCTGCAGTAGCTCGAATTCAGTGTTATTCTAAATAAGTTGAGCTAATAGTATAATTTGTTTGATTGGATGTGGTGGATTTTGTTAGAAAAAAGTTGGGGTGAATTTGATAACACTTCATTTGTTTCGTGCTATTGAGTATATGGTTATTGGCCACTTGTTCACTTCTGTTGCATAATTCTTGTTTTGCAGTGTTGTCACCATTCATGTTCAGGGAAAAGATCTAAAATCTGGAGCAACCTCACATGGAAGTCTGCATTTGGTAGATCTTGCTGGTAGTGAAAGAGTTGACAGGTCTGAAGCAACTGGAGATAGGTTGAGGGAAGCATAGCATATCAATAAATCACTATCAGGTTTAGGGGATGTTATCTTTTCACTTTCTCAGAAAAACCCCCCATGTACCTTACAGAAATAGCAAGCTTACGCAGGTTCTTCAAGCGTCTCTAGGTAAATTTTTTCTTTTCTTTTCTTTTCCTTTGGGTCATTATAACTTATTCTTTGAACCTAAATTCCTCTCCCCAATGTTCTATATATGACTTGCCTCATGTTGCTAACTGAATCTTGATAGTTTGATACTTACCATTAATATTTTAGGTGGTCGAGCAAAGACACTTATGTTTGTTTTAACCTGATGTTAGTTCGTACTCTGAATCATTAAGCACTTTAAAGTTTGCTGAAAGGGTGTCCGGTGTTGAGCTGGGTGCTGCTCGGAGTAGCAAAGAGGGCAGAGATGTCAGAGAATTAATGGATCAGGTGGTTGTTTGTGACCTTATACATGCATGTTGCTTACTTTAATGCATGGCTTACTCTGAATGACTTAAATGAAGTACTATAACTGGCTTGTTTTACCGGAGAATATTCGTTTGGGTATAAAATCTTTATCTTTTTTTACTAAAAATATTAAAATAATAGGATTTTGAATTGATAAATGCAATTTAAAAATGGTATTAAACAAAACTTCGTAACAATCAGGCTTTTCATACATTTAAATTTAATTACTCTGTAATTGTTTTGATATTTTTAGTTTCACTCGTAGTTATTTATCCATAATTCTAAAGCTAAAAGTTACTCTATATCTATTTAACATGAAAGGTTAGCGTTCATGTAGTAAAAGTTATGTAAAATGACATAAGATTTTTCTTTACTTTTACTACGCCAGAGCTAACTTTTACATTAATATTCTTAACTTTTACGGATTATATTAATATTCATAATTTTTCACTTAACTGAAACCCCAAAAGTTAATATTAGCCTTTTTTAGTGAAAAAGGAGTAAAAGTTAACTTTTTTTGCATTAAAAGTTAGCGTTTAAGTAGTAAAAGTTAGGTAAACTAATATAAGATTTTTCTTAACTTTTACTACGTCAAAGATAACTTTTACATTGATATTCTTAACTTTTACGGAGTATATTGATATTCCGAATTTTTCACTTAAGTGAAACCCCAAAAGTTATAATTAGCCTTTTTGAGTAAAAAAAAGTAAAAGTTAGTTTTTTTGCATTAAAAGTTAGCATTCATGTAGTAAAAGTTAGGTAAAATGACATAAGATTTTTCTTAACTTTTACTACGCCAGAGCTAACTTTTACATTAATATCTTAACTTTTACGGATTATATTAATATTCATAATTTTTCACTTAAGTGAAACCCCAAAAGTTAATATTAGCCTTTTTTTTAGTGAAAAAGAAGTAAAAGTTAGCTTTTTTGCATTAAAAGTTAGCGTTCAAGTAGTAAAAGTTAGGTAAACTGATATAAGATTTTTCTTAACTTTTACGGAGTATATTGATATTCCTAATTTTTCAATTAAATGAAACACCATAAGTTAAAGTTAGTATTTTTGAGTAAAGAGAAATATAAGTTGGATTTTTTGCATTAAAAGTTAGTCTTTATGTAGTAAAAGTTAGGCAAACTGATATAAAACTTTATTAACTTTTACTACATTAGGGCTAACTTTTATATCGATATTCTTAACTTTTACGTTGATATTCCTAACTTTTTATTTAAGTGAAATATCAGAAGTTAAAGTTTGTTTTTTTGTGTAAAAAGTTAAAGTTGCCTTTTCGCTTTAAAAGTTAGGCAAACTAATATGAAGAAATTCTCAACTTTTACTACACCAAGGCTAACTTTTATATTGTTATTCATAATTCTTCACTTAAGTGAAACCTCGAAAGTTAAAGTTAGTCTTATTGAGTGAAAAAATTAAAGTTAGCCCTTTTGTATTAAAAGTTAAGTTTCGTGTAGTAAAAGTTAGGTAAAGTGATATAAACTTTTCTTAACTTTTACTATACCACGGCTAACTTTTATAATGATACTCTTAACTTTTCGGTTAAGTAAAACCTCGGAAGTTAAAGTTTGTCTTATTGAGTGAAAAGATTAAAGTTAGCCTGTTTGCATTAAAAGTCAAGCTTCGGGTAGTAAAAGTTAGTTAAACTGCTATAAAACTTTTATTAACTTTTAATACACTAAGGCTAACTTTTATATTGATATTCTTAACTTTTATGTTGATATTCCTGAGCGATTTCCGTCAATATTGCACAAAGATAAGTTAATTCCCAAAATACGTTACTTTTTTTGTTAATTCCCACCATACCGTCCACGTCAGCAAGGGAGAGAGAAAACTATTTTTTTTTTCCGGTTCAACACTAAACCGCTATCTGAGATAGCGGTTTGATTTAGAACTAAACCGCTATCTCAGAATGCGGTTTATACTACTTAACCGCATTCTAAGATAGCGGTTTAGTTCAAAACCAAACCGCTATCTCAGATAGCGGTTCATAATGCCCCCTGCATCCAAGCTTGCAGTTTCCAGTGTTCAGCCAGAAAATGGGCTGAGATCTTCTGCCAAATAGTCCAACTCCAACAACCTGTAAACAAATCCAAGATCTCCAACAACGTCTATAATCCAACTCCAACGTCTGTAATCCAACTCCAACAACCTCCACAAATCATACCAACCAACCAAACCATAACACTTATGCAACAAAATAGAAGAGTGCAAACAAAAAATTTCCAAAAGTTCAATCGTTCCAATAATGACACATGAGTTTCTAAAAGTTCTAAAAGTTCCAATACTAGCAAAAAGAACAAAAGATTACACAAAATTTCTAATGTAGCTCAAATCTAAGTTCTACGTTGTTTCTTTGAATGCTCGGACGATGAAAATGAGGACTCATCCTCCTCGGCAATTGGCTCGGGACGTTGACTAGGAGAGCAACCCTTTTGTCGCCGGTAAGTGAGAAGCTGCAAAGGAGGAGATGAAATAACTTGTGATGCTGGCGGAGATGCAGGAGGAGTAAGAGGTGGAGGGCGTGGAGAAGGTGGTGGTGGAGGGCGTGGAGAAGGTGGTGGTGGAGGGTGTGGAGAAGTAAGTGCTAGAGGGCGTAGAGGAGGAGTAAGTGGTGGAGGGCGTGCACGTGGTGGTCGAAAACCACACCCTCGAGAAACATGTGAGGTGGAGGTGTCGGGTGTACACTGAGACGAGGCTAAATCATATTGTTGGAGGATATGTTCTTGCCCCACTCTTGATAAGGTCTCAATGCAAGAGGAACTCAAATTGCGTAACGTATCAAGAGTGAGAGGAAGGGCCAAACTGGGAGGTAACTCTAACGCAGAATCCACAGCTCGAGTGCATCTTGAGGCAAGATCAGCCAATGCATGTGACTACAAAAAAGAATGTGAAACAATAATTAGAATTCAACATTAGTTATGAATATAAACAATATACATGAAAATGGAACAAGGATTAATTTACCAAAATAATATCAGAGGAAGACGGCTGATAATGAGTGGTGGGGGGTGATCGTGTAACAGGAGTAATGAGGAGTCTCGTGATGCTACAATACCAATCCATATACTCCTTCATCCTCTCACGATGACCGGCAAAAGGAGTGCCTTGAACAATCCGACTCTCACGATCACGCCACTCCTCCACATATTTGCGATGCATCTCTTCAAACTTCTTGTTTTTATGCCGTCGATCCACATTATGAAGATCAACACTCGTGTCACACGCAACGGGAACTGATTGTTCCAATCCAAACTGACGCATCACTCGATTTGGGTAGTGGTACTCAACAATGTCAAAGCAAATCAACGGTACAACTGAGCGCCATATATCTCTATCACATCTACAAATCTCGGGTAGTAAACCAAGTACCGTCTCTGAATATGGCTGCCAAGTCATCTACAATAAGTAAAAAGTGAGTATTTAGGCAATTTTAGGTGAAATTAAGCAATTTTAGGCTATTTTGGACAATTCTAGGTGAATTTAAGCCTTTAGGTGTGATTTTTAAGCTATTATAGACTATGTTAGGTGAACTTAAGCGTGTTTAGGTGTATTTAGGCTATTTTTGGTGGATTTAGGCTAATTAAGGTGAATTGAAGCTATTTAAGGCGATTTTAGGCCATTTTAGGCGAACTTAAGCCTTTTTAGGCAATCTTTGGTGAATTTAAGCTATTATATGCCATTTTAGGTGAATTTAAGCTATTTTAGCCTATTTTAGGTGAATCCAAGCTATTCTAGACTATGTTAGGTGAATTTAAGCTAGTTTAGGCCTTTTTATGCTATGTTTGGTGGATTTAGGCTAATTAAGGTGAATTGAAGCTATTTTATGCGATTTTAGCCTTTTTAGGCAATTTTTGGTGAATTAAGGGAATTTTTAGACAATTTTTGGTGAATGTAGGCTATTTAAGACAAAAATAGCACAAATTTACCTAAATTAACCTAAATTAACCTAAATTAACATAACTTTATCTAAGTAGAATCGAGGGAGCTCAAATTGACGTTCGTTGACTTAATTGACCTAAGTTGACCTAACTAGTTGAATTAATCACAATTTAGACCAAAGTTGACCAATGTTGACTTAAATTGACCGAAGTTGACCTAACTAGTTGAATTTAGGCAATTTTAGTTGAATTTAGGTCAATTTATGCTATATTAGTTGAATTTAGGTCATTTTATGGTTTTTTAGTTGAATTAATCACAATTTAGACCAAAGTTTACCAAAGTTGACTTAAATTGACCAAAGTTGACCTAACTAATTGAATTTAGGCTATTTTAGTTGAATTTAGGTCAATTTATGTTATTTTAGTTGAATTTAGGTCATTTTATGCTTTTAACTTGAATTAATCACAATTTAGACCAAAGTTGACTTAAATTGACAATTTAGACCAAAGTTGACTTAAATTGACAATTTAGACCAAAGTTGAACTAGTTGACTTTAATGCACCTACATTGACAAAAATTGACCAAAGTTGACCTAACTTGAAACAAAAGAAGCATTTGAGTAATTAGTAAGGTGAGATATTAAATACCTGTGTCTCCTTTTGATGGTCAAGTGCATCCCTAAAGAAAGAGAGTCCACTAGCTGTATGGCCACATGAAAAGCGAACCCTAAGCCAACTAACAAAACAAGTAAAGTAAAGTGTTAGTAAAGTAAAGTGTTAACAAATTACTTGATTTATCGAAGTAGTAATGAGTAGTTAAACAAATAAGTTACCTGCATGCTAAGGGGTCCACTCCACGCTGATGCTGAGTACCAAGAATAGATGGATCGTCGACCTCAATAGGATGCCCTGGGTCAGGAGGTGGAGCATCGCGAACTCTCGAAATCCTCGGACGACCAATGTGAATATGCTCCCATGACCATAACTGCAGAAGTATAAGTGGACCACCAATGTCACGGGATCGTCTACGAGCGGCTCGACACATCTGTCGATACAAATAAGCAAGGGTCGCACTCCCCCAGCTGTATGTCCCAGCTCTACGCAAGTCGCGAATCAATGGCAAGTAGACGAGCTGCACGGCATCACCGCTCTTATCAGCAAACAAAATGGACCCCATAAGTGCAAGAATATATGCTCGGCTAAACCTCTCATAAACAATATCAGCAGCGTCATCAGGGGGGCCCTGACTGAAGTGTCGCCTCAACCAAGTCATCCTCAATGATGAACCCTGGAGAACAGGTTTTCCATCATCACCAGGCTCTGGTCGTATCCCTAACAACTCCTCGACTAAAGCTGACCACACCCCAGTACCATCCCCTGTGACAGGAGCCCCATGAACTCTGAGCCCCAACAAAACAGCGACATCCTGCAGAGTAATAGTAGCCTCACCAACAGCCAAATGAAAAGTGTGCGTCTCCTGTCTCCATCTCTCAATCAATGCTGTGATCAAAGACCTATCTAAGGCTAATCCACCACCAACCAATCTATGTACACCATAGAACCCTGCTAATCTAACAAACTCCAAGACTCGATCATGTATCACCCACTCTCCTAAACCAAGCACGTGCTCCCGACACGTCAAAAGCCTATCCATACCCCCTCCCCAAACATCCTCACTCCTATGCTCCGCCTGCAACGTCAAAACCGAAGTATCACGTGGGCCGGGATGGACCGTCGGCTCCATGAGACTTGAAAAAGAAGTTTATTAGAAATCGTAAAATCACACGTCAAAAGAAATATATGCACAAAAATTAAACTTAGAATCACACATCAAGAGAAACATAAACTGAGTTTATTACCCCGATGATCCAACACCACCCCTAGCTGCACAAGTTTTCTTATTATGCCCTTGACGTCGACAAATGCTACATGATTTTACATTGACACTGCGTCGAGCACTCGAATCCATCTCATTAGGGTATCGAGACGACTTTGGGCGTCCCACACCACGCCGTTTACTAGCATCAGCAACTATTCTCACCCCAGTATAATGAGGCCAATAGGGAACATCAGGAAGTGGATGAAAGCTCTTCAAGTATGTTTGCCTATACTCGACAGTGGTAAAGAAAGGATCAACGAAAGCAGCATAAGATAAGCTGCGAGAACGACAAACCGCAAGCACATGGGAGCATGTCAACTTGTAGATTTTTAATTTCTCACAAGTGCAAGTTTTGGCTACAAGGTTAACAGTGTGTACGTTACCACCTTTACCTGAAGCCCTGCCTCCTCGTCCAGTTGTAACCTCAAATAGCCCCATCTCATGATCAAAGGCTTGGACCTCGTGAGCACCAGATTTTGCCATGTTCATTTCAATTGTTGTTGTGGCCTTCTCAACGAAATCGTGGCCTTCTTCAATTCTCCTTTTACCCCAACCTCGTCTTGTAACAAAGTAGGAGTTCACTCGGTAAAACGTCATCCGAACAAGGGCGGTTATCGGCAAACAACGAGCACCTTTCATCACCCCATTAAAAGCTTCGGACATGTTTGTGGTTTTCACGCCATATCTAAAACCACCATCATGGTGGATCGACCACCGATGAGAAGAAATATCCATCAAGTACTTATGAGCTTCAACATTCAATTCACCAATTCTTCCCAAGTAGTAATCAAACTTCTTTCTTTGACGAGCATCTGCGGCTTTTCCGAAAAGGTTCTTCACATAAGCATTCTTGAACTGAGTGTTGACATTAGAGGCAAGGTGACGAGTACAAAATCGATGGTGGGCACGCGGCTCCTCCCACCCACTATTGACCTCATTCATTGTTTGCAAAATCCCTACATGTCTATCAGAAATGACACATAAACCTTCCCTCTGAGTAACTAAATGCCGAATGCATTTCATGAACCATTTCCAACTCTCACCATTTTCACTTTCAACAATAGCAAAAGCAAGAGGGAACAATTGAGAATTCACATCTGTACCCATGGCTATGAGTAACGTGCCCTTGTACTTACCATACAAATGAGTTCCATCTATGGTGATTAGGGGTCGACAGTGCTTAAAACCATCGATGGAAGGCTTGAATGCCCAAAACACTCTAAAAAAAATGTGAACAGAAGGATCTTCATTAGAAGCCAAGGTACACCATTCCACGACGGTTCCTGGATTAGATTCTTTCAATGCTTGCATGTACCTAGGCAACTCTTCGTAAGATTGCTCCCAATCACCAAAAATGCTTGCAATAGCCTTTTGTTTCGCTGACCAAGCTCTCTTGTAAGTGATGGTATACTTAAACTTGACTTTCACCGCTTGCACAATAACACGGATTTTCAAAGAAGGATCGGCACGAATAAGATCTTTTATCTCATTGCATACAAAATCAGAGGAGAGAAGAGGATGATCGATTGAGTTTATGTCACCCAAACAATTACTTGCATGGGGGCCATTATACCTCACAATTCTGAATGAAGCAAGACAAGGATCCTTGATTGCACGTAACCTCCATGAGCATTTGCATGAACTCTTTCTTTACACTCAACTACGTATTTTGTGGGCTCACTCTCCAACACCTTAAATGAATGATTTTTAGCTATGGAATAACCTTTGACTATGTCTTTCAATTGCGTCAAAGAATCAAACTCTTGCCCAATAGCAAATTCACCATCGAAAGAGTGGTTGTTGGACCAAGTCCTCCAAGAATCAAGCAAAATCGGATCCAACTCTGCAACATTGTTGAAAATTTGAGATGGAGCGCTTTCTCTTATAGCTTTGTCATTAGCATCTTGTGTATCTTCATCTTCATCAACATCACTATCCACCCCAACCGCTTCATCTCCAAAAAAATCAACACATATTTGATCTAGAGAATCGAAAAGTATCATAGATGGATCACCATTTGTAGCTTCTACATGTGGTGTTTGAGTTCGAGAAGTGAGCTCTGAAATGTGTTCACTAGCATATTGTTCATCCATAAGCATTCTTGTGAATGAACCCGTTAACCCACTTTGATTTGTCAAGGGCAAGTAGGGAAATGGACTCGCCCATGAATCCATTTCATGAAAGGATTCCAAGTGGGATTGAGTTTCGGGTTGCTTTGGAAGTTGCTCGATGAACAATTGCATTGTGGTTGATTGTGTTTGAGACATAGCAATCAACATTGCTTTTAAAGAATTGTCATCATCCAACGGAATGGCTTCATATGAACCGGACATCATTGGATACCTCATTAGTAGCTTCAACTCCACATATCTCGAGTCACATCTCATAAGATCATAAACCTTACTCAAAACCTCATCATAACTCATTTGACAATAGACAAACCCAAATTTTCGCTCTCCTCCTTTATATGTAACATCACCGCTACTTTGCAAAATTTCCCCTCCCCAATGACAATAAATAGGATAGTCTGGCAACTCCATATTCTAAACAAAAAATAATATGATTAATAATATGAAATCCCTAATTTGGGCCATCATAATCTGATTTCAATTCAATTGAACTTGAAAAACTGAAGACTAAAATTCCAAATTGAAAAACTCAAGAGCTTAAAACGAATCAAAGATCAGAAATAATTCAAAAAAATAAAAATTACAGCATAATCACTTTAAAATAATATAATTCATAACATCGCTATCTCAAAAAGCGGTTAGATATACGTTAACAATAAAAAAAATTACAATTAATTCAGGGTAATCATATCATAAACTCATCAATCAAACATAAGCATGATCTTCCTAATAACATCATCAAACAAACCTAAACATAGCAACGATTATTACTGAATTAATAATTAGCTTCAAATATATTAATTCAAAAAAAAATTAGGGCTTACCTGATTTCGAACCACCGACGACCGGTGGTGGGTGAGAAAGAAGCTCGACGGCTTTGGTGGCTGATGAGGAGGCTCGACGGCTAGTGGTGGTGAGGAAGAGGTCCGACAGCCGGCAAGGGCTGAGGAACAATTTCGAAACGGAGGAACGATGGAGAAGGGTGAGAAAGAGACTCGAGAATCCGTTGTGGGTGAGGAGGCTCGACGCGACGGCCGGAGGTAGGGCGAGGAATGAGGTCGGCTAACGGCGAGCCGGCCGGTGGAGAGAGAAACAGGGACGACGGCGGGTTAACCGCAGGACGACGGAGACAGAGAGAGAGACGCAGAACAAAGCGGGATTTTTTTTGTGCTTTTGATTTTTTGAATTTGCTTCCTGGAGGTAAGTGATAAGTGGTAAACCGCTATCTGAGATGGCGGTTCATTAAACAGGAGCCGCTATCTGAGATGGCGGTTCATTAAACAGGAACCGCTATCTCAGATAGCGGTTAACCCCCATGAACCGCTATCTCAGATAGCGGTTTTGCGCTGCTTATTTAAAAAAAAAAAAGACCGGTTCACTATGCTGACGTGGACGGTATGGTGGGAATTAACAAAAAAAGTAACGTATTTTGGGAATTAACTTATCTTTGTGCATTATTGACGGAAATCGCTCGATATTCCTAACTTTTAACTTAAGTGAAACCTCATAACTTAGGTCGCAACTTGGAAGCATGTAGGCTATGCGGGATTTGAACCCACATCATGTACATAATTGCACATTGCTCTGCCATTTGAGCTAATAGCCTTTTGTAGTAACATTGGAAAAAGCAATAGAATCAGACGAGTCATATCCTCACTCAGCACAACATCAAAGACATCATCTAAAATATTTCAATCAACAAATATGATAGTTATGCAAATAATCAGATTTGTACCATCATTTAAGAGCATGTCGTCAGATTTTTACTTGACATAATCAGCGCGATTGTGTTTGGTGAAGCCCCTGCAACACAAAGGTCAACTTTGTACCATCATTTAAAATTTGCAATCAACCAATATGATAGTTATGCAAGATAATGAGATTTGTGCCATCATTTAAAATCCTCTTATTCTCAGCATTAGCATACACACATCCTCAGCGCAGGCTAGACGTTAGACAATTAATTAAATTCCAATCAAGCAATAGCAGCAATAAACATACCACTTCCTTGACTGCCTAGGAACTTCAACTTGGCACGACGGAGAGCCTCCTGAGCATGTTGACTATTACCGTCCTTGCAACGGACAGACAAGAGTACCTGACCAATAGCAACATGAGCACATACACCTTGAGGCTTGCCAAACGTATCCCTCATACCTGTTTGGAGCCTAGTTTTTCTGACAGGGGGCTTAGCAACAAATTAAGGTGAGCACACGATTCATTAAGTTACCCAAATTATCAGCAAGCTTGTTGTTAAGTTTTTCTTGTTAAGTCCTCCCAAGAACATCTTGAATCAGATGCCTGAAAATGTATTCATCAGCAACGCAACTAGCAAATGGTCTGAATGTGCACATGTACTTTCTCACCAATGTCCGAACCTAAATGCAGAGCTTCCAAAAGTGGTTGGGGGGGGGGGGGGGGGGTCTAACACTTATAAAATAGTATCGCCATACTTCCACATGTACTTTTTTTTCGCTTCATCACCAAACACTTATCTGATTTAGCTATTATACTCTCACACCTCTCCAACAAGCTAGCATATCTTTGCTAAGGAACAAATCGCAGCAAAAAACAAACGCTGAATAACAAAATCGCAACAACACAAACATAGAAAAACAAAATCTCAACATAATTCGCAGAATAAATCCTAAAAATCGCAACAATCGATAAAACCAATTAGAAAACCTAAATCAAAACAAAACATTGAAAATTATAGACAATGAAGAACAAACAATAAAACGTACTAGAAAACCTAAATCAAAGCTAAAATATGAAAACCTAGATATCAAAAAACCAAAAGAAGAAAAAAATGAAGAAAACAAACCTTGAAGAACAATGGAAGAGAACGCAGCAAAATCTCAGCAAAGAGATTCGTAGATCGAGCAGAAGAGATTAGCAGCAGAAGGTGGAAGAAATGGCGAGAGAAATCGCAGCCAGAGAAGAAAGGGAAGAGAGAGAAGAACGCGTGAGAGGAGAGAGAAAAAGCAAATGAGAGTTACTTCATAGTATACTCTTGAGTTCACACGTGTGAGCTCAGCGGGCTTGTCTAAATTGGGCTTGGTGTACAGTAAATTACTGTACAACCTTTGTAAACAAGATTTTGTGAAAAAAGTTTATAATAAGTGCAGATCAAATAAGGTTAAATCACCTAAGATAAGGGTCAAGTTCAATTTATATGGGTTTTAGGATCTAGGGTTTAGGGTTCCAGGTTCCAGGGTTAAATAATTCTTGTATATTGCATGATGGAAAAGAATCGTCGACAAATTAATCTGCCCACTTTATTTCGAACACATGTAATTTTGGGAAAACGTAGATAATAAGTACGTGCAGATCAAATAAGGTTATAAATAAGTTAAGATAAGGGTCGACAAGGGTTACCCAAGTTCAATTCATAACTAAAACACCCTTTTATATGATGCTTATATTAATTTTTCATAACTCATGTATACTTAACGTTCTTATTCCCACGAATGACTCAAATCTTAGCGGACAAATACATTGACATTTGAAGGGGTGGACTGAGAAAACTAATTTTCTTTCAAGACCGATAAAACTATATACAACTCCATTCCAAATTAGAAGGGTAACCTCCTAAATATGCATTAATTTACAAATACATGTATTCATTTTCTATTTGTTGAAAAAACAACACTTCAAATAAAGAATCTTGTAACCACGAGTCCATTATTAAACCAAGAACTAGTTTATTACTTAGAAGAGTTATAATGCACGACCTTGATTAAATCCTCAACCACACAACAAATTATACTCGTATTTGTCAATTTTCTAAGCGACATCAAGATATTGTGCTTTTACACGACAGAACCACAATTTATATGTCACGTATCAAAATTCACCATTCAACCATTCGTACTCCCAACATACGATACCAACGTCGTAACAAAAACCTAGAAAAGAGATTCACGATAAGGCCCCGTTTAGGTCTCCTTATTTCTCTTTATCTGGTCTGATCTGATCTGATCTGATCTGATATGAACTTATTTTTTTTTGATCTGAACTCATTTTTTCTGATCTAATGATATGAACTTATTTTTTCTGATCTGATCTGATCTTAACTAATTTGATCTGATCTGAATTTTCATAATTAAGATTTAAATAACAAAAGCTACAATTATTAATATTAAATGATATACATGTAAAATAAATTTTATTCAAATTTATAATATTGTTATAATTATAAATTATTTATTTGGCTTTAGTCTTTATTTAACTATTCCATATTATTAGATAGACTTGGACATGGTCTGGATAGATCGATTCTAATCTGGACATGACCTGTGTAAGGTTATGAATAATACAAGTAATATAATTCATGCGGAAAAATCATAAAGCTAGGAATCCAAATTAATTGCCACATAGTCAATTAGCATAATTTAGGTTACATACAATGTGATGCGTGCCCTCCTAGCTGCTCCCGAACCGAACAAGAACAAGTCTTTAGAGCTCCAAGTTTTTCCCCTCCGTAGAAAGTCCGCAGCACGTTCGGATCCGCCTTAGGTTCAACCAACTAGGAAATTACTTAAGGTTTTATGCATTCGGGTTAGGCTATAAACTATGTTCTCCCTTGAACACAATCTAAGTAAAGAATATGATATGGGTTTTTTAATTATGAGGGCTAGCCTCATATTTATAGGGTAAGAAATAAGGAATTTGAGTCCCACTAGGAAAACAATTACTAATCCTATTAGGATTGTAATTCTTAACCAATTAGAGTTATATGAATAATTAAACTCCTAATAATCCAATTCTAGTAGGACTAGGAAAACTAAACTTAACACCCAAGTTACTTGGCGACTAAGTAATCGGACAAGGCTAAGACGCACGCCCATACGCAGCCACAAGGCCCACGATTGGCGCGCGGCTGACCAGGCCCTAGCGTGCCTTGCATTCGGCCTTTGGCCCGTTGCTTGGCGTGCCTTGGTTGCTGCTCGCCCACGGCCTGCGCAGCCCACTGCACTCCCAGGCTTATCGCACACGGCTGGGAGTTGGTGCTGGGCTTCGCGCCCAGTGCTGTGCGCTCGGCCTTTTTCTTGTCGAGCAATGGGCCGGCTCGCTAGCCGTCTTGTCCCTCGTCGAGCTTCCGATTCGTTTTCCGATTCCGGAATCTATTTTCGTTTCGAACAAATATTTACGTTTCCGTTAATATTTTCGATTCCGGAAATAATTTCCCATTCCGACAATATTTTCGATTCCGGTAATATTTTCGTTGCCGGCAATATTTCCGATTCCGACAATATTTCTATTTCCGATAATATTTTCCGATACGAACCATGTTTCCGTTTCCCATCTATGACTTGGATAATATTTATATTTCCGTCATAAACCATATTTCCGTTTCCGGCAATATCTTTATTTCCGGAATATTCTTTACTTTGCCTTTTGACGATTTCAGCTGCCACTGCAACCGAGATCCGTCATTTCCGAATGATCATAAATGGAGTACTTAATGAATAATATATTCACATAAATACTTAATCCGTTCACGTACTATTTGTGTAACCCTACAGGTTCAGTTAAGAGTAAGTTGTGGGTTAATGTCATTAACTCTACTTGAACTGAAGCGACCTCTAGCTAGGCATTCAGTTCACTTGATCTCACTGAATTATGAACTTGTTAATACTGAACCGCATTTATTAGATTTAGAATTAAATGCATTAAATGCAAATTTGGACCAAGGACATTATTTCCTTCAGTCCCCACTTGTCCTTACGGACAAGTATACATTTCCTAATTCCTTTATCGCTTGATGGCTGCTCATGAACACAAGGTAAGAGTAGTCATCCTTATTATGTCCAGAGGTATTTCCCCGTTTCAGAATTCAACTGATCAAATAAACAGATAATCATAGCCTATGATTCATCTGAGCACGGCCATGCATTTTTCAGTTTCTAGCTCTCCGAGTGGCCTTGTACAACTTCCGGCATCTCATCCCGATTTATGGGAGGACAATCCCAATCTTGTGATCTTGAGGTTAGAATTCGTTTGATAGGTGGTTACCTGAGCATTGTCGTTATAGTCTCCTTTTACGGTGCGACGCTTGACAACGTCAAAGAAACCAGTTCTCAAACAAGTAATCTCAAATCACTCAGGTATTGAGGATTAGTGTCTAATAATCTAATGTAATTTACTTATGAAAGATTTTCATCTCTTACGGTAAAGTTTCACATGTCTGACCGATACTAATCTTCTCAAGTAAGTATCTATAAAAATGATTGCGACATTACCATGTCCACATAGTTCAAGAAACAGAACTACTAGTCATCTTGCATTCTAGTCGTCTAGCATTTTTTATGCGTCCACTTTTATAGAAAACTTCCGACCAAGGACCATTTTCAACTTTTAACTTTCAAGATCACTTGATAAACATTTCTTAGTCACAGGACTGGTCCTGATAGTCTATCATGAATATTTTGTCAAATTGAAAGGACTCATCATTTAATAAACCACAAAATTAAATGGAAAAATGTATTCTATTCATTTCTATGAATGGTTAACCAAAATGTTTTACAAAGTATTAAACTCTAACACTTTAAAACATTCATTAAGGATATCAAAGCCATTCTCCAACATGCTTGATTCCCATAGCTGCAGTGTGCGAGTTTGCTTCGCTTGCGGCAGAGGTTTAGTTAATGGATCTAAGATGTTGTCGTCAGTTCCAATCTTGCTTATCTCGACTTCTTTTCTTTCGACAAACTCTCGTAGAAGGTGAAATCTAGGAAGTACATGCTTGACCCTCTGGTGGTGTCTATCCTCCTTTGCCTGTGCAATAGCTCCATTATTGTCACAATATAGAGCTATCGGTAATTTAATGGAGGGGACTACGCCAAGTTCACCTATGAACTTCCTTAGCCAAATAGCTTCCTTTGTTGCTTCATGTGCATCAATGTACTCCGCTTTAGTTGTAGAATCCGCAATGGTGCTGTAATACCCCAGATTTTTAAACTTGATTAATTATGCTAATTATTTTAATTAGCCTTTCTAACTAAGCTTTAACGTGATTAATGAATATTTTATTTTGAAAATTTTAAATGTTTTAATGACAAGTATTATTTTCAGGTTTTATGATTTAATTAGAAATTATGTTAAACCTTAATTTTATTAGTAGATTTTCAGCAAAAAGGGAGAATTAAAAATCTAAAAGTTATCTATTTACTAAAGTGCCCTCATGTATTCACAGAATTGGAAAACCAGGTTCTTGAACCCCTTTCTTCTCCTCCTTTCGTGTCACCATGAAAATGAAGATCAACCACCCACATTCTATGTGTCACTACAACAATCAATTCCCTTGATAATTCATTAAACCTATTTACCTAAAACTAGACTAGCTAATCCTAATCTCCAATTTCTTGGCTCAAATTTCTTACATTTGTCTCTGCAAATAAGCTGACTTGTGGCCTCAATAGAGCACCCAAACTCCTATAAATAGCTGGTAATTCATCCCCAAATACAACACAAATCAGATTAACCATCAATTGAAATTTTCACCATTCAAAATCCATAAAAATTACCCACCTTCCCTGTAATTTCTCACCTTCGAACCACCACCATTACTCACCACTGCCGCCCCATTCTACCGGAAACCACCACCATTGATCACCCAAACTACCTTCAACCTTCGAGCTGTTAGGTTATGATACATATGACAATTCATAAATCATGCGGAAAAACCATAAAGCCAGGAAAGCATATTATATTCACATAATCATTTAGCATAGAATTGATGCATACATGTTGTAGCGTGCCTTCCCTAGCTGCGCCCGAACCGAACAAGAACAAGTCTTTAGGACTCCAAATGTCGTCCCTCCGTAGATAGTCCACAGTACGTCCGGATCCGCCTCAAGTTAGACCAACTAGAATCGCCCTTAAGGTTACTAGGAATTTCGGCTAGTGTTTGCAAGTGTATGGTTAATTTTATTTCAAAAACTTACCCTTTGAATACTTCAATCGTTCCTGCAAATAATGACCCTAGGCCCTTATTTATAGAGGTATGGAAAAGGAACTGGAATCTTATTAGGATACTAATTAGTTAAACTAGAATCCTAGTAGGACTCTAATTAATTAATTTTATCCTTTTAGGATTAGGAATTTAATCATCAAACAAATCCTATACAATTTAGGTTTTGTATGTGAACACAAACTCTACACGAGCATGACCCACGAGCGTGCAGGCCATGCCCGCGCACAGCCCACACGGCCGCTCGGCCCACGCGAGCCGCAAGCCCACGCGAGCAGCAGCACAGCTCGCAGCCCATCGCTGCGCGCGCTGCCATGGCCTACTGGGCCTGGCCTTGCGCTGGGCCTGGCGTGGCCTTGGCTGTTCGTGTGGCGCGCTTGGCTTGCTGGGCGATGGCCTGGCTTCGTGCTGGGCCCTCGTCCGGCAGGCCTCGTCCGATGCTTATTCGTACGATACGCTTCCGATTAAATTCCCGGTTCCGGAATTCATTTCCGATACGAACAATATTTAATATTTCCGATTCCGGAATCAATTTCCGTTTTGAACAAATATTTAATATTTCCGTTTCCGGAATTATTTTCCGATTCCGATAATATTTCCGATTCTGACAATATTTCCGTTTCCGGCAATATTTCCGATACGTACCATGTTTCCGTTTCCGGCAACATCTACGACTTGGATAATATTTATATATCCGATACGATCCATATTTCCGTTTCCGGCAATATCATCGTTTCCGGAGTATTCATTTCTTGCTTGTGACGATCTCAGCTCCCACTGAAACCAAAATCCGTCGACTCCGAATATCCATAGATAGAGTATTTAATGCCATTAAATACTTGATCCGTTTACGTATTATTTGTGTGACCCTACGGGTTTAGTCAAGAGTAAGCTGTGGATTAATATCATTAATTCCACTTGAACTGAAGCGGCCTCTAGCTAGGCATTCAGCTCACTTGATCTCACTGAATTATTAACTTGTTAATTAATACTGAACGACACTTATTAGACTTAACATAGAATGCATACTTGGACCAAGGGCATTATTTCCTTCAGTCTCCCACTTGTCCTTAGGGACAAGTGTGCATTTCCTAATTCCTTTGTCGCTCGATGCTTGCTCTTGAACATAAGGTAAGAGTTGTCATCCTTATTATGTCCAGAGGTGTTCCTCGGTTTCAGAGTTCAACTGATCAAATAAACAGATAATCATAGCCTATGATTCATCCGAGCACGGCCATGCATTTCACAGTTTCTAGCTCTCCGAGTGGCCTTGTACAACTTTTAAGCATCTCATCCCTATTTATGGGAGGACAATCCCAATCTTGCGATCTTGAGATTAGACTTCGTTTGATAGGTGATTACCTGAGCGTTGCCTTTATATCCTCCTTTTACGGTGCGACGGTTGGTCAACGTCAAAGCAACCAGTTCTCAAACAAGTAATCTCAAATCACTCAGGTATTGAGGATTTAGTGTCTAATAATTTTAATGAAATTTACTTATGACAGATTTTCATCTCTTACAGTAAAGTTTCATAGGTCTGTCCGATACTAGTCTTCCCAAAGTAAGTATCTATGCAAATGATTATGACATTGCCATGTCCACATAGTTCAAGAAACAGAACTACTAGTCATCTTGCATTCTAGTCGTCTAACGTCTTCTATGCGTCCGATTTTATAGAAAACTCCGACCAGGGACCATTTTCAACCTTTGACATTCAAGTTCACTTGATAGACATTTCTTAGTCACAGGACTGGTTCTAACAGTCTATCTTGAATATATCGTCAAATTGAAGGGACTCATCATTTAATACTAAACCAAGATTAAATGGAATATGAAAATACATTTCATATATGATAAATGTTCAACCTCAATATTTTACAACCATGGGCCTCAAACCCATCTTCTAAAACAGTTCATGGAATTTCAAAGCTATGCTTGATTTCCAGTGCTACAATGTGAGTGTTGCTTCTCACTTGTTGCATAGGTTTAGTTATCATGCTTTGCCAATATTAATATCCTTTTCATCGAATGTTTTTCGAGACATGATGATAAGATCTTTTGAGTTTGTTTATTATGTGATCTAGTCTTTCTTACTTCGACAGTGGTTCTACGCATTTTGCAATGAAGAATCATCAAGTTAGCAGACATATGATCCACCCAAGTTCAATGAAGAACTCATTAATATAAACAACTCTGTTTTATTGCTTCTTAGGCAATAAGTGCTTTTACTTCAACTGTTTAGGTTGCTAGTGATGCTTTGTTTGGATTTGCTTATCCAAGCAGTTCACATATATGTGGAAGTCTTTCCAGCTATATCTTAGAACATAGAAATTAATAATTAATTTCCCACGCAACAACTCATGGTTTCCAATCCATGTTGCCATTTCAAAACACGATGCTCTGTAGCTCGTCCTTGCCAATGGTTAACTCCAAAGGGATCTTGCTTGATCCTTAGCCAGTGTTTATGCGTGTAGCATCAATTTTTAGCATATCTTTATTTCCTTGAATCAAGAACTAATCCTATGTACCTTTTCAAGTACCATAAGTTTTTCTTGATCTCAATCTAGTTGATCTTTACTTAGACCAATAGAGACTGGTATGTTGTTCGTTATGCCTAAAGCCATACGATACATCTTTGGCGATCCTCATATTATATCATACATGATAAATTCTTTTGCAGAATAATTCCCAATTGAATTCTATTCATGTAACTTTAGCTCATCTAGTTTCGGTAGATACTAAATCCAGCTAAATTCTTTGACATATAATATAGGTTAAGAATCTTACTCAGATTCTTTGATGTTTAACTTAGTAAATGCTTATACATAGTTCAAACATCCTTTACTTAGATTTATTCATATGGGTCGAATATCTCCAATGGAGTCTTTCGTGTTTGATTTAGTAAATGCCATTACTTAATCCAAAACATTAATATAAGATCTTTGTAAATAGATCTTAATACCCAGTATGTACTAAGTTTCGCCTTGGTCCATCATTGATGAATAATTTCAAACCTAAGTTAATAGCATTTGAATGTTATTTCACAATAGAGAGATATGTGTGTGATACACATAGGACCAATTAAGTTTCACGTACTCCCACTAAACTTCTTATATATTTATAAGAATTATTTTTACATTGTATGAAACTAAAATACTTATTAGCTTCACTAAAATACACTTCCAATTCCCAATTGCTTGCTTAAATCTGTACTTAGATTTCATGAGCTAGCTTTCCTTTTCAAGCATTTATTTGGATCCACAAATCCCATGACATACCATGTACATAGTTATTCCAACATTTGATTGAGGAATAAGTTTTGTCATCCAATTGCCATATGTACCAATATGCAATCATTGCTTGATTTATAGACTTGAGCATTACGATTATGCATGAGGTTTCAACACAATCCATGCCATGAATTTGCTTGTAACCTTTAGCAACTAATCTAGCTTTGTGTGTGAACACAATTCCATGTTTGATGGTTTTTATACTTAAAACAAACTTGCAACCAATAGGTGTGAAACTATTCTTGCAAATCAACAAAATTTTAATTTTGTCATCAAAACATTGAGTATGTTTTATGGCCTCTAGCCATTTAAAACATTTGAGACTATATATGGCCTCTAACCATTTTAGGGAATCTGGGTTTCGTCATAGCTTTCTTACAAGTCACAAACTCATTAATCTACATGATAATAGTTTGACTGCAAGTTGTAGGTTTCTTCACTATCTAATAGAAGAATCTCACAGTTTCATTGACCAGAACTCTATGTTTCTTTACTATCTAATAGAAGAATCTCATAGTTCCAGTGACTTGAACTCTATGCCTACTTGGGTATAGAACATCAAACAATAGAATATCAATAGCCACTTGAAAGTCCTTTGAATATTCTGTTCTCCTTGAAGCACTTGTAAAGTCTTCTAAGAGATGTCTATTCTTTAAAGCCACTTCTAAAGTCCTCAAAGAATAAGTGTTCGGATTTTCTAAAGAACTTCGAAAAGCCTCCGGAATCTCCGTTTTATGTTTGTTGTTTGCCTCAAAGACTTTCGAGGTCTATTTTCTCCCACTTGTCATTTTGGAAATGAATCTCCAAAAGGACATTATTTCGAGCAAACAAACATTATGTTCTCAAAAATTCGTGGTAGAAACAATACCCTTGTGTCTCATTTGAATAAATCACAATGAAACATATATCTATACTTGGGCCTTAGTTTGTTGAATAACAAACACTAAGCTCCCACTGAGTTTAGCAACTCTCTAGATATATATTATCGAAAAGATATTCTGAAATTACTTTTCTATAGCTTTGACGAATTTAGTTTAGTTTGGTGGTAGTTGAGCATTTTGTTTTAGAAATTAAAGGAAAAGTCTTTATGATCCATCATTGATCGAATCAAGTACTAATCGACTTCGATCATTCCAACTTAGATATGCCATATCTTATGGAGCTAGATTGTGAATTTTACTACACAATCATTGATGATCATTCTTGATTTAAGTAATCATCAACATGATCTAACCTAGATCTTTATGATTTCTTACCAAGTGGGATTTATACTTCTGAATCTTTGAACTAGCCAAACAGATTCAAACTTATATCACATTGAGTAAATAAACCTATATTCACTCAAATCTGTGTGAAATAATAAAGTCATAAAACCTTTCTTTAGCTTTGAACTCTATTGTCTAGGCATTCTAACAATAGTTCATATCTTTTGTTACTTTCAACAAGTAAGACTAGTTGTCTTAAATTGATTTAGAAATCAAAGAACTTTCAAAAGTCCATCAAAATAGAGCTTTTGAATGTTAACTTGTTGATATGGTCTAAGCAACAATGCTAAAGGTTAGTGGAACTCAAATCAAGAGATTGATTTGAACCTAGTAAAGTTTCATTGTTAAAGATTTGTTTGTTTTAATCAAGCATATTGACTCAACCCGTAAATGACCATTTCATTCAAACAAACAAACATTGTTTTTGTTCTTCTGAATGTGAGTCTTTCTGTGTTTGAAAACAGAAATTTAGGTATGCTGATTATGGAACAAAATAGCCATTAAGTTCCAGCCTTTGAAAGGACTTAAAACAAACTAGATGACCCTACAACTAATGTAGCATTGCTATGCTTTATTTCCCACTTGTAGGCCATTAGTGTAGCCTAGCTTCCATTGTTTGAGTTATTACCGAAGTAAGAACCTCAAGCGGTATATGATACCAAGGAAGTTTGATTGCTAGGTCACTTCTCTCTAAACATAAACTTACAGGTAGAAACGGAATTGTAAATTCCTTTCATCTGTTCCTTTGTTTTCCTATTTCTTGTACCTTTCTTATAGTCTTAAGAATTGAATTCTTTAGTGTTGACTTTTATACTTTGTTAGACATGTCCAATGTCATTCCAACAAGGTTCTTACCATTTATGTTGAATATTCTGTTTCAACTAGATGATCTTACCAGAAGCTTCTAAAGTTCACTAAGCATCGATCTATTCGAATGTCTTAGGGATTAGACTCATTCGAGAATTAAATGGACAAAGATGTTAGGTTGTTAACCATTGGTAAAGCTGAGCATTTAAGCTCAATGCTTTATGATCTCAAAACTACAGTGTATTTTGAATTCACAAGCACCAATTGGTTTGCTATTCGATTTTGATATTCGAAAACAACCATAAAAGTCGATATAAGAAATGTACATTTTAAATTGCTCACTTTCTCTCATTTCCGTGAATCGTTCTTGGATTCACTACCAATCGAGGAAAATTACTGTTACCTTTCTAAAAGGATTTATTGCAGTGCAAGATATTTAATTATAAACAATAATTAAAACATACATTGAAGCATGCAAAGTCTAAACATTTATCATAAATAATAACTTGAAAATTAAAGCAATCATGCAATTCAAACAAGTTATTAGCATTTTATTCGAATTTATTGTTCCGGCAGGTGTGAATAAAATGATTCCAAGATCCTAAAATCATTGAAGAATTAAGCACAGTTTGTCGACTCAATCCTAAAACATTTTAGGTAAGGAAAAGCCTTTTGCTAATAGTCTAGAAACTACTCTTGGTTGATAGGTACGTCTAAGAACTTATTAGGTAAACCTATCGATTTTGCCACGACATAAAAGGACTCCTTACTTATATCGTTGAGTTTCACCAAAACTAACATGTACTCACAATTATTTGTGTACCTTGCCCCTTTAGGACCAATAAGTAACACCTCGCTGAGCGAAAACTATTACTAGATTGATGTAAAGGATATCCAAGCAAGTGTATATTTTGGCATGGCACCTTTTAACTCAATTTTTAAGTTTGGAACTTAAGGCTCTTACTATGTTGGTTAGATTTTAAGTGAGCTAAAATCCTTAATCATGCAACATAATCAAGCTTTGATCTCATGCATTTTAAGACATATTTAAAAGCAATAAATAACTTAAAACATGCATAAGATAAATGTGATCTAGTATGGCCCGACTTCATCTTGAAGCTTTAACTTCAAAGTCCGTCTTGAAAATCTCCGTGGGAGGCACCATTTTCTTCAAATAGAATAAGCTATAATTAAAACTAATTACAACTATTTGATGGTACGCAGACCATATTTGAATTGAAAAACAACTTTGGTACTTTAGACCAATTACATTCAAATTAATGGTACGCAGACCATATTTTATATCCTATTTGGGCCATACTAGTCACTTCATAACCTGCAAAATACTACATATACAATATATATACCATTTACCCATTCATTATCATGAATGGCCCACATAGCTGGTTAGTAAAACACATTATGCATCACATAAACATTTGCAGCAATTAATCAAGGGCACTAATAATCTACAAATTATTCAGTCCTTATTAATTCTAATCAAGTTGTTTTAACCTTAAGGATTTGTAGACCTAATCAAGAGTATATGACTAAAAGGGCTCCCACTTAAACCAATAAATTCATATGCTTTACTAATTTTAAACATAAAAATGTATTTTAGTCTAACCGGAAACATACAAATTTAATTAAAATTTAAAGCTCATATAAATTTATAATTGAATCCATAAATTTAATTTCATTTCAGTCGTATTTAAATTAATTCATGATTTTAATTTTAGTAAAATAATTAGAATAAATAAAATTTATTATAATTACAATATTCAAAATTAAAATCCAAGAAAATAATTTAAATTATTAATTTTAAAATTAATTAAAATTACGTAAACTGAAAATTTCAAATTAAAATTTCAAAACGATCTAATCGCAACGCAACAACCCCACGCAACGCACGCCCATGGGCTACACGCACACAGCCATCGCTGGCCATGTGCGCGCAGCCCATGCGCTGCGTCGCATCGCTGCTGCTCCCCATCGCAAGGTGCGCGCCAGCGCTCGTCGCAATAAGCATGCTGCTGACCATCGCTGGGCGCAGCGCTCGTCGCACGTCGCAACAAGCACGCTGCTCGCCATCGCTGGGCTCAGCGCTCGTCGCACGTCGCAACAAGCACGCTGCACACCATCGCTGGGCGCAGCGCTCGTCGCACGTCGCAACAAGCACGCTGCACGCCATCGCTGGGCGCAGCGCTCGTCGCACGCACACTAGCGCTCGCTGCGCGCGAGGCTCCGCATGCTTGCGCGAGGCAGTGCGCGCTGTGGCGCAGCACGTTTGCTGCCCACACGCGACTGCTCGCTCCTTGCTCTCGCCCTTGCCCATGCGCCCATTGCTCACAGCCCACGACACAAGGCAGGGCTGCTGCCTTGTGCTCGTGCACCATGCCCTTGCTCGCTGCATTCGTACCGCATGGGCTACGAGCTCCCTTGCACGTCGTCGCATGCCCGCACTATACAACACCCCTTAAGGGTAACACGTAGCGTCCATTGCTTTGTGCGTGCAAGTTATATGAGCGAATCGCATAAAAAATTAAAAATTTATATTCAAAATTAATGACAAATTAATAAATAATATTAATTTCATAATTTTAGGGCGAAAAAATCGAAAATTTATTATTTAATTGATTTCCGATTAACATGGATTCAAGTCTAGGTCATAAAAATTTAAAATTTAACATAAATTTACAATTTTTATGGTGGTTTTTTATCATAGGTATCTAATTAAATTATAACTAATTATGAAAATCAAATTAATTCTAAATTATTCCAATTTTCAACAAATTAATCATAATTACAAATTAGATTGCATAATTAACAAGGCTAGGCATTCAAACTTGTTAAACATATACAGTAGGTCAATCAAAAATTCAAGATTTATCAACAAGAATCGCAAATATTTAATTTAACATCTTAAATTTACGAAATTTTGCATTCGAAAAACTAAAACCTTCGAAAAGTCATAGTTAGGCTTCGAATTTGAGAATTCTGGGTTCGGCCGAAAATTACTATTTTTGTCAAAATTTTAGAATGCCTTTTACATGCGGAATTGACACAAAAATCACTCGATTTGGATGAGTAACGAAGAAACTGCCGAAAAACTGCGTACGTATAATTAAATAAACGCAATTTGCAATTAATTAACAATTACGAAAATTAATCACCCTTTTTAATTCTTGCAAATTTGTAATATTTAACCATGTTTATGCAATTTAGATTATGAAAATAATAAGAGGCTCTGATACCACTGTTAGGTTAAGATACATATGACAATTCATAAATCATGCGGAAAAACCATAAAGCCAGGAAAGCATATTATATTCACATAATCATTTAGCATAGAATTGATGCATACATGTTGTAGCGTGCCTTCCCTAGCTGCGCCCGAACCGAACAAGAACAAGTCTTTAGGACTCCAACTGTCGTCCCTCCGTAGATAGTCCACAGTACGTCCGGATCCGCCTCAAGTTAGACCAACTAGAATCGCCCTTAAGGTTACTAGGAATTTCGGCTAGTGTTTGCAAGTGTATGGTTAATTTTATTTCAAAAACTTACCCTTTGAATACTTCAATCGTTCCTGCAAATAATGACCCTAGGCCCTTATTTATAGAGGTATGGAAAAGGAACTGGAATCTTATTAGGATACTAATTAGTTAAACTAGAATCCTAGTAGGACTCTAATTAATTAATTTTATCCTTTTAGGATTAGGAATTTAATCATCAAACAAATCCTATACAATTTAGGTTTTGTATGTGAATACAAACTCTACACGAGCATGACCCACGAGCGTGCAGGCCATGCCCGCGCACAACCCACACGGCCGCTCGGCCCACGTGAGCCGCAAGCCCACGCGAGCAGCAGCACAGCTCGCAGCCCATCGCTGCGCGCGCTGCCATGGCCTGCTGGGCCTGGCATTGCGCTGGGCCTGGCATGGCCTTGGCTGTTCGTGTGGCGCGCTTGGCTTGCTGGGCGATGGCCTGGCTTCGTGCTGGGCCCTCGTCCGGCAGGCCTCATCCGATGCTTATTCGTACGATACGCTTCCGATTAAATTCCCGGTTCCGGAATTCATTTCCGATACGAACAATATTTAATATTTCCGATTCCGGAATCAATTTCCGTTTTGAACAAATATTTAATATTTCCGTTTCCGGAATTATTTTCCGATTCCGATAATATTTCCGATTCTGACAATATTTCCGTTTCCGGCAATATTTCCGATACGTACCATGTTTCCGTTTCCGGCAACATCTACGACTTGGATAATATTTATATTTCCGATACGATCCATATTTCCGTTTCCGGCAATATCATCGTTTCCGGAGTATTCATTTCTTGCTTGTGACGATCTCAGCTCCCACTGAAACCAAGATCCGTCGATTCCGAATATCCATAGATAGAGTATTTAATGCCATTAAATACTTGATCCGTTTACGTACTATTTGTGTGACCCTACGGGTTCAGTCAAGAGTAAGCTGTGGATTAATATCATTAATTCCACTTGAACTGAAGTGGCCTCTAGCTAGGCATTCAGCTCACTTGATCTCACTGAATTATTAACTTGTTAATTAATACTGAACCGCACTTATTAGACTTAACATAGAATGCATACTTGGACCAAGGGCATTATTTCCTTCACGAGCGCCATCACCATAACCAGTGCTCGCCTTACTCCTCCTCTTTCTCCTACGACCTTTCCCTCCCCTGCATTCCCTTCACACCGCGCCGCAGCAAACACCACCAGCGCCGTGCTTCGGACCGCCTAGCTCCACCCAAGCACTGGTCACCTTCCTTGCACAAGATCGGTCAGCCGCCCTATTTCCTTCCTCCCTTCCTCCGTGCGAGTTCCTTGTTGCTGGCGCTCCAGTATTTTGGGGGAAGCAAGTTCCATTTGGGATTTTGTTTCTTTGAGCAATAAAGTTATCCTACCTCTAAGTAGTGGCCCAAGGTTGACTTGTTGGGATAAGTAATTGTTACTGACATTTCATTAGCTAGTGGGTTTACAAAGCTAGTGGGCTTTTATTTTCCAGTAAAGAATCTTTAAGTTTGTTACATTATAGTTGACCCATTTTGCTAATAGTTACTCCCTCCGTCCCGGAACACTCGACCCGGTTTGACCGGCACATAGTTTAAGGGACTTGAATTGACTTATTTAATTTAATAGGTAGTAGTTGATAGTGTGGTATTATTTTAATGTAGTTAGTGGGAGGTGGGTTAAGAGGTGGGGTTGGGGGAGAGTAGGGGTTGAATTTTTAATTGTTTTTTGTATGGAGTAGGGGGTAGGTGGGTTAATATGGGTGGAGTGAGAAATAATATAATATTATTAGAATATTTCCATTTTTAGAAACAGGTCAAGTATTAAGGGACGGTCCGATAAGGAAAACAGGTCAAGTATTTCGGGACGGAGGGAGTACATATTTAAATTTTTGGGATCTATTAGCTACAAAACTACTACAAAGTACCTGTTACGTTGTTTTTATATAAAAAAAAATGTGTTTAAATTATTATTATTATTATTATTATTATTATTATTATTATTATTATTATTATTATTATTATTATTAAAAGAAAGTAATATGTTGACCATACTTATTTTTCATAAAGATCTCGACCCTCGGAGCTCAGGAAGGACAATAATCAAGGCTACAGAAAAAGCCTAGTCAATCACGAATTTGAGGTAACGGCTATTGCTAGTACCCGCAAGTCCCTTCTAAATAAGATTATAAAATTACGACGTTACATTTGAGTTTTAATCATGTTTATCGTGTTTTATGATTTGCGGGAAAGAAGTATGCTTTAAGTAAACTATTTCATATTTATATGATATTTATGAGAACCATGAAAACAATTATGTTTTATTGATCATCTGATCTCAAGAGTTGTTTTTACTTCAACTGAAGTACAGAGGTGGAGAAGTATAAAACTAATTAAAACATGATAAATAAAAGTGAAAGACCTAGTTTTGTTGGCAGTATCAGTTCACAGGTTACAGTTCACAGTTTACAGTTTCGCTCATGCATGTACCCAGGGGCACAGGCCCACAGTTGAGCACAGGCTCTTATGCACACCGGTCCATCGTGGAAGACGTTCCACCAGTTTATACTTGCCAACAACTAGCATGTCAATAAAAAAAAAGGTTATGAATAAACTAATATGATGTTTTTATTAAATGTTTTATGATATTCTATTCTCCCTGTTTTAGTAACTAAAATGAGTTGAAATGATTTCACGTTGGTAGAGTAGTACGTGTTAGGTTATGATACATATGATATTACATAAATCATGCGGAAACAACCATTAACCCAGGAATACATATTATTTACACATAATCATATAGCATAATTTAGATGCATACTCTTTGTTGCGTGCCCTCCCTAGCTGCGCCCGAACCGAGCAAGAACAAGTCTTTAGGACTCCAAGTGTCGTCCCTCCGTAGATAGTCCACAGCACGCCCGGATCCGCCTTAAGATTGACCAACTAGAATCGCCCTTAAGGTACTAGAATTTTCGGCACTTTTGAGCAAGATGTGTGATTGAATTTTTCTCTCAAAAACTCACTTTGAATACTTTGAAACTCGTTATAAATTGTGAACCCAGGCCACATATTTATAGGGGTATGGAAAGGGAATTGGAATCCTATTCAGATACAAATTAATTAAACCTAGAATCCTACAAGAACTCTAATTAATTAATTTATCTAATAGAATTAGGAATTTAATCATTAACCGAACTCTGCATGTTTTAGGAATCGTGCATGAACACAAACACTCACGCACATACACACGGCAGCCACGATGGGCCGCCCATGCGCGTGCGTGCGAGCAGCAGCCCACGCAGCGAGGCCTACGCGAGCTACAAGCCCACGTAGCTCCTGCGCGCGCTGCGCGCGCTGTGCGCGCTGCCTCGGCCTGCTGGGCCTGGCGTGGCCTTGGCTGTTCGTGTGGCGCGCTTGGCTTGCTGGGCGATGGCCTGGCTTCGTGCTGGGCCCTCGTCTGGCAGGCCTCGTCCGATGCTTATTCGTACGATACGCTTCCGATTAAATTTCCGATTCCGGAATTCATTTCCGATACGAACAATATTTAATATTTCCGATTCCGGAATTAATTTCCGTTTCGAACAAATATTTAATATTTCCGTTTCCGGAATTATTTTCCGATTCCGATAATATTTCCGATTCTGACAATATTTCCGTTTCCGGCAATATTTCCGATTCTGGCAATATTTCCATTTCCGATAATATTTTCCGATACGTACCATGTTTCCGTTTCCGGCAACATCTACGACTTGGATAATATTTATATTTCCGATACGATCCATATTTCCGTTTCCGGTAATATCATCATTTCCGGAGTATTCATTTCTTGCCTGTGACGATCTCAGCTCCCACTGAAACCAAGATCCGTCGATTCCGAATATTCATAGATGGAGTATTTAATGCCATTAAATACTTGATCCGTTTACGTACTATTTGTGTGACCCTACGGGTTTAGTCAAGAGTAAGCTGCGGATTAATATCATTAATTCCACTTGAACTGAAGCGGCCTCTAGCTAGGCATTCAGCTCACTTGATCTCACTGAATTATTAACTTGTTAATTAATACTGAATCCGCATTTATTAGACTTATCATAGAATGCATACTTGGACCAAGGGCATTATTTCCTTCAGTCTCCCACTTGTCCTTAGGGACAAGTGTGCATTTCCTAATTCCTTTGTCGCTCGATGCTTGCTCTTGAACATAAGGTAAGAGTTGTCATCCTTGTTATGTCCAGAGGTGTTCCTCGGTTTCAGAGTTCAACTGATCAAATAAACAGATAATCATAGCCTATGATTCATCCGAGCACGGCCATGCATTTCACAGTTTCTAGCTCTCCGAGTGGCCTTGTACAACTTTTAAGCATCTCATCCCGATTTATGGGAGGACAATCCCAATCTTGCGATCTTGAGATTAGACTTCGTTTGATAGGTGATTACCTGAGCGTTGCCTTTATATCCTCCTTTTACGGTGCGACGGTTGGTCAACGTCAAAGCAACCAGTTCTCAAACAAGTAATCTCAAATCACTCAGGTATTGAGGATTTAGTGTCTAATAATTTAATGAAATTTACTTATGACAGATTTTCATCTCTTACAGTAAAGTTTCATAGGTCTTGTCCGATACTAGTCTTCCCAAAGTAAGTATCTATGCAAATGATTATGACATTGCCATGTCCACATAGTTCAAGAAACAGAACTACTAGTTATCTTGCATTCTAATCGTCTAACGTTTTCTATGCGTCCAATTTTATAGAAAACTCCGATTAGGGACCATTTTCAACCTTTGACATTCAAGTTCACTTGATAGACATTTCTTAGTCACAGGACTGGTCCTGACAGTCTATCTTGAATATATCGTCAAATTGAAGGGACTCATCATTTAATAAACCACAAATTAAATGGAAAAATGAATTCTTTTCATTTATTGTGAATGATTAACCAATAATGTTTTACAAAGATTTAAACTCTAAAACTTTAAAACATTAAATAGAGACATCAAAGCCATTCTCCAATATGCCTGATTCCCATAGCTGCAGTGTGCGAGTTGTGCTTCGCTTGCGGCAGAGGTTTAGTTAATGGATCTGATATGTTTGTCATCAGTTCCAATCTTGCTTATCTCGACTTCTTTTCTTTCAACGAACTCTCGTAGAAGGTGAAATCTACGAAGTACATGCTTGACTCTCTGGTGGTGTCTAGGCTCTTTTGCCTGTGCAATAGCTCCGTTATTGTCACAATACAGGGCTATTGGTCCTTTAATGGAGGGGACTACACCAAGTTCACCTATGAACTTCCTTAGCCATATAGCTTCCTTTGCTGCTTCATGTGCAGCAATGTACTCCGCTTCAGTTGTAGAATCCGCAATGGTGCTTTGCTTAGCACTTTTCCAGCTTACTGCTCCTCCGTTGAGGCAGAAGACAAACCCAGACTGTGATCTGAAATCATCTTTGTCGGTTTGGAAACTTGCGTCCGTATAGCCTTTAACAATTAATTCATCATCTCCACCATAGACCAGGAAGTCATCTTTGTGCCTTTTCAGGTACTTCAGAATGTTCTTGGCAGCAGTCCAATGCGCCTCTCCTGGGTCTGACTGGTATCTGCTCGTAGCACTGAGTGCGTACGCAACATCCGGGCGTGTACATATCATAGCATACATTATTGAACCAATCAATGATGCATATGGAATCCCATTCATTCGTCTACGCTCATCAAGTGTTTTTGGGCACTGAGTCTTGCTTAGAGTCATTCCATGAGACATGGGTAGGTAGCCTCGCTTGGAGTCCGCCATCTTGAACCTATCAAGCACCTTATTGATATAAGTGCTTTGACTAAGTCCAATCATCCTTTTAGACCTATCTCTGTAAATCTTGATGCCCAATATGTACTGTGCTTCTCCTAGATCCTTCATCGAAAAACATTTCCCAAGCCAAATCTTGACAGAGTTCAACATAGGAATGTCATTTCCGATAAGTAATATGTCGTCGACATATAATACTAGGAAAGCAATTTTGCTCCCACTGACCTTCTTGTATACACAAGATTCGTCTGCGTTCTTGATGAAACCAAAGTCACTGACTGCTTCATCAAAACGTATATTCCAGCTCCTGGATGCCTGCTTCAATCCGTAGATTGACTTCTTTAGCTTGCATACCTTTTTAGCATTCTTTGGATCCTCAAAACCTTCAGGCTGTGTCAAAAACACAGTTTCTGTTAAAACGCCGTTTAAGAAAGCAGTTTTGACATCCATCTGCCATATTTCGTAATCGTAATATGCAGCGATTGCTAACATTATCCGAATAGACTTTAGCATTGCAACTGGTGAAAAGGTTTCATCGTAATCCACACCGTGGACTTGCCTGTAACCTTTTGCAACCAATCTAGCTTTGAAAACTTCAAGTTTCCCATCCTTGTCCTTTTTCAGTTTGAAAACCCATTTGCTTCCAATGGCTTGGTAGCCATCTGGCAAATCGACCAAATCCCATACTTGGTTTTCAGACATGGAGTCTAATTCAGATTGCATGGCTTCTTGCCATTGCTTGGAGCTAGGGCTCGTCATAGCTTGTTTGTAAGTCGCAGGTTCATCACTTTCAAGTAATAGAACGTCATAGCTCTCGTTCGTCAAAATACCTAAGAACCTTTCCGGTTGAGATCTATATCTTTGCGATCTACGCGGGGTAACATTTCTAGATTGACCATGATTCTCACCAGATTCTTCTAAAGATCTATGAGTTTCATCCTGAATGTCATCTTGAGCATTCTTTAGAGTTTGTTGTTCGACTCGAATTTCTTCGAGGTCTACTTTTCTCCCATTTGTCATTTTGGAAATGTGATCCTTCTCCAAAAAGACACCATCTCGAGCAACAAACACCTTGTTCTCAGATGTATTGTAGAAGTAATACCCCTTTGTTTCCTTTGGATAGCCCACAAGGATACATTTGTCAGATTTTGGATGAAGTTTGTCTGAAATTAATCGTTTGACGTATACTTCACATCCCCAAATCTTAAGAAAAGACACATTTGGAGGCTTTCCAAACCATAATTCGTATGGAGTCTTTTCGACAGCTTTAGACGGAGCTCTATTTATAGTGAGTGCAGCTGTATTTAGTGCATGTCCCCAAAATTCTAATGGAAGTTCTGCCTGACCCATCATTGACCTGACCATGTCTAGCAAGGTTCTGTTCCTCCGTTCCGACACACCGTTCCATTGTGGTGTTCCAGGAGGAGTCAACTCTGATAGAATTCCACATTCTTTCATATGGTCATCAAATTCATAGCTCAGATATTCACCGCCTCTATCAGACCGCAGTGCCTTAATCTTCTTGCCTAATTGATTCTCTACTTCACTCTGAAATTCCTTGAATTTGTCAAAGGATTCAGACTTATGCTTCATTAGGTAGACATAACCATACCTGCTGAAGTCATCAGTGAAAGTGATAAAGTAGCTGAAACCACCTCTAGCATTTGTACTCATTGGTCCACATACATCTGTATGGATTAAACCCAATAGTTCATTTGCTCTTTCTCCAACTTTAGAGAAAGGTTGCTTTGTCATTTTGCCAAGTAAACATGATTCACATTTACCATAATCCTCTAAGTCAAATGGTTCTAGAATTCCTTCCTTTTGAAGTCTTTCTAAGCGTTTCAAGTTTATATGGCCTAATCGACAATGCCACAGATAGGTGAGATCTGAATCATTATTTTTGGCCTTTTTGGTATTTATGTTATATACTTGTTTGTCGTGATCTAATAAATAAAGTCCATTGACTAATCTAGCAGATCCATAAAACATCTCTTTAAAATAAAACGAACAACTATTGTCTTTTATTAAAAAGGAAAATCCCTTAGCATCTAAGCAAGAAACTGAAATGATGTTTTTAGTAAGACTTGGAACATGGAAACATTCTTCTAGTTCCAAAACTAGCCCGGAGGGCAACGACAAATAGTAAGTTCCTACAGCTAATGCAGCAATCCGTGCTCCATTTCCCACTCGTAGGTCGACTTCACCCTTGCTTAACTTTCTACTTCTTCTTAGTCCCTGTGGATTGGAACATAAGTGTGAGCCACAACCTGTATCTAATACCCAAGAAGTTGAATTAGCAAGTATACAGTCTATAACGAAAATACCTGAAGATGGAACGACTGTTCCGTTCTTCTGATCTTCCTTTAGCTTTGGACATTCTCTTTTGTAATGGCCTATTCCATCACAATAAAGACAGCTTGATGTGGACTTGTCCTGCTTTGATAGAGCATTGCCCTTGGACTTTCCACCTTTCTTGAATGGTCTCTTTCTAGCCTTCAGTAAATCTTTGGCTTCACAGTCCAGTATTATTTCAGCCTTTCTGACAAGGTGAAGAAATTCTGCAACTGTTTCTTCTCTTGGTTCACTTAGGTATAGTTGCTTGAAGCGACCAAACCCACTGTGTAGTGAATTGAGCAAGACAGAGACTGCCATCCTTTCGCTTATTGGTGTTCCTAGTAGACTTAGGCGATCAAAGTATGAACACATAAGATCCACATGGAACCTCAGTGGGACGCCTACCCTATGTTTAGTGCGAAGGAGCTGAACATGTGTTTCTTGGACCTCCATCCTATAACACCTGTTGGGAGAACTAACCTTTAGACCAGACATTGATTCAATCAACTCATGGACGTTCAGGTCCCTGTCCTCCGTACTTCCACGACAGATATCCCTCAGATTCTTGATGAGCGTAAAAGGTTCATAGGCTACAAACCTTTTAGCCCAATCATCAGGGATATTGTTCAGCATGAGACTCATAACCTTTTTGAGATCCGCATCCCAGGCGTAAAATCTCTCAGGGGTCATGTCTCTGGCATAGTAGCTTGGCATGGGATGTGACAGTACATACTCAAGTCCATTGAGTTTGACTATTTCAACTAGCTTAGCTTCCCATTCAAGAAAATTTGTCAGGTTCAGCTTGACCATAAGCTCAGAACCCATGATGATGTTTTGATTGTTTTTTGCCATATTAAAACTACAATTGAAAAGAATAAACAAATAAATAACCATTCACAGTTTCTCTTAATAAACTTAAATTCTAGCATACATGCATAATTCAATGTTTATTAAGCATTTTATTCAAGTTATGTGTTCCAGCAGGTGTGAATAAAATGATTCCAAGATCCTAAAATCATTGAAGAACTAAGCACAGTTTGTCGACTTAATCCTAGAACATCTTAGGTAAGCAAAAGCCTTTTGCTAATAGTCTAGAAACTACTCTTGGTTGATAGGTACGTCTAAGAACTTATTAGGTAAACCTATCGATTTTGCCACGACATAAAAGGACTCCTTACTTATATCGTTGAGTTTCACCAAAACTAACATGTACTCACAATTATTTGTGTACCTTGCCCCTTTAGGACCAATAAGTAACACCTCGCTGAGCGAAAACTATTACTAGATTGATGTAAAGGATATCCAAGCAAGTGTATATTTTGGCATGGCACCTTTTAACTCAATTTTTAAGTTTGGAACTTAAGGCTCTTACTATGTTGGTTAGATTTTAAGTGAACTAAAATCCTTAATCATGCAACATAATCAAGCTTTTGATCTCATGCATTTTAAGACATATTTAAAAGCAATAAATAACTTAAACATGCATACGATAAATGTGATCTAGTATGGCCCGACTTCATCTTGAAGCTTTGACTTCAAAGTCCGTCTTGAAAATCTCCGTGGGAGGCACCATTTTCTTCAAATAGGATAAGCTATAACTAATTACAACTATTTGATGGTTCGCAGACCATATTTGAATTGAAAAATAACTTTGGTACTTTAGACCAATTACATTCAAATTAATGGTACGCATACCATATTTTCTATCCAATTTGGGCCATACTAGTCACTTCATAACCTGCAAAACAGTACATATACAATATATACCATTCACCCATTCATTATCATGAATGGCCCACTTAGCTGGTTAGTAAAACACATTATGCATCACGTAAATATTTGCAGGCAATTAATCAAGGGCACCAATAATCTACCAATTATTCAGTCCTTATTAATTCTAATCAAGTTGTTTTAACCTTAAGGATTTGTAGACCTAATCAAGAGTTTATGACTAAAAAGCGCTCCCACTTAAACCAATAAATTCATATGCTTTACTAATTTTAAACATAAAAATGTATTTCTAGTCTAACCGGAAACATACAAATTTAATTAAAATTTAAAGCTCATATAAATTTATAATTGAATCCAAAAGTTTAATTTAATTTCAGTTGTTATTTAAATTAATTCATGATTTTAATTTTAGTAAAATAATTAGAATAAATAACATTTATTATAATTACAATATTCAAAATTAAAATCCAAGAAAATAATTTAAATTATTAATTTTAAAATTAATTAAAATTACGTGAACTGAAATTTTCAAACTAAACATTCAAAACGATCTAATCGTAACGCAAACACCCTACGCATTACACGCCCATGGGCCGCACGCATACAGCCATTGCTGGCCATATGCGCGCAGCCCATGCGCTCGTCGCATAGCTGCTGCTGTACCAATCGCAAGCCATCGCACGATGTGGTGCTCGCTGTGCGCGCGCCAGCGCTCGTCGCACGCGAGCCATCGCTCGCAGTGCGCGCTCGCCAGCGCTCGCTGTGCGCGCGAGCCATCGCTCGCTGGGCGTGCGGCATCGCTCGCTGGGCGCGCGACATCGCTCGCTGGGCGCGCGACATCGCTCGCTGTGCGCGCGAGCAACGCTGGGCGCAGCGCTCGTGGCACGCGAGCTTGCGCTCGCTGCGCGCGAGGCTGCGCGCTCTTGCGCGAGGCAGTGCGCGTTGTGGCGCAGCTCGCTTGCTGCCCACACGCGACTACCTTGGCTTGCCTTTCGCCCATGCCCATTTGTTCATAGCTCGTGGCACACGACACAAGGCAGGGCTGCTGCCTTGTGCTCGTGCACTACGCCCTTGCTCATTGCATTCGTGCCGCACGGGCGACGAGCTCCCTTGCTCGTCGTCGCATGCCCGCACTATACAACACCCCTTAAGGGTAACACGAAGCGTCCATTGCTTTGTGCGTGCAAGTTTTATGAACGAATCGCATAAAAATTTAAAATTTATATTTAAAATTAATGACAAATTAATAAATAATATTAATTTTATAATTTTAGGGCGAAAAATCGAAAATTTATTATTCAATTGATTTCCGATTTACATGGATTCAAGTCTAGGTCACAAAAATTTAAAATTTATCATAAATTTACAATTTTTATGGTGGTTTTTAATCATAGGTTTCTAATTAAATTATAATTAATTATGAAAATCAAATTAATTCTAAATTATTCTAATTTTCAACAAATTAATCATAATTACAAATTAGATTGCATAATTAACAAGGCTAGGCATTCAAACTTGTTAAACATATACAGTAGGTCAATCAAAAATTCAAGATTTATCAACAAGAATCGCAAATATTTAATTTAACATCTTAAATTTACGAAATTTTGCATTCGAAAAACTAAAACCTTCGAAAAGTCATAGTTAGGCTTCGAATTTGAGAATTCTGGGTTCGGAAGAAAAACAGTATTTTTGTCAAAATTTTAGAATGCCTTTTACATGCGGAATTGACACAAAAATCACTCTATTTGGATGAGTAACGAAGAAACTGCCGAAAAACTGCGTACGTATAATTAAATAAACGCAATTTGCAATTAATTAACAATTACGAAAATTAATCACCCCTTTTAATTCTTGCAAATTTGTAATATTTAACCATGTTTATGCAAATTAGATTATGAAAATAATAAGGGGCTCGTGATACCACTGTTAGGTTATGATACATATGATATTACATAAATCATGCGGAAACAACCATTAACCCAGGAATACATATTATTTACACATAATCATATAGCATAATTTAGATGCATACTCTTTGTTGCGTGCCCTCCCTAGCTACGCCCGAACCGAGCAAGAACAAGTCTTTAGGACTCCAAGTGTCGTCCCTCCGTAGATAGTCCACAGCACGTCCGGATCCGCCTTAAGATTGACCAACTAGAATCGCCCTTAAGGTACTAGAATTTTCGGCACTTTTGAGCAAGATGTGTGATTGAATTTTTCTCTCAAAAACTCACTTTGAATACTTTGAAACTCATTATAAATTGTGAACCCAGGCCACATATTTATAGGGGTATGGAAAGGGAATTGGAATCCTATTCAGATACAAATTAATTAAACCTAGAATCCTACAAGAACTCTAATTAATTAATTTATCTAATAGAATTAGGAATTTAATCATTAACCGAACTCTGCATGTTTTAGGAATCGTGCATGAACACAAACACTCACGCACACACACACGGCAGCCACGATGGGCCGCCCATGCGCGTGCGTGCGAGCAGCAGCCCACGCAGCGAGGCCTACGCGAGCTACAAGCCCACGTAGCTCCTGCGCGCGCTGCGCGCGCTGTGCGCGCTGCCTCGGCCTGCTGGGCCTGGCCTTGTGCTGGGCCTGGCGTGGCCTTGGCTGTTCGTGTGGCGCGCTTGGCTTGCTGGGCGATGGCCTGGCTTCGTGCTGGGCCCTCGTCTGGCAGGCCTCGTCCGATGCTTATTCGTACGATACGCTTCCGATTAAATTTCCGATTCCGGAATTCATTTCCGATACGAACAATATTTAATATTTCCGATTCCGGAATTAATTTCCGTTTCGAACAAATATTTAATATTTCCGTTTCCGGAATTATTTTCCGATTCCGATAATATTTCCTTTTCTGACAATATTTCCGTTTCCGGCAATATTTCCGATTCTGGCAATATTTCCATTTCCGATAATATTTTCCGATACGTACCATGTTTCCGTTTCCGGCAACATCTACGACTTGGATAATATTTATATTTCTGATACGATCCATATTTCCGTTTCCGGTAATATCATCATTTCCGGAGTATTCATTTCTTGCCTGTGACGATCTCAGCTCCCACTGAAACCAAGATCCGTCGATTCCGAATATTCATAGATGGAGTATTTAATGCCATTAAATACTTGATCCGTTTACGTACTATTTGTGTGACCCTACGGGTTCAGTCAAGAGTAAGCTGCGGATTAATATCATTAATTCCACTTGAACTGAAGCGGCCTCTAGCTAGGCATTCAGCTCACTTGATCTCACTGAATTATTAACTTGTTAATTAATACTGAATCCGCATTTATTAGACTTATCATAGAATGCATACTTGTACCAAGGGCATTATTTCCTTCAGTACGTTACTGAGTCTTCGGCTCACCGTTTTTGTTTTATGTTTTAGGTGCCGATCGGGGCGACGGATGCGAATAGTGGCAAGGATTTCGTCTTATTAGGGTTCACCTAGTTTAAGCTTAATTTGTATTAAGTTCAAGTAAGAATTTTCAACTAAGTTATGTAAGTCACTTTTGAATATTAATATATAGAACATATTTATATTAGTTTTATAAAAGTATTATGAGGATAATGGCCTTGTAATTCCCAAGAGGGAGTTACAGCGGTAATGTCCCGACCGAATTAGGGTAACACCGATGCTTAATTACTTTAGTTAGAGGTTGGGGCGTTACAACTTGGTATCAGAGCAACGATTCTGAACCTTACATGTGGAACCCACTGGTTTTACATGAGCTTAGAATTAATTTAGGCTTTAAGTAAGAGCAATAGGATTACTTTTAATTAAAAAGAGTAAAGATACACTAAGTTCAAATGAATATAAACGAGCGTGAGAGTAGGCACGGGATAAAAGGGATTTATTTTCTATATTTTTTGTAATCATCCATGATTGGCAGAATGTCGACCATTGAGGGTACCCATGACGATTGCTTTCGCGATAATGGCGCTCACAATGATGAAAATGAGGAACAGCCTCAAGGAGGTCATGAAGAAAGGATGGAACGATTAGAAAACGTGAGTGCAATGTTAGCCGAGTTGATCCAAGATTCTCGGAAGAAGAAAGATGTAAACGAGAACGAGAGTGCGGCGATGTTCAAGAACTTTTCATCGCTCAACCCACCATCCTACGATGGCAAGCCTGATCCAGTTGAGTTCGAGGATTGGATAAGTCGCATTGATCAGTTGTTTGAAACCCTGCAATGCCCGGAGAAATGGAGAGTTGACTTTGTTGTGTTTTATTTAACGGGCCAAGCAGGATTATGGTGGAAAGTCAATAAGGAACGAAAGAATGTGTCGGGATTTGGTTGGAACCAACTCCAGAAGTTAATGAGAGATAAGTTTTATCCACCATCATTGAGGAAACAAAAGGAAGATGAATTTCTCCACTTGCAACAAGGAACGATGAGCGTTCTTGAATACGCAAATAAGGTCATGGAGTTGTCAAGGTTCGCGCCAGACCTAGTATCGACAAAGCAATCCAGAATGAATCGATTTGAGCGAGGTCTCCACCTTAAGTACCAAGATAGGTTGTCCACTCAAAGGTTCGCTTCTTATCAAGATATGGTTGATATTGCATTTAATGTGGAATGCGTGGTGCTACTCAGAGAATCACAGAATGCCGGATACAAAAGAAAGAATGATAATCAGAACCAAGGAGGAGCAAAGAGGCCTAACCAAGGCTATCAAGGAAATCAAAGGAGGAATTACGCTGGAAATAAGGGACAAGGTTATCATGGAGGCAACAAAAATCAGTACAATAGTTCACAAGAATGTGGAAAATGCGGAAGAAGGAGTCATGTTGAGAGTGAGTGTCGAGCTGGCACAAACACCTGCTTTTGATGTGGGAGCCCTGATCATTATCTCAGAGATTGTCCAAGAGGTCCAGCGCCAACCACAAGAGGTCCAGCGCCAACCACAAGAGGTCCAGCGCCAACCACAAGAGGACCAGCGCCAACCACAAGAGGACCAGCGCCAACTATAACTGATCATGGACGAAACAACAACAACACAGGAGGCGCAAACCACAACCCACCACGACCACCAACAACTGGAAGAGTTTTCGTAATGAGGCAAGAGGAGGCAGACGAGGACGATAATGTTATCACTGGTACTTTCTCTATCCACTCTTCACCTGCCCATGTTCTCTTTGATTCTGGAGCTTCGCATTCCTTTATTTCTCCATCATTTGCGAAACGCTTAAAGTTAAAACCATGCTACGATTTTCATGCTATGAATATTGCCCTTTCTACTGGAGAAATTGTGAAATGTAGAACCCTATACAGAAATTGCCCTATCATGTTAGGGGAAGTAGAGTTCCTAGCTGACCTAATAGCCTTTGATCTATCTGATTTTGATGTGATTTTGGGAATGAACTGGTTGACCAAGTATGAGGCTAGCATTAATTGTTTGAGGCAGAGGGTAACCCTTACAACACCAAATGGTGATAGGATTTCGTTCCAAAAATCAGAGAGAAAACCGACGATTCAAATTGTCTCTGCTCTGAGAGCTCAGAAAATGAGTGAGAGTGGTTTTACTGGCTATCTTTGTAGTGTGGTTGACCTTAATACTCCCGAACCATCCATTACCGACATACCCATTGTTTGTGAATACCCAAATGTTTTTCCCGAGGAGATACCTGGTATGCCCCCACCAAGAGAGTTAGACTTCAGTATTGAACTTGTTCCAAGATCCACTCCTATTTCTAAGGCACCATATAGGATGGCACCAGCTGAGTTACAAGAGTTGAAGAAACAATTAGATGATTTGCTTGAAAAGGGGTATATTCGACCGAGTGTTTCACCTTGGGGAGCCCCAGTCTTATTTGTGAAGAAGAAAGATGGAACTTTGAGGTTATGCATAGATTATAGAGAGTTAAACAAGATTACTATTAAGAATAAATATCCTCTACCCCGTATTGATGATTTGTTTGACCAACTTAGAGGGGCGAAAGTGTTTTCAAAGATAGATTTGCGATCTGGATACCATCAACTTCGCATTGAGCCCGAGGATATCCCAAAGACTGCCTTTAGAACCAGATATGGCCACTATGAGTTTGTTGTCATGCCTTTTGGGTTAACCAATGCTCCAGCTGTATTTATGGACTTAATGAACCGCATCTTCAAACCATACCTTTATAAGTTTGTGGTTGTTTTTATTGATGATATTCTGGTATATTCTGGGAGTAATGAGGAACATGAGGAGCATTTGAGGAAAGTATTAGACACATTGATTAAAAACCAGTTGTATGCCAAGTTGTCAAAATGTCAGTTCTGGCTTAGAGAAATATCATTTTGTGGTCATATCATCTCTGATAAAGGTGTATCTGTTGATCCTGAGAAAATAAAAGCAATTGTGGAATGGCCTAGACCAACTAATGTCCCTGAAGTACGAAGTTTTATGGGTTTAGCAGGATATTATCAAAGATTTGTTCAAGACTTTTCTAAGGTTGCCTTACCCATAACCCGCCTAGTTAGGAAGAACACTAAATTTGAGTGGAGTGATGATTGTGAGTCAGCATTTCAGGAACTTAAGAGACGTCTCACCACTGCCCCTATTCTTACCTTGCCATCTGGAACCGAGGGATTTGTTATCTACAGTGATGCCTCTAAGCATGGTTTAGGATGTGTTCTAATGCAGAAGGGAAAAGTCATAGCTTATGCTTCCCGCCAACTCAAACCCCATGAACAAAACTACCCTACTCATGATCTTGAACTTGCAGCTGTAGTTTTTGCCCTAAAAATCTGGAGACATTACCTGTATGGAGCCTCTTGTCAGATTTTCACCGACCATAAAAGAGCTAAACATGAGACAACATAGATGGTTAGAGCTCCTGAAAGATTACGATCTTGATATTCAATACAACCCTGGAAAGGCTAACGTAGTTCCTGATGCATTGAGCCGAAAATCTCACCTAAATATGATCTTACCTTTTTCCTGAGCCAATCATGATGATCTACAAAAGATGGAAATCGAGTTCATTAGCAAGCAAAGAATTGCTCGATTGAATACGCTCGAAACGAGACCAACTTTGATCGATGAGATTAAGGAAGCACAAGGAAAGGACTTGCAGTTGGAACGAATAAGAAATGAGGTACGAAACGGGAAGTCACCTGGTTTCGTTATTCAAGAAGATGGTACGTTAAGATTTCAAGGAAGACTATGTGTTCCGAATGAAGAAAAGTTGAAAAAGAGAATCCTAGAAGAAGCTCATACTTCACCATACTCGATTCACCCTGGAGGAAACAAGATGTACAAAGATTTGAGAAAAGTGTATTGGTGGAGCAACATGAAGCAAGAAGTTGCAGAATACGTGGCTAAATGTTTAACATGTTAGAGAATCAAGATAGAGCATCAAAGACCAGCAGGCTTGTTGCAGCCTCTGGATGTGCCAGAATGGAAGTGGGACTCAGTGTCGATGGATTTTATCATAGGTCTACCGAGGTCGACCAAAGGAATAGCATTTGGGTTATTGTGGATAGGTTGACAAAGTCAGCACATTTCTTGGCAATAAAGAACAATTGGAGTTTGGACCAACTTGCTGAATTATGTAAACGCCATAGTAAGATTGCATGGAGTGCCTAGGTCGATTGTTTCTGATCGTGATCCAAGATATCAAGCCACATATTGGAAGGAATTGCATAGAGCCCTTGGAACGAAACTTAATTTCAGTACCGCTTTTCATCCAGCAACTGACGGGCAAACCGAGCGCACTAATCAGATTGTCGAGGATATGCTGAGAGCATGTATTTTGGATTTTCAAGGAACGTGAGAAAAGTTTTTAACCATGGTGGAATTCTCATACAACAACAGTTATCAAGCGACCATTGGCATGGCCCCATACGAAGCTCTTTACGGAAGAAAATGCCGAACCCCATTGTGTTGGAGTGACATCGATGAAGCACGTGTCATAGGACCAGAATTGATTCAGGAAACCACCGACAAGATTCGGTTAATCCAATCGAGAATGAAAGCGGCACAAATCAGGCAAAAGAGTTATGCAGACCAGTGAAGAAGACCGTTAGAGTTTGAGGTTGGCGATCACGTTTTCTTAAAGATTTCGCCTACAAAAGGAGTAATGAGATTCGGCCAAACCGGGAAGCTGAGTCCAAGATACATCGGGCCGTATGAGATATTAGAAAGGGTATCCGAAGTGGCATACCGACTTGCCTTACCGACCGACATGGAGAAAGTGTATAACGTATTTCATGTTTCAATGTTAAGAAAATATGTTCCCGATCCAAGCCATGTGATTTCACACGAACCCTTAGCGCTGCGGAATGATCTCACGTACGAGGAAAAACCGATTGAAATTCATGATCGTAGAGAGAAACGCCTTAGAAACAAAGTGATTCCGATGGTTAAGGTCTTGTGGGCTAACCACTTGACATCCGAGGCCACGTGGGAAGTCGAAGATCAATTTAAATCTAAATACCCCCAGTTGTTCGCTTAAGAATGGTAAGATGTACGACTCTTGCTTTTAGTGTGAATGATAATGTTATAATATTATCTCAACCATGTTTATGTATGATTGCTTATGTATATGTTTCCAATGAGTGGTGATTAAACCATGTCCAACTGAGCTCCAGTTTCGATGACGAAACTTTTTCTAAGGGGGTGAGGGTGTAATACCCCAGATTTTTAAACTTGATTAATTATGCTAATTATTTTAATTAGCCTTTCTAATTAAGCTTTAACGTGATTAATGAATATTTTATTTTGAAAATTTTAAATGTTTTAATGACAAGTATTGTTTTCAGGTTTTATGATTTAATTAGAAATTATGTTAAAACTTAATTTTATTAGTAGATTTTCAGCAAAAAGGGAGAATTAAAAATCTAAAAGTTATCTATTTACTAAAGTGCCCTCATGTATTCACAGAATTGGAAAACCAGGTTCTTGAACCCCTTTCTTCTCCTCCTTTCGTGTCACCATGAAAATGAAGATCAACCACCCACATTCTATGTGTCACTATAACAATCAATTCCCTTGATAATTCATCAAACCTATTTACCTAAAACTAGAATAGCTAATCCTAATCACCAATTTCTTGGCTCAAATTTCTTACATTTGTCTCTGCAAACAAGCTGACTTGTGGCCTCAATAGAGCACCCAAACTCCTATAAATAGCTGGTAATTCATCCCCAAATGCAACACAAATCAGATTAACCATCAATTGAAATTTTCACCATTCAAAATCCATAAAAATTTGTAGGAACATATAGATGCATAAAGCGGAATTTCAGGAAACAATTTCCTAACATCTATCACAGGATCACATGCATAACAATAATATAGATCAGATTAAGTCAAAAAAATAATCACCTTTGAAGCGTGTTCTCCCGTTCGTATGCAAGCTTCGAAGATCTTAGAGCCCCACTTGTTGCTCCTCTACTCAGTCCACAAGCACGAATTGAATCCCACGTATGCTAGTACGGAAGAGAACGATCACAATCTGTCTCTTGCTTTGTTTGGGATGTACGGCGTTTAGAGAATTAGGGTTTTTGTGTTTTCCTTTTTGTCAGATATTGAATGAACGTGATTTCTAAATCCCTGACATTATAACTATTATAATGTGAGAGTTTTAGGTTAACACAAAACCAAAGCCCAACATTCTTCCCTTAACAGACCGGTTGCCATCGGGCCTTTTGGGCCCATTCCAATTAATGCTTATATGTGTGACCTTATAGGATTAATATATTTTAGTTGTAGGTCCAATCAATATTGTCCTGCTAATCACATTTATTCTCTAGCAAGCAAATATGATTACTAAAATAATTAACTTATTATCTTCATAATTAATTCCTATTTATATTTAGTAATTGCCGGAAATGTCTAAGGACATAATTCCTTCAATCTCCCACTTGTCCGAAGACAAGAACGCAATGCTAAATTCCTTAAGTCTCTTAATGCCAAAATTTGATAACACACTGTTATTCTCAAATTCTAGTTTCTTGATCGCCGAGTTCGAACTGTTCAAATAAAGATTAACTTTTAATCCCATTCCGCATGGCCATGCAATTTTCAGTTCTCGCTCATCAAGAGGCCCAGACACCATTCCTATCAAATAGGAGGACTTATTCACTCTTGTATGACCATAACTCCCACTCAATTCTTAGCCCACCTGATCATTGCCTTTATAACCTCCTTTTACGGCGCGGCGTTTAACAGCGTCAAAGTTAAACTAATTGTCTCGTGGTTATTAAGACATACTCATGTCTAAGGAATCCACTAAATATAGAAGTTTGATTCTACTTTTAGAATCTAGTTAGGTCAAGTCACAATGCATCAAGTATACATCCATATAATCAATTAGACATCCCTATGTCTCCATAGCCCATGGAACTGCACTATCAATTAATTACATGCTAGTCTTCACATAAATCACTTATGTCCAATTTAGTGATTTAGACTAGGGACTTAATAAGTTGTGATTTCAGTTCACTTTATAGGGTTCCATTATCAAAACGTTTTCGATAATCCTATTTGAAAACACAAGTTATTTGGACATTTTATTTAATACTAAACCAAACAATTAAATAAGAATGAACTTTTATTGATAAACATTCAAAGCATAATAAATGTCTTTACAATTGTAAACATAAAGTAAACAAACTAAAGCCATTCTCCCATATGCCTAAGCCCCATAGACCTAGTATGACTCTCATGCTTAGGTTGAGCAAGCGGTTTAGTCAGAGGATCAGCCACGTTATCCTCAGTATGAACCTTGCTTACTTTCACATCCCCTCTTTCAACGATCTCTCGAATAAGATGGAATCTCCTGAGCACATGTTTGGATTTTTGGTGCGATCTGGGTTCCTTGGACTGGGAAATGGCACCATTGTTGTCACAATACAACTCAATGCCATTTTCAATGCTAGGAACTACACCAAGTTCACTAATGAACTTTTTGATCCAAACAGCTTCTTTTGCTGCATCACTTGCTGCAATATACTCAGCCTCTGTTGTAGAATCTGCGATGGTACTCTGCTTAGAACTCTTCCAGCTCACAGCCCCTCCATTGAGACAAAATATGAAACCAGATTGTGATCGGAAATCATCTTTGTCACTTTGGAAGCTTGCATCGGTGTATCCAGTGGCAACCAACTCATTATCTCCACCATAGACCAAGAAATCATCCTTAGTCCTTCTTAAGTACTTAAGGATATTCTTTGCTGCCATCCAGTGCGCCTCTCCTGGGTTTGACTGGTATCTGCTGCACATACTCAAAGCATTTGCAACATCCGGTCGAGTGCATACCATGGCATACATAATGGACCCTACTGCAGAGGCATAAGGAACATTACTCATGCGCTTGACCTCATCAGGTGTCGAAGGACACTGAGTCTTGCCAAGTGAAATACCATGTTGCATGGGAATGAAACCTCTTTTGGAGTTTTCCAGCTTGAACCTTGCAAGAACCTTATCAATATAAGTCTCTTGGCTAAGTCCAATCAGCCTTTTGGATCTATCTCTATGGATCCTTATTCCCAAGATGTATTCAGCTTCTCCTAGGTCTTTCATGGAAAAACAACTTTTAAGCCATTCCTTGACTGACTCAAGCATGGTCTTGTCGTTTCCTATGAGAAGTATGTCATCCACATACAAGACTAGGAAAGCAATACTACTCCCACTCAACTTCTTGTATATACAAGATTCCTCTTCATTTATGAGGAAGCCAAAAGATTTGACTGCCTCATCAAATCTGAGGTTCCAACTCCGGGATGCTTGCTTAAGCCCATAAATGGACTTCTTAAGCTTGCAAACTTTTCTTGGACTGTTTGGATCTTCAAAACCTTGTGGTTGTGTCATGTACACATCCTCTTTCAAGAACCCATTCAAGAAAGCGGTTTTGACGTCCATCTGCCAGATCTCATAGTCAAGAAAGGCAGCAATCGCAAGAATTATCCTAATGGATTTCAGCATGGCTACTGGTGAGAAGGTTTCATCATAGTCAATACCATGAATTTGTCTAAAACCTTTTGCCACTAGTCTTGCCTTAAAGACATCAATGTTTCCATCTTTGTCCTTTTTCAGTTTGAAAATCCATTTGCAACCTATGGGTTTAACCCCATCAGGCAAAGCAACCAAGTCCCATACTTGATTTTCAAACATCGAATCCATTTCGGATCTCATGGCTTCAAGCCATTTCTCGGAGTCTTGACTCGTCAAAGCATTTGTGTAGCTAATAGGTTCCTCATGTTCTAAAATATCTATTTCAGAACTTTCAGTCAAAAGGAAATCAATATATCTCTTTGACGGAATGACAGTCCTACTAGACCTACGTTGGGGAACAACAGGAGAAGTTTCCACCTCATTAGGTTGAGGGACTTCGCATGGATTATCTCTAAGTGGGACGGTAGAAGGCGCATGAATGGAATGCACCGCCTCCTGAGCATTTTCATGCTGGGTCGTCTCTGACGAGGTGTGAACCTCATCCATTTGTTGCTCATCTCGAATTTCTTCGAGATATACATTACTCCCACTTGTTTTTCTGGAAATAAACTCCTTTTCCAGAAAGACACCATCGCGAGCAACAAACACTTTGTTTTCGCTTTGGTTGTAGAAGTAGTATCCCTTAGTCTGTTTTGGGTAACCCACAAAAAGACACTTATCGGACTTGGGTGAAAGCTTATCAGAAAGTAAACGTTTTACATAAACTTCACAACCCCATGTCCTTAGAAAAGACAATTTTGGAACTTTTCCAGTCCACATCTCATATGGCGTCTTTTCTACTGCTTTGGACGGAGCTCTGTTGAGTGTGAATGCCGCTGTTTCAAGCGCAAATCCCCAAAATGAGGCAGGAAGGTTAGCAAGACTCATCATGGACCGAACCATATCTAATAAAGTTCGATTCCTTCTTTCGGAAACCCCATTCAACTGTGGTGTCCCTGGTGGAGTCAATTGCGAAAGTATTCCACAATCTTTCAAATGATCACCAAACTCTTGAGATAAATATTCACCACCACGATCGGATCGCAATGCTTTAATTTTCTTTCCAAGTTGGTTTTGTACTTCATTTTGGAATTCCTTGAACTTTTCAAAGGATTCCGACTTATGTCGCATGAGGTAAACATATCCAAATCTGCTCACATCATCAGTAAAAGTAATGAAATACCCGTACCGTCCCCTAGCCAAAGTACTCATAGGTCCGCACACATCAGTATGTATGAGGGCTAAAAGATCATTGGCCCTTTCACTTGAGCCTGTGAAAGGAGATTTTGTCATTTTCCCCATTAAGCAAAACTCACATACTTCAAATGATTCAAAATCAAATGATTTGAGAATTCCATCCTTATGAAGTTTCTCTATGCGCTTTGAGCTTATGTGGCCTAATCGACAATGCCATAGGTAAGTAGGGTTCAAATCATTTGGTTTGTGTTTCTTGTTTTCTATGTGATAGATATGGTTTTGTAAGTCTAGTACATACAAACCATTTGATAATTTAGCAGAGACATAGAACATACCATTCAAATATGCTGAACAACAATTATTCATAATTTGAAATGAAAAACCTTCCGAATCCAAAATCGGAATAGAAATTATGTTCTTGGTAATAACTGGAACGTAATAACAATTATAAAGTTCTAATATTAAACCAGAAGGCAAGCGTAAACTATAATCTCCTACAGCTAAAGCAGCAACTCTTGCTCCATTGCCTACTCGGAGATCCACTTCGCCTTTGCTCAAGCTCCTACTTCTTTTTAATCCCTGCACATTACCAATAATGTGAGATCCACAAGCGGTATCAAATACCCAAGAAGCAGTTGTAGCTAAATTAACTTCTATGACATAGATACTTGAAGTTAAAGCACCAGTCTTCTTATCCTCCAGATATTTGAGGCAGTTCCTCTTCCAATGACCAATCTTGTGGCAGTGGTAGCACTCATGTTGAGCAGCTACCTTAGCCTTGGGAGTGGCCTTTGGCTTGGTTGAAGAGTTCTCATTGGCAACTACCTTGCCCTTGTTCTTCTTCATGGGAGCCCCTTTCTTCTTGAACTGCTTACCTTTACTAACCATTAGAACATCCTTATGTTTAGGTTTACTTGGTAAGTTTCTCTCAGCCTGAATTAGTGAACCATGCAACTCTTGCAGGGTAGACTCCCCTCCTTGCATGTAGAAGTTCAACTTAAAGTTATGAAAATCTTCAGGCAAGGATCTGATGACTATGTCAGTTGCCAGGTCCTTAGGATAAGGGAAACCCAATTTCTCCATGGTCTGAAAATGTCCAATCAAATCGAACACATGCGGACCAACGGGCTTCCCCTCTTCCAACTTGGAATCCAGAAGTTTGCAGTTTGCTTCAAATCTCTCCAATCTAGCATTTTTCTGAAACAAAGTTTTCAGTTGCTGGATTATGCTGTAGGCATCCAGACCATCAAAACGTTTTTGATACTCTGGTTCCATGCAAGCAAGCATCAAGCATGTTACTTGCAAGGAGTTATCCTCTAGAGTTTGTCTAGCTCGCTTTTGAGCTGCAGTAGCATTTTCTGGCAAGGGTTCAGGGAGAGGATTGTCAAGAACACTTTCTTTTCCTTCCGCTCTGAGAACAATTCTCACAGCCATTTGCCATTGTAGGAAGTTGGTAGCATTCAGTTTGTCTTTTTCAATTAGAGGGCGCAAGTTAAAAGTAGAGTTGTTTGCACCAGACATGATAACTACAATAAAAAGTAAAGCAAGATTCAATATAATGTTTATCAAAAGTAGCAATTAAACAAATTCAATTCACTACTACCCTTTATTCAAAATTAGAAGTCCCCATTGAATATAGAATTAACCAAGATCCCCTCCCACTACAATTAAACGGACTTTGGCCCTGCTACTTTAATTTATAGTATTCGAGGTAAGTAAACATTTTACTAATTATAACTGATTATAACTCTTGGTAGACAGGTTAACAACTCTTTGTATTTTCCTATCTCTTAGCTTCAAAACCCAAAACTTTGTCTTTTGATAGTTTTGTTGAGTTAAACCAAACATTAACATGTAAGTTTCAAAAAACCTACCCTACTATCCCCGGAATTATAAGCAACACCCTGCTTTGGCAGAACCTATTACTCATGATCTAAGGCTTTATAGGTGTTGTATGGAAAAGCACTTAAACTCAATATTATTTTGGGACCTAAGTTTACTATGTTGGTTAATTAAAAGTGAACACATTGCTTTAAATAACCACATACATAAACTCAATAAGCATTTTAAGGCAATATAAAATGCATAAAAATAAATGTGATCCTAGTATGGCCCCTAAAAAATAAGCTCAAATCTTCTTGGGTTCCTGTTCATCTTTCTTGGATCTCCATCCTTGAATTTTTGATTGAACCTTCTTACTTCATCGAACTCATAATACAAACTTTATAATCTAATTTAAACTTTTAAATTAAATTACAACAATACAGAACGATGCGCAGATCGTATTTCAAAATTTACAAGAATACAAAACGATACGCAGATCGTATTTTCTATCCTATTTTGGGCCATACTAGTCACTTGCCTGTAACAAAATATCATATATATTCCATACACGCATATAATATCAAACAATATTAAACACAAATTATTTACTTATTAACTGTTAATAAGCAAATAATATTTCCAAAATAATTATAAAAACTTAAACAATTTAAGTTTAACATTATTTATGAATCTTTATTATTTTAATTTCAATTACTATTTAAATATGGCAATAATCTCATTATTCAAGAATTTGCATTTAATAGAAATTTATCAATTATGCTCAACTTAGAAAATCTTATTTTCCAAAATTACCAAAATAAAATTATTTTAACTTTAGAGAAACTAAATTAAAATAAACTTTTCCAATTTGGGCCTTGTTTAGGAAATCAGATTTTCTTTCAAGTTCACGTGAAACTGAATAACTGATTTAGGATTTTTTTTTTTTTTTAATTTAATTTTATGAAATGCAGCATCACACTTTTCCCAAAACTCTCGACAAGCCCAGTATCTAAAACAAACACCTTCACGGCTTTGCCAGCCAGCAGCCATCAGGACCGCCGGCCAGCCGCCGCGGCTTAGCATCCAGCCACACTGGTCGACGCAGCCACCATCGGAAAACCTGCAGCAAGGCCATACAGTGGCCAGGCCGACAACAAACAGAGAGCAGCAAGGCAATAGCAGCAGCGTCGCTGCTCTACCGCCTGTCTCAGCCACCCGCACCGGTTTTGCACCGCCCTAATTCATCCTCCACCGTGGATCCACCGTCGCAGGTGGGGCCACCCAGCCATGGTGGATAATTCTTTGTAAATTTGTGCAACAATTACCCAAATTTAATTAATCTTTATCCAACTTTTGTTTAAAAATTAACAAATTTAATTAGGTGTTTAATTATCCGAAAATAATGGCAAAAAATTTGAATAAATTAACAATCCTTAAACTGAATTGTAGGGTTGTTAGAAGTTAGATTTCAATTTAAACTCTTTATTAAAATTAAATCTAACAAGAATTCAAAATTTAAGGCATAATTATCTCATTTTATTCAAATAATTCAAGAAAATAACAATCATTGTCCGAAAAATTCGAATTAAATTACCAGGCAGATCTATTGAATTTTCTTAACAAATAAAATCAAAAATTTTAATTGTTATCCTTAAATTTTATGATTAATCGAATTAAACATAAAAATTAACCAAATTCAATAATTAATATACAAAAATTCCTAAAATTAGTTAAAAAATTACCAAAAAATTTCGGCTATTGTATAAAAATTAGGGGATAATCAGTAGATTTATTTAACAAATTAAAAATCAAATATTTAATTGTTAACAAATTATTTCCATGATTAATCTTATTAACCATTAAATAATTTAAAATCTAACGAATTTAATTTTAAAAAATCCGAAAATTTTTATGTGATATTAACTGTTAATTTCGACCCTCTGATAAAAATTTCGGAATTTTATAAATTTATTTTGAGCAAAAATTAATTAAATCACGATTTAATGATTCCAATCAATTAATATCATATATTAATTGTGCAAATTCAAGCCATAAATAAATCTTCCCTTAATTGAATCAAAATAATAATGTTGCATACAATCATGATCATAAAATATTATGCAAGAGGCTAAAACTGATACCACTGTAGGAACATATAGATGCATAAAGCGGAATTTCAGGAAACAATTTCCTAACATCTATCACAGGATCACATGCATAACAATAATATAGATCAGATTAAGTCAAAAAAATAATCACCTTTGAAGCGTGTTCTCCCGTTCGTATGCAAGCTTCGAAGATCTTAGAGCCCCACTTGTTGCTCCTCTACTCAGTCCACAAGCACGAATTGAATCCCACGTATGCTAGTACGGAAGAGAACGATCACAATCTGTCTCTTGCTTTGTTTGGGATGTACGGCGTTTAGAGAATTAGGGTTTTTGTGTTTTCCTTTTTGTCAGATATTGAATGAACGTGATTTCTAAATCCCTGACATTATAACTATTATAATGTGAGAGTTTTAGGTTAACACAAAACCAAAGCCCAACATTCTTCCCTTAACAGACCGGTTGCCATCGGGCCTTTTGGGCCCATTCCAATTAATGCTTATATGTGTGACCTTATAGGATTAATATATTTTAGTTGTAGGTCCAATCAATATTGTCCTGCTAATCACATTTATTCTCTAGCAAGCAAATATGATTACTAAAATAATTAACTTATTATCTTATAATTAATTCCTATTTATATTTAGTAATTGCCGGAAATGTCTAAGGACATAATTCCTTCAAAATTACCCACCTTCCCTGTAATTTCTCACCTTCGAACCACCACCACTACTCACCACTGCCGCCCCATTCTACCGGAAACCACCACCATTGATCACCCAAACTACCTTCAACCTTCGAGCGCCATCACCATAACCAGTGCTCGCCTTACTCCTCCTCTTTCTCCTACGACCTTTCCTCCCCTGCATTCCCTTCACACCGCGCTGCAGCAAACACCACCGGCGCCGTGCTTCGGACCGCCCAGCTCCACCCAAGCACTGGTCACCTTCCTTGCACAAGATCGGTCAGCCGCCCTATTTCCTTCCTCCCTTCCTCCGTGCGAGTTCCTTGTTGCTGGCGCTCCAGTATTTTGGGGGAAACAAGTTCCATTTGGGATTTTGTTTCTTTGAGCAATAAAGTTATCCTACCCTAAGTAGTGGCCCAAGGTTGACTTGTTGGGGTAAGTAATTGTTACTGACATTTCATTAGCTAGTGGGTTTACAAAGCTAGTGGGCTTTTATTTTCCAGTAAAGAATCTTTAATTTGTTACATTATAGTTGACCCATTTTGCTAATAGTTACATATTTAAATTTTTGGGATCTAGTAGCTACAAAACTACTACAAAGTACCTGTTACGTTGTTTTTATATAAAAAAAAATGTGTTTAAATTATTATTATTATTATTATTATTATTATTATTATTATTATTAATAATAATAAAAGAAAGTAATATGTTGACCATACTTATTTTTCATAAAGATCTCGACCCTCGGAGCTCAGGAAGGACAATAATCAAGGCTACAGAAAAAGCCTAGTCAATCACGAATTTGAGGTAACGGCTATTGCTAGTACCCGCAAGTCCCTTCTAAATGAGATTATAAAATTACGAGGTTACAGTTGAGTTTTAATCATGTTTATCGTGTTTTATGATTTGCGGAAAAGAAGTATGCTTTAAGTAAACTATTTCATATTTATATGATATTTATGAGAACCATGAAAACAATTATGTTTTATTGATCATCTGATCTCAAGAGTTATTTTTACTTCAACTGAAGTACAGAGGTGGAAAAGTATAAAACTAATTAAAACATGATAAATAAAAGTGAAAGACCTAGTTTTATTTGCAGTATCAGTTCACAGGTTACAGTTCACAGTTTACAGTTTCGGTCATGCATGTACCCAGGGGCACAGGCCCACAGTTGAGCACAGGCTCTTATGGACACCGGTCCATCGTGGAAGACGTTCCACCAGTTTATACTTGCCAACAACTAGCATGTTAATAAAAGAAAATGTTATGAATAAACTAATATGATGTTTTTATTAAATATTTTATGATATTCTATTCTCCCTGTTTTAGTAACTAAAATGAGTTGAAATGATTTTACGTTGCTAGAGTAGTACGTTACTGAGTCTTCGGCTCACCGTTTTTGTTTTATGTTTTAGGTGCCGATCGGGGCGACATATGCGAATAGTGGCAAGGATTTCGTCTTATTAGGGTTCACCTAGTTTAAGCTTAATTGTATTAAGTTCAAGTAAGAATTTTCAACTAAGTTATGTAAGTCACTTTTGAATATTAATATATAGAACATATTTATATTAGTTTTATAAAAGTATGATGAGGATAATGGCCTTATAATTCCCAAGAGGGAGTTACGGCGGTAATGTCCCGACCGAATTAGGGTAACTCCGCTGCTTAATTACTTGAGTTAGAGGTCGGGGCGTTACAGGTTCTCTGTTTAGCACTTTTCCAGCTTACTGCACCTCCGTTGAGCCAGAAGACAAACCTAGACTGTGATCTGAAATCATCTTTGTCGGTGTGGAAACTTGCGTCCGTATAACCTTTAACAATTAATTGATCATCTCCACCATAGACCAGGAAATTATCTTTGTGCCTTTTCAGGTAGTTCAGAATGTTCTTTGCAACAGTCCAATGTGCAGTACCTAGTTCTGACTGGTATCTGCTCGTAGCATTAAGTGCGTACGAAACATCCGGGAATGTACATATCATATCATACATTATTGAACAAATCAATGATGCATATGGAATCCCATTTATTCGTCTTTCCTCATCCAGTGTTTTTGGGCACTGAGTCTTGATAAGAGTCATTCCATGAGACATGGGTAGGTAGCCTCGCTTGGAGTCATCCATATTGAACCTTTCAAGCACCTTATTGATATAAGTTCTTTGACTAAGTCCAATCATTCCTTTTAGATATATCTCTGTAGATCTTGATGCTCAGTATGTACTGTGCTTCTCCTAGATCCTTCATCGAAAAACATTTCCCAAGCCAAATCTTGACAGAGTTCAACATAGGAATATCATTTCCGACAAGTAATATGTCGTCGACATACAATACTAGAAAAGCAGTTTTTCTCCCACTGACTTTCTTGTATACATAAGATTCGTCCGCGATCTTGACGAAGCCAAAGTCACTAACTTTTTCATCAAAACGTATATTCCAGCTCATTGATCCTTGCTTCAATCTATAAATGGATTTCTTAAGCTTGCATACCTTTTTAGCATTCTTTGGATCCTCAAAACCCTCAGGTTGTGTCATAAGCACAGTTTCTGTTAAAACGTCGTTTAAGAAAGTTGTTTTGACATCCATCTGCCATATTTCGTAATCGTAATATGCAGCGATTGCTAACATTATCTGAATAGACTTTAGCATTGCAACTGGTGAAAAGGTTTCATCATAATCCACACCTTGGACTTGCCTGTATCCTTTTGCAACCAATCTAGCTTTGGAAACTTCTAGTTTCCCATCCTTGTCCTTTTTCGGTTTGAAAACCCAGTTGTTTCTTATGGCTTGGTAGCCACCTGAAAAATCGACCAAATCCCACACTTGGTTTTCAGACATGGAGTCTAATTCAGATTGCATGGCTTCTTGCCACTGCTTGGAGCTTGGGCTCGTCATAGCTTGTTTGTAAGTTGCAGGTTCATCGCTTTCTAGCAATAGAATTTCATGGCTCTCATTCGTCAAAATAGCTATGTATCTTTCTGTTTGAGACCTATATCTCTGTGATCTACGCGGGGTTACATTTCTAGTTGGTTCTTGATTCTCACCAGATACTTCTAAAGATCTCTGAGTTTCAACCTGAATGTCATCTTAATCATTCTCTAGAAATTGTTGTTCGACTCGAATTTCTTCGAGGTCTACTTTTCTCCCACTTGTCATTTTGGAAATGTGATCTCTTTCCAAAAAGATACCATCTCGAGCAACAAACACCTTGTTCTCAAATGTATTGTAGAAGTAATACCCCTTTGTTTCCTTTGGGTAACCCACAAGGATACATTTGTCAGATCTCGGTTGAAGTTTGTCTGAAATTAATCGTTTGACGTATACTTCACAGCCCAAAATATTAAGAAAATATACTTTTGGAGGCTTTCCAAACCATAACTCATATGGAGTCTTTTCGACAGCTTTAGACGGAGTTCTATTAGTGTGAGTGCAGCTGTGCTTAGTGCATGTCCCCAAAATTCTATTGGAAGTTCGCGCTGACCCATCATTGATCGAACCATGTCTAGCAAGGTCCTGTTCCTCCATTAGAAACACACTGTTCCATTGAGGAGTTCCAGGAGGAGTCAATTCTAACAAGATTCCACAATCTTTCAGATGGTCATCAAATTCATAGCTAATATATTCACCGCCTCTATCAGACCGCAGTGCTTTAATCTTCTCGCATAGTTGATTCTCCACTTCACTCTGAAATTCCTTGAATTTGTCAAAGGACTCAGACTTATGTTTCATTAGGTAGACATAACCATATCTACTGAAGTCATCAGTGAAAGTGTTAAAGTAGCTGAAACCACCTCTAGCATTTGAACTCATTGGTCCACATACATCTGTATGGATTAAACCTAATAGATCTGTTGCTCTTTCTCCAACTTTAGAGAAAGGTTGCTTTGTCATTTTTCCAAGTAATCATGACTCGCATTTACCAAAATCCTGTAAGTCAAATGGTTCTATAATTCCTTCATTTTGAAGTTTTTCTATGTGTTTCATGTTAATATGGCCTAATCGACAATGCCACAGATAGGTGAGATCGAAATCATCCTTTTTACCCTTTTTGGTATTTATGTTATAAACTTGTTTGTCGTGATCTAGTATATAAAGTCCATTGACTAATTTATCAGATCCATAAAACATCTCTTTAAAATAAAACGAGCAACTATTGTCTTTTATTATAAAGCTAAATCCCTTAGCATCTAAGCAAGAAACATAAATGATGTTTTTAGTAAGACTTGGAACATGGAAACATTCTTCCAGTTCCAAAACTAGCCCAGAGGGAAATGACAAATAATAAGTTCCTACAGCTAATGCAGCAATCCTTGCTTCATTTCCCACTCGTAGGTCGACTTCACATTTTCTTAACCTTCTACTTCTTCTTAGTCCATGTGGATTGGAATATAAGTGTGAGCCACAACATGTATCTAATACCCAAGAAGTTGAATTTCCAAGTATACAACCTATAATGAAAATACATGAAGATTGAACGACAGTTCCATTCTTCTGATCTTCCTTTAGCTTCAAGCAATCTCTCTTCCAATACTTGGTGCCGCCAGTTTGCTTAGGTGGGTTGGCTTTCTTGTCACCCTTATTAGCATTCCTCGTCTTGTCAGATTTCTTGAATTTGCCCCCACGCACCATAAGCACATCTTTCTTATCACTTTTGAGCGTCTTTTCAGCGGTCTTCAGCATACCGTGAAGCCTAGTGAGCGCTTTGTCTAGACTATTCATGCTGTAATTCAATTTGAACCGATCATACCCGTTATGAAGAGAGTGGAGGATGGTGTCTACAGCCATTTCTTGAGAGAAATGTTGATCGAGCCGACTCATATTCGCAATTAGTCCAATCATCTTGAGAACATGTGGACTTACGGGCTCGCCCTTCTTGAGCTTGGTGTCAAGAATCTGCCTATGGGTCTCGAATCTTTCGACTCGAGGTAGATCTTGGAACATGTTCTTTAACTCACAGATGATTGTGAAAGCATCTGAGTTGATGAACATTTTTTGTAGATCCGCAGTCATGGTTGCAAGCATTAGACATTTTACATCCTTGTTGGCATCAATCCAAAGATTGAGGGCTGCCTGAGTGACCCCATCGCCCGCGGCTTCGGGCATCGCCTCTTCCAGGACATACTCCTTTTCTTCCTAAATAAGAACAATTTGCAAGTTCCTTTGCCAGTCAAGGAAGTTTTTCCCACTCAACTTCTCCTTCTCGAGAATTGATCGGATGTTGAATGAATTGTTGTTTGCCATAATTAAAACTAAATTGAAAAGAATAAAACAAATAAATAACCATTCATATACGCTCTTAATAAACTTAAATTCTAGCATACATGCATAATTCAAAATTTATTAAGCATTTTGTTCGACTTTTTGTGTTCCGTCATGTGTGAATAAAATGAATCCAAGATCCTCAAAATCATTTGAAGCATTAAGCACATTATGTATTTTGACTCAATTCTAAAATATTTTAGGTAAGCAAATCCTTTGCTAATAGTCTTGAAATTACTCTTGGTTGATAGGTATGTCTAAGAACTTATTAGGTAAACCTATCCCATTTGCCACGACATAAAAGGACTCCTTACTTATATCGTTGAGTTTTACCAAAACTAACATGTACTCACAACTATTGTGTACCTTACCCATTTAGAATAAATAAGTAACACCTCGCTATGGTGGAAAACTATTACTAGATTGATGTTAAGGTTATCCAAGTAAGGGTTATTTTGGAATGACACCTTTTAACTCAATTTTAAAGTTTGGAACTTAGGGCTCTTACTATGTTGGTTAGATGTTAAGTGAACTAAAATCCTTAATCATACAACATAATCAAGCCACAATCTCATGCATAATATTAAGACATATTTAAAGCAATAAATAACTTAAAACATGCATAAGATTTATATGTGATATAATATGGCCCGACTTCATCTTGAATCTTCAACTTCAAACTCCGTCTTGAAAATGGATTGGAAACTCCGTCTTGAATTTCACCATGGGAGGCGCCATTTTCTTCAAATAGGATATGCTATAATTAAACTAATTACAACTAATTGATGGTACGCTGACCATATTTAAATAAAAACTTTGGTGCATAAGACCAATTTTACATTCAAATTAATGGTACGCAGACCATATTTACTATCCTATTTGGGGCATACTAGTCACTTTCCACAACTTGCAAAACAGTACATTTACAATATACCATTCATACATTCATTTATCAAAGAATGGCCCACATAGCAACTTAGTAGAAAAAATATGCATCACATAAACATTTGCAGTAACTAATCAAAGGTTCCAACAATCTACAAATTATTCAACCTTATTAGTTCTAATCGAGTTTAATGACTAAAATCTCCCACTAAAACCAAATTATTCAACCTTATTAGTTCTAATCGAGTCTTTATTCCTTAAAGGAATAAAGACCTAATCAAGAGTTTAATGACTAAAATCTCCCACTAAAACCAAGAATTTACATGCTTTACTAAATTTAAACATAAAATTGTATTTCTTAGTCCAACCGAAAACTTACAAAATTAATTAAAATTTAAATCTCACATAAAATAATTTTAAATCACTTTAATATTTTCAGTTGATTAAAATTAATTAATTATAATTTTACCAAGGTTTTAATTTTATTAAAATAATTAGTATAAAATAAATTATAATAATTAAATTAATCAAAATTAAATTCCGAGAAAAATTAAAATTACGAAATTAAATTTAATTAAAATCGTTGTTCAACCGAAAAAACCCCGAAACAAGTCAATTGGACAAGGCAAGGCTCATGGGCGCAAGGCCCATGCCTCGCCAAGGCTGCAGCGTGGCAAGAGCTGACTGCACGCATGGCCGAGGCCATCGCACAACCAAGCCCCTCTACAACGCTCGCTGGCTCGACGCCATCGCTCGCTGTCGCTGCTGCTTGCTTGGTTTGCACGCATGGTACGAGGGCATCAATCGATGCCTCGTCGCCATCGCTCGCTGGGCACAACACGGGGCTGGCAGACGCGCATGGCTCGTTAGCCATCGCTCGCTGCCTCGACGCCAGCACTCGCTGGGCGTGTGCAGGCGTTGCCCTTTCGCCTTGCTCTATCACTCGCATAGCACACACCACACAGGCCCTGTGCCCGCGCGCGCATGCTCGTGCCTTGCTTGCTGCCCAGTACTGCATGGGCGACGAGCTCCCTTGCTCGTCGTCGCATGCCGACACTATGCAACACCCCTTAAAGGTAACACTTAGCTTCCATTGCTTTGTGCGTGCAAGATTGTGAACGATTCATAAAAATTTAAACTTTTATATTTAAATTTAACGACAAATTAATAATCCATATTAATTTCACTAAATCTAGGCGAAAAATCGAAAATTTATTAGTCAAATTAATTTCCGATTACATGATTTCCTAGGGATTAAAATTTAGGTTATAAAATTTTAAAAATTTTCAACTTAAATTTTTTTATGGTGGTTTTTATGTTAGGTTATTATACATATGACAATTCATAAATCATGCGGAAAAACCATTTAGCCAGGAATACATATTATTTACACATAATCATATAGCATAATTTAGATGCATACTCTTTGTTGGGTGCCTTCCCTAGCTGCTCACTTGATCTCACTGAATTATTAACTTGTTAATTAATACTGAACCGCATTTATTAGACTTAACATAGAATGCATACTTGGACCAAGGGCATTATTTCCTTCAGTCTCCCACTTGTCCTTAGGGACAAGTGTGCATTTCCTAATTCCTTTGTCGCTCGATGCTTGCTCTTGAACATAAGGTAAGAGTTGTCATCCTTATTATGTCCAGAGGTGTTCCTCGGTTTCAGAGTTCAACTGATCAAATAAACAGATAATCATAGCCTATGATTCATCCGAGCACGGCCATGCATTTCACAGTTTCTAGCTCTCCGAGTGGCCTTGTACAACTTTTAAGCATCTCATCCCGATTTATGGGAGGACAATCCCAATCTTGTGATCTTGAGATTAGACTTCGTTTGATAGGTGATTACCTGAGCGTTGCCTTTATAGCCTCCTTTTACGGTGCGACGGTTGGTCAACGTCAAAGCAACCAGTTCTCAAACAAGTAATCTCAAATCACTCAGGTATTGAGGATTTAGTGTCTAATAATTTTAATGAAATTTACTTATGACAGATTTTCATCTCTTACAGTAAAGTTTCATAGGTCTTGTCCGATACTAGTCTTCCCAAAGTAAGTATCTATGCAAATGATTATGACATTGCCATGTCCACATAGTTCAAGAAACAGAACTACTAGTCATCTTGCATTCTAATCGTCTAACGTTTTCTATGCGTCCAATTTTATAGAAAACTCCGACTAGGGACCATTTTCAACCTTTGACATTCAAGTTCACTTGATAGACATTTCTTAGTCACAGGACTGGTCCTGACAGTCTATCTTGAATATTTTGTCAAATTTGAAGGGACTCATCATTTAATACTAAACCAAGATTAAATGGAATATGAAAATACATTTCATATATGATAAATGTTCAACCCCAATGTTTTATAACCATGGGCCTCAAACCCATCTTTAAAACAGTTCATGGAATTCAAAGTTATGCTTGATTTCCAGTGCCACAATGTGAGTGTTGTTTCTCACTTGTTGCATAGGTTTAGTTATCATGCTTTGCCAATCTTAATATCCTTTCATCGAATGTTCTTCGTGATATGATGATAAGATCTTTTGAGTGTGTTTATTTTGTGATCTATTCCTTCTTGCTACAAGAGTAGTTCTACGCATCTTGTAATGAAGAACCATCAAGTCAGAAGACATATGATCTACCCAAGTTCAGTGAAGAAACTCTTTAATCATAAACAAACAACCCTGTTTTATTGCTTCTTAGGCAATAAGTACTTTTACTTCAACTGTTTAGGTTGCTAGTGATGCTTTGTTTGGATTTACTTATCCAAGCAGTTCACAGATATGTGGAAGACTTTCCAGTTGTATCTTAGAACATAGAAATTAATATTTAATTTCCCACGCAACAACTCATGGTCTCCAATCCATGTTGCCATTTTCAAAACACGATGCTCTATAGCTCGTCCTTATCAATGGTTAACTCCAAAGGGTCTTGCTTGATCCTTTGCCAGTGTTTATGCGTGTAGCATCAATATTTAGCATATCTTTATTTCCTTGAATCAAGAACTATTCCTATGTACTTTTTCAAGTACCATAAGTATTCTTGATCTCAATCTAGTTGATCTTTACTTAGATCAATAGAGATTGGTATATGTTCGTCATGGCTAAAGTCATACGATACGCTTTTGGCGATCCTCATATTATATCATACATGATAAATTCTTTTGCAGAATAATTCCCAATTGAATTCTATTCATGTAAGTTTAGCTTATCTAGTTTCAGTAGATACTAATTTCAGCTAAATTCTTTGACATATAATATAGGTTAAGAATCTCATTTAGACTCTTTGATGTTTAACTTAGTAAATGCTTATACATAGTTCAAACATCCTTTACTTAGATTTATTCACATGGGTCGAATATCTCCAATGGAGTCTTTCGTGTTTGATTTAGTAAATGCCATTACTTAATCTAAAACATTAATATAAGATCTTTGTAAATAGATCTTAACACCCAGTATGTACTAAGTTTCGCCTTGGTCCATCATTGATGAATAATTTCAAATCTAAGTCATTAGCATTTGAATGTTATTTCACAATAGAGAGATATGTGTGTAATACACATAGGACCAATTAAGTTTTATGTACTCCCACTAAACTTCTTATATATCTATAAGAATCATGTACATTTTATGAAACTAAAATACTTATTAGCTTCACTAAAATATAGTTCTAATTCCCAATTGCTTGCTTAAATCTGTACTTAGATTTTATAAACTAGCTTTTCTTTTCAAGTATTTATTTGGATCCACAAATCCTATGACATGCCATGTACATAGTTTTCTTCCAACATTTGATTGAGGAATACGTTTTGTCATCCAATTGTCATATGTACCAATATGCAATCATTGCTTGAGTTATAGACTTGAGCATTACGATTATGCATGAGGTTTCAACACAATCCATGCTATGAATTTGCTTGTAACCTTTAGCAACTAATCTAGCTTTATGTGTGAACACAATTCCATGTTTGATGGTTTTTATCCTTAAAACAAACTTGCAACCAATAGGTGTGAAACTATTCTTGCAAATCAACAAAATTTTAATTTTGTCATCAAAACATTGAGTATGTTTTATGGCCTCTAACCATTTTAGGGAATTTGGGTTTCGTCATAGCTTTCTTACAAGTCACTTCTTTTAGTTTGACTGCAAGTTGTAGGTTTCTTTACTATCTAATAGAAGAATTGCATAGTTTCAGTGACCTGAACTCCATGTTTCTTCACTATCTAATAGAAGAACTCATAGTTCCAGTGACTTGAACTCTATGCCTACTAGGGTATAGAACATCAAACAATAGAATATCAATAGCCACTTGAAAGTCCTTTGAATATTCTGTTTTCCTTGAAGCACTTGTAAAGTCTTCTAAGAGATGTCTATTCTTTAAAGCCACTTCTAAAGTCCTTAAAGAATAAGTTTGGATTTTCTGAAGCACTTCGAAAAGCCTCCGGAATGTCCGTTTATGTTTGTTGTTCGCCTCGAAGACTTTCGAGGTCTATTTTCTCCCACTTGTCATTTTGGAAACGAATCTCCAAAAGGACATTATTTCGAGCAAACAAACATTATGTTCTCAAAAATTCGTGGTAGAAACAATACCCATTGTGTCTCATTTGAATAAATCACAATGAAACATATATCTATACTTGGGCCTTAGTTTGTTGAATAACAAACACTAAGCTCCCACTGAGTTTAGGAACTCTCTAGATATATTTTATGAAAAGTTATTCTGAAATTACTTTTCAATAGCTTTGACGAATTTGGTTTAGTTTGGTGGTAGTTGAGAATTTTGTTTTAGAAATTATAGGAAAAGTCTTTATGATCCATCATTGATCGAATCAAGTACTAATTGACTTCGATTATTCCAACGTAGATATGCCATATCTCATGGAGCTAGATTGTGAAATTACAACACACAATCATTGATGATCATATTTGGTCTCAAGTAATCATCAACATGATCTAACCTAGATCTTTATGATTTCTTGCCAAGTGGATTTTATACTTCTGAATCTTTGAACTAGCCAAACAGATTCAACTTATATCACATTTGAGTAAATAAACCTATATTCACTCAAATCCATGTGAAATAATAAAGTCATAAAATCTTTCTTTAGCTTTGAACTCTATTGTCTAGGCGTTCTAACAATAGTTCATATCTTTTGTTACTTTCAACAAGTAAGACTAGTTGTCTTAAAATGATCTAGAATTCAATCAACTTTCAAAAGTCCATTAAAATAGAGCTTGTGAATGTTAACTTGTTGATATGGTCTAAGCAACAATGCCAAAGATTAGTGGAACTCAAATCAAGGGGTTGATTTGAAACTAGTAAAGTTCTTTAAAGAGTTGTTTGTTTTAATCAAGCATATTGACTCATCCTGTAATTGACCATTTTATTCAAATAAACAAACAAACATTGTTTTTGTTTTTCTTGAATGTGAGTCTTTCTGTGTTTGAAAACAGAAATTTAGGTATGTTGATTATGGAACAAAATAGCTATTAAGTTCCAGCCTTGAAAGGAATTAAAACAAACTAGATGACCCTACAACTAATGTAGCATTGCCATGCTTCATTTCCCACTTGTAGGCCATTAGTGTAGCCTAGCTTCCATTATTTGAGTTATTACCGAAGTAAGAACCTCAAGCGGTATATGATACCAAGGAAGTTTGATTGCTAGGTCACTTTTCTTTAAACATAAACTTATAGGTAGAAACGGAATCGTAAATTCCTTTCATTTGTTCCTTTGTTTTCCTATTTCTTGTACCCTTTCTTATAGTCTTAAGAATTGAATTCTTTAGTGTTGACTTTTATACTTTGTTAGACATGTCCAATGTCACCAACAAGGTTCTTTACCATTTTAATTTATGTTGAATATTTTGTTTCAACTAGATGATCTTACCAGAAGCTTCTAAAGTTCTCTAAGTATCGATCTATTCGAATGTCTAGGGACTAGACTCATTCGAGAATTAAATGGACAAAGATATTAGGTTGTTAACCATTGGTAAAGCTGAGCGTTTAAACTCAATGCTTTATGAACTCAAAACTACATTGTATTTTGAATTTACAAGCACCAATCGGTTTGCCATTCGACTTTGATATTCGAAAACAACCATAAAAGTCGATATAAGAAACGTACATTTTAAATTGCTCACTTTCTCTCATTTCCGTGAATCGTTCTTGGATTCACTACCAATCGAGGAAATTTACTGTTACCTTTCTAAAAGGATTTATTGCAGTGCAAGATATTTAATTATAAAACATACATTGAAGCATGCAAAGTCTAAACATTTATCATGAGTAATAACTTGAAAATTAAAGCAATCATGCAATTTCAACAAGTTATTAGCATTTTATTCGAATTTATTGTTCCGGCAGGTGTGAATAAAATGATTCCAAGATCCTAAAATCATTGAAGAACTAAGCACAGTTTGTCGACTTAATCCTAAAACATCTTAGGTAAGCAAAAGCCTTTTGCTAATAGTCTAGAAACTATTCTTGGTTGATAGGTACGTCTAAGAACTTATTAGGTAAACCTATCGATTTTGCCACGACATAAAAGGACTCCTTACTTATATCGTTGAGTTTCACCAAAACTAACATGTACTCACAATTATTTGTGTACCTTGCCCCTTTAGGACCAATAAGTAACACCTCGCTGAGCGAAAACTATTACTAGATTGATGTAAAGGATATCCAAGCAAGTGTATATTTTGGCATGGCACCTTTTAACTCAATTTTTAAGTTTGGAACTTAAGGCTCTTACTATGTTGGTTAGATTTTAAGTGAACTAAAATCCTTAATCATGCAACATAATCAAGCCACAATCTTATGCATAATTAAGACATATTTAAAGCAATAAATAACTTAAAGCATGCATAAGATAAATGTGATCTAGTATGGCCCGACTTCATCTTGAAGCTTTGACTTCAAAGTCCGTCTTGAAAATCTCCGTGGGAGGCACCATTTTCTTCAAATAGGATAAGCTATAATTGAAACTAATTACAACTATTTGATGGTACGCAGACCATATTTGAATTGAAAAACAACTTTGGTACTTTAGACCAATTACATTCAAATTAATGGTACGCAGACCATATTTTCTATCCTATTTGGGCCATACTAGTCACTTCATAACCTGCAAAACAGTACATATACAATATATACCATTCACCCATTCATTATCATGAATGGCCCACATAGCTGGTTAGTAAAACACATTATGCATCACGTAAACATTTGCAGCAATTAATCAAGGGCACCAATAATCTACCAATTATTCAGTCCTTATTAATTCTAATCAAGTTGTTTTAACCTTAAGGATTCGTAGACCTAGTCAAGAGTTTATGACTAAAAAGCGCTCCCACTTAAACCAATAAATTCATATGCTTTACTAATTTTAAACATAAAAATGTATTTCAAGTCTAACCGGAAACATACAAATTTAATTAAAATTTAAAGCCCATATAAATTTATAATTGAATCCAAAAATTTTAATTTGATTTCAGTCGTATTTAAATTAATTCATGATTTTAATTTTAGTAAAATAATTAGAATAAATAAAATTTATTATAATTACAATATTCAAAATTAAAATCCAAGAAAATAATTTAAATTATTAATTTTAAAATTAATTAAAATTACGTAAACTGAAAATTTCAAATTAAACATTCAAAACGATCTAATCGTAATGCAAACACCCTACGCATCGCACGCCCATGGGCCACACGCACACAGCCATCGCTGGCCATGTGCGCGCAGCCCATGCGCTCGTCGCATAGCTGCTGCATCTTCCCATCGCAAGCCATCGCACAAGTTGGTGCTCGCTGCGCGCGCGCCAGCGCTCGATGCACGCGAGCCATCGCTCGCTGTGCGCGCTCGCCAGCGCTTGCTGCGCGATCAACGCTGGGCGCAGCGCTCGTGGCACGCGAGCTTGCGCTCGCTGCGCGCGAGGCTGCGCGCGCTTGCGCGAGGCAGTGCGCGTTGTGGCGCAGCTCGCTTGCTGCCCACACGCGACTGCCGTGCCTTGCCTTCGCCCATGCCCATTCATCCATAGCTCGTGGCCCACGACACAAGGCAGGGCTGCTGCCTTGTGCTCGTGCACCATGCCCTTGCTCATTGCATTCGTGCCGCACGGGCGACGAGCTCCCTTGCTCGTTGTCGCATGCCCGCACTATACAACACCCCTTAAGGGTAACACGAAGCGTCCATTGCTTTGTGCGTGCAAGTTATATGAACGAATCGCATAAAAATTTAAAATTTATATTTAAAATTAATGACAAATTAATAAATTAATATTAATTTCACAATTTTAGGGCGAAAAATCGAAAATTGATTATTCAATTGATTTCCGATTATCATGGATTCAAGCCTAGGTCATAAAAATTTAAAATTTATCATAAATTTACAATTTTTATGGTGGTTTTTAATCATAGGTTTCTAATTAAATTATAATTAATTATGAAAATCAAATTAATTCTAAATTATTCTAATTTTCAACAAATTAATCATAATTACAAATTAGATTGCATAATTAACAAGGCTAGGCATTCAAACTTGTTAAACATATACAGTAGGTCAATAAAAAATTCTAGATTTATCAACAAGAATCGCAAATATTTGATTTAACATCTTAAATTTACGAAATTTTGCATTCGAAAAACTAAAACCTTCGAAAAGTCATAGTTAGGCTTCGAATTTGAGAATTTTAGAATGCCTTTTACATGCGGAATTGACACAAAAATCACTCGATTTGGATGAGTAACGAAGAAACTGCCGAAAAACTGCGTACGTATAATTAAATAAACGCAATTTGCAATTAATTAACAATTACGAAAATTAATCACCCCTTTTAATTCTTGCAAATTTGTAATATTTAACCATGTTCATGCAATTTAGATTATGAAAATAATAAGAGGCTCGTGATACCACTGTTAGGTTATGATACATATGACAATTCATAAATCATGCGGAAAAACCATTTAGCCAGGAATACATATTATTTACACATAATCATATAGCATAATTTAGATGCATACTCTTTGTTGCGTGCCTTCCCTAGCTGCGCCCGAACCGAACAAGAACAAGTCTTTAGGACTCCAAGTGTCGTCCCTCCGTAGATAGTCCACAGCACGTCCGGATCCGCCTTAAGATTGACCAACTAGAATCGCCCATAAGGTACTATAAATTTTCGGCACTTTTGAGCAAGATGTGTGACTGAATTTTTCTCTCAAAACTCACTTTGAATACTTGAATAACTCGTTATAAATTGTGAACCCAGGCCACATATTTATAGGGGTATGGAAAGAGAATTGGAATCCTATTAGGATACAAATTAATTAAATTAGAATTATAATAAAACTCTTATTAATTTATCAAATAGAATTAGGAATTTAATCATTAAACGAACTCTGCATGTTTCAGGTTTCGTATGCGAACACAAACACTTACGCGAGCATGACCCGCAAGCGTGCAGGCCATGCCCGCGCACAGCCCACACGGCCGCACGGCCCACGAGAGCTACAAGCCCACGCGAGCTGCAGCAATGCTCGCAGCCCACTGCTCGCAGCTGCGCGCGCTGCGCGCGCTGCGCGCGCTGTGCGCGCTGCCACGGCCTGCTGGGCCTGGCCTTGCGCTGGGCCTGGCGTGGCCTTGGCTGTTCGTGTGGCGCGCTTGGCTTGCTGGGCGATGGCCTGGCTTCGTGCTGGGCCCTCGTCCGGCAGGCCTCGTCCGATGCTTATTCGTACGATACGCTTCCGATTAAATTCCCGATTCCGGAATATATTTCCGATACGAACAATATTTAATATTTTCGATTCCGGAATTAATTTCCGTTTCGAACAAATATTTAATATTTCCGTTTCCGGAATTATTTTCCGATTCCGATAATATTTCCGATTCAGACAATATTTCCGTTTCCGGCAATATTTCCGATTCCGGTAATATTTCCATTTCCGATAATATTTCCCGATACGTACCATGTTTCCGTTTCCGGCAACATCTACGACTTGGATAATATTTATATTTTCGATACGATCCATATTTCCGTTTCCGGAAATATCATCGTTTCCGGAGTATTCATTTCTTGCCTGTGACGATCTCAGCTCCCACTGAAACCAAGATCCGTCGATTCCGAATATCCATAGATGGAGTATTTAATGCCATTAAATACTTGATCCGTTTACGTACTATTTGTGTGACCCTACGGGTTCAGTCAAGAGTAAGCTGTGGATTAATATCATTAATTCCACTTGAACTGAAGCGGCCTCTAGCTAGGCATTCAGCTCACTTGATCTCACTGAATTATTAACTTGTTAATTAATACTGAACCGCATTTATTAGACTTAACATAGAATGCATACTTGGACCAAGGGCATTATTTCCTTCATTTTAATCATAGGATCTGTTGTGGGGTTTTTCCGGTGAGATAACCTGGAGGTTTTCTGGTAACTGAGATCTTAGCAAAAATGTATTTTTATAGAGAGAGAAAGTAGAGAGAAGGCAGAACAGTAATTGTTCTTGATTGTATTGATTGTGACCCCTTTTTCTAGGGAAATGGGGCTATTTATAGTACTAGGTTTTTGTAGGAATGACCTAACATTCTCTTCACCTGATTGGCTAAGCTATGGGAGGAGGACACATGTCCTTCCCTTTTATAATTTCCTGGCCTTTTAGACATAAGTGGGCTATTTGGGCCTTTGTGCCCATTGTAGAGTACTGATTACATGTGCCCATTAGGTTTAGATACATTATATGTAATTAGACGTACATAATACAAATACGTATACCCTAGAGATACATGGACTGACACTTATTCTACAGAATAGACGTCGTATGGTCTTTGCTTACAGGGCGCAATACGGGCCACGTGTCACATCCTTATTGGTACACGATGGTACGGTAATTTTTACCACAACATTTGCCCCTCAAGAAGGGCATTTCTGGAAACAATCTTACGGATATCGCTTCTTGACCGTTGATTTGCAGGTGCATATTCAGAACAATTACTGACATGTGTCACTTTTCTCATTTTTGCCCTTCCCTATATATATGGGGGGGGGGGGGGTAAATCTCATTTTTACGTTTTATTTTCACAGAGCTCAAAGCAGGCGATTTCCGACACATTTCCACCACCAGCAGGCGATTTCCGGCCACCGCAGGACTCAACCTGTTCTTCATCGCCTTCAAACTGTTCTTCGTGATACTCATCTTGTTCTTCACCGACCGTTCCCAGATCTTTCGAGGTTACTTTTCACCTTTCATTTACGTTTTTGTCTATCGCCTCGTCGTTTTTATCCTCGTTAGTAGTCGGCATATTAGTAATCTGTAAAGATTCTTAGGGTTCAAATGGGGCGTTTATGTCGCTCGTCTTTTTTCTGGACGACCGCCCAGTCTCATCTTTTTCTTCATTGTTGGTCACCCCTAAGCCGTGGCCTGTTCCCTATGCAGAGAGCATGGCAAGAACTAAGCAGACAACAGACCCCACTAGTCTGCGTTTGCGAGAAGGGCCGGCTACTCCTCCGATGGAGAGGTATTCTTCTACTGACCCGGCAGTCGATCCTGAGTATACCGACCTCTTTTAAGAGATCGACGATTATGCAGAGACTGAAGGGGAGCACACTGCAAGCTCTTCCGAGCATACAGCGAGCCGGGCAGTCGGGGAGTCGAGCGTAGCTTTACTGCATTTGGTTGCCGAGGAGCCGGCGGCTGCTGATGCTATGGTTAGGCCGAGAGGTCGAGAAGAGGCTCAGCTTCTTCCTTCAGAGATTCATCCAGACGCCGGTTGGCTGAGGTGGCTGGAGAGGAAGGGGGCCGACATGAGAGACGGCCTATGCGTTGGTGAGGGGTACGAGATGCGGGTGCCGGCCGGCCTGGATTCGACGGTCAGCCTGCTTGCTGAGGGAGAGTTCCCCGTCTATGCTGCCACCATCAAGCTAGGTATGAGGTTTCCCCCGCATCCATTTGTGGTGGAGGTGTTAGATGGATTCAACATTGGGGTGGCCCAACTGACCCCCAATTCCTGGGCAGACATATTCGGCTATATAGCCAAATGCGCGCTGAACAATGTGCAGCTGTCCTTCAATGCTTTCTTGCATTTGGTCTCTATCTCTCGCTCCCCCAAGGCCGCCGAGGGATGGTTTAATCTCAGAAGCCGAGGCACCTACCAAACTGTGGTGGGTAAGCTCAACAAGTGGCACAAGTGGATGAAGCGATGGGTGGTGTTTCACACTGATGACGAGGAGATGTACGACAGAATGAGCCGTTGGACAGAACGGCCAATTACATGGAGCATGACGAGGGTCTCCCACCCCTCACAGCGGACGAGTGGGATCACATAATGGTGTTGTTCAAGGCCAACACCTACCATCTGACTGCTGACAAGACATTCCATGTGTCGGCCGAGTGGTTGCCGCACATAAGTCAGTTACGGGACGAAGCGTTTTTGGCTGCTGTGGGTTAAGGATATTCTATGACCCAAGGTAGAATGTTAGGTTGTATTCCGTCTCCCTTTGTTCTATTCTTTCTCTAACCATCTCCCTTTTTGTTTGCAGAAGAAGGAATGAGCAAGTTATCTGAAGCAGATAAAGGCAAGGGGGACCTGACCGACTGGATGACTGACATTTATGAAGCCAAGATGAAGAAGGCTAAGGCCGAGCTGGAAGAGAAGGTGTGTGCCAAACCTATTTGATTTAGCCTTTGTTTTGAATAGAGTGCTCACGTCATAAATGTACGGGCGTCTCTTTTGATGACGAGCCACTTTTTTCTTAAAAGAAAAGTAACTTGTGATCACAGGGATGTTCCTCGGCATAAATGTGCGGGCGTCTCCTTTGGTGACGAGTCACATCTTTGAGAGTGACTTGTGATCACAGAGATGTCCCACGTCAAAATTTTGTGGGCGTCTCTTTTAATGACGAGTCACTTCTTTGAGAGTGACTTGTGATCATAGAGATGTCCCACGTCACAATTTTCTGGGCGTCTTTTTTGATGACGAGTCACTTCTTTGAGAGTGACTTGTGATCAATGTTTCCCCGCAGCATAAATGTGCGGGCGTCTCCTTTGGTGACGAGTCACATCTTTGAGAGTGACTTGTGATCAATGTGATGCCCCACGGCATAAATGTGCGGGCGTCTCCTTTGGTGACGAGTCACATCTTTGAGAGTGACTTGTGATCACAGGGATGTCCCACGTCACAATTTTGTGGGCGTCTCTTTTTAATGATGAGCCACTATCTTGTGAGTGGCCTGTGATCAATGTGATGCCCCACAGCATAAATGTGCGGGCGTCTCCTTTGGTGACGAGTCACATCTTTGAGAGTGACTTGTGATCAATGTGATGCCCCACGGCATAAATGTGCGGGCGTCTCCTTTGGTGACGAGTCACATCTTTGAGAGTGACTTGTGATCACAGGGATGTCCCACGTCACAATTTTGTGGGCGTCTCTTTTTATTGACGAGCACTAGTAGAAAAAACCCCTGTTGCAGCCCCCTTGTTGCAGCGTACAAGTATAAATACGCTTCAACAACCAGTCGGTCAACGCGGGTCAAACCCTTTAAAGGGTTATCGCAGCGTACATTTTAGTTGTTCGCAACAAATGCATTTGTTGCAGCGTACAAAATAAAAGCCCGCAGCAACAACCCATAGTTATTGCAGCGTACATGTTAATGCCCGCTGCAACAAGTCCGCGTTTCAAATTAAAATTTTTACTTTCCTAGTTGCAACGTACAAACCGCGCTCAATCTCTGTTCCTTCTCTGCTATAGCTCCAAGCCTTTTCCCTTAAACAAATATCCAAGGTCGCCGTCGAACTCAGCTCGCGTCGCCGTCGAACCCAAGAGTTGCTCAGCCCTGCGTCGCTGTCTTGGTTCCGTTGGTTGCTCATCTCCCCGTCGCGTCGTGGTTCAGCCCTGCGTCGCTGTCTTGGTTCCGTGGTTCCGTGGTTCAGCCCTGCGTCGCTGTCTTGGTTCCGTGGTTCAGCATCTCCCCGTCGCGTCGTGGTTCCGGTGGTTGCTCGGCGTCGTGGTTCCGGTGGTATGGTGTGTTCAATTTTTATTTTCGTTTTTTATTTTCGTTTTCAGATTAGGGTTCAATTTTAGTTTTTGATTTTCGTTTTGATTATTGTTTTTGATTTTCGTTTTTGATTTTCGTTTTGATTTTCGTTTTGATTTTCGTTTTTGAAACTTAACGACCCAACGAAGTAAATGGGGATTGCTATGTTTCCGAGTATAGATCTATTTCTTTAAAAAGCACACAGCCACTATTTAAGCTTGCTCATAACAAGTAATGGGGAATGGCCTAAGGCTGTTGCTGACTGCTACTCACCCCTTCAGACTGTTGTTTGGATGTTATTTTGCTGATTTCCAAGAGGCTTTTGGATTACCTTTTTTTTTTTTTTTTTTTAATTTCCAAGTATGCTCAAAGTGTTGAATACATCACTTAGATCAGTAGTATCAGGCCCTTCAAAAACATCAGTATTCACCCGTCTTCTTGGTAGAGTTGGGAAGGGGAACTCTTCATTTGCAGGACCTTACAAAATAATCTCTGTTATCCAACCATCTGGGTTAAAATTCTGTTTTAAGATCTCAAACCTTTGTGTACAGACGATATGGGATGGCTGCTTGACTCAAGTTTACCTCAAGTCAGTTGTGAGTCAAAACCATTAAGTGGTCGTTGTAAACCCAAGACCTTCAGGAAATCACTGGCCTTTGTCCACACTGATTTAGACTATTTAGTATTTACACTGAAAAAGAAGAGTTGAACATTTTCAAGGCTCTCACATATGCGCATGAACTAGCTCTTGTACCTCTCAAAACCTTCCTCTAAGAAACTTTAGCATACGAGCCACACAAACATCATATATAAACTTGAAAGAAATAAGTAGTGTGATGCAGAACATCGTGCCCATTACCAACTGAACTCGTCAAATCTCAGCAATTAAAGATTATTTTTAACTGTAAGTCTGCTATCTTCTGAGCCCCACTTTTTATCAGCTTATTGGCTGCTGCTTTGTGGGTGCGACATTCCGGCCACCTGCCACTTTAGGATAGCTTTTAAATCCTGGAATACTAGAGCCTTGTTTGGAGTAAAGGAAGTTCCTAGAGTATTTTTCAACCTCCTCCATTATTAGGCAAAAGAGATATCTGATTCCAATAGGTTTAAAGGATAAATAACACCACATTTTTGCCGACTGAAGCCTATCAGCATATATGAAAGGCTTCTTACAGCCCAGGTTACAGGATTTTATTCTGGCATTACCCTTCTTCCTTCCCCGAGGTTACGTAAGCACTTAGTTCCGCACTTGAATGCTGCGTTAATGCCAATAACTTGAATAATGTGATTGCTACGTGGTGATGTGGTAGATAGTTAATTTCCTGTTACATGCATTCTATGAGAAATATCTGAATTTGGCCCTCGAACTATTTTCGTTTGATTTTCGTTTTGATTTTCGTTTTGATTTTCGTTTTGATTTTCGTTTTGATTTTCGTTTTGATTTTGATTTTTTTGGCTGTTTTTCAATTATTTCTTTAATTTGCAGTTAATTGTGAAGATGGGTAGATACGCATATGGTTGAAGAGAGGGGCGATGATCGTACTGCCAGCATAATCTATCATCGTGCTTGTTCGAATTTCAACAATTGCATAAGGTATTGATATATCTAATTATCTTCATAAAATTTCTCTTTTCCTCTTTTGAAAGTTGAAATCAATAGTACAGTAAGTGCATATCATTTTTACGATAAATAAAATTTGGATAAGTATAGTAAGTGTAATAATAAAACGTGTACATTAGTATTCTATGCTTAAGTATCCATTCCGTTTTACTTATTAGGACTGTTTTTGGACTTCTAATATCACTTCAGTGAAGCATTGATAAACTTAAATGATGTAACCAAAGATTTGCGGAACTTCTTAATGATTTTGTGACTTCTTAATATATGTGTTTATGTGTGGAACCTTTTGTTGTTGTTATTAGTAATGAGTCGTCGTTGGATGTATGGTGACCATACTACGGCAGAATACTTGAATGGGGTCGCAGAGTTCATTAGATGTGCTTTAGCACACCAACAGAGTACAAAAGCCGAAAAAATCTATTGTCCCTGCCGTGATTGTAACAATATCAAGCGGTTAGGTGACATTGATGAAATTGAGGATCATTTATTTCGCCGTGGGTTTAAGCAAGATTACCATGTTTGGTTTTGGCATGGTGAAACAATACCTGATCGTCCAAGTTCTAGTGTCCATGAATTTGATGTTCAGAGTAATGAGAGTGATGATGATATTTATGAGAATAATGAGACGGATGATGATGAGGAAGAAGATGATGAAATAAATGAGATGATGGATGGGCTGAAAGATCACTTGGACGAACGACCTCAGATGTTCGAACAAGTATCAAAGGCTGCTGAAACTCCATTGTATCCCGGTTGTACAAAATTCAGCAAGTTGGAATGTGTGTCAATACTTTACAACCTCAAATGTAAAGGTGGTTGGAGAGATGAACACTTTGACACCTTATTGGAGTGGGTAGGTGAATTTTTGCCGGAAGGGAATGATATCCCCACCTCTACCTATTATGCCAGGAAATTGATGTGTCCCTTAGGCTTAGAGGTCGACAAGATAGATGCTTGCCCAAATGATTGTATCCTTTACAGAAAAGAGCATGAACATTTGGATGAGTGTCCAACATGCGGCGCATCTCGTTACAAACGCAAAGGGGCAAATTCAGCTAAGAGGGGCCCGCCTGCTAAGTCTTTGTGGTATCTTCCAATCATACCTAGGTTTGAGCGTATGTTTTCATTGAAGAAACAAGCAAAAAACTTAAGGTGGCATGCGGAAGTGAGGAAGAAAGATGGACTCCTTCGACATCCTGCAGATTCTGTTCAATGGAGAAATATTGATAAGAAATATCCTGAATTTGGTAAGGAGGTTAGAAATCTAAGGCTTGCTTTATGTGCAGATGGTGTGAATCCATATGGAACTCTAAGCAGTCAACATAGCACATGGCCGGTTCTTCTAGCAATTTATAATCTTCCTCCATGGCTGTGTATGAAGCGGAAGCATATCATGTTATCACTCCTCATCTCGGGGCCTAAGCAACCTGGAAATGACATAGATGTGTACCTGGCTCCACTCATAGATGATTTGAAATTATTGTGGAATGAAGGTGTTTCAATGTTCGATGCACACACCAATTCAAGCTTTACATTGCGAGCTATGGTTTTTTGTACCATAAATGATTTTCCGGCATATGGAAACTTGTCTGGATACAAAACCAAAGGAGAACAAGCATGCCCTATATGTGAAGAGGACATGAAGCCCACATGGTTGCATAATTTCAAGAAAAATGTTTACCCAGATTTCAGGAAGCACCTCAGTCGATATCACCCTTATCGTAAGAAGAAGAAAGAATTCAATGGGTTCACCGAGGAAAGAGTAGCTCGTACGCCTTTGACAGGATCACAGGTTTATGAACGAATAAAAAATGTTGAAACCAAATACGGCAAGTGCTACAAGTCCAAGTCTAAAAAGGGTGTTTTGTGGAAGAAAGTATCTCCATTATGGGATCTTCCCTACTGGAGAGATTTGTTGGTTAGGCATTGTCTCGATGTAATGCACATTGAGAAAAATGTGTGCGATGCTATCATTGGGACTTTGCTAAACATGCCTGGAAAGACTAAGGACAATGAGAATGTGCGGAAAGATATGAAAAAGAGGAATATTCGACCAGATTTGTGGCCTGTTGAAAAATCTGGTGCGGGTGGTACTAAGACTTATCTGCCTCCAGCGTGTTACACAATGTCAAGAAAGGAGAAGAAGCAGTTTTGTGAGTGCTTACATGGAATTAAGGTTCCCTCGGGATATTCGTCGAATGTAAAGCGCCTAGTATCTCTCTCGGACCTTAGGTTGGTTGGTATGAAGTCTCATGATTGCCATGTAATGATTAATGTGTTTTTGCCAATTGCACTTCGTGGGATATTGCCGAAACACGTGAGACATGTTATAACAAAACTTTGTGTGTTTTTCAATTCTATATGTGCTAAAGTGATTGATCCGGAGAAATTAGATTCTTTGCACAATGATATTGTTGAAACTTTGTGTCGATTTGAAATGTACTTTCCACCATCTTTCTTTGATATTATGGTGCACTTAATTGTCCATTTAGTTCGAGAAATCAAGTTATGTGGTCCGGTGTTCTTAAGATGGATGTATCCTTTTGAGAGATTTTTTGGGCATTTAAAGGACAAAACAAAGAATCGGGCAAGGCCGGAGGGTAGTATCATTCGGGGAGTCCTTGAGGAAGAGATATCTCAATATGTAGCTGAATTCTTAACAAGGCTTGAGCAAATAGGTCTTCTAAAATCTCGTCATGCAGGGAGGCTTGAAGGGCATGGGGTAATTGGTAAAAATGTGATCTCGCCTCCATCTGAAAGGAAGAATAAGGCACATCTTTGTGTGTTGCAGCATCTTACCGAGGTCAATCCTTACATAGATAAGCATTTGCTAGAATTGCAACAAAAGAATCCTAAGTTGAAGGAAAGAGCGTTGATGCAAGAACATAATCGCACATTTGTTGATTGGTTTAAGAAGGAAGTAGCCGAGGAAATGAAAAAAATCTAGATGTTTCTGAAATGGTCCAGTGGTTAGCTCGAGGTCCTCGACTATGTGTTCTGTCTTATGAAGGGTATGATATCAATGGGTTCACATTCTACACTAGAAGACAAGATGAAAAGAGTGTGGTGCAGAATAGTGGAGTGAAGCATGTTGCAGCATCTAGGGTCTATGCAAGCGCCAAGGATAGAAGACCGGTTGATGCGACACAATCATATTATGGTGTTATCGAAGAAATATGGGAGCTTGATTACAACAAATTTACGATCCCTGTATTCCGGTGCAAGTGGGCCAACAACCATAATGGGGTGAAACAAGATGAAATTTTTCCTGGTTTAACATTGGTTAACTTTGATCGATTAAGTGATAGTGACGAGCCATTTATTCTAGCATCACAAGCTAAGCAAATTTTCTATGTGGTAGACAATGTTGATCCTATATGGCGTGCAGTTGCCCAAGGCAAGAGAAATATTCTGGGTATTGATGATGTTGTGGATGAAGATGAGTATGACAAGTACGATGAAACACCCCTGTTACCAACGGCTGTTCAACCGTTACCGGAGGAGGAAGATGCAAATAATACTAATCATATGCGTACAGATCATAGGGAAGGAATTGGGGTTGTAAACCGTAAATGAATAAGATGAGTTGGCTTCTGGGAATAGGTAATTCTAGCTAACTGAATATCAGATTAAATGTATCTTTTCTAGCATTTAGGAAGGTGTAGTTTGTACTTCCACATCTTTAATTCTTATTTTATACTTCCATTGTGTTCATGATTATACTTTTCTAGCTTTCTTTAATTCTTACTGTACTTCCACATCTTACTTTTGTTCCTGACCAAAGTTTTCTAACTTTCTGTGCAGATGACTTGAGATCCCCGAGTCAGAAATTTTCAGAAGCTTTCGGTGATTTGTGTCTTTTCAGAAGTTCTCAGAATCGGAAAATAAAGCACGTATTTACTTTTGGTGAGTTGTGCGTTTTCTCCTAGTGTTGCGCTAATTAACATGTCTCCTAATCTTGAGCTAGAATGACCTAAATCAAAACGAGCGGGCTTAAATTGACCTTAGTTGAATAAATTGACCTTAGTTGACTAAATTAGCATAAATATGAACCATAACTACCAAACAAGTCTCAAATGGCATAAATTGATTGGATTGAGTCTAGGTAAGTTAAAACTAATCATATTAATCATTTAAAAGGATTAAAATGAGTGTTTAGGTTCTTTAGTTCAAAGTTGGGAGCGGAAATGTCATTTTAGCTCTATATATGACATATAACGACCCAACGAGCCATAAATGTGCATGAATAGGTTCGAATGAGTTTTAGAAACTTAAAACTATGCATATTAGTCATGTAATAAGAATAAAATGAGTCATTAGGTTCTTTAGTTCAAAGTTGGGAGCGAAAATGTAATTTTAGCTCTATATATGACCTATAACGACCCAACGAGCCATAAATGTGCATAAATAGGTTGGAATGAGTTTTAGAAACTTAAAACTATGCATATTAGTCATGTAATAGGATTAAAATGAGTGTTTAGGTTCTTTAGTTCAAAGTTGGGAGCGAAAATGTCATTTTAGCTCTATATATGACCTTTAACGACCCAACGAGCCTTAAATGTGCATAAATAGGTTGGAATGAGTTTTAGAAACTTAAAACTATGCATATTAGTCATGCAATAGGATTAAAATGAGTGTTTAGGTTCTTTAGTTCAAAGTTGGGAGCGGAAATGTCATTTTAGCTCTATATATGACCTTTAACGACCCAACGAGCCTTAAATGTGCATAAATAGGTTGGAATGAGTTTTAGAAACTTAAAACTATGCATATTAGTCATGTAATAGGATTAAAATGAGTGTTTAGGTTCTTTAGTTCAAAGTTGGGAGCGGAAATGTCATTTTAGCTCTATATATGACCTATAACGACCCAACGAGCCTTAAATGTGCATAAATAGGTTGGAATGAGTTTTAGAAACTTAAAACTATGCATATTAGTCATGTAATAGGATTAAAATGAGTGTTTAGGTTCTTTAGTTCAAAGTTGGGAGCGGAAATGTCATTTTAGCTCTATATATGACCTTTAACGACCCAACGAGCCTTAAATGTGCATAAATAGGTTGGAATGAGTTTTAGAAACTTAAAACTATGCATATTAGTCATGTAATAGGATTAAAATGAGTGTTTAGGTTCTTTAGTTCAAAGTTGGGAGCGGAAATGTCATTTTAGCTCTATATATGACCTATAACGACCCAACGAGCCTTAAATGTGCATAAATAGGTTGGAATGAGTTTTAGAAACTTAAAACTATGCATATTAGTCATGTAATAGGATTAAAATGAGTGTTTAGGTTCTTTAGTTCAAAGTTGGGAGCGGAAATGTCATTTTAGCTCTATATATGACCTTTAACGACCCAACGAGCCTTAAATGTGCACAAATAGGTTGGAATGAGTTTTAGAAACTTAAAACTATGCATATTAGTCATGTAATAGGATTAAAATGAGTGTTTAGGTTCTTTAGTTCAAAGTTGGGAGCGGAAATGTCATTTTAGCTCTATATATGACCTTTAACGACCCAACGAGCCTTAAATGTGCACAAATAGGTTGGAATGAGTTTTAGAAACTTAAAACTATGCATATTAGTCATGTAATAGGATTAAAATGAGTGTTTAGGGTTCTTTAGTTCAAAGTTGGGAGCGGAAATGTCATTTTAGCTCTATATATGACCTATAACGACCCAACGAGCCTTAAATGTGCATAAATAGGTTGGAATGAGTTTTAGAAACTTAAAACTATGCATATTAGTCATATAATAGGATTAAAATGAGTGTTTAGGTTCTTTAGTTCAAAGTTGGGAGCGGAAATGTCATTTTAGCTCTACATATGACCTATAATGACCCAACGAGCCTTAAATGTGCATAAATAGGTTGGAATGAGTTTTAGAAACTTAAAACTATGCATATTAGTCATGTAATAGGATTAAAATGAGTGTTTAGGTTTGTTAGTTCAAAGTTGGGAGCGAAAATGTCTTATTTTAGCATAAATATGAACCATAACGACCAAACAAGTCTCAAATGGCATAAATTGATTGGATTGAGTCTAGGAAAGTTAAAACTAATCATATTAATCATTTAAAAGGATTAAAATGAGTGTTTAGGTTTGTTAGTTCAAAGTTGGGAGCGAAAGTGTCATATTAGCCTAAAAATGAGTTCTTAGGTTCTTTAGTTCATAGTTGGGAGCAAAAATGCCTCATTTTATCATAAATATGAACCACAACGACCAAACAAGTCTCTAATGTGAATAAATAGATCGGATCGAGTCTTGGAAAGTTAAAATTAATCATATTAATCATTTAAAAGGTTAAAATGAGTCCTTATGTTCGTTAGTTCATAGTTGGGAGCGAAAATGCCTCATTTTAGCATAAGTGGTGTTTTCTAGACTTATCTCATATGAGTATATGATTTCATGATATAAGAGAAGTGAGATTGTCAGATTTCCTCATTAAGTTTCTTAATCATTGTTGCTTGAGTTTAAGTGAAACTCAATTACATAATTTCATTTTACGATCTAACTTACATACTACTCCGTACTATACTAGATTAATAGAACTTGTTTATAGAATGAGTTAGCTGCCCTGCATTCTCATATTGCCTCAACAAACACACCAAGAATGACAAAGAACATTGCAGATCAGATCAGCACAGATCAATGCAGATCAGATGAGGGTAGCACTGATCTGTGTTGATCTGTTCTGCACTGATCTGTGCTGATCTGATCTGCACAGATCAGTGCAGATCAGATCAGCACTGATCTGTGCTGATCTGTTCTGCAGATCTGATCAGTGCAGAACAGATCAACACAGATCAGTGCTGATCTGATCTGCACTGATTTGTGCAGATCAGATCAGCACAGATCAGTGCAGAACAGATCAGCACAGAGCAGTGCTGATCTGATCAGCACTGATCTATGCTGATCAGATCTGCACAGATCAGTGCATTCCACATATATAATTTTTCATGCTTGTTGGCTTGTTGCTGCTATAGAGTTCAAATTCTTTGATATGATTTGATTCTTTGAAGGCCGGAGCATGTGTCAACTTAGTATTCTATCAATTGTTCAATTACATTGTAAAGCGATGTTTTGGTCCCTAACAAAAAGCGGAGAGGAATAAAAAGAGGGAAAAGGGGTGAAATGGATCAAGGAAGGGATGTGAAGGTTGGTTTTTCTGGTGATGTATCCATGGTGGGTGGAAGTGAGAGTTGCTTTAGTGGTGACTAGTGAGGTGACGGTGATAGTGGTGGTGAGGTGATGGTGGGGTGGGGTGGATTGATTTGGGATGATGGTGGTGACCATTGAGTCATTGACCAATGAGAGACTGATAGAAATTTGGGGGAATCCAAGTCCAGGGGGAAGTCTGGGGAACCAAACAGCCCCTAAATTTCTTTCTCTCTATGCTGTTCTTATTGATTTTCCATTATGTTGAGCTTTGACATATTTACACTTAAATTTCTCGTTCATTCTTCAATTAGTGCCATCTCTTTTGCATGATCCCCTTTGCACAAACTAGAGACTTAAAATTGGTGGGGAGTGGTACTGTTAGTTGCTGTTGTTTCAAAATTGACCTTGATTTATCTCTTCTGACTGCCATAAAACTAGCATCTGCAAATCCTTGATGAAATTTTATTAACCAAATATTTGGTTAAAATAGTGTCAATTGTTCCTCTATGGTTTCACTTTAAAAAAATGGACTTACCTGACTACCTGTCTCAAGCTGCAGATGCAACAATCATATTGTTATAATTCGAACAAAATCAACAAGGGGGGAACATTGCAGATCAGGTCAGCACAGATCAGTGCAGATCAGATCAGCACTGATCTGTGCTGATCTGTTCTGCACTGATCTGTGCTGATCTGTTCTGCACTGATCTGTGCTGATCTGTTTTGCACTGATCTGTGCTGATCAGATCAGCACTGATCTGTGCTGATCTGATCTGCACTGATTAGTGCAGATCAGATCAGCACAGATCAGTGCTGATCAGATCAGTGCAGAACAGATCAGTGCAGATATCACAGATCAGATCAGCACTGATCAGTGCAGATCTGATCAGCACTGATCTGTGCTGATCTGTGCTGATCTGATCAGTGCAGATCAGTGCTGATCTGATCTGCACTGATCAGTGCTGATCTGATCTGTGATATCTGCACTGATCTGATATCCTTCTGTATGCTAGAGCACTGATTTGCTGTTGCGCGCACATTTTGTAACCACTCTTCTGTATGTTTTACTTGATGCAAGAACAACATAGGTACGATGAATGAAAACCAAATTGTTGTTAGGCATGAATCAGAAGGTGGCAAGACTCCCACAACGCGTGACGAATCACAAGATGTTAGTACGATTACAAAGACCATTAAAGGCCGTGGTCCGTCAAAAGGTGTTAAAGTCGCTAAGCCTATGTTCCTTGAGTATAATGTATATAATGTCCCCGATGGACAATGGTCTCATGAATACGGGAAGCAAGTTGGGAGTTGTGCTACTAGAATTAATATTAACGTCCCATTATATCCAAAGGTAGATGAGCAAATCAAGAAGGGGTTTTGGGAGGAGACTAAGGTAAGCATTGGATATTAACTTGATTTGTATATTTTAGGGATTATTTAATTTGATTTAAATACTATTTTTATAATCTAACTTTTTTTAATTATTAACAGCTTATGTTCCACATTACTGATGATTCTAATCATTCGAGGGAGAAATATTTTCATTCTTGTGTGGCGAAACGATTTAGTTGTTTCAAGAGCAAGTTGGTGCGCCGATGGATAACTATGAAGGAAAAGAAGCCAAAAAATCAAACAAACAAGATGCCTTGGGATGTCTACAACCATATCACAGAGGATGATTGGAAGACTTTTGTTAAACATTATTTCCTGCCAGAGTCATTGGTAATGATAATATTTCTTTAACTTGTCCTTAAAGAGTTTTTCATGTAGCAAACTGACATTGGTTCTAGGACAAAAAGTTATCAGAAAAAACATTTATTTCCATCTTTTTATGTTGTCTTTGACAGCTTCGTAGTGAAAAGGCGAGGAAAAGTGCATCATGCAACAAGAACCCACATCGCACCGGCCAAAAGGGTTATAATAGAAAGCGACTAGATTGGATAAAGGATGGACGACTTCCACCAGATGCAGCTTTACCTATCTCGAGTAGCTCCTCGGTGAACTCATCAGTGACCTCAAATGTTAATAGAGTTAGAAAATACAGATCAAAGGAGTGGATTTTGGCCCATCAAGTACAAAATAAAGAGGGAAAGTGGGAAATTGACCCGAACGATACAGAAGTTGTTGAAATCGCAACAAAAGCTGTAAGTAGCGATAATTAATTAATATTTACTTGCTTTGATTAGAGAATATATAGTAATTTTACTTTCCTAATTGGCAGTTAGAGTACATCGCAGAAGAGGAAAAAGGAAATCTTTCTTTCGAACAGGGTGAGGATGCCCTCACTAAAGCTATAGGGAAAAAAGATCATCGTGGGCGTGTCAAGGGAACAGGTGGCATGGTTGGTATCAAAAAGGCTTTCGGTCCGTGTATTCGACATAGTAGAAGTGACCATGGTGAAGCTTCATCAGAAAATTACGAATCAATCAGAGCTTCTGTGAAAAAGGAGTTTGAAGGTGAATTAGAGAAAATGGTAGAGAAGAGGGTGGCAGAGGCCCTCCAAAAGCAACTAAGCACCTTGTTAAAAACAGGACAACTAAACTCCATTTCTACCCCGATACCTGATGACCTCCACTTAAATGATTCTGCCAGAGTTGACCTTGATGTTAGTGCTACAAGAACCACTCGTCACATCTTAGTGCCGCAACCACGCGAGCTAAAGGTACGACGTAGTCACTCTTTTTTAACATAGTTGCTTGATCCTTTTATGTTTTTAGTTGACATTTACTTAATAATCTGTATCACTTACAAAGTTGCATTGAAACCTTTGTTTATGAAGGAAAGGACTCCATGTCGTCTTGCCCTTGAGGAGAAAGTTTCAGGCAACAACATTGTCGTGGCGGATGGTATGGTACAACCCTCAGATGGTGCATTGCCCCAACATTTTACATCGATGAAGCCTGGTCACTATAAAGTCCAAGTTGATTTTGTTTACGACGGACATGTTGATGATATTCTTCCGGTACCTACGAGAGATGGTTTCACTAACTTAGGCGGTGCTCTGGGTAGTTTTGTGCAATGGCCCATACACTTAGTGATTTTCGAAGACGGCGAGGTATATATGTTTTATTGTTTAGAATGTATATGTTCACGCAAGCACATTCGACATCTTACCTACTCTTGTTTTTGTTGAATTTTAAAGGATTGTATTTCACCTCCTAAAAAGAAGTCCAAGTCTAATGTTTCTAAAGAGAGGGATGGTAGCTCCAAGAAAAAGACAACGGTGTTGGCGGCCCAAAAGAAGACAACAGACTTACACTCCAAGGTAAACCCTCTAAAACTCATTCGAACCTAAAATGACATTTTCGCTCCCAACTTTGAACTAAAGAACCTAAGGACTCATTTGATTCTTATTACACGACTAATATGCATAGTTTTAAGTTTCTAAAACTCATTCGAACCTAATTATGCACATTTAAGGCTCGTTGGGTCGTTATAGGTCATATATTAACCTAAAATGACATTTTCGCTCCCAACTTTGAACTAAAGAACCTAAGGACTCATTTGATTCTTATTACACGACTAATATGCATAGTTTTAAGTTTCTAAAACTCATTCGAACCTATTTATGCACATTTAAGGCTCGTTGGGTCGTTATAGGTCATATATTGAGCTAAAATGACATTTTCGCTCCCAAATTTGAACTAAAGAACCTAAGGACTCATTTGATTCTTATTACATGACTAATATGCATAGTTCTAAGTTTCTAAAACTCATTCGAACCTATTTATGCACATTTAAGGCTCGTTGGGTCGTTAAAGGTCATATATAGAGCTAAAATGACATTTCCGCTCCCAACTTTGAACTAAAGAACCTAAACACTCATTTTAATCCTATTACATGACTAATATGCATAGTTTTAAGTTTCTAAAACTCATTCCAACCTATTTATGCACATTTAAGGCTCGTTGGGTCGTTAAAGGTCATATATAGAGCTAAAATGACATTTTCGCTCCCAACTTTGAACTAAAGAACCTAAACACTCATTTTAATCCTATTACATGACTAATATGCATAGTTTTAAGTTTCTAAAACTCATTCCAACCTATTTATGCACATTTATGGCTCGTTGGGTCGTTATAGGTCATATATAGAACTAAAATGACATTTTCGCTCCCAACTTTGAACTAAAGAACCTAATGACTCATTTTATTCTTATTACATGACTAATATGCATAGTTTTAAGTTTCTAAAACTCATTCGAACCTATTCATGCACATTTAAGGCTCTTTGGGTCGTTATATGTCATATATAGAGCTAAAATGACATTTTCGCTCCCAACTTTGAACTAAAGAACCTAAGGACTCATTTGATTCTTATTACACGACTAATATGCATAGTTTTAAGTTTCTAAAACTCATTCGAACCTAATTATGCACATTTAAGGCTCGTTGGGTCGTTATAGGTCATATATTAACCTAAAATGACATTTTCGCTCCCAACTTTGAACTAAAGAACCTAAGGACTCATTTGATTCTTATTACACGACTAATATGCATAGTTTTAAGTTTCTAAAACTCATTCGAACCTAATTATGCACATTTAAGGCTCGTTGGGTCGTTATAGGTCATATATTAACCTAAAATGACATTTTCGCTCCCAACTTTGAACTAAAGAACCTAAGGACTCATTTGATTCTTATTACATGACTAATATGCATAGTTTTAAGTTTCTAAAACTCATTCGAACCTATTTATGCACATTTAAGGCTCGTTGGGTCGTTATAGGTCATATATTGAGCTAAAATGACATTTTCGCTCCCAAATTTGAACTAAAGAACCTAATGACTCATTTTATTCTTATTACATGACTAATATGCATAGTTTTAAGTTTCTAAAACTCATTCGAACCTATTCATGCACATTTATGGCTCGTTGGGTCGTTATATGTCATATATAGAGCTAAAATGACATTTCCGCTCCCAACTTTGAACTAAAGAACCTAAACACTCATTTTAATCCTATTACATGACTAATATGCATAGTTTTAAGTTTCTAAAACTCATTCGAACCTAATTATGCACATTTATGGCTCGTTGGGTCGTTATAGGTCATATATAGACCTAAAATGACATTTTCGCTCCCAACTTTGAACTAAAGAACCTAAGGACTCATTTGATTCTTATTACACGACTAATATGCATAGTTTTAAGTTTCTAAAACTCATTCGAACCTATTTATGCACATTTAAGGCTCGTTGGGTCGTTATAGGTCATATATTGAGCTAAAATGACATTTTCGCTCCCAAATTTGAACTAAAGAACCTAAGGACTCATTTGATTCTTATTATATGACTAATGTTAATTGACTATTGTTATAGGAATTTTCGCATCCAAAGAAGTCGAATTCTAAGCCTAAGTCCAACTTAGAGGTCGTGGGTAGTTGTGATCGTAAAACACAAGAATCAACCACCAAAAGCAAGAAAGCGGGACTTGTACACGATGCAATTCAAGGTCTTGGCCCGTCATGCAAATACTTGCAGTTTATCATGACTTCGGCGCCTGATGATATATATGATAATACTACCATCCCATTGGCGGCCTCAGTTTGGCACTCGGATTTTGATCAAGAAACATACATAACTGCGTCTGATATAGGAGAGTTCCTTCGCGGGGCGTGCTTAAACATTTCAGCGATCCATGTCTACATATTGTAATTAAATGTTTTATTGTTGTTAATAAAACTATTATTTCTTTGAAGTTTTTTCTCTTTATCGATCTTAATAGTGTAATCTTGTTTATTTTGTAGGTGTTTATTGCACAATCATGCCAAATCATTTGAAATGTCTCGGATTTCGTTCATTTGTCCCGAGATTATGTCAAGCACTAGAATCAAGGCCGACCCTGGAGCGCCAACAATGTATTTGAAAAACATTTTCCAAGCTGAAATTGAAAAGGAGAAGATGGGTAATCCTAACCTAACTAATTGGTTTTTAATCCCATATAATCAAGAGTAAGTGTGTTATATTATATAAGTTTCATATAAAATATTAATTATTATTGTTATTAAATATTTAATATATCATTTATAAATTATACAGAAATCATTGGAATTTATACGTGATGGACCTACGTAGAGGTTATGTATATATTTTCGATTCTGCTAGAGATCCACGTCGAACAGATTATGCATGGGGAATCTTGAGTTTGTAAGTTCTTTTGCTTACAAATTACATTAGTCTTTAAGAAACCTAAGCCAAAATCATATTCATGAGTACCCATGTTTCGTTAATTTTCTAGGGCATACCAAGTGTACAAGTGCAATGGTGGGCATTGTCCGAATAAAACGAGTTTTAAGTCGTGTAAACCCATTCATATAGAGGTATAACATGTTTCTTAATTAGCTTTTTGCTTTGTTTTTATTAATTATTGGCCTTGCAAGATAAAGTATTATGTTTCTTAATCAGTGTGCTCAACAAATCGGCGGAACTGAGTGTGGCTATTACGTTATGAAGTTCATGTTAGAGATAGTCACGTTACAACATGACTATGAAGGCCGGCTAGATGAGGTAATTAAGTACCTAATTGATTCGTATTCTAGACTATTAATACATTGTCATTAGTTGCTTGAATGTTAAAATGTGACATTTCATTTGCATTTAATCGATCTAATATATGCTCCATCAATTTTTTGTTTTTGTAAGGTCTATACTCCGAGGACTGCGCCTTATGCTAGTGAGGAAATTGATGTGGTTCGTGAGCAATGGGCGAAGTTTTTTACCACCAAGTATTTATTATTGACCTGATGGCGCTTGATCGTGTTGGTTTAGATGTTATAGAACAATCTTTTATGTTAAAATGTATGCGTACGTTGAAATTGGAACGTAAATGTATTTAAATGTATCGGTATGTGCACTTTTGGTTTTGGGATATATACAAAACTCCAGTTGTTGTTTTTATATTTGTTATACAGGTTGCGTTATTCTATTATTGTTTTGACAGGTTTCTATATTTGGTGCAAGGCACTCTAGGTATCCCTAAACAAAATTAGAATTTTCCCGCCAAAAGTGCTTTTTTGCAGCGTACATATATGTTGTACGCTGCAACAAGGGAAAAAAATTTCGCAAAAATTCAGACTTGTTGTAGCGTACAAATAAATGTACGCTGCAAAAAATTGAGTAATTCAGAGTTGTTGCAGCGTACAAATAAATGTACGCTGCAAAAAGTTGGGTCTGTTGCAGCGGGCTTTTATATGTACGCTGCAACAAGTCCAAAATTTTGCCAATTTTTTGGCACTTGTTGCAGCGTACATCTAAAAGCCCGCTGCAACAAATCACTTTTTGCAGCGAACATGTACGCTGCAACAAGTTCAGACTTGTTGCAGGCCCCCCAGTTGCAGCATACGATGTACGCTGCAACAGGGGTCTAAAAGCCCGCTGCAATAAGGGTTTTTTCTACTAGTGGAGCCACTATCTTGTGAGTGGCCTGTGATCAATGTGATGCCCCACGGCATAAATGTGCTGGCGTCTCTTTTTGATGACGAGTCACTTCTTTGAGAGTAACTTGTGATTGCTAAAGTACACCTTGTCACATTGTTTTGGACGGACGTCCTTTTTAATGACGAGCCACTATCTTGTGAGTGGCCTGTGACCAATTTACTGATTCTCCTTGTGTTCTTGGTCAGCAAGTGAAGGACGCGGCGAAGGCGGCGGGAAGGACGAAGGGAACGACCCTTTCCCAGCTAAAAAAGAGGTCAGCTCCTGCCGACTCGGAGACCCCGAGCACCTTTAAGAAGCCAAAGCCCAAACCCCGGTGTCTGGTCAAGAAGGGCGAGTCGCAGGCCGCCGAGGGGGATCATCCTGCCGGTGATGAGCAGGTTGTAGACAAGCCCTCTTCGATTGTGGACTTGGTGTCCAAATCGAAGTCTAGCGGGAACCAGGCCGAGCCGGAGGACCCTCTTGCTGGAATTCCGGCCAATGTCCGCTCTCAGATCCCTGCGGAGGTGGCCCGCCGAGCTAGGTCATCGGGCGGTAAGTTTTATTCAAACTTCGTACAGACATATCGAGCCTCATCTGGCAGTTCTTCTTACTCTCCGCGTCATCCTAAGGCCGTTGTTTTTCCTATAGCTAAAGACAAAGGGAAGGAAGCAGCTGCTGCAGAGGACGAGAATATACCCTCTACTCCTCATTAATCGTCAAGGGATAGGGCGGCTATATGCCGCAAAGTGTTTAAGGCCGTCCCAGCGAAGTACGTTGCTTCTCTTCCTGGCCGTAAGACCGACGCCCAGTTTGGTGCCATCCAGGACACTCTACTCGACGTGAGTCTGTTTCTAATTTTTGTATGTGTTTGTTTTTTGCTTTTCTTTTTAGATCTTTTACTAACATGTAGCCCTTTTGCAGTTGTTCTGCCGCATGGAATTCTGCAAGGGTTGGAAGACCTGCACTGCTGAGGAGCTCAAAGCTCAAGTGGCCGAGTCCACCCACCATGGTGATTATGCGTTCAAATCAATTGAAGAGGTCCGCTTGCAGATGCAGACGACCATAGACCTTCAGGCAAAGGAGGTGCCTTCGTTACGGTCTGATAAGGCCGAGCTGCTGAAGAAGGTCTTGGCGCAGGACAAGGACATGGTGGCGATGGTCGAGGAGGCCAAGGCGGCAGCGGCGGAAATACGGACGCTTCAGGACCAGCTGCGGGAGTACCCCCAAGTCAAAGAGGCGGCTGAGGAAGCCGAGCAACTTTGGGGGGAACTGGAGACTACCAGGTCGCAGGTTTGCACCCTGCGCGAGCGTCTTCTTGAGTCCTACTATCAGGGGGAGCAGGCGGCGAAGGACGCCGTTAAGCATGCCTGGGAGAACCATATGGAGGAGTATGACCTCGCGTGGTTCCAGCGGCGCTTAGAACACAGTGCTGCTGTGTTGGCTGCTGAGCGTCTCGGCCAGCCGCCCCCTGAGTTTGTACCCTCCGATGATGAGGACGATGCGGCTGCTCCCTAATTTGCTTCCTTCTGCTTTATAAATTTTTTAATTTAAGTGTTCTCATGCCTAAGGGCAAAAACAATTACTTTATTAAGTTTTGGCGCCGTTGGCGTCTGTATCATTGTGCCTGCTGAGCACACAACTGTTAGGTTATGATACATATGACAATTCATAAATCATGCGGAAAAACCATAAAGCCAGGAAAGCATATTATTTACACATAATCATTTAGCATAGTTTAGATGCATACACTTTGTTGCGTGCCTTCCCTAGCTGCGCCCGAACCGAACAAGAACAAGTCTTTAGGACTCCAAATGTCGTCCCTCCGTAGATAGTCCACAGCACGTCCGGATCCGCCTTAAGCTTGACCAACTAGGATCGCCCTTAAGGTACTTAGAATTTTCGGCACATATAGGCAATTGTATGACTGAATTTTTGCTCTCAAAAATCACTTTGAATACTTGAATACTCGATCTAAATTATGAGCCCTTAACTCATATTTATAGACCATGGAATAAGTAATCGAATCCTACTAGGATACGAATTAATTAAATTAGAATCCTAGTAGAATTCTTATTTAATTAATTTATCTTTTAGGATTAGGAATTTTAATCATTAAACAAATCCTATACTCTTTAGGTTTCGTATGTGAACACAAACTCTACACGAGCATGACCCGCAAGCGTGTAGGCCATGCCCGCGCACAGCCCACACGGCCGCTCGGCCCACGCGAGCTACAAGCCCACGCGAGCTGCAGCAATGCTCGCAGCCCATTGCTGCGCGCGCTGCGCGCGCTGCCATGGCCTGCTGGGCCTGGCCTTGCGCTGGGCCTGGCGTGGCCTTGGCTGTTCGTGTGGCGCGCTTGGCTTGCTGGGCGATGGCCTGGCTTCGTGCTGGGCCCTCGTCCGGCAGGCCTCGTCCGATGCTTATTCGTACGATACGCTTCCGATTAAATTCCCGGTTCCGGAATTCATTTCCGATACGAACAATATTTAATATTTCCGATTCCGGAATTAATTTCCGTTTCGAACAAATATTTAATATTTCCGTTTCCGGAATTATTTTCCGATTCCGATAATATTTCCGATTCTGACAATATTTCCGTTTCCGGCAATATTTCCGATTCCGGCAATATTTCCATTTCCGATAATATTTTCCGATACGTACCATGTTTCCGTTTTCGGCAACATCTACGACTTGGATAATATTTATATTTCCGATACGATCCATATTTCCGTTTCCGGCAATATCATCGTTTCCGGAGTATTCATTTCTTGCCTGTGACGATCTCAGCTCCCACTGAAACCAAGATCCGTCGATTCCGAATATCCATAGATGGAGTATTTAATGCCATTAAATACTTGATCCGTTTACGTACTATTTGTGTGACCCTACGGGTTCAGTCAAGAGTAAGTTGTGGATTAATATAAATAACGGTTTTTTCATGAAATACCCATGAGGTTTGCAAAAACGCACCAAATACCCTCGCGTCTTTTGAATCACATAATATACCCCTATTTTTTCCCAAGTTTGCACAAAATACCCCTAAACCAACCTTCCGTTAGTCCTCCGTTAAGTCGTGTTTATAATTCACATAATACCCCTATTTATAAACTTATTGCACAATATACACCTATTTTGAAACTAAGTTGCAACAAATACCCAAACTGCTTTTAAACTGCAGAATTTGATTTCTACAAATCGTTCACCTAATTAATCAAATTAATTAACCTAAAAGTTAAACCTAAAACAGAAATAGAAGTAATAATCAAAGAAAATTGAAATGCTCAAACAACAAATCCAATAAGAAATTGATTGAATTGAATTATACTGTTGGTATACATATCGACTAGTGCATTAGTCACTGCAATACTACATCTAAATCCAGCAGCCACCATTGAGGAACGAACTCTCTTCCCAAGTGCAAGCCAACCATACTCATGAATTTACTTCATTATCTTATACGGGAAAACTAAACTGATGGTTTTGTAGTAACTGAACTTGATGCAACTGTTCGAGAAGCTGCTTTACAGGGTTTGTTGGAACTAGCACGTGCAAAACTTGATGAGACCACTGGACAGTCAATGAGTGAAGATAACAAATTGAAGCAGTTGCTAGAAGAACGTATTCAAGGCATCAGCTTGATGTCACATGAAGAGCTTGAGGCTGCCAAGGAAGAGTGGCAAACACTTGATTTCAGTTTGCCATAATCCAGGTGCACCTGGTGGGATTACTTTCAAAATTCACATTCCTCCCCTTTTCCTCCCTAACAACCACAAACCATGGCGGAAATCCACCACCCTCCACCACCACCACCACCACCCTATGACATCATCGTACTCGGCGCATCAGGCTTCACAGGTAAATACGTCCTCAAAGAATCCCTAAAATTCCTCAACTCATCCTCTTCCCCTCTCAAAACCCTTGCAATCGCCGGTCGAAACCCCACAAAACTCGCCCAATCTCTCATCTGGGCTACCCACCCGACCCAACCTCCCGACATCTCCATCCTAACCGCTGATACTTCCGACTTCTCTTCTCTTTTGAAAGTGAATTTTGAAAGTGAATTGAGGAATGTGAATTTTGAAAGTAATCCGACGAATGAACATTTCATAATTTCCGAAGTGTTCGCATTTTGAGAAACCCTAAAAAAATTTTACCAAAAATCAGTAAATTTTTTACCAAAAATCTGAAAATAATTCTCACTAACTACAAAATTGTACAGAATTAACAACAAAAAAAACAAAAGGAGAGATATTAATTACCCAAGCAGATCATAGCAATCGTCCATTAGTCCTCATCACCGTAGATTGAAATGGAGGGAGTGATGAGAAGGAACACTGAGAGAGAGAATGTGAGTGCGTAACACCGGATCACTGCCGGCGGCCAGAGAGCAGGAGGATCTACCCAGAATTACTGGGTTTCGAGTAGGTTAAAGCTTGAAGAACAGGGGAGAAGAGAGAGAAATAGAAGAATATGAGATATTTTTTTTTGAGTTTCTGTCAAAGGGAAGGTAAGTAAATGGGGGTCATAACACAATTAAGGGCAAAATAGTAAAACTCCACTAACGGTAGACTAACGCCGTTAACTGTTAGGTGCATCTCATGAACAGTACGGATAAATAGGGGTATATTATGTGAATCGAAACACGCGAGGGTATTTGGTGCGTTTTTGTAAACCTCGGGGGTATTTCATGAAACTTGAACTGAAGCGGCCTCTAGTCAGGCATTCAGCTCACTTGATCTCACTGAATTATTAACTTGTTAATTAATACTGAACCGCATTTATTAGACTTAACATTGAATGCATACTTGGACCAAGGGCATTATTTCCTTTAACAACAATTTCTCTCTTTTTTGTTTGGGCTACTTTTGCACGCCTTACAATGGGCGTTGTTCTATAAGTAGGCCGCTTCTGTTGCTTCTTCTATGTCGTGTTTATTCGTTTTTCGTACTTTGATTTTTTCCAGGGGTGCTATCAATCAATAGGTATGGTCGTCACAGTCTTTGACGAGCGTGTCTACTACGACATTGATTGACGCAAGTTAATCAATAGGTATGATTGCCGCTAGACATGCTCATCAAATGGAGTGGACGATCCAAGGACACGCACAAACAACCCTTTGTTCCACGGATATTCGTGCCGCCGCCCATTTGGGCAAACAACTTTTGCCTCATGGTCGTGTCCGCCGCGGGCACCTGAGTATGTGCTCGGCGCTTGGGTGGTCGTCATAGTCTTTGACGAGCGTGTCTACTACGACATTGATTGACACAAGTCAATCAATAGGTATGATTGCCGTTAGACATGCTCGTCAAATGGAGTGGACGATCAAGAGCACGCACAAACAACCCTTTGTTCCACGGATATTCGTGCCGCCGCCCATTTGGGCAGACAATTTTTGCCTCATAGTCGTTTCCGCAGCGGGCACCTAAGTATGTGCTCGGCGCTTGGGTGGTCGGCACAGTCTTTGACGAGCGTGTCTACTACGACATTGATTGACGCAAGTCAATCAATAGGTATGATTGCCGCTAGACATGCTCGTCAAATGGAGTGGACAATCAAATAAGGGATACGTAACACCCTTTTCAAAGAACATTTTTGCCGCATAACTTTTGAGTAAACCACCCTCGTTCCAAGGTCGTCCTTGCCGCAGGGCATTTTAGCAAACCACCTTTGTCACAAAGTTAATTTTGCCGCAGGGCTTTTTAACAAATCACTTTGGTCACAAAGTTAATTTTGCCACGGGGCTTTTGAGCAAACCAACATTGTCACAAGGTTAATTTTGCCGCAGGGCTTTTTAACAAACCACTTTTGTCACAAAGTTAATTTTGCCGCGGGGCTTTTGAGCAAACCAACATTGTCACAAGGTTAGTTTTGCTGCAGGGCTTTTTAACAAACCACCTTTGTCACAAATTTAATTTTGCCGCAGGGCTTTTGAGCAAACCAACATTGTCACAAGGTTAATTTCGCCGTTGGGCTTTTTATTACGCCATTCGTGAGCTAATGTGCCCCTAGGCGGTTTAATTACGGCATGCTTTTCCGCAGGAGTGTGAGTTGAATAGGTGATCAACCTATAACTCAGTGCTAATCTAGGCCACTTCTTAGGCCTCAAACAATTAGGCTTGTTATGTATAGGTGCTAATCTAGGCCACTTCTCAGGCCGTCATTCAATTAGGCTTTGATATTCGACTTGCGAGTAATAAATGATATGAAAGGAATAGAGCAGTATTATTTATAACTTTGCATGGCGAATTTAGCCGGTTACAAAAGTGATTGCTACCCTATTAGGACCATTAGAGGTCACCCCTTAGGCAATGGATCGTTCCAAGTAAGACAAAGCTAGCACATGTCTAGAAGAAATATTTCTTGAGGTTGTCAGCATTCCAAGTGCACAGAATAGGTTGGCCTTGCATGTTTTGAATGCGATACGTTCCATCTCTGACCTCATCATAGATCTCGTAGGGTCCTTCCCAAGTGGGCGTCAGCTTACCCTGTTCATTTGCCCGCCCTGTGGATTCCATTTTTCGAAAGACGAAATCTCCCACTTTGAGCACTCTGTTAGAGACTTTCTTGTTGTATTCTCTCGCCGTTCTTATCTTGTACAGCTGTTGCCTTAGTGCTGCATTTCCTCTAACCTCAGGCAGGAAGTCCAGGGCAGCTTTCATCATCTCCCAGTTAGCATTTTCATCATACAGCATGACCCTCAAAGTTGGTTCACACATCTCTATGGGTAAAACAGGCTCGGCACCATAGGCTAGCAAGAAGGGTGTTTGGCCGGTTGAATTCTTAGCCGTGGTACGGATCGACCACAAAACGTTTGGCAGCTCGTCAGCCCATAGACCTTTGGCTTCGTCAAGCTTCTTTTTCATCCCTTCAGAGATGCTTTTGTTAAATGCCTCAAGCTGGCCATTGGCTTGGGGACGTCCGGCTGATGCGAAACAAGTATGTACGCCGTGGTCTGCCAGCCACTCTTTCAGCTTAGGCGTCTCAAACTGACGCCCATTATCAAAGACTATAGCCTGCGGAATCCCAAAACGAGTCATGATATTCTTCCAAATGAATGCCCTTACATCAGCGGTTTTTATGTTTTTGAGCGCTTCTGCCTCCACCCATTTGGTGAAGTAATCTACGGCAACGATGACGTAAAGCCTTCCTCCAGGAGCGGCGGTAAATGGGCCTAGGAGATCCATTCCCCACTTAGAAAATGGAATTGGACTCGTGATGGGCGTCAGAACTCTTGACGGCCGATGTATTAGGTGAGTAAAGCGCTGGCATTTGTCACACTTCTTGACCAGTGAGATTGCATCATCCTTAAGAGTCGGCCAGTAATAGCCAGTTCGAAGTGCCTTTTCAGACAAGGCCCTTCCACCAATATGCGAGCTACACAATTCTTGGTGAAGGTCTTCTAGAATTTCCTGTCCTTTTTCAGGCGTCACACACCTTAACAAAGGACAAGAGTAGGCCTTTTTGTAAAGGGTGCCGTTCCACATTTCAAACCAAGAGAATTTCTTCTGAATTTTTGCCGCTTGTCTCGAGTCCTCTGGCAAGACTCCATTCATTTTGAAGTTTACTATGTCATCCATCCATGTGGAGGTCCTATCAAGGGTTTCCACCTCCATTTGCTCAATACTTTTGTGCTCTTTTACCTCCCAAAACACGTGCCGAGGAGTATCACAAGACGCAGAACTGGCCAATTTTGACAAGGCATCAACTTGGTTATTTTCCGAGCGAGGGACTTGTCTTACTTCAAAGCTTTTCAGTGGCTCTACTTCCTGAAGGACGGCCTGCATGTATTTGACCATCGTCGGATCCCTAGCTTCGTAGGTCCCATTAACTTGGCTCACAATCAATTGAAAGTCGGATAGTGCTACAATCTCCTCGGCGCCTGCCGCCTTACACATTTTTATGCCACAAACCAGGGCTTCATACTCGGCTTCATTATTTGACGCCTGAAAGTTAAATCGCATAGCATACTCAAAAGTATCTCCTTCTGGGGAGTGACAGATTATCCCAGCTCCACATCTATTCTGCGTGGACGAGCCATCTACGTACAATTTCCACACAGTCTTTGTATTCTTGGCAAAGTCAGGCCTCGTCATTTCAACAATAAAGTCGGCACATGCTTGCCCCTTGACAGCTTTCCTCGGCTCATAGGTGATATCAAAGGCATTCAGCTCTATTGCCCAATTCAGCATTCGTCCTGACGCCTCCAGCTTCGTGAAGGGCAGTTTAAGCGGTTGATCTGTATAGACCACTATTTTGTGAGCTAAGAAATAAGGACGGAGCTTTTTGCTGGCCATGAACAGGGCTAAGCCAAACTTTTCCACTGTGGGGTATCTAACTTCAGCATTTTGAAGAACATGACTGACAAAGTATACTGGCATCTTTATTCCCTCCCTCTTTGTTAGTAGAACGGCACTCAACGAGTGTTCGGACACGGCAAGATACATGCATAATTGTCTGTTGGTTCAGTGGTGATTGAGGCTGAACTTGGTAGGGAGGACCCCGTGTTCGATCCCCCACGACAACAATTGGGAGGGGACTGGAACCTATCCACTCAGAACTCGCCCCGAATCCGGATTAGCCCTAAGGGTGGACCGGGTGGTACACCAAAAAAAAAAAATAAAGTCTCTCTCTGCAAGGGGCTAACAAGACGAGGTAAGGTATGCAAGTGTTCCTTTAATTTGACCAACGCCGCCTCGGCTTCGTCCGACCATTCAAACTTAGCCTTCTTTTTGATTGCCCTAAAAAAGTAGTGACACTTGTCTCCGGCCCTAGAAAGGAATCTGCCCAGGGCGGCCAAGCAACCTGTGAGCCGCTGGACCTCTTTTACTATCTTTGGTGAGCTCATATCAATTACTGCCTGGATCTTTTATGGGTTGGCTTCAATTCCTCTTTCATCAATCAAGAAACCTAAGAATTTGCCTGACGTCACCCCAAACACACACTTCTTAGGATTCAATCTTATGTTGTAAGCTCGAATAGTCTCAAATGTCTCCCTAAGATCAGTTATGTGTGCCGTCCGGAGCTTACTTTTCACGATCATATCATCAATATAAGCTTCAATATTTCTGCCGAGCTGCTTGTTGAACACAGTGTTAATAAGACGCTGAAAGGTGGCCGGTGCACTCTTTAATCCAAACGGCATCACTTTGTAGCAGTAAAGGCCTTGTTCAGTAACAAATGACGTTTTTTCCTGGTCGTCAGGCCACAACGGGATCTGATGAAACCCTGAGTATGCATCCATGAAGCTCATCATAGCATGCCCCGCCGTAGAGTCGACAAGCCGGTCAATCTTAGGCAATGGGAAACTGTCCTTGGGACATTCCTTATTGAGGTTGGTGTAGTCAACACACATTCTCCAGGTGCCGTTTGGTTTGTTGACGAGGACCACATTAGCAACCCAGTCGGGGTACTGACTAGGCCTGACGAACCCTGCATCCATCAACTTCTGTATTTCCGCCGCTGCCGCCTGATTTCTATCTTCCCCATGGTTCCTTTTCTTCTGACGAACCGGTTTAAAGTTTGGGTCCACATTCAGCTTATGGACGGCCACAACAGGGTCAATACCCGACATTTCTTCCACTGTGAAAGCAAAGATATCTTCAAATTCTCTCAGTAGGTGGACCAACTCTGCCGCCAGCGGGTCGTCAGGAGGAATCCCGATGGGCAATACTCTGTCAGGTTTATCTGTGTTTAATACCACATTGAAATGGGCCCCAACAGGCTCTGGTCGTCTCTCTTCCATGTGCCTTGTTGAGATAGTTAATGTTTCTTTGACGACTTTGGGTTGTGTGTCGCCACATTTTCGTTTGTTTCCCACCGTGTCTTTCTCTTCACCTGACCCCCACGCTTCCGGACTCAAGGTTGTTAAATAGCAGTCTCTAGCTTGTTGCTGATCACCATGTATGGTGCTGACGCTCCCATCATCACATACAAACTTAAGAAGCATCAGGTGGGTCACGATAACAGCCTTTGCCCTATTCAAGGTGGGACGCCCCAAGATGATATTATATGCCGTCAGGTCTTTCACTATGAGGAAACAGACGTCCATTTGTCGAAATTCTTTTTTATTTACCATCCGCAGGGGAAGAGCAATGATGCCGACTGGATGGATGATACTACCTCCGAAACCTATGATGGGGTAGTGGATTTTCTCAATCTTTGAGGAATCATGTTGCAACCGATTTAAGCACTCAAGACTGATTATGTGTGACGAGCTCCCGGTATCAACCAGGATACGCCTAACCCTCAGGTTGGCAACCTTCAACTCAATTACCAAGGGATCATCATGTGGGGTGGCTATTTCTCCACGGTCGGCCTCGCCGATTTCTACTTTTGGGAACGGGTCGGCTGTGGCCTTGCCTGATAGCATCACTTGTCCCAGCCGCTTGGCATAATCTTTCTGACCCCTCATGGTCGGTCCACCGGCGGCCAATCCTCCTGAGATGACTGCCACACACTCTGGGTCGGTACGGTTACCATCCTCTTCTGAGGGAGGTGATTTGTTCTTTTTGTAGAACGGTTTGCCAGTACCTCCCGTATTTCTGCTAATATAACTCTTTAGGAATCCCTTAGCGGCTAGGCCGTCCAGTGCCCTTTTTAGGCTTTTACATTCGTTGGTGTAATATCCAATGTCACTATGGAAGTGACAGTACAGCTTGGGATCCCTGCTTTCTAGTGGCGGCTTCATGGGGAATGGACGATCAATCTCATACTTGGACCCAGCGTCCATCAGAATTGTGTACATGTCTGTGTTATACTCAAAGCGCTCTCGGTCATAAGCTCTGGACCTCTTCTGGCCTGCCGCCCCGGGAGCCCTGTCCGACTCTTTTGCAATAGCCCACGTCCCGTTAGGCCGACTCTTCTTCTCAAATTTTTCCTTTTTTGCCGCCGGCTCAGTGGTATCACTTCCCCTGGGATCTTTTGGGACGCTGCAAATTTCTGTTGCGTGAATGAAGGCCTCGGCCTCATCTAATGTAATATCCCATATTTCACTAAGGAAAATACTATATACAACCTTAGATTTATATCCTTAGTCATATAATAATATAGATTTATAATATATAATAGTATAATTTATAAACTTAGCTTTTACTTTGTGGAATATTTTTATAACACTAACTATCTAAGTAGTACTTTTATAACACTAACTAGCTAGAAAGTAAACTCTAAACAACTTTGCACTGATGAGTCTTAGCCTATTATACGTTGGTTCTAGCTATAGCCTTAGCCCTAACTTATACTTTTGTTAATATCCACGTATAGTTCTACCAATCAATAAATAAATAAATCATATAGTAAACAATATCATCATCCTCGTCAATTGTAGCGTCCTACCCGTATCGAGCAAAAATCTAGGAGGAATATACCTCTAAGCACAATATCCTAACTAATTTACCATGATTGTAGGATTTCGTAGTCAACCCGTATCTTAACCGTAAAATCTCACCCTTATCTCATTAGAATCTTTAACCACTCAAATTGATAACCCTAGTGTGCCCTCTCTATAAATACCGACTCATGCCTCATAACTCAAGTTTTTGCAACCCCTCAAGCACTCGTGAAAACAAAAACCAGAGAAAACAAAAGTCAATTGCCGAGATTGGTTCCCATCTACTTTCGGCTTCACCGAAATACCATCAAACAACTTCCGAAACCACCGCGAAAAACATCGTCTCATAGTTTGCAGTACCCTCTTCGCATCCGGTTTGTAAATTCTGAAAACCGTCAGTAAACGGAGGTAATGTGACCTTTTGAAATCAACCTTGTTCTTCCGTATTACTTCTATTTTGGTGTAACAGGTTGATGTTCTTTTAACGGCCTTCAACCTCTTGTTTTAATGATTAATGCTCTTCTTTGAGAACCCATGTGCAACAAACTACTAATCAACTTCTCCTATTTGATCCACTTAAGATTAAGGACTTAATATTATAAGTTAAACTACTACCTTAAATACACGCATAGAATATAATGGTAATATGAGTTTAATGAGTATGTTTCTATACCTCATTCGAGAACATATACGATTACTTTCACTACACTAACTCTAATTAATTATTAATAAAGCCTTCGAACCACTTCTTACGTATATTGACATCGACTATTTTACGCTGTTTATAGAGTAGGTAGATCGTGAGGATACCCACTAGTGTTCTTGTTCGTGTGCGTAATTTGTTAAGCTAAACTTAATAAGGTAAGTTACTATGTTCACTGTTTTGCCAAACCCTGTAAAAATTGGATTTTGACGTGCGTATGTGACGTCCGTATATGTATTATGATTTTGGTGAAAAATATATTGCGCCGTCTTCCAACTATGTGGGTTCTCTGCCTTTGGTGATTGATTATTCATGACGTATTTCACCTTGGATATATAGTGCCAACTAATAACCAAAGCTCAACAATACCAATATTTGAGTATCTGACGTACATGTATCATGTATAGTAATTCTCTATATCACAGGGATTGTAATGTGAAACAATGAGAAGCAATATAGTTGATCACATATAGTTAACTTGTTAATAATGAAAGCCGAGATGCTTTTAAATGATTTCGTGCAATATAGCTCAATGTTAGATCTTTTCGTGTATTATATGGCCACGAGTAACCCCTTTAACAATAACCATTTACAGTGAAATACACTTGGTTGGTAAGGCATCTTAGGTAGGATCCCCTAAGGTGGTGAACATATTGGTGGTACGACACAATGTGTCTTAATATTTTGGTCGAAGCTAACTAGCACGACCTAGGCTTAATCTACTCCTTTGAGTTAAAACACTCACTGGGGGGTGTGCACACTTAAGGACTAAGACCTATTTTGGTGGTTACATCCATTAGGGTGGTAGTCTCGAACTACAATTATGGTGGAATTATCTTGTTCTCTTACCTCTAAGTAATTAATTAACTGTTAATTATGGACTGAGTGCGTGTGCTTGTTACGTGCTATTTGTGCATGAAATGTTTTTAAGATAAAATGTTTTCCAAAGTAAGAAAAAGGTTTTCGAAAATGTTTTACAGGGTGAAGTAGTACTTACTCAATTTCCACTGATTTGTGGTTTCCCTTCTGTATATGTTTTTCCAATTTACAGGTATGCGTGGCACGTCCTGAGCGACCGTTTCACAACAACTAGTAGCAAGTTATTAATAACGTAAATCACCTAAAGACAATCAGTTGGGTTTTATTTAATTCAGTTTGTAACTATATTTTGGGTAGTTGGTTTAAGTTATTTAATTATGACAATGTTGGTTTATTTATAAAGGTTGGATTATTGATGGATAATATAGCCTTACATTTGGGTTGTAACCTAAATGTGGCGGTAATACCCTTAATTTATTATTTTATGCTTCCGCTATAAGACCTAAACAGGTATGGAAATTGGGGGTGTTACATCTAACACCTCTGCCATGGTTCGCACACTTTTCTTTACCAGATCAAACTTGAACAAGCCCTTCTTAAGCCCTCGAATAAAGTTATCAAATGCCACACCATCCGGCAAATCTGGGATTTGCCCCGCCTCCAAGTTGAATCTTTTTACATAGCTTCTCAGAGACTCGTCTTTCCCTTGCTGAATTCGACTCAAGTGCATGCTCGTCTTCTTCTCTTCTTTGTGAGCCATGAACCGAGTGGAAAACAATAACTCAAGCTCCGAAAAAGAGCGAATGGTTCCAGCTGGGAGCCTCTCAAACCACTTAGACGCTACCCCTTTCAGTGTTCCTGGAAAGTACTTACACCAAGTTGAGTCGGTTGTTCCTTGAACATACATGTGATGTCTGTAAACTAAGAGATGCATGTCTGGGTCCGTAGTCCCATCATAGGCATCAATGTTGGGCGGCTTGACCTTGGGCTCCTTTGGTGCTCTCATAATGGTGTCTGCAAAAGGGGTGGTGTGTCCTAGGGCCATGTTGGACACCCCCTCCTAAATGTGATACACAGGATCCTGGAGCCTTGAGTATGGCTCCCGTCGAGAAGACTCGCGACGACGAGTTTGAAATATGGAACGAGTGACACCCTGGCGCGCTTGGCTCAAGTGTGTGTAAGTGGCATGAGGTAGAGGTCTATCCGGAATGACGGGGGTGGATCCCGTATATGAAATTTCGGACTAAGAGTCTGGTACTTGCTCGGCTTGCGGCTGTTCACGTCCTCGAGACGATTCGCCGACCAGCCGCTGAGGCAGCCGGCGCGGTAGGTAAGACATTGTCTGATTGGGCTGATTTGCTGGCGGCCGCCTCCTTAGGTCCTCGCCTGTCTGCCTGGTCCAGACGTTCGGGGGACGCAAAGAAAGTGTTGGCCTATTGCTTGCCGGTCCCTCATGATTTGCAGCAGCAGCATTGGTGTAAATCAGCATGCTCTTCTGCACCTCAGCATTAACTGTCTTGCCCATATCAGCTTGGAACTCGGCCAAAATAGCCCGAACAGCACCCACAGAGACGGGCATATCTGGGTTCTCCTCTATTACGGTATCTGCCCGAGGATCCAGGTGTCCACCTGGAGGGGTGCGATTGTCCTGGTCGTCCTCTTCACTGAGCACCTCTACCTCGACGGCGTGACGAGGTGTGTGCCCTGCCGCAAAGACCCGGGCGGCCTCTCCGGTGATTCTCGGGGCCGGCGTCTGATGCTCAGCCGGTATTTCTCTTTCCAGGGGTGGCCGCTCCACTCGCTTAGGCCGCCCAGTATCATTGTCCTGTCGTTGATCTTCCATGCTACCGTACCTCCCCACAGACGGCGCCAAATGTTGTGAGGTTTTTCCGGTGAGATAACCTGGAGGTTTTCTGGTAACTGAGATCTTCGCAAGAATGTATTTTTATAGAGAGAGAAAGTAGAGAGAAGGCAGAACAGTAATTGTTCTTGATTATATTGATTGTGACCCCTTTTTCTAGGGAAATGGGGTTATTTATAGTACTAGGTTTTTGTAGGAATGACCTAACATTCTCTTCACCTGATTGGCTAAGCTATGGGAGGAGGACACATGTCCTTCCCTTTTACAATTTCCTGGCCTTTTAGACATAAGTGGGCTATTTGGGCCTTTGTGGCCATTGTAGAGTACTGATTACATGTGCCCATTAGGTTTAGATACATTATATGTAATTAGACGTACATAATACAAATACGTATACCCTAGAGATACATGGACTGACACTTATTCTACAGAATAGACGTCGTATGGTCTTTGCTTACGGGGCGCAATACGGGACACGTGTCACATCCTTATTGGTACACGATGGTACGGTAATTTTGCCCACAACAGGATCCTAATTAAATTATCAATTAATTATGAAAATCAAAACGAATTTTAAATTATTTGAAATTCAACAAATTAATTATAATTACAAATTAGGTTGTATAATTAACAAAATTAGACCTTAAAATTTTTAAACATATACAGTAGGTAAATCATAAATTTAAGATTTACATACAAGATTCGCAAATATTTAATTTAACATCATAAAAATTACAAATTTTGCATTCGAAAAACTAAAACCTCCGAAAAGTGATAGTCAGGCTTCGAATTTGGGAATTTTGGGTTCGGCATCAAACCTCTAATTTTTGTCAAAATCTAAAACGTCCTTTACATGCGAAAATCACTATAAAAACATAAAATTTCGACCATTTTTGACAAAACTGCCGAAAATCCTGCGAACATATAATTCAAATAATCGCACGAATTTGCAATTAATTACAATCACAAAATTAATCACCCCTTTAATTCATTGCAAATTTATAAAATTTAATCCATGTTATCTATAATTGATTATGGAATTAATTAGAGGCTCGTGATACCACTGTAAGGTTATGAATAATACAAATAATATAATTCATGCGGAAAAACGATAAAGCCAGGAGTCCAAATTAATTGCCACATAGTCAATTAGCATAATTTAGGTTACATACAATGTGATGCGTGCCCTCCCTAGCTACTCCCGAACCGAACAAGAACAAGTCTTTAGCTCTCCAAGTCTCGCCCCTCCGTAGAAAATCCACAGCACGTTCGGATCCGCCTTATATTCACTCCAGGTAATTGTTTTATTTTACTGCAATTTTAGGTTTTTTCCTTTAATTTTTCTAGGACCGACACCCTTTGAGATGAATTCGGGTCCCTTTGTTTGTTCCAGGTGAATTTGGTTTGTGTTTATTTGATTTTATCTCTTCAATTTGTCGAGTATTTTGGGAATTAGGGTTATTGATTTTGTTTTTTTTATTTTGGTTTGATTCATGATGATGTGGAGGGATCCTGGACAATCAACATATTCTTATTATGATGCCAAACCTAATACGGAGTATTACATATACTCCAAAGACCAAGTTCATGATCAAGGTTTGTTGAGTTTTTAATGTTTAATTTTTGGGCATTTTTTTCAGCTATTAGCTATTGGTAATGGTGATTTTTTTTCCTGATGAATTTTACATTGTACTTACATTAAATAAATGGTCCTGCAATTGCAATTTTTGCATAAAATGGTGGGTGTTTGGGGAAATGTTGATTCTGCCTATGTCTTGTTCTATTGATGTGTAAGCATATGAGTCATTTTTGGTTTTGAATCTGTTCTGCTAGATCGTAATGATTGAAATAGTGGGTTCTGATGTTTAAGGACTATAGATAGAATCGATAAACTTTGATAGTCGGGAGATGCATTAGAAATGGAAACATTGTAGTTTGTTGTTAGTTACATTGCATCTAGGGAATAATTAGTTTTTGTGGGTGTTGTTTGTCTGGAACTACTCTGGATCTTTTGTTTAGAACTTTAGAAGGAAGTAATTTATCAGTAGGACTTGCTACTGAACTCATCAGAAAACTCGAGCATGGCTGCTAATAGCTGGTATAATGTTATTAAAAATACCTTTTGTGTATCAACAATGTCTGTATTTGTTTGTTATCCTATAGATGAGACTGGTTTCAATTGTTGGGTTGAATTCCAAGGTTTATGCTACTTTGGGGTGGTTCATTTGAGTCATGTGTTTTGTTCACGTCTGAAGTTGATGGCTCCTGGTTTACTGATTTACAGAAATGCTATTCAAACAACCGTGTTGAAATTGAAATAACAGCTCAGGACATAACCAAACCAATGAACAAAACAGATAAACTATGTTTTGTCAAATTCTTTTCAATAAAATCAAGCAAGAATGCGAATCAGTGGGTATTCTAGAATTTAATAGACTTTGTATGGAGTTTCAACTTCGAACAAAGAGCTCTTAATAATACTCCACACCGTGGAAGCTTATTTTTCTGGTTGTGGAAGTTGTTTTCCATTTTATGGTCTTGTATGTCTCATTTTGAGGTAATTCTTTCTCCCTGGTTCACTTAGTAACCCTTACTCCATCATCTCCCGTTCTCCTTCACAATTTAGCTAGTTGATTTTGTCTCTGTTTCTTAAACATTTGATAACAATAAACCTCTTACTAAACCTGTCTGGCATCAATGTCATGTGTTATCCTCTTAGCCACTTGGAGGCATTCTCCAACTTATGAATATCTAAGAGGCTTTTAAAGTCTACGGCTAAAGTTCAGATAGCTATTAGTGGCGGAGTTAGTGTTATGATTTTGGAAAAATTTAATAAAGAAGATTTAGGTTAGAGCTTTTGGAGGTTAAATGGAGTTCACTCGTAACAATTTTTGCCAAACATCCAATAGGCCCTAAGCCCAGAGAAATTGTGTGCTTGTGTTCATGACTGAGTTGAATGGTTATGATTTCTGACTGAGTCAAGCTGGTTTTCGAATATATTGTTGGGTTTGCTTCAAAAGTTTTACTTGATGCTTCACTGATTGTTCCAGTCTACTGTTATCACCCCTTGGTTATACCCTTAAACTGTACAAGTATGACTGCCTTCATCCCTCAAACCTGTCACGTACTGATTAGATGACGAGAACCCATAATGGACAGAAATTTTTTCAATCTCCCTGTACACACAAATTTACAGACCAATGCCCTTAGTTCTACCCAACTACACCCCACTTTTTTCTTCACATCCCATTGTTTCATCGTAGTACGAATATTTTCTGATTCACTCTATTAGGGAATTTGGTTAATTGGGGAATTTGGTTGATTCTTATTCATGCCTAAATTTGTTGATTCCAATGGGTTATTTAGGATGAAAATCTATAATCTGTAATTATTTGTAGAGGGAGTTGAGGGGGATCGTTCATCCTGCTTTATAGATAATGAAGATTGTTCAATACAACTAATTTAGATTCGAGTTTGTTTCAAAGGATGTATGAAGATGCAAAGTCAATTAGTCATTACATTCATTTTGGTTGATGAGTTCCCATGTTTAGCATTTCTTCCAGCTTGTAATTTTTTCCCCTCGGTGTGTCTCTAAATACGGAGTAGTTTATAAAGTGGTCTGAAATTCGGACCTGGCTGGTCCACCCAGGTTCTTACCAGTGGAGCTCTATTTGGATGTTAGATCTACACTAATAATGTAATATGGAGCTCTATGTATTGCTATAGTTTTTGTAATGATGTGCTTTGATATATGATATTGAATGTATTTGTGTGCATGCAGGTTATTGTAGATGAGAACTTGAAAGCTACAAGCATAAGAACAAGTTCATTTCGATATATATGGAGTATCTTAGTCTTTGATGTACTAGAAATGTTTACCTTTATATGTATAAATTTTTGGAATTTTGCTTAGGCTACGAATTACGTAATGACTTTAATTATTTATTGGTAAATTTTTGTGGAGTTAATAAAATCAACATTTATTTTCATGAAATTTTTTGGTTTACTTTTTCTATTTGATAATGATTACTTATTATATGTGATTGTACTTGGAAATGTAGAAGAAAAAATTGTCAACTTGGAAGCAACATAGTGTCATATATATATATATATATATATGTATATATATATATATATGTATATATATATATATATATATATATATATATATATATATATATATATATATATATATATATATATATATATATATATATATATATAAAATTACCTTTTATGTGAAAGCAGTTAGATATCATTAGGGGCAAATGTAATTGACTCTAATTGTATTTTGAGGCAAATTATATGGTTGCCCCTAAAAATATAATGTCTTTAGAATCAACTTTCAATATTGCCTCTATTTCCGTTTCTGACAAATATTTACGTTTCGGTTAATATTTTCGATTCCGGAAATAATTTCCTATTCCAATAATATATCCGATTCCGGTAATATTTCTATTTCCGATAATATTTTTCGATACGAACCATGTTTCCGTTTCCGGCAACATCTACGACTTGGATAATATTTATATTTCCGTCATGAACCATATTTCCGTTTCCGGCAATATCTTCATTTTCGGAATATTCTTTACTTTGCCTTTTGACGATTTCAGCTCTCACTGGAACCGAGATCCGTCATTTCCGAATGATAATAAATGGAGTACTTAATGAATAATATATTAACTTAAATACTTGATCCGTACACGTACTATTTATGTGACCCTACGGGTTCAGTCAAGAGTAAGTTGTGGATTAATGTCATTAACTCCACTTGAACTGAAGCGGCCTCTAACTAGGCATTCAGTTCACTTGATCTCATTGAATTATTAACTTGTTAATTAAAATTGAACCTCGTCTATTAGACTTAGCATTAAATGCAAACTTGGACCAAGGGCATTATTTCCTTCAACCTGGACATACCGGTTTTGATATGCACGTGATTTGGACACACTCGTAGTAATACCTCGCATTTTTATAATAATTAAAAATATATTTTATTATATTTATAAAGCATTTTATGATTTGTAGAATTTATTTCCCATTTAAATATTATTTAAATGTATTTTAATTAATTAGAATATTTATTATTTTAATTAATTATGAAACGAATTTAATTTTCGAGTCGGGAAATTTAATGGAGTCGCAAGTAATTTTAAAGGTTTGGGTTTTTAAATAAAAGTCCAACTCGTTTTATTAAACGATCCCAATCAAAATAATTTAATTCTAAACACTAAAGCTAGCCCAATCATTTAATTGCTAAGCCCAATATCAAATTCCTAAGCCTAGCCTACTAGGGATTTGGGAGCCTATAAATAGGACTCCCCTCATTAAATGATCCCCTTATTTTTCATTAAACCCTTCCTCCTTTACTTGCCCAACACTCCTCTCTCTCTTCTCTCCCTTGTGCGCGGCTCCACTCACCCGCACACGACCGAGCAGCGCTGCTCGTCGTGCCTTGCTCGCCGCTGTTGCTCATGTCGTGCCTTCGTGCACCGCACTCCCTGCCCACACCCTCGTCGCTCCTCTCGCCCTCGCGCAGCGCAACACGCCAGTGCTGTTGCGCGTTGTTGTTGTTGTCGTTGTGCACTGTTGTGTCGCTGCCCCTCTCGCCCAGCCACACACGCACACCCCTCACTCTCTTGCTCGCCCAGCCCGCGCACTCGTATATAAATCATGCGGAAAAACCATTAAAGCCAGGAATCCAAATTAATTGCCACATAACAATTAGCATAATTTAGGATGCATACTCTTTGTAGCGTGCCCTCCCTTGCTGCGCCCGAACCGAACAAGAACAAGTCTTTAGGACTCCAAGTGTCGTCCCTCCGTAGAAAGTCCACAACACGTCCGGATCCGCCTTAAGTTTGACTAACTAGAATCGCCCTTAAGGTACTATAATTTTAGGCTAATTTGAGGGCAAATAAGTGACTGAATTTTTGCTTAAATGTTCTCTCTTTTGAATACTTAAAACTCGTTATAAATGTTGAGCATTAACCACATATTTTTATAGGCTATGGAAAAGGTATTGGAATCCTACTAGGAAACGAATTAATTAACTAGAATCTAATTAAAACTCTATTAATTAATTTATCCATTAGGAATAGGAATTTAATTATTAAATGAATCCTACACGATTTAGGTTTCGTACGGAAGCACAAATACTCACACGAGCATGACCCGCATGCGCGCAGGCCATGCCCGCGCAAAGCCCACAGAGCCACGAAGCCCACGCGAGCGCGCTGCAGCCTAGGCGCGCGCTGGGCCTGCCTTGCGGTGGGCCTGGCGCAGCCTTGGGCTATTTGTGTGGCGTACCTTGCTTGCTGGACGTGGGCCTGGCTTCGCGCTGGGCCTTCGTCTAGCAAGCTTGTGCGATGCTAATTCGTACAACGCGCTTCCGATTAATTTCCCGATTCCGGAATTCATTTCCGATACGAACAATATTTAACATTTTCGATTCCGGGATTAATTTCCGTTTCGAACGAATATTTAATATTTCCGTTTCCGGAATTATTTTCCGATTCCGATAATATTTCCGATTCCGACAATATTTTCGTTTCCGGCAATATTTCAGATTCCTGCAATATTTCCATTTCCGATAATATTTTCCGATACGTACCATGTTTCCGTTTCCCGCAACATCTACCACTTGGATAATATTTATATTTCCGATACGATCCATATTTCCGTCTTCAATTTCTTATTTACATCCTTCTGAAGTTTCCGGCAATATCATCGTTTCCGGAGTATTCATTTATTTGCCTTTGACGATCTCAGCTCCCACTGAAACCAAGATCCGTCGATTCCGAATATTCATAGATGGAGTATTTAATGCCATTAAATACTTGATCCGTTTACGTACTATTTGTGTGACCCTACGGGTTCAGTCAAGAGTAAGCTGTGGATTAATGTCATTAATCCACTTGAACTGAAGCGGCCTCTAGCTAGGCATACAGTTCACTTGATCTCACTGAATTATTAACTTGCATAATTAATACTGAACCGCATTTATTAGACTTACCATTAAATGCATACTTGGACCAAGGGAATTATTTCCTTCAGTCTCCCACTTGTCCTTAGGGACAAGTGTGCATTTCCTAATTCCTTTGTCACTCGATGCTTGCTCTTGAACATAAGGTAAGAGTTGTCATCCTTATTATGTCCAGAGGTGTTTCTCGGTTTCAGAGTTCAACTGATCAAATAAACAGATAATCACAGCCTATGATTCATCTGAGCACGACCATGCATTTTACAGTTTCTAGCTCTCCGAGTGGCCTTGTACAACTTTCAGCATCTCATCCCGAGTTATGGGAGGACAATCCAATCTTGCGATCTTGAGATTAGACTTTGTTTGATAGGTGATTACCCGAGCGTTGCCTTTATAGCCTCCTTTTACGGTGCGAAGGTTGACAACGTCAAAGTAAGCAGTTCTCAAACAAGTAATCTCAAATCACTCAGGTATTGAGGATTAGTGTCTAATAATTTTAATGAAATTTACTTATGACAGATTTTCATCTCTTACAGTAAAGTTTCATAGGTCTGTCCGATACTAGTCTTCCCAAAGTAAGTATTTATTCAAATGATTGCTACATTGCCATGTCCACATAGTTCAAGAAACAGAACTACTAGTCATCTTGCATTCTAGTCGTCTAACGTTTTCTATGCGTCTATCTTTATAGAAAACTCCGAACAGGGACCATTTTCAAATTTTGACATTCAAGTTCACTTGATAGACATTTCTTAGTCACAGGACTGGTCCTGACAGTCTATCTTGAATATATCGTCAAATTGAAGGGACTCATCATTTAATAAACCACAAATTAAATGGAAAAATGAATTCTATTCATTAATGTGAATGATTAACCAATAATGTTTTACAAAGTATTAAACTCTAAAACTTTAAAACATTAAATAAGGACATCAAAGCCATTCTCCAACATGCTTGATTCCCATAGTTGCAGTGTGCGAGTTGTGCTTCGCATGCGGCAGAGGTTTAGTCAATGGATCTAAGATGTTATCATCAGTTCCAATCTTGCTTATCTCGACTTGTTTTCTTTCAACGAACTCTCGTAGAAGGTGAAATCTACAAAGTACATGCTTGACTCTTAGGTGGTGTCTAGGCTCCTTTCCCTGTGCAATAGCTCCATTATTATCACAATACAGAGCTATTGGTCCTTTAATGGAGGGGACTACACCAAGTTCACCTATGAACTTCCTTATCCATATAGCTTTCTTTGCTGCTTCATGTGCAGCAATGTACTCCGCTTCAGTTGTATAATCCTCAATGGTGCTTTGCTTAGCACTTTTCCAGCTTACTGCACCTCCGTTGAGGCAGAAGACAAACCCAGACTGTGATCTGAAATCATCTTTGTCGATTTGGAAACTTGCGTCCGTATAACCTTTAACAATTAATTCATCATCTCCATCATAGACCAGGAAATCATCTTTGTGCCTTTTCAGGTACTTCAGAATTTTCTTGGCAGCATTCCAATGTGCCTCTCCTGGGTCTGACTGGTATCTGCTCGTAGCACTGAGTGCATACGCAACATCCGGGTGTGTACATATCATAGCATACATTATTGAACCAATCAATGATGCATATGGAATCCCACTCATTCGTCTTCGCTCATCTAGTTTTTTTGGGCACTGAGTCTTGCTTAGAGTCATTCCATGAGACATGGGTAGGTAGCCTCGCTTGGAGTCTGCCATATTGAACCTTTCAAGCACCTTATTGATATAAGTGCTTTGATTGAGTCCAATCATCTTCTTAGATCTATCTCTGTAAATCTTGATGCCCAGTATGTACTGTGCTTCTCTTAGATCCTTCATCGAAAAACATTTCCCAAGCTAAATCTTGACAGAGTTCAACATAGGAATGTCATTTCCGATAAGCAATATGTCGTCGACATATAATACTAGAAAAGCAATTTTGCTCCCACTGACCTTCTTGTATACACAAGATTCGTCTGCGTTCTTGATGAAACCAAAGTCGCTGACTGCTTCATCAAAACGTATATTCTAGCTCCTTGATGCTTGCTTCAGTCCGTAGATTGATTTCTTAAGCTTGCATACTTTTTAGCATTCTTTGGATCCTCAAAACCCTCAAAATGTGTCATAAACACACTTTCTGTTAAAACGCCGTTTAAGAAAGCGGTTTTGACATCCATCTGCCATATTTTGTAATCGTAATATGCAGCGATTGCTAACATTATCCGAATAGACTTTAGCATTGCAACTGGTGAAAAGGTTTCATCGTCACATTGTGGACTTGCCTGTAACCTTTTGCAAACAATATAGCTTTGAAAACTTCAAGTTTCCCATCCTTGTCCTTTTTCAGTTTGAAAACCCATTTGCTTCCTATGGCTTGGTAGCCATATGGAAAATCGACCAAATCCCAAACTTCGTTTTCAGACATGGAGTCTAATTCAGATAGCATGGCTTCTTGCCATTGTTTGGAGCTAGGGCTCGTCATAGCTTGTTTGTAAGTCGCAGGTTCATCATTTTCAAATAATAGAACTTCATAGCTCTCGTTCGTCAAAATACCTAAGTATCTTTCCGGTTGAGATCTATATCTCTGCGATCTACGCGGGGTTACATTTCTAGATGGTTCTTGATTCTCACCAGATACTTCTAAAGATCTCTGAGTTTCATCCTGAATGTCATCTTGAGCATTCTCTAGAGTTTGTTGTTCGACTCGAAGTTCTTCGAGGTCTACTTTTCTGCCACTTGTTATTTTGGAAATGTGATCTCTTTCCAAAAAGATACCATCTCGAGCAACAAACACCTTATTCTCAGATGTATTGTAGAAGTAATACCCCTTTGTTTCCTTTCGATAGCCCACAAGGATACATTTGACAGATTTTGGATGAAGTTTGTCTGAAATTAATCGTTTGACGTATACTTCACATCCCCAAATCTTAAGAAAAGACACTTTTGGAGGCTTTCCAAACCATAACTCATATGGAGTCTTTTCAACAGCTTTAGACGGAGCTCTATTTATAGTGAGTGCAGTTGTATTTAGTGCATGTCCCTAAAATTCTATTGGAAGTTCGGCCTGACCCATCATTGATCTAACCATGTCTAGAAAGGTTCTATTCCTCAGTTCCGACACAGCGTTCCATTGTGGTGTTCCAGGAGGAGTCAATTCTGATAGAATTCCACATTCTTTCAGATGGTCATCAAATTCATAGCTCAGATATTCACCGCCTCTGTCAGACCGCAGTGCCTTGATCTTCTTGCCTAATTTATTCTCTACTTCACTTTGAAATTCCTTGAATTTGTCAATGGATTCAGACTTATGCTTCATTAGGGAGACATAACCATATCTACTGAAGTCATCAGTGAAAGTGATAAAGTAGCTGAAACCACCTCTAGCATTTGTACTCATTGGTCCACATACATCTGTATGGATTAAACCCAATAGTTCATTTGCTCTTTCTCCAACTTTAGAGAAAGGTTGCTTTGTCATTTTGCCAAGTAAACATGATTCGCACTTACCATAATCCTCTAAGTCAAATGGATCTAGAATTCCTTCCTTTTGAAGTCTTTCTATGCGTTTTAAGTTAATATGGCCTAATCGACAATGCCACAGATAGGTGAGATCTGAATCATCCTTTTTGGCCTTTTTGGTATTTATGTTATAAGCTTCTTTGTCGCGATCTAATAAATAAAGTCCATTGACTAATCTAGCAGATCCATAAAACATCTCTTTAAAATAAAACAAACAACTATTGTCTTTTATTGAAAAGGAAAATCCCTTAGCATCTAAGCAAGAAACAGAAATGATGTTTTTAGTAAGACTTGGAACATGGAAACAATCTTCCAGTTCCAAAACTAGCCCAGAGGGAAAATACAAATAATAAGTTCCTACAGCTAATGCAGCAATCCGTGCTCCATTTCCCACTCGTAGGTCGACTTCACCCTTGCTTAACCTTCTACTTCTTCTTAGTCCCTGCGAATTGGAACATAAGTGTGAGCCACAACCTGTATCTAACACCCAAGAAGTTGAATTAGCAAGTATACAGTCTATAACGAAAATACCTGAAGATGGAACGACTGTTCCGTTCTTCTGATGTTCCTTAAGCTTCAAGCAATCTCTCTTCCAATGCCCCTTCTTCTTGCAGTAGAAGCATTCAGATTCAGAAGTGGGTTGGCTCACCTTCTTCTTTTCAGATTTGTTGTCGCCTGGTTGCTTAGTCTGGCTGGCCTTGTTGCCACCTTTCTTAACATTCCTCTTCTTGCCAGATTTCTTGAACTTGCCCCCACACACCATAAGCACATCTTGCTTATCACTTTTGAGCGTCTTTTCAGCGGTCTTCAGCATACCGTGAAGTTCAGTGAGCGTCTTGTCCAGACTATTCATACTTTAGTTCAGCTTGAACTGATCATACCCGCTATGAAGAGAATGGAGGAGGTGTCTACAGCCATTTCCTGAGAGAATTGCTGATCCAACCGACTCATATTCTCAATTAGTCCAATCATTTTGAGAACATGTGGACTTACGGGCTAGCCTTTCTTAAGCTTGGTCTCAAGAATTTTCTTATGAGTCTCGAATTTTTCGGATCGAGCCAGATCTTGGAACATGTTCTTTAACTCACTGATGATCGTGAAAGCATCTGAGTTGATGAACGTTTTCTGTAGATCTGCACGCATGGTTGCAAGAATTAGACATTTCACATCCTTGTTGGCATCAATCCAACGATTGGGGGCTGCCTGAGTGACCCCGTCGCTGGCGGCTTCGGGCATCGCCTCTTCCAGGACATACTCATTTTCTTCCTGCATAAGAACTATTTGCAAGTTCCTTTGCCAGTCAAGGTAGTTTTTCCCGTTCAACTTCTCCTTTTCGAGAATTGATCGGATGTTGAATGAATTGTTGTTTTCCATAGTTAAAACTACAATCGAAAAAGAATAAACAAATAAATAACCATTCACAGTTTCTCTTAATAAACTTTATATTCTAGCATACATGCATAATTTATCATTTATTAAGCATTTTATTCAAGTTATGTGTTCCGGAAGGTGTGAATAAAATGATTCCAAGATCCTTAAATCATTGAAGAATTAAGCACATTATGTATTTAGACTCAATTCTAAAATATTTTAGGTAACCAAAGCCTTTGCTAATAGTCTAGAAACTACTGTTGGCTGATAGGTACGTCTAAGAACTTATTAGGTAAACCTATCGCATTTGCCACGACATAAAAGGACTCCTTACTTATATCGTTGAGTTTCACCAAAACTAACATGTACTCACAATTATTTGTGTACCTTACCCCTTTAGAATCAATAAGTAACACCTCATTATGGCGGAAAACTATTACTAAGATTGATGTAAAGGTTATCCAAGTAAGTGTTATTTTGGCATGGCACCTTTTAACTCAATTTTTAAGTTTGGAACTTAAGGCTCTTACTATGTTGGTTAGATTTTAAGTGAACTAAAATCCTTAATCATGCAACATAATCAAGCCATAATATCATGCATAATTAAGACATATTTAAAGCAATAAATAACATAAAACATGCATAAGATAACCTGCAAAACAGTACATATACAATATATACCATTCACCCATTCATTATCATGAATGGCCCACATAGCTGGTTAGTAGAACATATTATGCATCACATAAACATTTGCAGCAATTAATCAAGGCTTCCAATAATCTACCAATGATTCAATCCTTATTAATTCTAATCAAGTTGTTTTAACCTTAAAGGAATGTAGACCTAATCAAGAGTTTATGACTAAAACGCTACCACTTAAACCAATAAATTCACATGCTTTACTAATTTTAAACATAAAATTGTATTTCCTAGTCTAACCGAAAACATACAAATTTAATTAAAATTTAAAGCTCGTATAAATTTATAATTGAATCCTTTTAATTTATTTTCAGTTGAATTAAATGAATGAATTTAAATTAATTCAAGGTTTTAATTTTAGTAAAATAATTAGTATAAATTAGAATTTATAATAATTAGATTATTCAAAATTAAATTCCGAGAAAACAACTTAAATTACGAATTTTAAAATTAATTAAAATCGTTTCCGAACTGAAAATTCAAAATTAAAATTAAAACGAACCAATCGGGTCAAGACAAGGCCATGGGCTTGCGCCCATGCCTCGTCAAGTCCAACAAGCAACAAACCCCTTGTCACTCGATTGATCGTACCGCAAAGCCCAAGCATCAACGCACCAATGCAGCAGGCACAGCGAGCCACGCTTGCGCGCAGCCCACTCGCACATCGCATTGGCACGCTGCTGGGCTTGTTGTTGCCTTGGCTGCTTGCCTTGGCGTGCTTGCTGGGCGAGGCAACGCACGTTGTGGCGCAGTATCCATCGCTGCCCACGTGTGCTTGCCTTGCTCGCTGCACTTGCCTTGCCCCTCGCCCCATCGCCCATCGAGCCACACACGACTAGCTCCCTTGCTTCGCGTGCGTGCCCCTTGCTTGTTGCTCGTTGCATTTGTACCGCACGGGCGACGAGCTCCCTTGCTCGTCGTCGCGTGCTCACACTATACAACACCCCTTAAGGGTAACACGTAGCGTCCTTTGCTTTGTGCGTGCAACAATCATGAGCGTATTTCATTAAAATTAAAACTTTTTAATTCAAAATTAATGACAAATTAACAAATCATATTATTTTCATAATTTTAGGGCGAAAAATCGAAAATTTATTAATTAATTAATTTTGATTATCATGGATTCAAATCTAGGTCATAAAAATTTAAAATTTATCATAAATTAACAATTTTTATGGTGGTTTTTAATCATGGATGCCTAATTAAATGGTTAATTAATTATGAAAATCAAATCAATTCTAAATTATTCGAATTTCAACAAATTAATTACAATTACAAATTAGGTTTGTATAATTAACAAGATTACGCATTCAAATTTGTTAAACATATACAGTAGGTCAATCAAAAATTCAAGATTTAACAACAAGAATTGCAAATATTTAAATTTAACATCTTAAAATTACAAACTTTGCATTCGAAAAACTAAAACCTCCGAAAAGTCATAGTTAGGCTTCGAATTTGGGAATTCTGGATTCGGCCTAAAAATAGTGTTTTTGTCAAAATTTTAGAATGCCTTTTACATGCGGAATTGACACAAAAATCACTCGATTTCGTTGAGTAACAAAGAAACTGCCGAAAAACTGCGTACATATAATTAAATAAACGCAAATTTGCAATTAATTACAATTACGAAAATTAATCACCCCTTTTAATTCCTTGCAAATTTATAAAATTTAACCATGTTAAGCAATTATTATGGAATTAATTAGAGGCTCGTGATACCACTGTTAGGTTATGATACATATAACTGAATATAAATCATGCGGAAAAACCATTAAAGCCAGGAATCCAAATTAATTTCCACATAACAATTAGCATAATTTAGGATGCATACTCTTTATAGCGTGCCCTCCTTTGCTGCGCCCGAACCGAACAAGAACAAGTCTTTAGGACTCCAAGTGTCGTCCCTCCGTAGAAAGTCCACAACACGTCCGGATCCGCCTTAAGTTTGACTAACTAGAATCGCCCTTAAGGTACTATAATTTTCGGCTGATTTGAGGGCAAATAAGTGACTGGATTTTTGCTTAAAAATTCTCTCTTTTGAATACTTAAAACTCGTTATAAATTGTGTGCATTAACCACATATTTATAGGCTATGGAAAGGGTATTGGAATCCTACTAGGAAACGAATTAATTAACTAGAATCTAATTAAAACTCTATTAATTAATTTATCCATTAGGAATAGGAATATAATCATTAAACGAATCCTACACAATTTAGGTTTCGTACGGACAGGGCCGGTCCTGACAATTAATGGGCCCTAGGCAAAAAATGAGATATGGGCCCCCCTACGTACTCATAAAAAATAAGATTTCACATTTCAATTTAAATAAGTTACTTTTTACTATTCTATAGGTAACAAGATTTTTAACACAAGTAAATTTTATCGATATTTATTTTATAAAAATAATTTTTTGGTTTTTTTTTTACAAACTGATTCTGTTGAATTATAGATGACAACCAACTCAAAAAATTGCATTACATAAAACTGTGGAGGAAAAGACTTAAATATATGAGACATAAAAAGTAAAAAAATAAAAGGAAATATTACCTATTATTAGGGAAGGTATTTAAACAACCCATATAGTCCTGTACGAAGAATGTTTTTAAAAAAAAAGAAAAGAAAAAGGAGAGTTAACACAGAAAGAAATAAAAAAGGAGGAAGTACGAAATTGTTACTAAGAATGATCGATCCCATGTTACGGGCCTTCATGCAACTAACCATTACCGCTGGAACACCACACTTTCTGTTTATTTCAATTAAGACGTTTATTATGAAGGAAATATGTCCTTCACCCAAGGTGCATTAAGTCTAATACCAAGGTTCAGATTAATTGCGAACAATTAATTCAGTGAGATCAAGTGATCGGAACAGTTAGCTGGAGCAATGCTTCCGATCAGTGAGTTCTAATGGATATTGAACTCACAACTTACTCTTGACTGAACCTACAAGGTCACACCAATGACACGTAACAGATCACCGGATTAAATGAATCGGAAATTCATTTAATAGCTTTTCGGGATTTAAGTTGGAAACGTATTATACGATACGACCTTGCATCGGAATCGTATATCGTATCGCGAATATTCGTAAGCTAGGCGAAACGAATAAATCGTATTGTACGACGGTGATTCGTCGTATACGAAACGATAAATAATATATATATATATCGGAAATATATTAAACGCGGATACGAGGAGCGGCCCACGAGCCGAGTGCACGAAGCACTCAAGGCCCATGGGCGCGCGCGCTAGGCAAGCAAGCAAGGCGACACAACAGCGCTGGCCCATGGCCGAGCAGCTGTGTGCGCGCGCGGGCCAAGACCACGACACAGCAGCAGCAGCGCGACCCACGGCCCAGCTCGCTGTGCGTGTCCGTGTGATGCTGCGCGGGCTTGCTAGCCGGCCTTGCCTTATGGCTTGGTCGGTTAGTAAGATTATGTAAATAACCTTATGACCTAATTTCCAACTTACTGCAATCACAATTCAGATTACACACAACCCTAGGAGAAAACAGAGAACCCTAATTCTCTCTCTGTGCCTCCATAGTGTGTTCATCCCAAAAGGCAAATCTCTTGATCAATTGTCTAAGCTACGATAATCAAGACGGATCTGATCGTGTCGGTGAACCAAGTAGAGGAACGACAAGTGGAGTTCTTTGTTCGTGTTCGTTGACGGATTATTGTGGAAAATACGCTTCGAATGTAAGTTTGCTTAATCTGTGCTTTATACATGTTTCCTGGCTTTGGGGATTGTTCCGCACATGTTATTATGTTTAACTGTATTCCCCTACAGTGGTATCAGAGCCTTATGTATTCAAAGCATGAATTAGCATGATTATTATTGTTTTTGCATTGTCGAAATGTTTGGAATTTTTGTTGATTTTTCAAAATTTTTTCGAATTGTGGGATTAATTGCGAAATTGGCAGTTCCGAAATCAAAAATATTTGCTTTTTCGATTTTTAAAACCCTAATCTGATGGAAAACGATTTTCTAAGATCAATTAATGGGAATAGAATTGCGAAAACAGGCCTCGAAGCATCAGTTTTTGGGCGTTTTTGTTAATTTTTTATTAAAAATTAAATGTGTCGGACAGTAATTCAATTAAAAGGTCAACCTAAACTACTCGGAATTACTTGAAATTTTGACACAATGTTTCTGGGTATATGCTTGATCAATGGTCAACATTTCAGATTTTTTTGATAAGTATAAACCCTAATTTTGCCTTTCCCCAATTCGTAAAAATTTACAACCCTAATTGAATTTTAATTAATTTTGGATTAATAATTCGATTAATTGGGGAAGGGGGTATAATTTCATGGGTCAGTGGCTAATTTTAAAAATTATTGGATTTTAAATTTTGAATGGTTTCGTTAATTTTAATTGCACTTAAACCAAATTATTAATAATCTGAAATTTAATTGTTTATGAACGATATAAAGTTTCGGATTTTATTAATTAAAAGTTCAAACTTTAAATGTTGATTCGTTCGTTCTTAAAAGTTTGAATATTATTAGCCCTTGATTTAATAATTTTACGAAATTGGATTGTCGTTAAAGTTTATTGAATCGTTAAAAATCGTTGTTTTTCGAAAATAAAAATCGTAACTTTTTGAAAAATAAAATTAATGCAAGTTCGTGAAATTAAATTAAATTTTAATTAAGTTGGTCCGTATCACGAACCAAAGGCACGAACACATGTGTGTGGTGGGCGTGTGGCTCGACGAGCCATGCGAGCTACCGTGCGCAATCGAGTCGCAGCAACGCGGGCAGCAGCATGCACGTTGCGTGCCGCGCGCGCTGGGCGAGAGGTCAAGGGCGTGTGTTGCGCGCATTGCAGGGCGCAAGCCCTTGCGATGGTGCAGCGATGCGCTACAACGAGTCGAGCAAGGCACGTAGGGCAGCAGCGATGCTGCGGGTACGCGTGCGCTGGCATGCGATGGGTGCGGGCTATGCTCGCATGCCTCGTAGGCCATGCGACGGCTGCGATGGCTGCGGGCTATGCTCGTGTGCATCGTAGGCCACGCAATGCTAATAGGCTGGGCGCAAGCCTAGCCCAAGTAAGCACATGACAATTTTTTTTGTTGGGCTTGACTTATTTGCATTAATTTGGGCTAACGGGATATTTAATTTAATATTTTTTTTGCTTGGGCCGGGCCGCGAGTTTTAATTTAATATTTCATAATTATTTATACGGAATAATTATTGGTTTGAGTGGGAGCCACTAAATGAAATTAAAATGAAATAATTATTTTAATTATTTCGTAGGTCGCATTATTTTAATTAAATTCATTTTAATTAGAATAAAGTCTAAGGATTAATAATTTGGAAATTGATTAATCTTTTAGGACGCGTTTATGTGAACGTGAATTTTAATTAATTCACGTAAATACTTGCATATCAACATGGGCCATTCGTTTTAGCATACGAATGGGTGAATGCGTAGAATATATATTTTATGCAATGCAGGTACTCCAAGTGACTAGTATGGCCAAATTTAGGATAGTTAAATACGGTCTGCGCACCGTTCTATCTTTGAATGTAAAGTTTTAAATATGGTCTGCGTACCATGGAAATTTTGATGTAATTTATTAATTTCAAGTAATTCTAAGTTTAGAACTTTAAGTTAGCATTTGAACGAAGATTCAAGACGATGCCAAGCTAACAAGGAGGTGATGAAGATTGGATGCTTCAAGACAAGAAGTTTTGGGCCATACTAGATCACCAATTATTTATGCAATTTAATATATATATTATGCGTGAATGTATGAATGTATGTATGCTTTGCATGAACAGGTTGTTTCCTATGAATCGATTAGTTTTAAGTTCACTAAATAATCGAACCAACATAGAAACAACTAGGTCCAAGTAATATTGAGTTTTAAAAATTTCCTTCCAAATCAACACTTACAAAAATCTAGGGATCTAAGATAGTAGGTTTATGCTAAAGCGAGGTGCTATTTTAGTTGACTTAGATGGTAAGGCGTCCTAAAGGAGCACGTTGATTGTGGTTATAACTCAAACAACAATGCCATTAAGTTGTGGCAATGGGATAAATTATGGCATTAATTTATTAACCAAGAGTAATTTGGAGATTACTAGCAATAGGTTTTGCTTACCTAAAATCTTAAAATGCTTAAGACATGCTAAAGCTGCTTAAGGATTTAGGACTTTTGGGGTCTTGGAATCGTTTCATTCATTTCGGACCATGTTTTTGCTTTTTGCATGAATGAAATGTTTTAATAGCTTTAATGATTGCATGTTTGCTTTTATTTCAAAGTTATTGAATCGTATGAATGGTTATTTATTGCAAATTCTTTTCGATTGTAGTAATCAAAATGGTCGCAAACATAACAACAATCATATCATCTGAAATTCTGGATGTCGAGTTAGACTTGACTAATTTTCTTGAATGGAAAGGGAAACTTGTCGAAGTTTTGAAAGTTAATGGCATACGTTATGTCATTGAACAACCTTTCCCTAGCTATGATGCGCGAGGCATGACTCCTGAAAGGTACAGAAGTTGGGCACTTCACAAGTACCTTGTCACGGAGTTCATCCTTAAGTCTATCCCTGAGAGTTGGAGAGGGAGGTTCATTACTTTTGAACCTCAAGCTCTCCTAAGTAGCCTCGAGGATAAGTGTGCGGGTTTTCGACCCTTGTGCCAAATTGGTGGCAATGGGGTTGACGAATTGGCTAATTCGATGAGCAATCTCAAGCTCATAACCCCACGCAAGTCATGCCTAGAAGTCGAACTTCTGGAGGCACAAAGGCGCATCTACTCTGTCAAGATGGACAAAAACACATCAATTCGGTCTCATGTGGATATGATGTCTGGATTATTTTTCACAATTGAGAGACTTGGTGGTTCCATCAAAGAGTCGGTAGCTATTGCACTAGTGCTGAATTCTCTTCATAAGGATTATGAGGGTTTTAAGATGCACTATCTCTTTCATCAGAAAGAGAGCACATTCTCTGAACTTGTGGAATTACTCATGAAATGCGAGAAAATCCTTAAGTTCAATCAAGAACCTTTGAATGTGAGGTGCACTAAATTCAAGAAAATAGGCAAGGGGAAGAAAAGCAAGGCTGCATCTTCGTCCACTCCCGGAGGGCATCTGGCGCCTTCTAAGAGCAAGATGAAGAGGAATGCTTCTCCTTCCACATCGCAATGCTTCAATTGTAATGAAATTGGTCATTACAAGCGAGATTGCCCCAAACTAAAGGAAGAGAAGAAGGACGGAAACGTTGCTTCTCCTTCAGGTATGTATGTTATACATTGTAATCTAGCAAATTCTACTTCTTGGGTATTAGATACTGGTTGTGGCTCACACTTATGTTCCAATCCACAGGGACTAAGGAGAAGTAGAAATCTTGATAAAGGCGAGATGGATATACGCGTGGGAAATGGAGCACGGATTGCTGCATTAGCCGTAGGATCTTATTTTATTTCTTTGCCTAGTGGGTTTGTTTTGGAACTAGAAAACTGTTACTATGTTCCTAGTATCACCAGAAACATCATTTCCGTTTCAAGTTTGGATTCTAAAGGTTTTAGTTTTCAATTTAAAGACAATAGTTGTTCTTTTGCTTTGAATGGAATGTTTTATGGTTCAGCACCACAAGAAAACGGTCTTTACGTGCTAGATACGAGCAAACACATTTATAACATAAATACCAAAAAGGCTAAAACTGGTGATTCGAATCTCACATTTCTGTGGCATTGTCGATTAGGCCATATAAACATAAAGCGCATGGAATTACTTCAACGGAAAGGAATTCTAGAATCATTCGACTTAGAGAAGATTGATCAATGCGAATCTTGTTTACTTGGCAAAATGACAAAGCAACCTTTCTTAAAGGTGGGAGAAAGAGCAAGCGAACTACTAGGGCTAATACATACGGACGTATGTGGGCCTATGAGTACGAAAGCTAGAGGTGAGTTCAGCTATTTCATAACATTTACGGACGACTTCAATAGATATGGCTATATTTACTTAATGAAGCACAAGTTTGAATCGTTTGAGAAATTCCGAGAATTTCAAAATGAAGTAGAGAATCAACATGGCAAGAAAATCAAAGCTCTAAGATCGGATCGAGGAGGTGAATATCTTAGCCACAAGTTTGATGACCATCTAAAAGAATGCGGTATTCTTTCTGAATTGACTGCTCCGGGAACACCTCAATGGAATGGAGTGTCGGAACGGAGAAACAGGACCTTACTCGATATGGTCAGGTCAATGATGGGTCAGGCCGAACTTCCTTTACAGTTCTGGAGACATGCGTTGCAAACTGCAGCACTCACACTGAATCGTGCTCCGTCAAAAGCTGTTGAAAAGACTCCATACGAATTATGGACTGGGAAACTTCCAAAGTTGTCTTTTCTGAAGATTTGGGGTTGCGAAGCATATGTCAAGCGATTAATTTCGGACAAGCTACAACCTAAATCTGACAAATGTTTCTTCGTTGGGTATCCAAAAGAAACTATGGGGTATTACTTCTACAACAAGTCAGACAACAAGGTATTCGTTGCTCGTGACGGTGTCTTTTTGGAAAGAAATCATATTTCCAAATTGACAAGTGGGAGAATAATAGACCTCGAAGAGATTCGAGACGAACAACGAACTCAGGACTCTTTAGAAGCAGTTCAAGTTGATGAACCTCCAAGGTCTTTAGAAGAGCCAGTGGGAGTAGTTCCTCAAAACGTTGTTGCCCCTCGTAGGTCAAATAGAACTATTTTTCAGCCGGACAGATGGACAGGCGTCCTCTTGACTGAAAACTTAGACGTTCTCATATTGGATAGTGATGAACCTTTGACTTACAAGAAAGCTATGACGAGCCCAAGCTCCATTAAATGGTTAGAGGCCACGCAATCTGAAATAGACTCCATGTCTGAAAATCAAGTCTGGGATTTGGTTGATTTGCCGGATGGGTTCACACCTATCGGATGCAAATGGGTCTTCAAATTGAAGAAAGACAAAGATGGAATTGTATACATATACAAGGCTAGATTGGTAGCAAAAGGTTACAGGCAAGTTCACGGCGTTGACTACGATGAAACCTTTTCTCCAGTCGCGATGCTTAAGTCTATTCGGATAATCCTTGCGATTGCCGCTTTTCATGACTATGAAATATGGCAAATGGATGTCATAACTGCCTTCTTGAACGGTGTTCTTGAAGAGACTATGTTCATGACACAACCGGGGGGTTTTGTCGATCGAAAGAACCAAGGAAAGGTATGCAAGCTTAAGAAGTCCATCTACGGACTAAAGCAGGCATCAAGGAGTTGGAATAAACGATTTGATGAAGCAGTCAATAAGTTTGGCTTCATCAAGAATCAGGACGAATCTTGTGTATACAAGAAGGTCAGTGGGAGTAAAATTGCATTCCTAGTCTTGTATGTTGACGACATACTGCTTATTGGAAACGACATTCCTATGTTGGAGTCTGTAAAGACTTGGCTCGGGAAGTGTTTCTCAATGAAGGACTTAGGAGAGGCACAGTACATATTGGGCATCAAGATCTATAGGGATAGATCTAAGAGGATGATTGGACTAAGCCAAAGCACTTATATTGACAAAGTGCTAGGTAGGTTCAATATGATGGAAGCCAAGAGAGGCCATCTACCCATGTCATATGGCATATATCTAAGCAAGAATCAGCGTCCTAAAACATCTGATGAGCGTAGAAAGATGAGTGGAATTCCATACGCTTCAGCTATTGGATCCATCATGTATGCTATGATTTGTACAAGGCCGGATGTTTCGTTCGCACTCAGTGCAACGAGCAGGTACCAGTCAGAACCAGGTGAGGCGCATTGGACTGCTGCCAAGAACATCCTAAAGTACATGAAAAGGACCAAGGATCAGTTTCTGGTTTATGGTGGTAAAGATGAGTTGATTGTTAAGGGCTATACGGACGCAAGCTTTCAAACTGACAGAGATGATTTCAGATCACATTCTGGGTTTGTGTTCTGCCTCAAAGGCGGAGCAGTAAGCTGGAAAAGTGCTAAGCAAAGCACTATTGCGGATTCTACAACTGAAGCCGAGTACATTGCTGCCTCAGAAGCAGCAAAGGAAGCTGTTTGGATTCGGAAGTTCATCGAAGAACTTGGTATTGTCCCCTCCATTAAAGGACCAGTGCGCTTTGTATTGTGACAATAGCGGAGCCATTGCCCAGGCAAAGGAGCCTAGGAGCCAACAGAAGTCCAAGCACGTACTGCGGCGATTTCATATACTTCGAGAGATTGTTGAAAGAAAGGAAATCGATATTTTCAAGGTTGGAACTGACGACAACGTCGCGGATCCATTGACTAAACCGTTGCCACAAGTGAAACACAACGCACATGTAGCAACCATGGGAATCAAGCATGTTGGAGAATGGCTTTGATTTTCTAAGTATTGTTTTAGAACATCTGTTAGATCTATGTTTAAAACAATTGGTTTAACCATTTCATATTTATGAAATTATTATTTCATATCCATTTAATTGTGGTTTAGAATTAAATAATAAGTCCATGTGATTCAAATCATTCAAATGGGATGTCAAGATGGATTCATTGGCAAAGAAACACCCATAAGTGAACTTGAATATTGAAATCACAAAGGATCCCTAATCCAGGTCATTGAAAGGTGCACGACCAATGACTAATGAAGATTCGATTGCAAGTAGATTACTTAGTTCTGTTTCTTGAACTAGAGTGACTGGATGTCAGAATCTTTTGCATAGATACTTATTGGATCTTGTATCGGATTGACCATGAGAACGCTTTAAGAGATTAAAGTCATGTCATAGGTAGTTCTCATTAATGGTGATTAGAAACCGTTCCTCAGAACATGAGCGATTATGTCTGCTCGTTTGAGAATTAGTTCGCTTTGATACTAGCTAAACGTCGCACCGTAAAAGGAGGCTATAAAAGCAGTTATTGGGCGTACTATGAATCAAAGTGAGTGTTCATAGATTGCAAGAATGGATTGTCCTCCTATCTTTGATAGGATATGGTGTTGTTGTGTAACAAGGCCTCTCGGAGAGTTAGATACTGTAAAATGCATGGCCGTGCTCAGAATGGTTAGGCTTAACCTTCTGCAAAAGTTTGACAGTTGAACTCTGTAATCCGAGAAACACTTCTGGACCTAATAAGGATGGCTTGGATCTTACCTTATGTTCAGTTAGTAACACTAAGCGACAAAGGAATGTGGATGCACACTTGTCTGAATGACAAGTGGGAGATTGAAGGAAATATGTCCTTCACCCAAGGTGCATTAAGTCTAATACCAAGGTTCAGATTAATTGCGAACAATTAATTCAGTGAGATCAAGTGATCGGAACAGCTAGCTAGAGCAATGCTTCCGATCAGTGAGTTCTAATGGATATTGAACTCACAACTTACTCTTGACTGAACCTACAAGGTCACACCAATGACACGTAACAGATCACCGGATTAAATGAATCGGAAATTCATTTAATAGCTTTTCGGGATTTAAGTTGGAAACGTATTATACGATACGACCTTGCATCGGAATCGTATATCGTATCGTGAATATTCGTAAGCTAGGCGAAACGAATAAATCGTATCGTGCGACGGTGATTCGTCGTATACGAAACGATAAATAATATTATCGGAAATATATTAAACGCGGATACGAGGAGCGGCCCACGAGCCGAGTGCACGAAGCACTCAAGGCCCATGGGCGCGCGCGCTAGGCAAGCAAGCAAGGCGACACAACAGCGCTGGCCCATGGCCGAGCAGCTGTGTGCGCGCGCGGGCCAAGACCACGACACAGCAGCAGCAGCGCGGCCCACGGCCCAGCTCGCTGTGCGTGTCCGTGTGATGCTGCGCGGGCTTGCTAGCCGGCCTTGCCTTATGGCTTGGTCGATTAGTAAGGTTATGTAAATAACCTTATGACCTAATTTCCAACTTACTGCAATCACAATTCAAATTACACACAACCCTAGGAGAAAACAGAGAACCCTAATTCTCTATGTGCCTCCATAGTGTGTTCATCCCAAAAGGAAAATCTCTTGATCAATTGTCTAAGCTACGATAATCAAGACGGATCTGATCGTGTCGGTGAACCAAGTAGAGGAACGACAAGTGGAGTTCTTTGTTCGTGTTCGTTGACGGATTATTGTGGAAAACACGCTTCGAATGTAAGTTTGCTTAATCTGTGCTTTATACATGTTTCCTAGCTTTGGGGATTATTCCGCACATGTTATTATGTTTAACTGTATTCCCCTACATATTATAAATAGGAAATAACTGTGCGACGATCTATTTAGGGCCTCTTTCGGCCCTGGTCCCTAGGCCATCGCACCCCTGGCCTATGCCCAGGGCCGGGCCTGCGTACGGAAGCATAAATACTCACACGAGCATGACCCGCATGCGCGCAGGCCATGCCCGCGCAAAGCCCCCGGAGCCACGAAGCCCACGCGAGCGCGCTACAGCCTAGGCGCGCGCTGGGCCTGCCTTGCGGTGGGCCTGGCGCAGCCTTGGGCTGTTTGTGTGGCGTGCCTTGCTTGCTGGACGTGGGCCTGGCTTCGCGTTGGGCCTTCGTCTAGCAAGCTCGTCCGATGCTAATTCGTACGACGCGCTTCCGATTAATTTCCCGATTCCGGAATTCATTTCCGATACGAACAATATTTAACATTTTCGATTCCGGAATTAATTTCCGTTTCGAACGAATATTTAATATTTCCGTTTCCGGAATTATTTTCCGATTCCGATAATATTTCCGATTCCGACAATATTTCTGTTTCCGGCAATATTTCAGATTCCGGCAATATTTCCATTTCCGATAATATTTTCCGATACGTACCATGTTTCCGTTTCCGGCAACATCTATGAATTGGATAATATTTATATTTCCGATACGATCCCTATTTCCGTTTCCGGCAATATCATCGTTTCGGAGTATTCATTTATTTTCCTTTGACGATCTCAGCTCCCACTGAAACCAAGATCCGTCGATTCCGAATATTCATAGATGCAGTATTTAATGCCATTAAATACTTGATCCGTTTACGTACTATTTGTGTGACCATACGGGTTCAGTCAAGAGTAAGTTGTGGATTAATGTCATTAATCCACTTGAACTGAAGCGGCCTCTAGCTAGGCATACAGTTCACTTGATCTCACTGAATTATTAACTTGCATGATTAACACTGAACCGCATTTATTAGACTTACCATTAAATGCATACTTGGACCAAGGGCATTATTTCCTTCATAATGAACATGGAAATAACTAAGGTTTCATTATTTTGATGATAGGAGGTGATTTCTAAGTGAGTGATCGTGTTCGCAAAGTGGCCCCTACACTTAGATATTCAAGGTACGTACAAGTCTAGGGCAACCACATTATTTGTCAAGGGACATTACATGATTATTTATTGATGTGAATTATATTACGTGAACTTGGTGAATTCTATTTGATTTGGTGGACAATCATGTGAATGATTATTATTGGAATTATTGATTTGTTGATTGAACAAGCATGTTGGGACTATTGCGAGTATGGATTTCATTGTCAATCATGTTGTTCAATATTTATGCATGTATGTATTGTTTCACATACAAGGGATGGATTATTTATTGTTATGCTATAGTACAGGATGTCTAGCATATATACTTTTGAGCCAATTATTCGTACCTCATTGTACTATTTATTTTACCACATGTGACTTAGTGATGTCGTGTCCAACCAATATTAAAGTTAGTCTTTTATTCTATTCAGGAGAAGGGATATGGCTAACCAGGAAATTTCTTAAGTGGTTAGACAACTAGCTGAGGTAGTTCGAGACCTAGCTCAAACTAGAGCCAACCCAGTGCATGATCCGGCTGGGGAAATGTTTAAGAAAATAGCTCAAAGCAAGCCTCCACTGTACCACGGGGAGATTGAACCAAGTGTGCTTGACAACTGGTTGAGAGAATTTGATAAGCTTATCCTAGCTGTGAATTACCCCGAAGACCTTAGGGTAAACAGTGTTGTGTATAACCTTAGAGGCGAGGCTGATTTATGGTGGAAACGATGTGAGAATGCCTTTAGAGCCACACCTAACTTTGGGTGGGAAGCGTTTAAAGCCGCGTTGAGAAACAAGTTTTACCCACCTTACCTGAAGAAGCAAAAGGCGCAGGAGTTCATCGAACTCAAAATGGAAGGTTTGTCAGTAACAGAGTACTATTCCAAGTCTATAGAGCTGTCTAGGTTTGCACCTGAAGTGGTGGCAACGGAAGAGCTTAGAGCTCAAAGGTTTGAGAATTGATTGACTATGGACTTACAATTGTTGCTGTCTGGAGAGACTTTTACCTCATTAGACACCCTGTACGTAAAAGCTGCTCACCTGTATGGGTTACAACAAAGGAAGAATGGTGGTGCTGAGAAAAGAAAGGATGTTGGGAACTCGAATCAGGGGAGTAACCAACAGAATCAAGGGAGTTTTAAGAAGAACAAAGGGAATGGGAATTTCCAGTTTAGGGGTAACAATGGTGGAAATCGCAACAACCAAGGTGGTGGAAACCAGTCTGGAAGGAATAGAGTAAGGACCTACGACTGTAGGCGCTGTAACATGAATCATCCAGGAAAGGACTGTGACGGAAACCTAGTGACTTGTAGGTTCTGTCAGAAGTTAGGCCATAGAGAGTACGAATGCTATTCTAGGAAAGGAAAGCCTAACCATGGTAACCACCAGAACAATAATCGGAATAACCAGAACCGAAATGGAGGAAATGGAGGTGGAAACCAAAGGGGTTACCAAGGTGGTAACAATGGCAATGGCAATCACTAGAATCATGGAAAGCCTAGGGGTAACCAACAGCAGAATGGGAACCGAAACAACAATGGAAACGCCAAAGGAGGTGGCTATAACAAAGGAGTTGCCCAAGGGAACCTGAATGTGATATCTAGGCAAGAAGCAGAAACTTCCTCCTACGTCATAGCTGGTACTTTTTCTATTAACTCCGTTTTAGTTAAAGTACTATTTGATTCTGGTGCAACATATTCTTTTATCTCAGTAGACATTTTGGGAAAATTAGGATTGAAATAGCCTGTAACAATTGAGGTACCTATAGTCATACCTACTGGTAGCATAGTAAAGTGTACCAAGATCCATAGAGATGTGCCATTGACCATAGCCAAGACCGTATTCCTATCTAACCTAATCGAGTTTGAGTTAGGGGAGCTAGATGTGATTCTAGGGATGGACTTGTTGGCCATGTTCAAAGCCAAAATAGATTGTGAGAAGCAGAAGGTTCACTTGAGGTCTAGCTTAGGCAAAGTAGTGTCGTATCGTCGTTTTGGTAAACCTAAGAACATAGGGATTATCACGGCAATGGAAGTCGTGAAGCTAGTCAGTAAAGGGAACCCAGTCTTCTTATGCAATGTGAGAAACTTAGAGAATTTGACCAAAGATCAACCTGAGGACATTGCGGTAGTGAATGAATTCCTCGATGTGTTTCCGGAAAAGATCATGGGGATGCCTCCCAATCGACCTATTGACTTCACCATAGACTTAGTACCTTGAACCGCACGTATCTCAAAAGCACCATATCGAATGGCTCCAGCAGAAATGAATGAGTTGAAAGGCCAATTGGAGGATCTGTTAAAGAAAGGTTACATTAGGCCAAGTGCATCGCCTTGAGGAGCACCAGTCTTGTTTGTGAAAAAGAAGGATGGAAGTATGAGGCTCTATATAGACTACAGGGAGCTCAATAAATTCACGATCAAGAATAAGTATCCTTTACCTAGGATACATGACCTATTTGACCAACTGAAAGGAGTAGGAATCTTTTCAAAGATCGATTTACGCTCAGGTTATCATCAATTAATTGAGAATCGCTGATCACGATATACCAAAGACCGCATTCGGGACTAGATACGGACATTATGAGTTCACTGTTATGCCTTTTGGGTTAACCAATGCACCTGGAATATTTATGGACTTAATGAACCGTGTGTTCCATGCTTTCTTGGACAAGTTTGTAGTGGTTTTCATAGATGACATCCTAGTGTAGTCGAAGAGTGAAGAGGACCACGCTGAACACTTGAGATCTGTGTTGAGTGCGCTGAGAGATAACCAGTTGTATGCCAAGTTCTCAAAGTGTGAATTTTGGTTGGAAAATGTTGCATTTTTGGGACAATTTGTGTCTAAAGAAGGAGTGGAAGTAGCCCCTGCTAAGATCAAATCTGTTAGTGAATGGTCTACACCCAAGAGTGTGACTGACATTCGAAGTTTTCTGGGATTAGCTGGTTACTTTAGACGCTTTGTGCAAGACTTCTCTAGGATAGCCAAGCCAATGACAACCTTGATGAAGATGGAAGCAAAGTTTGAGTGGAATGACCTGTGTGAGGAGGCGTTCCAAGCTTTGAAGACGCGATTGACAACCGCGCCGGTGTTAACTTTGCCAGATGAGAGTGGTACCTATGATGTAGATAGTGATGCCTCTAAGAATGGCTTAGGGTGTGTATTGATGCAGAACGGAAAGGTGATTGCGTATGCATCGAGGCAGTTGAAACCATATAAATCCAATTACCCTACCCATGATATAGAGCCAGCCGCCATAGTGTTTGCATTGAAGATATGGAGACACTATCTGTATGGTGAGAAATGTAGGATATTCACGGATCATAAGAGTTTGAAGTACATTTTCACACATAAGGATTTGAATATGCGCCAAAGAAGGTGGTTGGAGTTAATCAAGGATTACGATCTGGACATTCAATACCATGAGGGAAAAGCCAATGTAGTTGCAGATGCCTTGAGTAGGAAATCAAGTCATAGTGTGAATGTGTTAGTAGTTTCTAACGAGCTGTGTAAGGATATGCAACGATTGAATCTTGAAATAGTGAGTGGTGAATGTCTTGAGGGAATGATTAATGCCTTAACCATCCAGCCGTCGATATTTGATGAGATTAAGGAGAATCAAGTTGGTGATGTAAAGTTTGAGCGAATCAGTGAAAACATTTCGCAAGGAAAGGAATTAGATTTCAAGATCCATGATGATGGAAGTTTGAGGTACAAAGGCAGGTGGTGCGTGCCTCAAAAGTGTGGTGAATTGAAGGATAAATTGATGAGAGAAGGGCACAATACGCCATACTCTGTGCACCCGGGTGGTGACAAGTTGTATAAGGATTTGAAGAAGATCTATTGGTGGCCAAGAATGAAGAATGAATTGGCTGAATTTGTGGCTAGATGCCTGACTTGCCAGAAAGTCAAGATAGAACATAGGAGACCTCAAGGAAAGGTCCAACCTTTGGAGATTCCGAGTTGGAAATGGGACTGTATTTCAATGTACTTTGTCACTTGTTTGCCCAAGTCAAAAACCGGAAATGATACAATTTGGGTCGTGGTAGATAGGTTGACCAAGTCGGCAGTGTTTATACCAATGAAGGAAACCTGGAAAATGGAACAACTTGCCAAAGATTACATTAAGAATGTTGTGAGATTGCATGGACTTCCTAAGGATATCGTATCAGATAGGGATTCAAGGTTTCTTTCGAATTTCTGGAAAAGTGTGCAGAAGAACTTTGGTAAGAGATTGAAAATGAGTACAGCATTCCATCCAGCCACATATGGACAAACTGAGAGAACCATTCAAAAACTTGAGGACATGCTTCGAGCATGCGTCATCGATTTCCAAGGAGGTTGGGAAGATGCCTGGATTTGATTGAGTTTTCATACAACAATAGCTACCATGCTAGCATAGGAATGGCACCATTTGAGGCCCTGTATGGACGGAAATGTAGAAGTCCACTTTGTTGGAATGACATTAGTGAAACAGTAGTGTTAGGACCTCAAATGATAGAGGACACCATGAACCAAATCCGAACCATCCAATCGAAAATTCAAGCGGCGCAGGATCGCCAAAAGAGTTATGCAGACTTGAAACGTAGGGATGAAGAGTTCAACGTAGGTGATAAGGTGTTACTCAAAGTATCAGCAATGAAAGGTGTTATGAGATTTGGAAAGAAAGGGAAGTTAAGCCCTAAGTACATAGGCCCATACGAAATCTTAGAACGAATTGGAAAGGTAGCCTATAGACTAGCCTTGCCTATGGACTTACATAGAGTGCATAATGTGTTTCACATATCTTAGTTGAGAAAGTATGTTCCGGATAAGTCGCATGTGTTGCAACCGGAAACCATAGAATTAGACCAAAGTTTAACTTTCGAGGAAAGACCTGTCAAAATCCTGGATAGTAAAGTGCGTAGTACACGTACTGAGGATGTGAAAATTGTCAAAGTGTTGTGGTCTAATCAAGAATCTGAGGAAGCAACTTGGGAATCCGAGGACGAAATGAGAAAGAAATATCCCGAGCGTTTTCCCGAGGTTAGTTGAGTTACGGGGTTGTAACTCGTGTCTTTTAAGGGGGGTAGAGTGCGGTACAATTTCGCGCTTTTTACCTTGTTTTCCCCTATTTTATGCTCAATTTAGTGCTTTCTATCGAGTTTGCACTCATTATTGTCCTGTTTAATCATGTAAAGAGTACAACAACTTAAATTTTTTGCAAGTAAACGCATTAAAGTCTCATAACGTCTCAAGTTTTGAGTTTAAAATTTAATTTCCGAACCCAAGTTTCGGGACGAAACTTCTTTTAAGGAGGGTAGACTGTAATACATCGTGTTTTTATAATAATTATAAATATATTTTATTATATTTGTAAAACATTTATGATTTTTAGAATTTATTTCGCATTTAAATATTATTTAAATGTATTTTAATTTATTAGAATATTTATTATTTTAATTAATTATGAAACGAATTTAATTTTTGAGTCGAGATGTTTAATAATGTCGCAAGTAATTTTAAAGGGTTGGGTTTTTAAATAAAAGTCCAACTCGTTTTATTAAACGAGCCCAATCAAAAGAATTTAATTCTAGACACTAAAGCTAGCCCAATCATTTAATTGCTACGCCCAATATCAAATTCCTAAACCTAGCCCACTAGGGATTTGGGAGCCTATAAATAGGACTCCCCTCATTAAATGATTCCCTTAATTTTCATTAAACCCTTCCTCCTTTACTTGCCCTACACTCCTCTCTCTCTTCTCTCCCTTGTGCCCGGCTCCCCTCACCCGCACACGACCGAGCAGCGCTGCTCGTCGTGCCTTGCTCGTCGCTGCTGCTCGTGTCGTGCCTTCATGCACCGCACTCCCCTCCCACACCCTCGTCACTCCTCTCGCCCTCGCGCAGCGCAGCATGCCAGTGCTGTTGCGCGTTGTTATTGTTGTCGTTGTGCGCTGTTGTGTCGCTGCCCCTCTCGCCCAGCCACACACGCACACCCCTCACTATCTTGCTCGCCCAGCCCGCGCACTCGTCCCCTCGTGCCGCGCTGCTGTTGCGCGCCCTGCTGCTGCCTTCGCCCTTCGTCCGCGCGCGCACACACGCATCGTGTTTGTGTGTTGTTTTTGTTCGTTCGTTCAATTTTTCGCCCAATCAAATTCAATTCGTGATTGTTCCGTGCTATAGGTCGGATCGGTATAATTCTCTTCTTCCTTACCTATTATATTTCAATTCCGTATTTTAAATTATATTATTATTATTGTTTTGAATAATTAAAATGCTGGGAAACGGTTGTGAACACCGTATTATGATGTTTCACACGTTTTGATTCTTGAGGCGTATTTTAATTATTAAAGTATGAAATTTCAGATTCACTTATTTAATAAAGACTTGATTTTTATGGTGTTAAATTGATTTTATTGGAGAATTAAAGTTAGGGTTTTCACCTAGACCTAAAGGGTCAATTGATTTAGCATAATTAGGTGATTTATTTAATTATGATAATCAATTATATTTTCAGATTTATAAAAAGGTTTAAAGTGTCGATTTATATTGATTTTAAGGGTGGAAAAAGTATGTTTTCATACTAGGGTGTAGTTTTGCAAATTGAGACGATTAATTTATTAAAGAACCATTAAAATCTAATTACTGTCAAGGTTTTATATTTCATAAAAGTTGCTGGAAATTTAATGAACATGGAAATAATTAAGGTTTCATTATTTTGATGATAGGAGGTGATTTCTAAGTGAGTGATCATGTTCGCAAAGTGGCCCCTACACTTAGATATTCAAGGTACGTACAAGTCTAGGGCGACCACATTATTTGTCAAGGGACATTACATGATTATTTATTGATGTGAATTATATTACGTGAACTTGGTGAATTCATATTTGATTTGGTGGACAATCATGTGAATTATTATTATTTGAATTATTGATTTGTTGATTGAACAAGCATGTTGGGACTATTGTGAGTATGGATTTCATTGTCAATCATGTTGTTCAATATTTATGCATGTATGGATTGTTTCACGTGCAAGGGATGGATTATTTATTGTTATGCTATAGTACGGGATGTCTAGCATACTTTTGAGCCAATATTTCGCACCTCGTTGTACTATTTATTTTACCACATGTGAAGGGTTCGCTCACGTAAGCCACCGCACATGTAGTGTTCAGTTGGGAACTAGTGTAGTACCTGTGCGATGCAGGGTTTGTAATCTAAATATAAATTTATGTCAAATATAAACTATAGTGGTAGACAATAATCATTAAAATAGAGGTTATAGATATTCTCCTAATTAATGACGGATAATTTCGTTATTGCCCTATTCGGTGTCTTATTTATCAAAAAAATAAAATAAAAGAGGGTATATGGACAAAATTATATTCATCCTCATTTGTCACTTGTGTCAATTTTTTAAAATTTTTTTTTCCACCATTCCCTTTGATAGTCATATCTACTTAATACTCGTCTCAGCTGCCTCATTATCCGACCACTTAACACATAACCCCACCATTTACTTTATTTAGCTAGAGATGAGTTTGCACTACAAGAAAATGACCATCTAGCGACGGATTTTTGTAACCGTACAAATATCGGTTACTAAATTACTACCGGTCAAGTGTCAGTCGCCAATTTGGTATGGAAGTATTTTCGGTCCCTATTTAACTTCGGATTATCATTCAGTCACAACAATCGGTAACAAATTACCTACCAACCATACGTTGGTCACTAATTATTTACCGAAATAATTTTAGTCACTATTTAATTACCAATAAAATTTCAATCACAAATTTCAGTCACTAAATAATTACAGAAATACTTTTTAGTCACTATTTTGATACAAAACAATTCCAGTCCCCATATAACTACAGACACGATTTCAGTTGCAATGCGTTAGTCACAAAACAAGGATTGACTAATTTTCTGTCACTTATTAGTTACAGTTAATTTTCTGTCACAAATTCTAGTCACAATTTTATTACTAACTAAAGTTCAGTCACTAATTAAACACTGAAATACTTATGGTCCCTATTCCACTACGAACATAATATTGACTATAAATTTTCGATTGAAATAAGACATGAGTGTGCTTGTATGTGTAAAATCAATACAAACATGAATTTAACCAACGTATGACACGGCAAGTTAACTATATGTAATCTTGTACTTCCTCTGTTCCTGAAAGTTTTCCATTTCCTTGGGCACGTACACTTGCCAATGCACATTTTGTAGAGCTAATATCTCTAATTACATGTTAGGAAAAGTATAAAATTTTGATATTGTTAAAATACTGGCCAGACGAAATAAACAATACCCCACATGATTATATTTTTTTCTTACATATTGGAAAGAAATTAAAAGAAATTCACCTACTATCTTACTTTCATCTTATTTTAATAAATTTAACTCGCTCTCTAAGCTATAACTAAATGTCGGTCAAAATGTATCTTTTAATTAAATAAGGAGGGAGTAATTTCCAAACATCTATATATACTCACTCTTAAATATAAGCTATTTGTTAATTTATATATATATATATATATATATATATATATATATATATATATATATATAGTGCAGTTCGAAGTATCATATTTAACTCCTTAATTAAATTATTTATATTAGTTCTCCTATGAGATCGCTTACGCATAAGACTTCTGGTCATATTATCATTAAGAAACATGACTATATAATGATAAAATGTAACCTTCATTTCATAATATAATGTTTCTCATGTTTAATTATCATTCATTTATATGGTCAAACTTTTTTATGTTTAATTATTAGTATAAATCCTAGAAAATTAATTTGTGGGATCTCATTGGAATTATTTCAATGTAAATTTCTAAATTTTTATTATTTTTTGTAATTTTTACTAATGTCAAATTAAAACTATAGATGGTCAAAATAGTGCATTGGAGACCACATATTATAAAAAAGTGAGGAACATTATGGAATGTAGAGATTATTTGATTAGAAAGTATAACTAGTTGATAGATTATGATTATTGAACATAACTATTTAATCAGTATGTGTAATTAATTTGAAAGTATTACTTGGTAAGGTTGATTTATATATAAAACCATCATAAATATATAAGTTAATTTTTTACAAAAATTCTTTAATATGCAAGTATTCACAAGTAATTCCTCCATTCGGTAAACTCTTTGTTTAATATCTAAGACCAAGATAATATTTTTATACTTAAGGAATATATGTTAAACTAATACTCCCTCCGTTCTTAATACTCGCATTGCGTTCCTTTTCAATTCGGGTCGTTCCTTAATACTTGCACCGCTTCTATAAATGGAGATTTTTACCAATATTATATTATTTCTCACACTTACCTACTAACCCACTCCCTAAAAAAATCATTTAAAAATTCACACTCCCACTACCCCTTACACATTTTCCACTAACTATATTAAAAAAAAATACTCCATTATCAACTGCCACCCATTAAATTAATAAGTCAATTCAAGTGTTTTAAACTCCGCACCGGTCAAACCAGTGCGAGTATTAAGGGATAGAGGGAGTATATCTTTTGCTACATAACCTAATATATTATTGTTTATCTTATTTTTTTTAAGTGAAATGACAATTGATTCAAGTGATCAATTTATTTCATTAAAGTAAGAAATGGGCATAAATACCACCTCGTATTTAATCACCTTTTAAGAAGGGGTTTGTTTTCTTTGTTCTACCTACTTAAACTTTGTTCTATTTTTAGTACTCCGTATATTTATTTCACCATGTTACTCCTTTTACCATAATAATTACACATTTCTATCATATATCTTACGTTACCCACTATTGTCCATTATTTAACTACCTCTTTTTATCATATAAACACGAGACTATAATAATTGGGTACATAAAGAACCCGAAGGGAATATAAATTTCAAAAGAAATTTTTTTTCGGGTAGGATATGTGAGTCAAATCAAGACCATTGCTAACACAAAATATTACTATAAAGTATAAAGTAACAATAAGAAATAATCAAATACGAACTTCACAGATAGTCAAACCCCTTAGACCATAGTTATCAAACACCTTGGTTTGGTGTTTAGGAGAGAGAAGTGAATAAAAAATAATAAAAGAGTAGAGAGATGAGTGAGAAAGTTAGAGAGATAATGAAACCAAACAAAATTTGGTGTTCATGAACACCAAATGGAAAATCAAAGTCTTGCTTGGAGATATTGACATGTGTCCTATGGGGACCAAAATTATTGGTTATCTATTTTTCTTTTTAAAATTGCAATGTGATTTATGACATAGATTTGTTGTGTTAAAAATACATACCTATTGCAAATTTACAATGTCCATAAAATAAAAATATTACAACTCAAAAAAAAAAAAATTATAAATGTCTTTATTTTTTTATGCTCTACAAATAGACACTAATATTGATCCATTTTAGATCAAAAAAAATCTTTATTTTCTTCTCTCTTGTTTAATTTTTTTGTTGTTAACAAAAACTTAAACAATGGCTAACAACTCATTTTTTGTTGTTTAATAAATATGCACTCTAGTACTCTACTATGATCCAACACAATATGAGGAACAACAAGCAGAACCTTCAACTAGTACAAGGCTAAGGCAAAATAGGATGAACATCGATGAACCTTTTGAATATTACCCAAACCGCGCATTGCAAGTTTATCAACATATATGGCCAATAGAGCTCGAGTGTGTGATTATGAAGTACACAAATCTTTCAAGGAAGACCTTATTGAAATTGTATGGCAAAAATGTAGACAAACTAGTGATTCATTAGTTATATGTTAGTAGTATGCAATACCACTTATTTTAGGGTTGTAATGATCGAGTTTTTAGGTAACAAGTTAAGTTTATTATTAATATAAATTATATACCTTAACAAGTGAAGTTTTACTTAGTTTAATTTTTAATTAAATATTTATTAGCCGATTATAAAATTTAATTAATAAACAATTAATATGTCACTAACTTAATTAATAACGATTAATTATGCCACTAATAATTTGATTATATATACTTATCCATAACAATATCATGAGATATAAATGTAGGTGGGGGTAAGGGTGATGTAGGAGAGATATGAATTTTTGGTGTTTGATAAATGTTGTTAAATGTTGTTGGTGTTGAGTTTGGTGTTGGGGAGAGAGAAATGAAAAAATATTATATTTTATTAGGTTGAAGACCAAAACCAAGGTATTTGATAACTATTCTCTTAAAAACTACTCAACATATTTCCAAAAAGGGTAGCACTTGATTTTTTTAAAATTAAAAATAAAAAGGAAACAAGCAAAGTTTCCTTGAAGGTGGAACGCAATCACTCATCGGAAACAAACAGATCAATGCTAACCCACCCAACTTCCGCTAACTCATCTTCCTTCTTTGGCACTCCTACTCAAGCAAGGAAGTAAAAAAAAGCTCATCTCCCGTATTCTTCTCCACATTCAGTTGGAGATCTCCCGTAATCTTCTCCACGATTCTGAGAGAGAAACCACCAATTTTTTCCCTCCAAAAACTCTCTCAATATTTGCATTTATCAGGTTATGAAACTGCAATTAGGTTTTATTATCTTCCCTCAATTAGTCTATCTCTCTCCTTCTACGCATCTATTCCCAAAATTATTCAAAGAAAGCACAAAAAATCACTCCGAGCAGGCGGCACCGATACGAAGAATAACTCACGCATTGAAATTCAGGTACTGTCATCTTTCTTATAATTTTGCTGTAGTTATTTGTAAACTGATCAATTGGATGTTAGGATTAATTTCTCTATGATTTCGACCATGTTCTTGTTATTCTTGTTGTTATTGTTGGTTGTTATTCTCACTAATTTAATCTGGGTAAGGATATTCATTGAATTTTTGGGTTTATTCAACTGGGAGAATTAATCAAAATTCGGGAGTATGAGGCTCTTTAATTTATTGAAGTAACCGGCATTCAAGATTATTTAATTTTTGGCTGCATAATTAAAATTTAAAATTGTATAGAATAGGAATAGAGGGTTTTCAACTAGTATTAATTTCACTAATCTTAACTAATCGGATAGAATAGGAATATATGATTTTCAACTAGTTTTGTTTTCAGTAGCAATTAGACCCAAATACGAGAGTCGAAGTTCCTTTAACCAGACAAACTGAACATATAGTTATGCCTTGGCTTAGTTGGTTTTGATGCTTTTCTTTTTTCTTTTGCTCTATTTTGTTGTATGCCTTGGATTAGGTTGCTTTAACATATAGCAGCTCTCACTCAAGTAATTTCTTTGTCGTTATTGTCATTTTGTGATGGTTGGTTATATTATCTCTTGTACAATTCTGCAATCTTGTGACTTTTATTGACTTAGGGGGTGTTTGGTTAGCATTCTGGTATCGGTTTGAAACAGGAATGAGGCTGCTAGACCTGGTGGTATGGGTCTGGAAATTGATACAGAAAGAATACAACTTTGTTTTATGTCAAAATTGCAAAACTGGACCCAATGTTTAGTGTTGGATAGTAAAAGAATTCTGTTGAATATACTTAATGACTATTTACATGAATGATTTGAAAGATGAATTTATTGTTAATAATATAATAAAGTAAAGCTTTTAACTTAAATTAAATTAGAGTGTGGCATCTATAATGTAGAAACTGACATTCTTATTATGTAGTATATGTTAAATAAAGTTTGTGTCTGACGGACAAATTTCCCTGAATATTTTTTTTGTTGTTGGTGTTATAATGTTATGCAGGTTCTGACATCCTGGTATGCTTCTATACAACCTTGTTTGTATCAGCGTGTATCACCATTGGTTGGTTTTATGTTGACTCATTAGCTTGTTTGATGGTGTTTCACATATATGTGGGCTTGTAACAGGGGGAAGAAAAAGATGTCAAATTCAATCACGTCATATGCGATTTACATGGATGATACAGAGGTAAGATATGGAACATAGCTTTGATTCAATATCTCGTTATTTTCTTTTATTTGTTAAAACAGAAGGAGTTTTTCTTGATTAATTATCCATCATGTTACAATGAAACTATGTAAATAGCCAAGGTCCAATTCTTGAGTGTATATATTGATGAGCTTTGTACTTAAAAATTTAGCATCTGATTTTATTTAAACTTACCTATTTTATCAGTTGATAAGTTAGTGAATTTGTGAGTTAGAAATATGGGATTTTGTTTTGATCTGAATTTTTCAAGTAAAGGCCATTGCAATTATGTTGGCATTACCATTCTGTGGAATAATTTTGATTAGCTCGGTTCTTTTCCCATTCAGTTAGCTACATGTAGTGTTATCCCGAGTTTGCTAGGTTCTATTCCTCCAATAAAGTAGAAGTCCCAACATGTTGGTTTGGTTCAATTTGTCTTGGCATTATTGCATTATCCTTTTCAAAGCTTTGAGTATAGTTCCTAGCCACAGTAGCCAAGAACTAATTTCCATCTTTATTTGTTGTGATTTTTCTATTCGGCTCTGCTGGAAATTGTAATTAACAGGTATCTAACTGCAACAATTTTTTGACACTCATGGGGCTCATATAGACTTATACTGATATTTGTAGCATCAGTTGTAAGTGTTTTGAATTCTGATAGCTAATCCGTATAGATAGTCATCTAAAATCCATAATTGATACTAGTAACATTTAGATTACCTGCCATCGGAGGTACTTCAGGAAAGACTTCCTGGTATCTCTGACTTTTGCCAGTTTGTCGGGGTTGATGTTACATAGGAACCCATCCCAGTCTTTCTAACGACGTTTGATGGGGTAGTTTCTAACTTTAGGTTTTAAAGAATCATATTGTGTTTCTTAGTAATATTTTCTTATTTTTATGCTAAAGACTACAGTCAATCAGTTGGTGAAGCTCTAACCACAAATCCTTTCTGGATTGGAAAACTACTTCACTTGTTGTTAAGGAATTTGTAACAGTATGCGCCCCTTGGTTGATCATTCAGTAAGTGCTGGGTTGTGCCTCTATTGATTATGCATTTGAGTTCGTTGCTGCTGGCTAACGTGCATATAAAGTTCATGATATTTATTCTAGAATTCTTTTCACTTCATTTACACGTCTACAACACTGCGATTATTAGTTTGTTATGGAACATAATGGTCTAGTTTCTTTTAGGAACAAAGCTGAGGAAGAAAAAATGTTGATAGACGCAAATGGGAACCGACAGGTCTCTAGAATCACTCCCTTGACACTTTACTAGATAGATAGGCTCCCACTCTTATGACAAAAAAAATTTTATGAGGAATATACTTGTAAGTTGTACCATTTATTTTATTGCAAGTATCTTCAATTATCTTTCTATATGCATCTTCATATTATGGGCAGCTATTGCCTGATACACTCTTCAGGGACTTCTTTTGGGAACTCTGCACGATTCTACTTGCTTGTGCCTCTTTATGTCAACCAAAGACTTCACATGGATCAAAGGTATAACCACTTACCATGTTCTCTGTTGCTTAGTTTTGATTGGACAATAATGTTATTAATCATTTTTATTAATAAACAACCAAATACAAAGCATATCAAACATACAAGATTTTACCTGATTTAAATTCAAGTTGGTAGCAGGACATCTTATCAAGAACAATATGATGACAATTCTATCTATGGCTCTTGGGTTAAAGCTTATAGTCTCTAGGTGTTCTTAATTACATAATAGCAGTAGTGACACAAGTGCAGTAGTGGCCCTACGCATCATGATTTGAGGTTAATTTAGTGGGTTTTTTTGGTGCATTTGCAGGTCTGTATTGTTCTCTTTGCAGGAGATGATACAGTTGCTAATATGTTCCCTTTAGTCTGTTCGGTGCTAATACAGTTGGTATACTTTCAGTTACCCATGAAAATTTTTTAACTGGTAACTTTTCATCATAGTTACCCTAATGAATTTGAGAGCACACAAATTTTTTAACAGGACCAAATGCCGAGTTCAGAACAGGAGGGTTAAAACAACAACAAACTCTAAAGATCTGGCCAAAGCTCTCAGTTCCAACTGTGAAAAATATCTCTCTATTTGTTTCAGGAAGTCTAGCTTCTCGATCTATGGAGTTTCTCAAAATTTTCTTTGCATATGGTAAGGCCTCTTCAAGTTGTCAAACTTTTAAACTGTTCTTATCTCTCAATCAGTATGCTAAAGTTAATTTCTGTTGTACTTTATGAAAACAGTGAACCTTTAAAGTATAAGGATGGGGATTTCAGCTTTATACACTCCATTCACACTACTACAGCCTTATACTGGTTGTTAGCTTTGTACTTTGCAGCTGAAAGAAGAAGGCAACTGGTGGCGGAAGAAACAACATTCAAGAGTGGCCAATTTACTTTCTTGAATTGATTCAATCTAAGCACAAGTACATTAGCATGCCCTGTTAAGGAGGGTGTGAAGCTCTATCCTAACAGCTTTTAATTTGCTCAGTTAGCCAAATTAAAGCAATTCCATAGAGATTTTAAGCCAAATTAAAGTTGCAGGGAAGTAGGGAATTCATAGTAGCTGTTGAAGACTTTATATGTTTTCATAGTAGTTGAAGACCTTATCTTTTCTGTTTGAGCTCAAGCATTTTTTTTACCATAATTGACTATGGTTAACTTTGCTAAGAGTTGTATTACCTTTATGGCTTTCAAGGTGTCGTTCTCTAGGTGTTTGTTTGTTTTCGCTTGTACAAACACCATTTTCTTTGAGTTTAATACAATGATTTTTTCACAACAAAAAGTAGAATTCATTGGGTTATATAGAGTAATATATATTGCAAATATTATTATCCTAAAAATTCTTCGTCACCAATAAATTAAAAAAGTGGCTAATTTGCAACTGACTTTTTTAGTTAACACATTTAGTACCAATTTAGCGACTAAAATCACTTAGTCACTAAACTACGACGGAATTAGCCAGTACCAATTCGTACTAATTTAGCGACTTCTTAAACGTTGTTGTTAATTTGTCACTATATGATACAGTTACTAAATTGTCACGAGATCGTTGGTTGTTAATTTGTGACCACATGATACGGTCACTAAATTGCCGCGAAATTGGTGGTCGGTAGTTTGTGACTGCGTAATACGGTCACTATATTGTCACGAAATAACCATCACAAATTAGGCACTAATAAAGTGTCGGTCGCTACATAGTAACTAGAAAATTCGGTCACAAAATAGCGATGATTACTAATCAGTCATAAAAAAAGCACAGATTTAGTGGTTACCATTTGGTGACTGATAATATTGTCGGTCGTAAAACTGAGACAGTTAAAATTTTGCGACCAGGTCTTTAGCGACGGATCAAATCAGTCACAAATCCGTCGCTAAAGACGTTTTGCGACTGAATTTTGATGTTTAGTGACTGATTTTTCCGTCACTAAATGCCTGTTTTCTTGTAGTGTTGAGGCGGGGCGCGCCCTTTACATCGTGCCCGCCTAAAAATTTTCATCCCCATCCAAGCCACCAGTGATAGAAACGATAGTCACCCCTCTCAATCCCGGTCTCGAGGGGTAAAAATCAAAATTTTTGGTATATTTTGTTTCTTCGGGTAATACAAAATCATGGCTCCAACCTGTTCCCCGGATCTCGTCCATCCCTGCTCCACCACTTATCCGCGTATCCACACCCGCCTCAACCCTCCCCTAGACTCCTATTTTTTTGGTAAGAGAGTGATTGAGTAAATTAACACAACGTTACTCTACATAATGTGTAGGATAGTATTCTATCAGTCCCAATTTAATCGTCACATTATGTTTTCAAGGAGTTTTATACGATAAGTAGATTTTAGCTCATCTATAATATTTAAACACAAACGTATTTTAATCGAATGAGGGAATAAGTGAGACCTTAATTTTTGATAGTGAGGAGAGAGATGTAATGTATTAGTGAGTTCACGCCGTAAAAGAAGTATGAAAATTAAATTGGGCGCTCGAAAAAAGAAAGTGTGACGATTAATTGGAATAAAAGGAGTAGTAAAATAATGTTGATATATTTATAACGGATTAGTTGAAGGATAATCAAGGAAGAAATGTCCAATCTAAAATCCATCATTGCCTCATCACCCGCGTGGCATACATTTTTTAATCACATCACCCACCAAACTTTCTTCCATCCCCGCTCAGCCATGGGAAGGATCCGCGGGGGATCTTCCAAAAAACCCGTCTCGCTAACAATCTAACATCCCCATATTTGATAGATAATTTACTTTATTTTTCAGCTAACTTTGGAATATATTGACATAAATTTATTACAGTTTATTAAAATTGATTATGTTGAAAAGATTATTTAAAAAGTGACATACACGTGTCGCTCTCACAAAAAAAAATTTATGTTCAACATGTTAAAAAAAAACTGAGATTTAGTACGGTATAAAATAGTAGAATCTTTTGAAAAAAATCGTAAAATTTTCACATATCCATAATATATATAATTCATTTAAAAGATTTTCTTTAGTTAACAACCTATATTTTCTTAACATATACTCCGTATAATAATATACTGTTATCATAAATCAAGTAAAATATATAACTATTAAAATTAAGGAAGGGAAAATATTTCTATAGTACTAAGTATATAGATGTTGTTAAAAATTGACCAAAATATAATTCAATTGTTTAGCCTAAAATATTCGGTGGGGCTTTTTTAAGTAGAGAGGACCATGTGTTAGTTGGACATTGATTTTCTTGTTTACTACTTCTTCCATGTTTTTGGATTAACCAATTTTATTTTCACGGATGTTAATAAGTAACAACTGTTAATATATTAAACTATCAAATAAGTAAAAATTATTTTTAAAAAATGACAAAATTGTGCAAGTATTTATACTAATCCAAAAAATATTACGGGGTACTCCGTACATGACTATGTTCATCATATAGTATTAATAATCACCAACAAAACAAAAAAAGTAAATCAATGTGTGAATATAATAGATAGTACAAAAATCAAAGAGTTGCATCTAAAAAATTGAGGAATTAAGTAGTAGAGTAGTATAATAGTAGATACATTAGATTACGCAAGTATGTAACTTCATATATAATTAAGGAAGTTACATATTTTTTAAAAAAAAATAGTAAAATATTACTATCATTGGTGATGGTAATATCGAATGTAGTTGCTACATATACTACGTATAAAATCGTACAACCAATGGCGGTTATAATTATCGGATTTAGTTGTTAAAATATTATAGAATACTATAGTAATTTTTTTATACACTCTTAATCACATATACTTGATTGATTTTCAAATTTATTTGTATTCTAATTACCCAATATCAGTAGACTACTTTTAAACTTTTATCTATGTATTCCGTATAATGGATTCATTTTTTATAAAAATATAATCTTATGTTGGTCATATTTGTTACCAAATTATAGAAAATATAATTTACAAAATAATTCCCACATGTAGAATGACTTTTTTTTAAAAAAATAGAATCAAATATTTTTATGAGGTGCAAGTGAACAAAATAATTAAATAATCAAATTTTTTTTTAATAGTATTTTTGTATATCTATAAAAGAGGCAGATTAGAGAGCGGCATTTGCCAGCTCCACATTTATTTGCTCTATTTTAGTATAATACTAGTATAGTACTCGTGAGATTCACGATTTATAATCTAAATATAAATTTATATGAAATATGGTAGACAATTATCATAAAAATAGAGTTTGTAGATACTCTCCAAACTAAAATTAATGATGGATAAATTTTATATTGATTATTCGGTGTCTTATTAAACAATTAAAACGATTAAAAGAAATAAGGGTACGTAGATAAAATTATTTTCATTCTCTTTCACCACCAGTGTTAAGCATAAAGTTATCTCATCCACTCTTTACTTCAATAGTAATACCCTCCTAATACTCGCACAGTTGCCTCATCAACCCCATTACCCGATCACTTAACACCTACCTACACCATTTACTTTATTTAGTTATAGATGACTTTGAGGCGGTGCGAGGCTTGCACACCCGTACCCGCCTGTAATTCAATTCTCATTATCCCCTCCATCCACGATAGGGATGATCATACCTACCTCTCCCAATCCCTGTCTCGAAAGGTACAAAATAACATCCCCTAGCTCTTCATCACCCCCCGTATCCACACCCACCTCATACCTACTCCAGGCTCAACTTTTTTTTGTAAGGGAGTTTGAATTTCAAAACTCTATTATGGAGTATTTGAGAATTCGTTTGCCTAATCAGAGTAATTGAGTAAATAAAAAAAACATTATAATATGTAAGTTAGTAGTAAATAATTTTATATATTCATAATTAATTAGATGTAGGATTATTGACGTGTGCAGGTCCAATCTAATTACATTCATCATCGCCCCATCACCCGTGAAAAAATAAATTTTTTAAACCCATCACTTACAAAACTTTCCTCCATCCCCGCCCATTTGGGGCAGATGCGCGAGGGGATCACCCACAAAATCCACCCCCCTGAAATTAACATCCCGATATTCGATAATAATCCATATCTTAACATAAGTTTATTATGAAGTATTAAAATTGATTGTATTAGCTATAATATTGATAAAAATATATTCAAAACATAATTAGGATTGGGTGAGTATTCTCAAATCCAATCAATTCAAACTCGCCCCATCACAAAAATGGGTACATGTTATCCTTATATCCGTCCATCAACAACAAATTTATCTCTATTTGTTAGTCAACATTAGTCAATCATCTACGTTTATTTTTGTGGTGAGCCCATTCTAAAGTCCAAACTCGCCCCGTCATCAAAGGTGATGCATATATAAATTTAATTTTGCACGGAATTTTAGATTGATATTGCAATCATTTACATAATTAGTATATAAAAAATATTTTATTTTTGCAAACATATTAATAATAAGGAAACTTAATCATCTAGGTCTTATAATTTTGAAAATAGTTACGGAGTATTACGATATTATTAGTCAAAATTTCAATCTACATGCCTTTAAGACTTCAATAAATGAGCGAATAAATTATTATCCGTGCTCTATATAAAGATATTACAATAATGATAATGTAGCAAAAGTTTATTTTGATATTTAAGATTATGATAAGCTACTGGCTAGGGTCCGTCATAAGAAAAAAGTGCATGGATAAGGGTCTCATTTTGCTAGTTAACATTGGGCTTATAGTAATTGGTTTTATATACTCTTATTTATACTTGATTGATTTTCTAATTTATTTGTATTCTAATTATGTAAGTACAAATCAGTAGACTACTCTTAAATTTTTAGTCGACATTAGTGAATCATCTTTAGCCCAATCTAAAATCCAAAATGGTATCATCATCAAGTGTGATGCACCATCTACATGTATAAATCAAGTTTTGCACGAAATTTTTAAGTGATATGCAATCATTTACATTAACAAAATTTTCAATTCAACTTATTTACTTTTCTTAATTTAAGTCTATTCCTTAAATAAATAATTACTTCTTATCAATATGATTTTGTTTGAAATTAAAATTTTATTGAATAAAATTTATAATCAACTATTTTCTTAATTAGCTTCATTCACATTCAATTACAATTAATAGTTAATTCAAATTTTACTTGAGCCCTTACATGTTAGGTTTTTGCATTTTTGGTTTTGTGACATATTGCATGTCCTTTGAAATTTATTGTTGGTTCTAAATTGCAGAATTTGAGGGATAAACTATGTACTTTATTCCCTTAATTATTTACACTGTAATTTTGACTCTTAAATAATTAGTTTTACCATGTTTTTGAATAAAAAAAATGTAATACGTATTAGTTTTATCAACTTTTGTCAAAAAAATTAATAAGTGCAAATTGAGATGAAATAAAAGAAGTTTGAATTAAATTAAATACATAAAAAAATTTAGTAGAATTTGGAAGGAATAAAAAAAATGAAAATTATTTTTATGCCCTTATTTTCATGAATTTGTGATGATTTTTTACTGTGCATTTCTTTTTGAGCTAAGATTTTAATGGCATTTGCTATGCTTTTGTATGGTACACAAAATGGCAAAATCAATCAAAGAATTTAATTTCAACATTTGATATTACTCTAATTTTTTTATAGGGGGGGTTTTTGTAAGTTTGATTGATTATTTTCCCCTTTATATTGTCGACATGCTTATTTGTTTTCTTGATTTAAGTCATTTTCTTATTTATAATAGAGGTAATGTAGTTTAATTAGTAACTTATGGGTGCATTTTAATCTTTTTACATGGACACCAAATCATCTCATCTTGCAGAGGTCAATATTTGGCGATATTGGTAAATGGTGTAGATAGTCATACAAAGCTAAGTAGTATTTGGTAATTCAAATATCTTTAGAAAGTCATATGGGCAAGCTAAGCAAATTTTAGAAAATAGTCGTCGTGCGAATACTTTAATATGATCATGATTATTCACGGTAATATGAATTAACATTTTAGAAAATATTTTACTTTTTATATAGTTTGATATTAATTACACACTTAGATTATGTAAAAAAAAGATCTTAATTACACATACTATTGGCAATGTATGTCATGATTGTAAATTTACGCATATAAATGCCCTAGATATGCATGTTTAGATGGTTAATAGTAGATGATTAACATTGATCATAATTCACCATATACGAATACTACACCAAAAATCTACTATGTATATATGACTTTGACATAATTCGATTACTGCACTCGTATCACTTTTATAATTAGAATATTTTTTAATTAAATAACATATAATCAGTTTTTTTAGGTTTAGGAAAGAATATTTAGCATAATATATGAATCTTTAAGAATGGAATATTCAAAAAATCTTTAAGTTTTATAATGGAAATCAATAATATCTTCTCTGATTCTTCCCCAATAAGACAAAATAAATTTAGACTAATAACTTTTTTTTAAAATTAAAAGAGAGGCCAATCAATGAGTGACATTTGTCATCACCACATTGATTTCCTCTCTTTTAGTATATTATATAGATAGATGCAGATTAATAGATAAAATGGTAGTATTATGTAAATATTTAGACAAAGTCCACGAAATTTTACGGAATACATAACTATGTTCATCATACAATATTAATAATCATCAAAAAAATAAAAATAGAGCGATGTGTGAATATAAAAGCTAATGTAAAAAATTGAAGAGTTCCATCTAAAAAAAATGAGGAATTACGTAGCGGATAAATTAGATCACGCAAGTTTTGCTCATGCTTAAGGAAGTTACATACTTTTTTTTAAGTAGTAAAATATTACTATCATATCAATGGCGGTGATAATTATCGAATTTAGTTGCTAAATATAAAACGTCTAAAATATAAAATAGTACAATCATTGACGGCTATAATTATCGAATTTACCTATTAAAATATTACAGAGTACTACAATAACCATTTTTATACACTCTTATTCATATTGTATTGATTTTCTAATATATTTGCATTCTAACATATTATGCAAGTACAAATCGGTAGATTACTGTAAACTTCTTTTATATATAAACTAGTGTGTGGCCCGGGCGATGCCCCGATCGCTACATTGAATAGTTAAAATTTTAGATTTTTCTTGACCTCAATATTTGACGAAATACATGTATCCTTAAAGTGAAAAACATCAATTAAGTTTGTCAACTACACAGACACACTACGTCATTTATCATGTCAAGTAATTTTTCAATTAGATCATCTTACAATTTTATAATTTATTTTCTAGTGGAAATAAGTGCTTCAAATTAATAACACCAAATTAGATATAAGCAGCCATGCAAGGTATTTCTATAGTTGATGCTTATGAGATTCATGACATCATGTTTCTTCATAGTTGTCCTAATTATTTGTTTTTATTTTTTTCAAAATATTCCATAGAAAATAAAAAATCAAATAAAAATTTAGTTGGTTTAGACTTCATGTTAACATTTATTTATAAATTAATGTGAAGAAATAAACCACAATCGGTAGTTGGTTAAGATGGTAATGAGAATTATCATTCAGACATGAGGTCTAGAGTTCGAACCTCGTTGTATTGATTTTTGGTTATCCATGACATGACATACCACTTGGTGAGTGAATGATGTGGCGCAAAGGGAAGAAGAGTACGTGACACATAGACGTTTTCCAAAATGCCTTTTAATATATTAGTATAGATATCCTACGTACTCCATATAATGGACTGATTTTTTTATAAAGATAATCATATTGGTTATATTTGTTAACAAAATATAGAAAATATTTTACACAATATTCCCAATGTATAGAATGACAGCTTTTTTTAGGAAAATAGAATCAAATACTTTATAGGGTGAAAGTTAACAATTTTTACTTTTATATCTATGAGAGAGGTCAATCAATGAGTGACATTTGTCATCACCACATTGATTTCATCTCTTTTAGTATAATATATAGATGTTTTATATGAAATGAATTAGGATTTTTCGTGCTAGGGCACAACCCTCATGTTAACAGGCATGATGTGGAATCTCACCTTTTGTAAGAAGGAACTTGGTAGTAATTTCACTACGTCTTGATTTATTGATCACAAGTCCTAAAGGATTAAAATTAGATTGTTTTGGTTGTCTTTTATTAAATGTATGTATGTATGTATGTTTTTTTGAGTCTCGAGTTCGCAATTAATAAAATATTAATAAACGTAAAGTGCAACCAGAACAAACTTCAAAACTCTTGGAACGTACATACCTCGAGTATGAACAATGGGGGGAGACTTGGCGGAAAACTCGATCTCCTACTAATGATACAAGAAGTTGTTTCATATAATTTATGCGCTGGAATTCCGTCGGTATGGCCCGACACTCGGTATGGTCCGGTATTCATCATATTATATATTATGGTGTTTTGGTGGGCTCCTAACACCCTTCCTTTTTATGGAAACTTCTTTTGGCCCGTTCAAAACTTATTCTAATTAAATTGTGAGTCAAGAGTCGAGTCAAGAGTCGAGTCTTGTATTCATGATTTGTTTGTTATTTATTAAATGGCTTTTGCATGTGGATTAGTATTTTAGCGAGTGATGCATGTTCATAGTTTTCTTTCACTCTAGCCTTGTAAGTACTCAGCTTTTGCTGACTACGTGCTTTGTGTCTCTTGGTAATGGCCTTCGCCTTATTGACCCTATGGAGATCCATCATTGCACTTGCATTGTTGGGGAGTAGATTTAATTTAGCAGGTTGGTAGAACAAAGTACGGTCGAAATCATGTAGCTTGGGATGGTTGAGAGTTGCATTCTTTTGTGCTTTGGAAACTATTTTAATATTTTAATCTCGTATTGCCTTCGGGTTTGAATTAAACTTTAATCATGTTTTGAGTTTGTTGGATTTTCAATACTTTTGTTTCGGGCCGTTATGGTTCCAATTTGTAGGAGGCCTCAATTATTATTTATGTTGGTTTGAAAGTTAGTTATCATTAAATTCCGCTGCGTAATTTTGGTACTAGCCTTAACCGTTATCCACGGTGGCGGTAATACTTTAGTAATTCCTTTATTTTAAGTTGGAAAATAGTTTTATAAAAGCAAGGAATTATTAGGGTGTTACACTCGTTCTGACCTGAACGTATGGGTTCTGATTTGAACAGATCGGTTCTGATCTGCACATGAGATGTAAAGATCGATTCTGAACCGAACATGATCTACGTAAACCGATTCTGATCAGAACATAATGGTTATGATCTGAACATGATGGTTCTGATCTGAACATGATGGTTTTGATCTGGACATGATATGGACATAAGTTGTACATATCGGTTTCATCTGGACATGATCTGCACATACCGGTTCTGATCATAATGGTTATGATTTGGACATGATGGTTCTTATCTGGACATGATCTGCACATACCGATCATATCAGTTCTGATCTGGACATATCGATTCTGATCTGGACATGATTTGCACAGATTGGTTCTGATCTGGACATGACCTGTATAGATCGATTCTAATTTGGACATGATCTGTACAGATCTACACATAATTTTTAAATATCAGTTTTGATCTGGATATAACAATTCTGATCTTAACATGATCTGTACCAATCGTCTCTGATCTACACATATCGGTTTCTGATCTGGAAATGATCTATACGGATTGATTATGATCTGGACATGATCTGATCATACTGGTTCTAATCTGGACATATCGATACTCTGGACATGATCTATATAGATCGATTCTAATCTAGACATTATCTTTACAAATCAGTTTTGATCTAGACATATCGTTTCTGATCTACACATGATCTATACAGTTTATTTCCGATCTGCACATGATATGCACAAATCAGTTATGATTTGGACATGATCTGATCATACAGGTTTTGATTTGGACATATCGGTTTAGATCTAGACAACAACATTTTTCTTTTTAAAGTAATAATAGTAATAATAACAATGATATATATATATATATATATATATATATATATATATATATATATATATATATATATACATATATATATATATATATATATATATACGAGTACTCTTAACGATAGCTCGAGTATTATAAGCAAATCTTTTCCCAATCCATAGTTTTTGCCACAAGGTTAAAACTCAACATAAAATTATTCATAACTCAATATGGTACTCATGGGCACAACATTGCTATAGTAATATGATTTTCTTCATAAAGTTCTCATAACACAATTCAAATGAAGACATAGATATTCATAAGAAATTTATAACTCAATGCGAAAACACACAACTTAATCTCAACATAATAGCTAACTCAATCACAACATATTAGCTTACTGTTGGGGAAAGTGAACACGAATAGAGAGGGGTTATTCAACCAACTGTCTCTATTTGGTGGGGGTTGTCACCCTCCTGATAAGCATACGCTTGCAAGACTTAACTAGGACATGTCCCTAATTACAATGATATCCCGCCTCTACGAGACTACTTTTGTAGCACTCGCTTTACGGCCAAGCCGCTTTAATGGGTCTATCCCGCCGAACTACGGGTCTATCCCGCCTCTACGAGTCTACTTTTGTAGCACTCGCTTTACGGCCAAGACGCTTTAACGGGTCTATCCCGCTGAACTACGAGTCTACGATTGTAGCACTCGCTTTAAATGTTTTTCATCACCGACGCATGTGAGCACTATGCAACACATACACGGCTACTTTCCCCTACTTAAGCATTTCATTACCGATTCAATTGAAGTAGTGGTTGAATTAAATTGTGCTTTGGTGTGTTATTAGTTGATAAAGTAGGAAGTAATCCAAACCATCAAGAAAGTAATCTCAAATTTTGTAAACAAGGAATTTGAAAGTATTAGTTTGTTTCGAAAAAGTTTTTGAATAGCTATGAAATTAAGATTTTCAATTTTCAATTTGATAATTTAATCAATTAATATTCACTAAGCATATAAATTTAATTGTTGAATTTTATGTTTTCAATCACGAACTTTGATTAGCGAATCCAATATGGTTTTCTTAAATTAAAATACGTGCTATGTAGTTCTAAGTTAGGTTTTTCGAAAATCAATTGAGATTTCAAAAAGAATTCATTAAGTCCTAATTATATTAGAGTGGGTAGTTTATTAATTTAAGTCTTTTATTTTGTCGAGGGATTGATGGAGGATGGTTTAAGAAGATTTGAGTCATGAAGTTAAGCGAAGATGATGATCGAATATGTAGCTTTGGGATTTATGAATGGTTATTGAAGGTACACATCGTCCAACCAACTTCAATGTTTGAAAATATATCTTGTGTTTAAGTATCATGTATATATATGTATAGATTGAATGTCGTTTTGCGAATTGAATGTTATTTGCGAATTAAATTGTGTTTTTGCAAAACTGAATTGTATTTACAAACTGATTTGTTCTTTGCAAATTGAATTGGATTGTAATGCTTTTATGAATCATGAGTCATAAAAACGAATGTTTGTGTCAGTGATACGTACCCTATGATTTCGAAGGATAAATTCTATTCAAATGAGTTTAAGACGTATGATTTAAAGTTTCGCGGACGAAACTTATTTTATGGGTGTTGATTTGTGTCTTTGTGATAGGCTTATCCGTGATTAAATCTTTGAAGTTGTTTGAAGAGTTAAAGTTTGTTTAACAGGGTTCAAAGTTATAATTACGTTGAGTTTGTTTAAATTAAGACTAAGTGTGTTTAGAAAGTAGCTCGTTGAGGACGGACTGTTACAGGTGGTATATATATATTGAAGGAAATAATGCCCTTGGTCCAAGTATGCATTCAATGATAAGTCTAATATATGCGGTTCAGTATTAATTAAACAAGTTAATAATTCAGTGAGATCAAGTGAGCTGAATGCCTACCTAGAGGCCGCTTCAGTTCAAGTGGAATTAATGATATTAATCCACAGCTTACTCTTGACTGAACCCGTAGGGTCACACAAATAGTACGTAAACGGATCAAGTATTTAATGGCATTAAATACTCCATCTATGGATATTCGGAATCGACGGATCTTGGTTTCAGTGGGAGCTGAGATCGTCACAGGCAAGAAATGAATACTCCGGAAACGATGATATTGCCGGAAACGGAAATATGGATCGTATCGGAAATATAAATCCAAGTTGCCGGAAACGGAAACATGGTACGTATCGGAAAATATTATCGGAAATGGAAATATTGCAAGAATCGGAAATATTGCCGGAAACGGAAATATTGTCAGAATCGGAAATATTATCGGAATCGGAAAATAATTCCGGAAACGGAAATATTAAATATTTGTTCGAAACGGAAATTGATTCCGGAATCGGAAATATTAAATATTGTTCGTATCGGAAATGAATTCCCGAATCGGGAATTTAATCGGAAGCGTATCGTACGAATTAGCATCGGACGAGGCCCGCTAGACGAAGGCCCAGCACGAAGCCAGGCCGTCGCCCAGCGAGCCAACGCGCACCATCGCACGCCAAGCCTCGACCAGGCCCAACGCAAGGCCAGGCCCAGCCAAGGCCTTGGGCGCACGCGCGAGAGCACAGCAGTGGGCCGAGCGCTGTGCGCCTAGCGTGGGCCGCAAGGCTTGCGCGGGTGTACGGTGCTCGTGCAATGCTTGTGCGGGAATCCTGAAGCAATCGGGATTCGAAGTGTGATTAAATCCTAAAACTATTAGATAATGATTATTTAATTAGAGTCCTAGTAGGGTTATAATTAAATAAATTAGTATCCTAATAGGATTCCAAAACCCTTTCCATAACTCTATAAATAGGTGCCTAGGGTCACATATTTACATAGATTATTCAAGTATTCAAAGTGAGTTTTTGAGAGAAAATTCAGACACATTCCTTGACTAAAAGTGCCGAAAATCTTTAGTACCTTAAGGGCGATTCTAGTTGGTCAATCTTAAGGCGGATCCGGACGTGCTGTGGACTATCTACGGAGGGACGACACTTGGAGTCCTAAAGACTTGTTCTTGTTCGGTTCGGGCGCAGCTAGGGAAGGCACGCAACAAAGAGTATGCATCTAAACTATGCTATATGATTATGTGTAAATAATATGTATTCCTGGCTAAATGGTTTTTCCGCATGATTTATGAATTGTCATATGTATCATAACCTAACAGTGGTATTAGAGCCTCTTATTATTTTCATAATCTAAATTGCATGAACATGGTTAAATATTACAAATTTGCAAGAATTAAAAGGGGTGATTAATTTTCGTAATTGTTAATTAATTGCAAATTGCGTTTATTTAAATATACGTACGCAGGTTTTCGGCAGTTTCTTCGTTACTCATCCAAATCGAGTGATTTTTTTGTCAATTCCGCATGTAAAAGGCATTCTAAAATTTTGACAAAATAGTATTTTTCTGCCGAACCCAGAATTCTCAAATTCGAAGCCTAACTATGACTTTTCGAAGGTTTTAGTTTTTCGAATGCAAAATTTCGTAAATTTAAGATGTTAAATTAAATATTTGCGATTCTTGTTGATAAATCTTGAATTTTTGATTGACCTACTGTATATGTTTAACAAGTTTGAATGCCTAGCCTTGTTAATTATGCAATCTAATTTGTAATTATGATTAATTAGTTGAAAATTAGAATAATTTAGAATTAATTTGATTTTCATAATTAATTATAATTTAATTAGAAACCTATGATTAAAAACCACCATAAAAATTGTAAATTTATGATAAATTTTAAATTTTTATGACCTAGGCTTGAATCCATGATAATCGGAAATCAATTGAATAATAAATTTTCGATTTTTTCGCCCTAAAATTGTGAAATTAATATTAATTTATTAATTTGTCATTAATTTTAAATATAAATTTTAAATTTTTATGCGATTCGTTCATATAACTTGCACGCACAAAGCAATGGATGCTTCGTGTTACCCTTAAGGGGTGTTGTATAGTGCGGGCATGCGACGACGAGCAAGGGAGCTCGTCGCCCGTGCGGCACGAATGCAATGAGCAAGGGCATGGTGCACGAGCACAAGGCAGCAGCCCTGCCTTGTGTCGTGGGCCATGAGCTATGGACGAATGGGCATGGGCGAAGGCAAGGCACGGCAGTCGCGTGTGGGCAGCAAGCGAGCTGCGCCACAACGCGCACTGCCTCGCGCAAGCGCGCGCAACCTCGCGCGCAGCGAGCGCAAGCTCGCGTGCCACGAGCGTTGCGCCCAGCGTCGATCGCGCGCAGCGAGCGATGGCTCGCGCACAGCGAGCGATGGCTTGCGTGCATCGAGCGCTGGAGCGCGCGCAGCAAGCGCTGGCGAGCGCGCACAGCGAGCGATGGCTCGCGTGCATCGGGCGCTGGCGCGCGCGCAGCGAGCACAACTTGTGCGATGGCTTGCGATGGGAAGATGCAGCAGCTATGCGACGAGCGCATGGGCTGCGCGCACATGGCCAGCGACGGCTGTGTGCGTGTGGCCCATGGGCGTGCGATGCGTAGGGTGTTTGCATTACGATTAGATCGTTTTGAATGTTTAATTTGAAAATTTCAGTTTACGTAATTTTAATTAATTTTAAAATTAATAATTTAAATTATTTTCTTGGATTTTAATTTTGAATATTGTAATTATAATAAATTTTATTTATTCTAATTATTTTACTAAAATTAAAATCATGAATTAATTTAAATACGACTGAAATCAAATTAAAATTTTTGGATTCAATTATAAATTTATATGGGCTTTAAATTTTAATTAAATTTGTATGTTTCCGGTTAGACTTGAAATACATTTTTATGTTTAAAATTAGTAAAGCATATGAATTTATTGGTTTAAGTGGGAGCGTTTTTTTTTTAGTCATAAACTCTTGATTAGGTCTACAAATCCTTAAGGTTAAAACAACTTGATTAGAATTAATAAGGACTGAATAATTGGTAGATTATTGGTGCCCTTGATTAATTGCTGCAAATATTTACGTGATGCATAATGTGTTATACTAACCAGCTATGTGGGCCATTCATGATAATGAATGGGTGAATGGTATATATTGTATATGTACTGTTTTGCAGGTTATGAAGTGACTAGTATGGCCCAAATAGGATAGAAAATATGGTCTGCGTACCATTAATTTGAATGTAATTGGTCTAAAGTACCAAAGTCGTTTTTCAATTCAAATATGGTCTGCGTACCATCAAATAGTTGTAATTAGTTTTAATTATAGCTTATCCTGTTTGAAGAAAATGGTGCCTCCCACGGAGATTTTCAAGACGGACTTTGAAGTCAAAGCTTCAAGATGAAGTCGGGCCATACTAGATCACATTTATCTTGTGCATGCTTTAAGTTATTTATTGCATTAAATATGTCTTAATTATGCATGAGATTGTGGCTTGATTATGTTGCATGATTAAGGATTTTAGTTCACTTAAAATCTAACCAACATAGTAAGAGCCTTAAGTTCCAAACTTAAAAATTGAGTTAAAAGGTGCCATGCCAAAATATACACTTGCTTGGATATCCTTTACATCAATCTAGTAATAGTTTTCGCTCAGCGAGGTGTTACTTATTGGTCCTAAAGGGGCAAGGTACACAAATAATTGTGAGTACATGTTAGTTTTGGTGAAACTCAACGATATAAGTAAGGAGTCCTTTTATGTCGTGGCAAAATCGATAGGTTTACCTAATAAGTTCTTAGACGTACCTATCAACCAAGAATAGTTTCTAGACTATTAGCAAAAGGCTTTTGCTTACCTAAGATGTTTTAGGATTAAGTCGACAAACTGTGCTTAGTTCTTCAATGATTTTAGGATCTTGGAATCATTTTATTCACACCTGCCGGAACACATAACTTGAATAAAATGCTTAATAAACATTGAATTATGCATGTATGCTAGAATTTAAGTTTATTAAGAGAAACTGTGAATGGTTATTTATTTGTTTATTCTTTTCAATTGTAGTTTTTAATATGGCAAACAACAATTCATTCAACATTCGATCAATTCTCGAAAAGGATAAGTTGAACGGGAAAAACTTCCTTGACTGGCAGAGGAACTTGCAAATAGTTCTTATGCAGGAAGAAAAGGAGTATGTCCTAGATGAGGCGATGCCCGAAGCCGCAGGCGACGGGGTCACTCAGGCAGCCCTCAATCGTTGGATTGATGCCAACAAGGATGTGAAATGTCTAATGCTCGCCACCATGAGTGCGGATCTGCAGAAAACGTTCATCAACTCAGATGCTTTCACAATCATCAGTGAGTTGAAGAACATGTTCCAAGATCTGGCTCGAGTCGAAAGATTCGAGACTCATAGGCAAATTCTTGAGACCAAGCTTAAGAAAGGCGAGCCCGTAAGTCCACATGTTCTCAAAATGATTGGACTCATTGAGAATATGAGTCGTCTGGATCAGCAATTTTCTCAGGAAATGGCTATAGACACCATCCTCCATTCTCTTCATAGCGGGTATGATCAGTTCAAACTGAACTACAGTATGAATAGTCTGGACAAAACGCTCACTGAGCTTCACGGTATGCTGAAGACCGCTGAAAAGACGCTCAAAAGTGATAAGCAGGATGTGCTTATGGTGCGTGGGGGCAAGTTCAAGAAATCTGGAAAGAAGAGGAATGCTAAGAAAGTGGCAACAAGGCCAGCCCAACTAAGCAAACTGGCGACAAATCTGTAAAGAGGAAGGTCAGTCAACCCACTTCTGAATCCGAATGCTTCTACTGCAAGAAGAAGGGGCATTGGAAGAGAGATTGCTTGAAGCTAAAGGAAGATCAGAAGAACGGAACAGTCGTTCCATCTTCAGGTATTTTCGTTATAGACTGTATACTTGCTAATTCAACTTCTTGGGTATTAGATACAGGTTTTGGCTCACACTTATGTTCCAATCCACAGGGACTAAGAAGAAGTAGAAAGTTAAGCAAGGGTGAAGTCGACCTACGAGTGGGAAATGGAGCACGGATTGCTGCATTAGCTGTAGGAACTTACTATTTGTCGTTGCCCTCCGGGCTAGTTTTGGAACTGGAAGAATGTTTCCATGTTCCAAGTCTTACTAAAAACATCATTTCAGTTTCTTGCTTAGATGCTAAGGGATTTTCCTTTTTAATAAAAGACAATAGTTGTTCGTTTTATTTTAAAGAGATGTTTTATGGATCTGCTAGATTAGTCAATGGACTTTATTTATTAGATCACGACAAACAAGTATATAACATAAATACCAAAAAGGCCAAAAAGGATGATTCAGATCTCACCTATCTGTGGCATTGTCGATTAGGCCATATAAACTTGAAACGCTTAGAAAGACTTCAAAAGGAAGGAATTCTATAACCATTTGACTTAGAGGATTATGGTAAATGCGAATCATGTTTACTTGGCAAAATGACAAAGCAACCTTTCTCTAAAGTTGGAGAAAGAGCAAATGAACTATTGGGTTTAATCCATACAGATGTATGTGGACCAATGAGTACAAATGCTAGAGGTGGTTTCAGCTACTTTATCACTTTCACTGATGACTTCAGTAGATATGGTTATGTCTACCTAATGAAGCATAAGTCTGAATCCTTTGACAAATTCAAGGAATTTCAGAGTGAAGTAGAGAATCAATTAGGCAAGAAGATTAAGGCACTGCGGTCTGATAGAGGCGGTGAATATCTGAGCTATGAATTTGATGACCATCTGAAAGAATGTGGAATTCTATCAGAATTGACTCCTCCAGGAACACCACAATGGAACGGTGTGTCGGAACGGAGGAACAGAACCTTGCTAGACATGGTCAGGTCAATGATGGGTCAGGCCGAACTTCCACTAGAATTTTGGGGACATGCACTAAATACAGCTGCACTCACTATAAATAGAGCTCCGTCTAAAGCTGTCGAAAAGACTCCATACGAATTATGGTTTGGAAAGCCTCCAAATGTGTCTTTCCTTAAGATTTGGGGATGTGAAGTATACGTCAAACGATTAATTTCACACAAACTTCATCCAAAATCTGACAAATGTATCCTTGTGGGCTATCCAAAGGAAACAAAGGGGTATTACTTCTACAATACATCTGAGAACAAGGTGTTTGTTGCTCGAGATGGTGTCTTTTTGGAGAAAGATCACATTTCCAAAATGACAAGTGGGAGAAAAGTAGACCTCGAAGAAATTCGAGTCGAACAACAAACTCTAGAGAATGCTCAAGATGACATTCAGGATGAAACTCAGAGATCTTTAGAAGAATCTGGTGAGAATCATGGTCAATCTAGAAATGTTACCCCGCGTAGATCGCAAAGGTATAGATCTCAATCGGAAAGGTACTTAGGTATTTTGACGAACGAGAGCTATGACGTTCTATTACTTGAAAGTGATGAACCTGCGACTTACAAACAAGCTATGACGAGCCCTAGCTCCAAGCAATGGCAAGAAGCCATGCAATCTGAATTAGACTCCATGTGTGAAAACCAAGTATGGGATTTGGTCGATTTGCCAGATGGCTACCAAGCCATTGGAAGCAAATGGGTTTTCAAACTGAAAAAGGACAAGGATGGGAAACTTGAAGTTTTCAAAGCTAGATTGGTTGCAAAAGGTTACAGGCAAGTCCACGGTGTGGATTACGATGAAACCTTTTCACCAGTTGCAATGCTAAAGTCTATTCGGATAATATTAGCAATCGTTGCATATTACGATTACGAAATATGGCAGATGGATGTCAAAACTGCTTTCTTAAACGGCGTTTTAACAGAAACTGTGTTTATGACACAGCCTGAAGGTTTTGAGGATCCAAAGAATGCTAAAAAGGTATGCAAGCTAAAGAAGTCAATCTACGGATTGAAGCAGGCATCCAGGAGCTGGAATATACGTTTTGATGAAGCAGTCAGTGACTTTGGTTTCATCAAGAACGCAGACGAATCTTGTGTATACAAGAAGGTCAGTGGGAGCAAAATTGATTTCCTAGTATTGTATGTCGACGACATATTACTTATCGGAAATGACATTCCTATGTTGAACTCTGTCAAGATTTGGCTTGGGAAATGTTTTTCGATGAAAGATCTAGGAGAAGCACAGTACATATTGGGCATCAAGATTTACAGAGATAGATCTAAAAGGATGATTGGACTTAGTCAAAGCACTTATATCAATAAGGTGCTTGATAGGTTCAAGATGGCGGACTCCAAGCGAGGCTACCTACCCATGTCTCATGGAATGACTCTAAGCAAGACTCAGTGCCCAAAAACACTTGATGAGCGTAGACGAATGAATGGGATTCCATATGCATCATTGATTGGTTCAATAATGTATGCTATGATATGTACACGCCCGGATGTTGCGTACGCACTCAGTGCTACGAGCAGATACCAGTCAGACCCAGGAGAGGCGCATTGGACTGCTGTCAAGAACATTCTGAAGTACCTGAAAAGGCACAAAGATGACTTCCTGGTCTATGGTGGAGATGATGAATTAATTGTTAAAGGCTATACGGACGCAAGTTTCCAAACTGACAAAGATGATTTCAGATCACAGTCTGGGTTTGTCTTCTGCCTTAACGGAGGAGCAGTAAGCTGGAAAAGTGCTAAGCAAAGCACCATTGCGAATTCTACAACTGAAGCGGAGTACATTGCTGCACATGAAGCAGCAAAAGAAGCTATATGGCTAAGGAAGTTCATAGGAGAACTTGGTGTAGTCCCCTCCATTAAAGGACCAATAGCCCTGTATTGTGACAATAACGGAGCTATTGCACAGGCAAAGGAGCCTAGACACCACCAGAGAGTCAAGCATGTACTTCGTAGATTTCACCTTCTACGAGAGTTCGTTGAAAGAAAAGAAGTCGAGATAAGCAAAATTGGAACTGATGACAACATATTAGATCCATTGACTAAACCTCTGCCGCAGGCGAAGCACAACTCGCACACTGCAGCTATGGGAATCAAGCATATTGGAGAATGGCTTTGATATCCCTGTTTAATGTTTTAAAGTTTTAGAGTTTAAATCTTTGTAAAACATTATTGGTTAATCATTCACAACAAATGAAAAGAATTCATTTTTCCATTTAATTTGTGGTTTATTAAATGATGAGTCCCTTCAATTTGACGATATATTCAAGATAGACTGTCAGGACCAGTCCTGTGACTAAGAAATGTCTATCAAGTGAACTTGAATGTCAAAGGTTGAAAATGGTCCCTGGTCGGAGTTTTCTATAAAATTGGACGCATAGAAAACGTTAGACGATTAGAATGCAAGATGACTAGTAGTTTTGTTTCTTGAACTATGTGGACATGGCAATGTCATAATCATTTGCATATATACTTACTTTGGGAAGACTAGTATCGGACAAGACCTATGAAACTTTACTGTAAGAGATGAAAATCTGTCATAAGTAAATTTCATTAAAATTATTAGACACTAAATCCTCAATGCCTGAGTGATTTGAAATTACTTGTTTGAGAACTGGTTGCTTTGACGTTGACCAACCGTCGCACCGTAAAAGGAGGCTATAAAGGCAATGCTCAGGTAATTACCTATCAAACGAAGTCTAATCTCAAGATCACAAGATTGGGATTGTCCTCCCATAAATCGGGATGAGATGCTTAAAAGTTGTACAAGCCCACTCGGAGAGCTAGAAACTGTGAAATGCATGGCCGTGCTCGGATGAATCATAGGCTATGATTATCTGTTTATTTGATCAGTTGAACTCTGAAACCGAGAAACACCTCTGGACATAATAAGGATGACAACTCTTACCTTATGTTCAAGAGCAAGCATCGAGCGACAAAGGAATTAGGAAATGCACACTTGTCCCTAAGGACAAGTGGGAGACTGAAGGAAATAATTCCCTTGGTCCAAGTATGCATTCAATGATAAGTCTAATATATGCGGTTCAGTATTAATTAAACAAGTTAATAATTCAGTGAGATCAAGTGAGCTGAATGCCTAGCTAGAGGCCGCTTCAGTTCAAGTGGAATTAATGATATTAATCCACAGCTTACTCTTGACTGAACCCGTAGGGTCACACAAATAGTACGTAAATGGATCAAGTATTTAATGGCATTAAATACTCCATCTATGGATATTCGGAATAGGCGGATCTTGGTTTCAGTGGGAGCTGAGATCGTCACAGGCAAGAAATGAATACTCCGGAAACGATGATATTGCCGGAAACGGAAATATGGATCGTATCGGAAATATAAATATTATCCAAGTCGTAGATGTTGCCGGAAACGGAAACATGGTACGTATCGGAAAATATTATCGGAAATGGAAATATTGCCGGAATCGGAAATATTGCCGGAAACGGAAATATTGTCAGAATCGGAAATATTATCGGAATCGGAAAATAGTTCCGGAAACGGAAATATTAAATATTTGTTCGAAACGGAAATTAATTCCGGAATCGGAAATATTAAATATTGTTCGTATCGGAAATGAATTCCGGAATCGAGAATTTAATCGGAAGCGCATCGTACGAATTAGCATCGGACGAGGCCTGCCAGACGAAGGCCCAGCACGAAGCCGGGCCATCGCCCAGCAAGCCAAGCGCAACAACCACACGCCAAGCATACGACCAGGCCCAGCGCAAAAACCAGGCCCAGCCGAAGATTGGGCGCGCGCGCGGGGCTGCGACGAGTGGGCTGGCGCTGTGCGTGGGCCGCAAGGCCTGCGTGCGGTGCTAGCGTATTACTCGAAGTGTGTTACTCGAATCCTAAGGCTACCGGGATTTGTCATATGATTAAATCTAATCCTAAAAGATTTAGTTTATTTAATTAGAGTCCTAATAGGATTATAATTAAATAAATTAGTATCCTAATAGGATTCCAAATCCTTTTCCATAACTCTATAAATAGGTGCCTAGGGTCACATATTTACAACGAGTTTTCAAGTATTCAAAGTGAGTTTTTGAGAGAAAAATTCAGTCACACATTTGCCTAAAAGTGCCGAAAATAATAGTACCTTAAGGGCGATTCTAGTTGGTCAATCTTAAGGCGGATCCGGACGTGCTGTGGACTATCTACGGAGGGACGACACTTGGAGTCCTAAAGACTTGTTCTTGTTCGGTTCGGGCGCAGCTAGGGAAGGCATGCAACAAAGAGTATGCATCTAAACTATGTTAAATGATTATGTGTAAATAATATGTATTCCTGGCTTTATGGTTTTTCCGCATGATTTATGAATTGTCATATGTATCATAACCTAACAGCCAGGCCGTCGCCCAGCGAGCCAACGTGCACCATCGCACGCCAAGCCTCGACCAGGTCCAGCGCAAGGCCAGGCCCAGCCAAGGCCTTGGGCGCGCACGCGAGAGCACAGCAGTGGGCCGAGCGTTGTGCGCCTAGCGTGGGCCGCAAGGCTTGCGCGGGTGTACGGTGCTCGTGCAATGCTTGTGCGGGAATCCTGAAGCAATCGGGATTCGAAGTGTGATTAAATCCTAAAACTATTAGATAATGATTATTTAATTAGAGTCCTAGTAGGGTTATAATTAAATAAATTAGTATCCTAATAGGATTCCAAAACCCTTTCCATAACTCTATAAATAGGTGCCTAGGGTCACATATTTACATAGATTATTCAAGTATTCAAAGTGAGTTTTTGAGAGAAAATTCAGACACATTCCTTGACTAAAAGTGCCGAAAATCTTTAGTACCTTAAGGGCGATTCTAGTTGGTCAATCTTAAGGCGGATCCGGACGTGCTGTGGACTATCTACGGAGGGACGACACTTGGAGTCCTAAAGACTTGTTCTTGTTCGGTTCGGGCGCAGCTAGGAAAGGCACGCAACAAAGAGTATGCATCTAAACTATGCTATATGATTATGTGTAAATAATATGTATTCCTGGCTAAATGGTTTTTCCGCATGATTTATGAATTGTCATATGTATCATAACCTAACATATATATATACCAATAATAATTATAATAATAATAATTATTATTATAATAAGGACAAATTATTTTTTACCATGCCTAAAAAATCGAATAATTGTTTTTTACCACCTAAGTAACTAAAATTTATATTTTACCACCTAAAAGAAATTAAAATTTGTGTTTTACCACCTAAAAATGGAAAAAAATAGATGAACTGTTACGTGGAGGGCGACAATAACGATAATATATCGAATATTTTTTCTTTTCCCATGATTTCATGTATTTAACTCCCTTTTCTTCCCCTACTTTATTCTTTATATGAATTCACATGATTTTTTCTCTCATTAATTCACAAAATAAATAAATTCAATGGAAATGAAGAGAGGAGCTAAGGGTGAAGGAGTTAAAGAAAATCTCATAGGGAATGTATAAAATTGGATGGAACGTAATTGAAATTGAATTAGTAAGCCCCACATAACGATTTCATCTTTTTTTTTCCATTTTCAGGTGGTAAAAAACAGGTTTTAATTATTTTAGGTGGTAAAATACAAGTTTTAGTTGTTTAGGTGGTCAAATTTTTTTTTTTGATTTTTTTAGGTGGTAAAAACAATTTATCCTAATAATAATATTAATAATAATAATTATAGTAATAATAATTGGTTTAATAATACTAACAATAATAATAAATAAATAATAGCAATAATATATATATATATATATATATATATATATATATATATATAAGAGGCATATTTGCTGAAATATTAGAGCGCCACTGTAATACCTCGTATTTTTATAATAATTATAAATATATTTTATTATATTTATAAAGCATTTTATGATTTTAAGAATTTATTCCGCATTTAAATTTTATTTAAATGTATTTTAATTAATTAGAATATTTATTATTTGAATTAATTACAAAACGAATTTAATTTTCGACTCGGGAAATTTAATGGGTCGCAAGTAATTTTAAAAGTTTGGGTTTTTAAATAAAAGTCCAACTCGTTTTATTAATCGAGCCCAATCAAAAGAATTTAATTCTAAGCTTAAGGCTATCCCAATCATTTAAATGCTAAGCCCAATGTCAAATTTCCAAGCCTAGCCCACTACGGATATGAGAGCCTATAAATCGGACTCTCCTCATTAATGATCCCCTTGTTTTTCATTAAGCCTTTCCTCTCTTGCTTGCCCCACACTCTTCCTCTCCTCTCCCCGTTTTGCCGGCTCCTCACCCGCACCGCACAACACTCGCATGCTCGTGCCCTTGTTGCTCGCCCATCGCCTTCCCTCATCGCCCACACTCTCTCTTGCCCTCGCTGTGCTGTTGTGCGCTGCTGCTTCTCTCGCCCAGCCACACGCGCACACCTTTGGCCCTCACTCTCTCTCGCGCCCAGCGCGATGTGCCTTGCTCGTCGCCCCTTGTCCCGCGCGCTGTGCCTGCTCGTTGCCCCTCTGCCGCGCGTGCACACACGAAGTGTGTGTGTGTGTGTGTGTGTGTGTGTGTGTGTGTTGTTTTGTTTCGTTTGTTCAATTCTTTCGCCCAATCACATTAATTCGTGGCTAATCTGTGCTATAGGCCGGATTGGTACATTTCCCTTCTTCCTTACCAATTCTATTTCAATTGCGTATTTTAAATTATATTACTATTATTGTTTTGTGATACGGTTATGGATGAAAGTGATAGTCTTATGCTAGCAATTGGAACCATAACTGATTTGGGTTCAATGGCTCATTTTGTGTGCATGGTGACTTGGATTGAGTGAGCTCGTTATATGGTCCTTATTATCAAGGTGGTACGTTAATCAAACTGGTCCGTTTAATCACATTGGTCCGCTTGTTTAAACAGATTGTACGCACTTATTATTTTAAATTGCTTTGGTTAAAGTCGGTTTAATAAAGGGATATTTGTTTAAATCCCCAATTTAAATTCAGTCATTACTTAGCTTTGATTATTGCTGTTTGTAAGGAGAGTTTTAAGCCTTTGTAACCTCCAATTTAGTGACTGAATTATGAGGCTTTAGAGCTTGTAACTGCCAGTTTTAAAGGCTCTTAAATGGCTCTTAATTAGTCGTTTAAAGCTCTTGTAGCTGTTGGTTTTTGGCTATTTATAGTCAGCTTCTTGATTGGAATAAACAACCAACCGGATGATTAAAACACTTGTTTGTTACATTTCGAATTATAGTTTATAATTCAGCCTTTTTCTTTGTTTTGGACGCGTTTCCTATTCAAAGAACTGATTGTGAGTCAATAGGTCTTGTCTTGCATTCACGATCAACGAGTTAAAGGTCTAGCTTGTTAATCAACTATCCTTGTTTATACAACGAGTTTTTAAACTCGTATCATTAGTGGTATCAGAGCTGTTGTTCGTGTGATCCGCCCAAAAAAAAAAGGAAAAAAAAAAAGAGTTGTTGTTCGTAATTCTTACAAACTGAAATATGGATTTTGATGATCCTGACTTTCTACAACATCTCCAAGAAGCCTTGAAGAACGTTAGGGATGGGGGGTATCGTAGGCCTCCTAGGCGTGATCTACGGGCTATGGATGAATTCAAAGTCACCGAACTTCCTGAATTTGTTGGTGGAACAGATCCGGAAGCCTATTTGGAGTGGGAGCGCAAAATAGAGAGAATGTTCGATTTCAAGGACATTGATGATGAGAAGAGTTGCAAATATGCCATATTGAAGCTAGGACGAGGGGCTTCATTGTGGTTCGAGGGACTGAAATCCAAGAGAATACGTGAAGGGAAGGAGAAAATTACCTCTTGGGAGTCTTTGAAACGTAAGCTGCGTAAAAGGTATGTGCCAACAACTCATAGAATAACAACTTATCGTAAAATTGCCGAATTGAGGCAAGGAAAAATGAGTGTGGCTGGATATATTGATGAGTTTGAAAAGTTGTCCTTAATGGGAGAAATTGAGGAAATTGAGGAACAAAAACTGTCCAGATTTTTAAGGGGTCTAAATTATAATATTGCCAATACCGTAGACCTTTATCCATATTCTGATTTTGACACTCTTTGTGGACTTTGTTTAAAATTGGAAAATCAAGGGAAGGCAAAATATGGGGGAGGGTCTAGTATGGATGGTAAAGCCAAGTCTTGGGCTAAATCCGAACCTAGCTTGAAACCAAACACAACACCTAGTACAGTAGGTTCAAGTAATTCTACGGCTGCCCCTAAACTATCTAACCCAACCAAAGAAACAAGTCTGTCCAAGGTGCGTTGTTTTAAGTGTCAAGGGTTTGGGCATTATCAAAATGCGTGTCCAAATAAACGAGTAGTGACCTTGAGAGAAGCTGTTGAATGTCGTGAGGAGTTGTTTGAAGAGGAAAAGAGGTTGGGAGACGTATTTGTGTTTGATGAGAGTGGTGATGAGGAGGAAGAGGAAGGGTATGAGGCTCCAATTTATGACACAAATCTGGTTCTTAGAGCGCTACAAACTCAAATTTCACCTACTGATCTAGACCAACGAGATCAGTTGTTTCATACTAAATGTCTAGTGAAAGATAAGTGGTGTAGTGTAATTGTTGATGGGGGGAGTTGTACCAATGCTGCTTCTAGTGAAATGGTGTCAAAATTAGGCTTAATCACTACTGCCCATCCTAGGCCATACGCACTCCATTGGCTTGATGATGGTAATAGTGTAAAAGTGTCGAAGCAAGTAAGGGTTGGTTTGACTATGGGTTCGTATGTGGATGAAGTTCTTTGTGATGTTATTCCTATGGATGCTTGTCATATTTTGTTGGGTCGTCCTTGGCAGTTTGATAGGGACGTGATTCATAAAGGGAGAAGCAATGAGTATGAATTGAGAGACAAAGGCAAGAAAATTGTGCTAAAGCCTATGTCATCTCAAGCGGTTCGATCCATGAGTGTGAAACAAAAGAAAAAGACGAATCTCACCATGTTGGCTAGTGAACGAGAAATTGAGCAAGCTCTTGATCATGGAGAGTTGGTGTATTTGCTCGTGGCTAAGGAGAGTCCAATTGAAGGCCAAAATTGGAAAGAAGGCAGTCCCATTGCCGAATTGCAGTTTGAGTTCAAGGATGTATTTCCGGATGAATTACCACCAGGTTTGCCCCCTATTCGAGGTATTGAACATCAAATTGATCTTATTCCAGGAACTTCTTTGCCTAATAAGGCTGCCTATCGTTGCAATCCGGAGGAAACAAAGGAATTACAAAAGCAAATTGATGAACTTGTGAATCGAGGCTATGTTAGAGAAAGCTTGAGTCCATGTGCTGTTCCGGTGTTGCTTGTGCCTAAGAAAGATGGAACATGACGAATGTGTGTTGATAGTAGGGCTGTGAATAACATTACCATCAAGTATCGTTTTCCAATTCCGAGACTTGATGATATGTTAGATGAGCTCCATGGTTCGAAGTTGTTCTCAAAAATTGATTTGCGAAGTGGTTATCATCAGATTCGGATGCGTGAAGGAGATGAGTGGAAAACGGATTTCAAGACAAAACATGGTTTGTATGAGTGGACCGTCATGCCATTTGGTCTCACTAATGCTCCTAGTACGTTTATGAGGCTAATGAACGAAGTGCTTAAATCATTTTTGGGCAGATTCGTTGTGGTATATCTTGATGACATCTTGGTGTATAGTAGGAACGAAGAGGAGCATCTGATTCATTTGAGGGATGTTTTTGAAACACTTAGAGCTCAAAGACTCTATGGGAAGCTAGAGAAGTGTTCATTCCTTGTTGACAATGTTGTATTCTTGGGCTATGTGGTTTCGAAAGATGGAGTGTCCGTGGATCAGTCCAAGATCGAGGCTATCAAATCGTGGCCTAATCCTAAAACTATAAGTGAGGTGCGTTCATTTCATGGTCTTGCTTCATTTTATAGACGTTTCATTCGTGATTTCAGTACTATTACTAGTCCTATCACTAGTTGCTTGAAGAAAGGTGATTTTGTATGGGGAGAGGACGCTCAAAAGGCGTTTGATGTGATTAAAGAGCGTTTGTGTGCTGCTCCTATTTTGGCGCTGCCAGATTTCTCTCAACCTTTTGAGGTCGAGTGTGATGCTAGTGGAGTGGGATTGGTGCTGTTTTGATCCAAGGTAAGCGTCCCATAGCTTATTTTTCGGAAAAGTTAGGGGGTGCTCGTTTGAATTATTGCACTTATGATAAAGAGTTATATGCCATTGTTAGAGCTTTGGATCATTGGAGTCATTATTTGCGTTCTAGCCACTTTGTTTTGCATTCTGATCATGAATCTTTGAAGTATATTAATGGGCAACAAAAATTGAGCCCAAGGCATGCTAAATGGGTTGAGTTCTTGCAATCCTTTCATTTTTCTTCGAAATACAAAGATGGTAAAAGCAATGTGGTGGCTGATGCATTATCACGAAGGTACACTTTGCTTGCTACACTTGATGTTCGTTTGTTGGGGTTTGAGACCTTAAAAGATTATTATCATGATGATGGTGATTTTGGAGTTGCATTCGAGAAATGTGCAGTTGGTGCTTATGGGGAGTACATGTTGCAAGATGGGTTTCTTTTCAAAGGTAATCGCCTTTGTATTCCTAAGCATTCAATTCGTGAGTTACTAGTGCGTGAGGCTCATGGTGGAGGATTGGCTGGTCACTTTGGCATAGCCAAGACCTTGGAAATCTTGAGAGAACATTTCTTTTGGCCTAAAATGTTAGGTGATGTAACGAACATTGTGAATAAATGTGTGACTTGTCATATGGCCAAGAGTTCTTTCAAACCCGGTTTATACTCACCTTTGCCGGTTCCAGTTCGCCCTTAGGAAGATGTATCCATGGATTTTATAGTGGCTTTGCCTCGTACTCAAAGAGGTAAGGATGCTATTATGGTCGTGGTGGATAGATTTTCAAAAATGTCTCACTTCGTTGCTTTTCAAAAAACGGATGATGCTTGTAATGTGGCTGATTTGTATTATAAGGAGATTGTTCGTTTGCATGGAATTCCAAAGACTATTGTTTCTGATCGAGATTCCAAGTTCTTGAGTTACTTTTGGAATACATTGTGGAGAAAGGTGGGAACCAAGTTGTTGTTTAGCACTTCACATCACCCTCAAACTGATGGGCAAACAGAGGTGACAAATCGAACCTTGGGAACGCTATTGAGAGGGTTGGTAAGTAAAACGCAAAAGGATTGGGATGTCAAGCTTGCTCACGCTGAATTTGCTTATAATCGGTCTCCTACTTATGCTACTGGTCATTCTCCATTTGAGGTAGTATATGGGATTAATCCATACTTGCCCTTGGATTTAATTCCATTACCAAAAGATGAGTTGGTTCACAAGGATGCCGATGCTAAGTTGAAGTCTATGATGAAACTGCACCAACAAGTTCGTGAGCGAATTGAAGCTATTAATGCCTCTTATAAACAGAAATCAAATAAGAATCGCAAACCGAGGTTGTTTGAAGAAGGTGATTTGGTTTGGGTTCATTTAAGGAAAGAGCGTTTTCCAAGCAAAAGCAAGAACAAGCTTATGCCTAGGGCTGAAGGTCCTTACAAGGTGGTTGCACGTGTGAATGATAATGCTTACAAGATTGAGCTTCCGGGAGACTATGGTGTCCATGCTACTTTCAATGTAGGTGATCTTTCACCTTATCTTGATGATGATGGCCTTGCTGAATTGAGGTCAATTCCTTTTAAAGGGGGAGGGGATGATACGGTTATGGATGAAAGTGATAGTCTTATGCTAGCAATTGGAACCAAAACTGATTTGGGTTCAATGGCTCATTTTGTGTGCATGGTGACTTGGATTGAGTGAGCTCGTTATATGGTCCTTATTATCAAGGTGGTACGTTAATCAAACTGGTCCGTTTAATCACATTGGTCCGCTTGTGTTAAACAGATTGTACGCACTTATTATTTTAAATTGCTTTGGTTAAAGTCGGTTTAATAAAGGGATATTTGTTTAAATCCCCAATTTAAATTCAGTCATTACTTAGCTTTGATTATTGCTGTTTGTAAGGAGAGTTTTAAGCCTTTGTAACCTCCAATTTAGTGACTGAATTAGGAGGCTTTAGAGCTTGTAACTGCCAGTTTTAAAGGCTCTTAAATGGCTCTTAATTAGCCGTTTAAAGCTCTTGTAGCTGTTGGTTTTTGGCTATTTATAGTCAGCTTCTTGATTGGAATAAACAACCAACTGGATGATTAAAACACTTGTTTGTTACATTTCTAATTATAGTTTATAATTCAGCCTTTTTCTTTGTTTTGGACGCGTTTCCTATTCAAAGAACTGATTGTGAGTCAATAGGTCTTGTCTTGCATTCACGATCAACGAGTTAAAGGTCTAGCTTGTTAATCAACTATCCTTGTTTATACAACGAGTTTTTAAACTCGTATCATTTTGAATAATTAAAATGCCGGGAACCGTTTATGAACACCGTATTTGGAGGATTTATATGTTTTGATTCATGAGGCGTATTTTAATTATTAAAGTATGAAATTTTAGATTTGTTTATGTAATAAAGGATTGATTTTTATGATGTTAAATTGGTTTTATTGAGAAATTCGAGTTAGGGTTTTAACCTAGACCTAATGGGTCAATTGATTAGCATAATTAGGTGATTAATTTAATTATGATGATCAATTATATTTTCAGATTTATAAAAAAGGTCTAAAGTGTTGATTTTTATTGATTTTAACGGTGGAAAAAGTATGTTTTCATACTAGGGATTAGTTTTGCAAATTGAAACGATTATTTTACTAAAGAACGATTGAATTCTAATTATTTAGCAAGGTTTTATATTGTGGAGCGCTAAAAGCCGCCCTAAATTACTCAAAACCGCCCCAATATTTCTCACTTTTTCCCCTTAATACCCTTACTTAATCCAATTTACCAAATCTGATTTTTAATTTTCACCTCATCCATTTTGGAGAGAGAAAATCCAACCACCACCACAAACTTTCCTTCACTCAACGCCGACCACCAGATGGCGGGGTCGCAGCACTGTGGCCGGCGAAGGTGGTCGGAAAAACGACACAAGTTTATTGCCCCGCCGACCACCACCGTTTCTGTTGCATCTTCGTTCCCCTTTCCGGTTTCGCGCTGCCAACCACCACCGTCTCCCGCTGCAACCTCGTTCCCCTTTCCTGTTACCCTTTTTCTCGCAGGCTCGCAACAGCACAACAACCCAGCCACCTTGCTCGTTGAACAACCCGACCAACTTTCCCGTTGAACAACCCAGCCACCTTGCCCAGCGACGACGACGGGGCAAGAATCAGTACATTACGGCCGCCTCTCCTTTGGATCTAGCACCAACAGCACCGGTGGAATCACATGACGGTAGCCGAAATCATCCTGCGAAGGTAACAAAAGAATTGTCGGCGACGAGAGCCAAGCAACCGGCGGCGAAGGGAGTTAAAAAACCGGCGAGGAAAACGTTTTTTGTCAATTAGATGCCGCCAATTTTCTGGGTTTTTGAGTTCAATTAGATGTTAAAATGAAAGTTCATGTATTCCAATTTGCTAGATTTAATTTTCTGGTTTTTTTTGGTTTTCAATTTTCTATTAAATTTCCTGTTTTGGGATGATATTGTGATTTATTCGTTTGTTCAATTAGTTCGATTTTAATGACGAAGAGAAAATCAGATTGGGTTGAATTGTGTGGTTTATTTATTAAATTTGTTTGTTGAATTGTGTGGAAGTTCAATCAGAAATCGAATTTGAGTTTAGGAAACATAGACTCATGCGAATTGAGCCTAGTCCATGGTCTAGACTTATGCAAATTAAGCCTCATCCATGGTAGGATCTTTAAACTCAAAAGTCCCTTCCATGGATGGAGCCTAAAATGCATAAGTCTCTAATTTTTTTTTAACAAATTGAATAGACATGGACTTATGCAATTTAAGCTTTGTCCATGGTTTAGACTTATGCAGATTAAGCTCGAGCCATGGAACGAGCTTAAAATTTATAAGTCTCTTCCATGGATGGAGCCTAAAATGCATAAGTCTCTAACTTTTTTTTAACAAATTAAATAGACATGGACTTATGCGATTTACGCTTCGTCCACGGTTTAGACTTATGCATATTAAGCTCGAGCCATGGAACAAGCTTAAAATTCATAAGTCTATTCCATGGATGGAGCCTAAAATGCATAAGTCAACAACTTTTTTTAAAATATAAAATCGACATAGACTTATTAGTTGTAGGCTATTATTTATGAAAGAAAAACCCAACTTTTTTCCATGTTTATTAATTATAATTATTATGTTTATTAATTATAATTATTACGTTTTAAATTTGTATTGTTAAGTAATTATAAACATAATTTTTAAAGATGACTATATATATTAAATAAAATTACTAAAGAATTTATTTAAATGAAACAAAATTGAAAAAGCTACCGAATAGTAGAAAAAATGTATTCAATTTTTTTCATAACTATAAGCACGCTCGTACCATGAAAAAACTAGCTTAAATAGTAGAAAAAATGTTAAGAAATAATCATATTAATAAATACCTAAGTTTGAGTTTACTAAATATTAGGCATTTGTTATGAGTAGTGAAATAATATTCAAAATTGATAGTGTTATTACGCTCCATTGATGCTAATAAAAATTACTTGTTATGAGACTAAAAAAAAATATACTCATAGTTATAAATTATTTTGATGGTAATTAATTATTGATTTTCAAATATATAGCAAAAAGTTGGGGAATCTTCCTCCGTGTATCTCACTAGCGATGTTGACTCTGGTGCTCGACATACTCGAGATCGATGTATTGATGCTTCAGTTAGGAGAGAGAAGCAGGTTGCACGAGTGATTCAACCGGTGCATGAAAGTCGGTCTTCTCGTCCGTTTGATGATGAGGATGGGGGTGATGGCTTTGAGCAGGAGCTGGAGGCCGAGTTGGCTTTGGAGGATGAGGATGTTAATGTGCATAGGGATGATGTGGCTAGGGATGATGTGGCTAAGGACGATGATTCTGAACCCGATGTTGTTTCGATTGTGAAGGGTGAAGGAGGGAAGTTTGTTAGATCTGAGTCGAGCACTGCGAGGATGAGTAAACGACAGAAGCAATTGGTGAAGGAAATAATGCCCTTGGTCCAAGTATGCATTCTATGTTAAGTCTAATAAATGCGGTTCAGTATTAATTAACAAGTTAATAATTCAGTGAGATCAAGTGAGCTGAATGCCTAGCTAGAGGCCGCTTCAGTTCAAGTGGAATTAATGATATTAATCCACAGCTTACTCTTGACTGAACCCGTAGGGTCACACAAATAGTACGTAAACGGATCAAGTATTTAATGGCATTAGATACTCCATCTATGGATATTCGGAATCGACGGATCTTGGTTTCAGTGGGAGCTGAGATCGTCACAGGCAAGAAATGAATACTCCGGATACGATGATATTGCCGGAAACGGAAATATGGATCATATCGGAAATATAAATATTATCCAAGTCGTAGATGTTGCCGGAAACGGAAACATGGTACGTATCGGAAAATATTATCGGAAATGGAAATATTGCCAGAATCGGAAATATTGCCGGAAACGGAAATATTGTCAGAATCGGAAATATTATCGGAATCGGAAAATAATTCCGGAAACGGAAATATTAAATATTTGTTCGAAACGGAAATTGATTCCGGAATCGGAAATATTAAATATTGTTCGTATCGGAAATGAATTCCGGAACCGGGAATTTAATCGGAAGCGTATCGTACGAATTAGCATCGGACGAGGCCTGCCGGACGAAGGCCCAGCACAAAGTCGGGCCATCGCCCAGCAAGCCAAACGCGCGCCCAGCCAAGGCAGCGCCCAGGCCCACCGCAAGGCAGGCCCATCGCGCGCCAAGGCCATGGCCTCGCTGCGTGGGCTGCTGCTCGCACGCACACGCATGGGCGGCCCTCGTGGCTGCCGTGTGTGTGTGAGTTTGTGTTCATGCATGATTCCTAAAACTATTAGAATTAGTATATGATTAAATTCCTATTCCTAAAAGGATAAATTAATTAATTAGAGTTCTTGTAGGATTCTAAGTTTAATTAATTCGTATCCTACTAGGATTCCAATTCCCTTTCCATAACTCTATAAATACGTGCCTAGGGTCACATATTTTCAGAGATTAATTCAAGTATTCAAAGTGAGTTTTGAGAGAAAAATTCAGTCATATTTCTTACCTAAGAGTGCCGAAAATTCTAGTACCTTAAGGGCGATTCTAGTTGGTCAATCTTAAGGCGGATCCGGACGTGCTGTGGACTATCTACGGAGGGACGACACTTGGAGTCCTAAAGACTTGTTCTTGTTCGGTTCGGGCGCAGCTAGGGAAGGCACGCAACAAAGAGTATGCATCTAAATTATGCTATATGATTATGTGTAAATAATATGTATTCCTGGCTAAATGGTTTTTCCGCATGATTTATGAATTGTCATATGTATCATAACCTAACAGTGGTATCACGAGCCCCTTATTATTTTCATAATCTAAATTGCATGAACATGGTTAAATATTACAAATTTGCAAGAATTAAAAGGGGTGATTAATTTTCGTAATTGTTAATTAATTGCAAATTGCGTTTATTTAATTATACGTACACAGTTTTTCGGCAGTTTCTTCGTTACTCATCCAAATCGAGTGATTTTTGTGTCAATTCCGCATGTAAAAGGCATTCTAAAATTTTGACAAAAACAATATTTTTCTGCCGAACCCAGAATTCTCAAATTCGAAGCCTAACTATGACTTTTCGAAGGTTTTAGTTTTTCGAATGCAAAATTTCGTAAATTTAAGATGTTAAATTAAATATTTGCGATTCTTGTTGATAAATCTTGAATTTTTGATTGACCTACTGTATATGTTTAACAAGTTTGAATGCCTAGCCTTGTTAATTATGCAATCTAATTTGTAATTATGATTAATTTGTTGAAAATTAGAATAATTTAGAATTAATTTGATTTTCATAATTAATTATAATTTAATTAGAAACCTATGATTAAAAACCACCATAAAAATTGTAAATTTATGATAAATTTTAAGTTTTTATGACCTAGACTTGAATCCATAATAATCGGAAATCAATTGGATAATAAATTTTCGATTTTCGCCTTAAAATTATGAAATTAATATTATTTATTAATTTGTCATTAATTTTAAATATAAATTTTAATTTTTATGCGATTCGTTCATATAACTTGCACGCACAAAGCAATGGACGCTTCGTGTTACCCTTAAGGGGTGTTGTATAGTGCGGGCATGCGACGACGAGCAAGGGAGCTCGTCGCCCGTGCGGCACGAATGCAATGAGCAAGGGCATGGTGCACGAGCACAAGGCAGCAGCCCTGCCTTGTGTCGTGGGCCACGAGCTATGAACAAATGGGCATGGGCGAAAGGCAAGCCAAGGCAGTCGCGTGTGGGCAGCAAGTGAGCTGCGCCACGACGCGCACTGCCTCGCGTAAGCGCGCGCAGCCTCGCGCGCAGCGAGCGCAAGCTCGCGTGCCACGAGCGCTGCGCCCAGCGATTGATCGCGCGCAATTGCTCGCGCGCACAGCGAGCGATGGCTCGCGCGCAGCGAGCGCTGGCAAGCGCGCACAGCGAGCGATGGCTCGCGTGCGTTGAGCGCTGGCGCGCGCGCAGCGAGCACCATAGCGTGCGATGGCTTGCGATGGAAGATGCAGCAGCTATGCGACGAGCGCATGGGCTGCGGGCACATGGCCAGCAATGGCTGTGTGCGTGCGGCCCATGGGCGTGCGATGCGTAGGGTGTTTGCGTTACGATTAGATCGTTTTGAATGTTTAATTTGAAATTTTTCAGTTTACGTAATTTTAATTAATTTTAAAATTAATAATTTAAATTATTTTCTAGGATTTTAATTTTGAATATTGTAATTATAATAAATTTTATTTATTCTAATTATTTTACTAAAATTAAAATCATGAATTAATTTAAATACAACTGAAATTAAATTAAACTTTTGGATTCAATTATAAATTTATATGAGCTTTAAATTTTAATTAAATTTGTATGTTTCCGGTTAGACTTGAAATACATTTTTATGTTTAAAATTAGTAAAGCATATGAATTTATTGGTTTGAGTGGGAGCCCTTTTAGTCATAAAACTCTTGATTAGGTCTACAAATCCTTAAGGTTAAAACAACTTGATTAGAATTAATAAGGACTGAATAATTGGTAGATTATTGGTGCCCTTGATTAATTGCTGCAAATGTTTACGTGATGCATAATGTGTTTTACTAACCAGCTATGTGGGCCATTCATGATAATGAATGGGTGAATGGTATATATTGTATATGTACTGTTTTGTAGGTTATGAAGTGACTAGTATGGCCCAAATAGGATAGAAAATATGGTCTGCGTACCATTAATTTGAATGTAATTGGTCTAAAGTACCAAAGTTATTTTTCAATTCAAATATGGTCTGCGTACCATCAAATAGTTGTAATTAGTTATAGCTTATCCTATTTGAAGAAAATGGTGCCTCCCACGGAGATTTCAGAAGGACTTTGAAGTCAAAGCTTCAAGATGAAGTCGGGCCATACTAGATCACATTTATCTTATGCATGCTTTAAGTTATTTATTGCTTTAAATATGTCTTAATTATGCGTAAGATTGTGGCTTGATTATGTTGCATGATTAAGGATTTTAGTTCACTTAAAATCTAACCAACATAGTAAGAGCCTTAAGTTCCAAACTTAAAAATTGAGTTAAAAGGTGCCATGCCAAAATATACACTTGCTTGGATATCCTTTACATCAATCTAGTAATAGTTTTCGCTCAGCGAGGTGTTACTTATTGGTCCTAAAGGGGCAAGGTACACAAATAATTGTGAGTACATGTTAGTTTTGGTGAAACTCAACGATATAAGTAAGGAGTCCTTTTATGTCGTGGCAAAATCGATAGGTTTACCTAATAAGTTCTTAGACGTACCTATCAACCAAGAATAGTTTCTAGACTATTAGCAAAAGGCTTTTGCTTACCTAAGATGTTTTAGGATTAAGTCGACAAACTGTGCTTAGTTCTTCAATGATTTTAGGATCTTGGAATCATTTTATTCACACCTGCCGGAACACATAACTTGAATAAAATGCTTAATAAACATTGAATTATGCATGTATGCTAGATTTTAAGTTTATTAAGAGAAACTGTGAATGGTCATTTATTTGTTTATTCTTTTCAATTGTAGTTTTTAATATGGCAAACAACAATTCATTCAACATTCGATCAATTCTCGAAAAGGAGAAGTTGAACGGGAAAAACTTCCTTGACTGGCAAAGGAACTTGCAAATAGTTCTTATGCAGGAAGAAAAGGAGTATGTCCTAGATGAGGCGATGCCCGAAGCCGCAGGCGACGGGGTCACTCAGGCAGCCCTCAATCGTTGGATTGATGCCAACAAGGATGTGAAATGTCTAATGCTCGCCACCATGAGTGCGGATCTGCAGAAAACGTTCATCAACTCAGATGCTTTCACAATCATCAGTGAGTTGAAGAACATGTTCCAAGATCTGGCTCGAGTCGAAAGATTCGAGACTCATAGGCAAATTCTTGAGACCAAGCTTAAGAAAGGCGAGCCCGTAAGTCCACATGTTCTCAAAATGATTGGACTCATTGAGAATATGAGTCGGCTGGATCAGCAATTTTCTCAGGAAATGGCTATAGACACCATCCTCCATTATCTTCATAGCGGGTATGATCAGTTCAAACTGAACTACAGTATGAATAGTCTGGACAAAACGCTCACTGAGCTTCACGGTATGCTGAAGACCGCTGAAAAGACGCTCAAAAGTGATAAGCAGGATGTGCTTATGGTGCGTGGGGGCAAGTTCAAGAAATCTGGAAAGAAGAGGAATGCTAAGAAAGGTGGCAACAAGGCCAGCCCAACTAAGCAAACTGGCGCCAAATCTGTAAAGAGGAAGGTCAGTCAACCCACTTCTGAATCCGAATGCTTCTACTGTAAGAAGAAGGGGCATTGGAAGAGAGATTGCTTGAAGCTAAAGGAAGATCAGAAGAACGGAACAGTCGTTCCATCTTCAGGTATTTTCGTTATAGACTGTATACTTGCTAATTCAACTTCTTGGGTATTAGATACAGGTTGTGGATCACACTTATGTTCCAATCCACAGGGACTAAGAAGAAGTAGAAAGTTAAGCAAGGGTGAAGTCGACCTACGAGTGGGAAATGGAGCACGGATTGCTGCATTAGCTGTAGGAACTTACTATTTGTCGTTGCCCTCCGGGCTAGTTTTGGAACTGGAAGAATGTTTCCATGTTCCAAGTCTTACTAAAAACATCATTTCAGTTTCTTGCTTAGATGCTAAGGGATTTTCCTTTTTAATAAAAGACAATAGTTGTTCGTTTTATTTTAAAGAGATGTTTTATGGATCTGCTAGATTAGTCAATGGACTTTATTTATTAGATCACGACAAACAAGTATATAACATTAATACCAAAAAGGCCAAAAAGGATGATTCAGATCTCACCTATCTGTGGCATTGTCGATTAGGCCATATAAACTTGAAACGCTTAGAAAGACTTCAAAAGGAAGGAATTCTAGAACCATTTGACTTAGAGGATTATGGTAAATGCGAATCATGTTTACTTGGCAAAATGACAAAGCAACCTTTCTCTAAAGTTGGAGAAAGAGCAAATGAACTATTGGGTTTAATCCATACAGATGTATGTGGACCAATGAGTACAAATGCTAGAGGTGGTTTCAGCTACTTTATCACTTTCACTGATGACTTCAGTAGGTATGGTTATGTCTACCTAATGAAGCATAAGTCTGAATCCTTTGACAAATTCAAGGAATTTCAGAGTGAAGTAGAGAATCAATTAGGCAAGAAGATTAAAGCACTGCGGTCTGATAGAGGCGGTGAATATCTGAGCTATGAATTTGATGACCATCTGAAAGAATGTGGAATTCTATCAGAATTGACTCCTCCTGGAACACCACAATGGAACGGTGTGTCGGAACGGAGGAACAGAACCTTGCTAGACATGGTCAGGTCAATGATGGGTCAGGCCGAACTTCCATTAGAATTTTGGGGACATGCACTAAATACAGCTGCACTCACTATAAATAGAGCTCCGTCTAAAGCTGTCGAAAAGACTCCATACGAATTATGGTTTGGAAAGCCTCCAAATGTGTCTTTTCTTAAGATTTGGGGATGTGAAGTATACGTCAAGCGATTAATTTCAGACAAACTTCATCCAAAATCTGACAAATGTATCCTTGTGGGCTATCCAAAGGAAACAAAGGGGTATTACTTCTACAATACATCTGAGAACAAGGTGTTTGTTGCTCGAGATGGTGTCTTTTTGGAGAAAGATCACATTTCCAAAATGACAAGTGGGAGAAAAGTAGACCTCAAAGAAATTCGAGTCGAACAACAAACTCTAGAGAATGCTCAAGATGACATTCAGGATGAAACTCAGAGATCTTTAGAAGAATCTGGTGAGAATCATGGTCAATCTAGAAATGTTACCCCGCGTAGATCGCAAAGATATAGATCTCAACCGGAAAGGTACTTAGGTATTTTGACGAACGAGAGCTATGACGTTCTATTACTTGAAAGTGATGAACCTGCGACTTACAAACAAGCTATGACGAGCCCTAGCTCCAAACAATGGCAAGAAGCCATGCAATCTGAATTAGACTCCATGTCTGAAAACCAAGTATGGGATTTGGTCGATTTTCCAGATGGCTACCAAGCCATTGGAAGCAAATGGGTTTTCAAACTGAAAAAGGACAAGGATGGGAAACTTGAAGTTTTCAAAGCTAGATTGGTTGCAAAAGGTTACAGGCAAGTCCACGGTGTGGACTACGATGAAACCTTTTCACCAGTTGCAATGCTAAAGTCTATTCGGATAATGTTAGCAATCGCTGCATATTACGATTACGAAATATGGCAGATGGATGTCAAAACTGCTTTCTTAAACGGCGTTTTAACAGAAACTGTGTTTATGACATAGCCTGAAGGTTTTGAGGATCCAAAGAATGCTAAAAAGGTATGCAAGCTAAAGAAGTCAATCTACGGATTGAAGCAGGCATCCAGGAGCTGGAATATACGTTTTGATGAAGCAGTCAAGGACTTTGGTTTCATCAAGAACGCAGACGAATCTTGTGTATACAAGAAGGTCAGTGGGAGCAAAATTGCTTTCCTAGTATTATATGTCGACGACATATTGCTTATCGGAAATGACATTCCTATGTTGAACTCTGTCAAGATTTGGCTTGGGAAATGTTTTTCGATGAAGGATCTAGGAGAAGCACAGTACATATTGGGCATCAAGATTTACAGAGATAGATCTAAAAGGATGATTGGACTTAGTCAAAGCACTTATATCAATAAGGTGCTTGATAGGTTCAAGATGGCGGACTCCAAGCGAGGCTACCTACCCATGTCTCATGGAATGACTCTAAGCAAGAGTCAGTGCCCAAAAACACTTGATGAGCGTAGACGAATGAATGGGATTCCATATGCATCATTGATTGGTTCAATAATGTATGCTATGATATGTACACGCCCGGATGTTGCGTACGCACTCAGTGCTACGAGCAGATACCAGTCAGACCCAGGAGAGGCGCATTGGACTGCTGCCAAGAACATTCTGAAGTACCTGAAAAGGCACAAAGATGAATTCCTGGTCTATGGTGGAGATGATGAATTAATTGTTAAAGGCTATACGGACGCAAGTTTCCAAACCGACAAAGATGATTTCAGATCACAGTCTGGGTTTGTCTTCTGCCTCAACGGAGGAGCAGTAAGCTGGAAAAGTGTTAAGCAAAGCACCATTGCGGATTCTACAACTGAAGCGGAGTACATTGCTGCACATGAAGAAGCAAAGGAAGCTATATGGCTAAGGAAGTTCATAGGTGAACTTGGTGTAGTCCCCTCCATTAAAGGACCAATAGCCCTGTATTGTGACAATAACGGAGCTATTGCACAGGCAAAAGAGCCTAGACACCACCAGAGAGTCAAGCATGTACTTCGTAGATTTCACCTTCTACGAGAGTTCGTTGAAAGAAAAGAAGTCGAGATAAGCAAAATTGGAACTGATGACAACATATCAGATCCATTGACTAAACCTCTGCCGCAGGCGAAGCACAACTCGCACACTGCAGCTATGGGAATCAAGCATATTGGAGAATGGCTTTGATGTCTCTGTTTAATGTTTTAAAGTTTTAGAGTTTAAATCTTTGTAAAACATTATTGGTTAATCATTCACAATAAATGAAAAGAATTCATTTTTCCATTTAATTTGTGGTTTATTAAATGATGAGTCCCTTCAATTTGACGATATATTCAAGATAGACTGTCAGGACCAGTCCTGTGACTAAGAAATGTCTATCAAGTGAACTTGAATGTCAAAGGTTGAAAATGGTCCCTAGTCGGAGTTTTCTATAAAATTGGACGCATAGAAAACGTTAGACGATTAGAATGCAAGATGACTAGTAGTTCTGTTTCTTGAACTATGTGGACATGGCAATGTCATAATCATTTGCATAGATACTTACTTTGGGAAGACTAGTATCGGACAAGACCTATGAAACTTTACTGTAAGAGATGAAAATCTGTCATAAGTAAATTTCATTAAATTATTAGACACTAAATCCTCAATACCTGAGTGATTTGAGATTACTTGTTTGAGAACTGGTTGCTTTGACGTTGACCAACCGTCGCACCGTAAAAGGAGGCTATAAAGGCAACGCTCAGGTAATCACCTATCAAACGAAGTCTAATCTCAAGATCGCAAGATTGGGATTGTCCTCCCATAAATCGGGATGAGATGCTTAAAAGTTGTACAAGGCCACTCGGAGAGCTAGAAACTGTGAAATGCATGGCCGTGCTCGGATGAATCATAGGCTATGATTATCTGTTTATTTGATCAGTTGAACTCTGAAACCGAGGAACACCTCTGGACATAATAAGGATGACAACTCTTACCTTATGTTCAAGAGCAAGCATCGAGCGACAAAGGAATTAGGAAATGCACACTTGTCCCTAAGGACAGGTGGGAGACTGAAGGAAATAATGCCCTTGGTCCAAGTATGCATTCTATGTTAAGTCTAATAAATGCGGTTCAGTATTAATTAACAAGTTAATAATTCAGTGAAATCAAGTGAGCTGAATGCCTAGCTAGAGGCCGCTTCAGTTCAAGTGGAATTAATGATATTAATCCACAGCTTACTCTTGACTGAACCCGTAGGGTCACACAAATAGTACGTAAACGGATCAAGTATTTAATGGCATTAGATACTCCATCTATGGATATTCGGAATCGACGGATCTTGGTTTCAGTGGGAGCTGAGATCGTCACAGGCAAGAAATGAATACACCGGATACGATGATATTGCCGGAAACGGAAATATGGATCATATCGGAAATATAAATATTATCCAAGTCGTAGATGTTGTCGGAAACGGAAACATGGTACGTATCGGAAAATATTATCGGAAATGGAAATATTGCCAGAATCGGAAATATTGCCGGAAACGGAAATATTGTCAGAATCGGAAATATTATCGGAATCAGAAAATAATTCCGGAAACGGAAATATTAAATATTTGTTCGAAACGGAAATTGATTCCGGAATCGGAAATATTAAATATTGTTCGTATCGGAAATGAATTCCGGAACCGGGAATTTAATCGGAAGCGTATCGTACGAATTAGCATCGGACGAGGCCTGCCGGACGAAGGCCCAGCACGAAGTCGGGCCATCGCCCAGCAAGCCAAACTCGCGCCCAGCCAAGGCAGCGCCCAGGCCCACCGCAAGGCAGGCCCAGCGCGCGCCAAAGCCATGGCCTCGCTGCGTGGGCTGCTGCTCGCACGCACACGCATGGGCGGCCCTCGTGGCTGCCGTGTGTGTGTGAGTTTGTGTTCATGCATGATTCCTAAAACTATTAGAATTAGTATATGATTAAATTCCTATTCCTAAAAGGATAAATTAATTAATTAGAGTTCTTGTAGGATTCTAAGTTTAATTAATTCGTATCCTACTAGGATTCCAATTCCCTTTCCATAACTCTATAAATACGTGCCTAGGGTCACATATTTTCAGAGATTAATTCAAGTATTCAAAGTGAGTTTTGAGAGAAAAATTCAGTCATATTTCTTACCTAAGAGTGCCGAAAATTCTAGTACCTTAAGGGCGATTCTAGTTGGTCAATCTTAAGGCGGATCCGGACGTGCTGTGGACTATCTACGGAGGGACGACACTTGGAGTCCTAAAGACTTGTTCTTGTTCGGTTCGGGCGCAGCTAGGGAAGGCACGCAACAAAGAGTATGCATCTAAATTATGCTATATGATTATGTGTAAATAATATGTATTCCTGGCTAAATGGTTTTTCTGTATGATTTATGAATTGTCATATGTATCATAACCTAACAATTGGCAAACGAGTCTTGGATAGTTAGGTCTCATATCTCGGGTGGCCCGGTTGATTGTAGCGTCATTCCTAGTTTTGGGGGGCATGTCGCCCGACAGATTTGGGATGGGGAAGAGCGAAAAGTGTTGTTGTGCCAGAATAGAAGTCATGTTGTTGTGCCAAATTTCTTCCTTTGCCTCTATTTCTTTCATCGCGGTTACATCTCAAGTACAATTCTCCTCGTTTCCATGAGGACTTCACAAGCTTAAAACCATTGCTAATAGCAATGTTTCTAGCCCACTCAACAGCAGCATCATCACTCGAAAATATTTCAGAAGTTACGAATTTTGGATTATAATTAATACCATCGCTTCCAAAATCTAGCAACGGAACCTGCCCATTTTATATAAAAAAAATTATTTAAACAAAGTAATTTTTATAATCAATATATAAGAAAAATACTAATTTTATTTTTATGACACAAACTTATGCAGTTTAAGCTCAAACCATGGTAGGGACTTATGCATTTTAACCTCACACCATGGTGTAGACTTATGCAGTTTAAGCTCCTGCCATGGTATGAGCTTAAAACACATAAGTCTGTCCCATGGTACAAACTTAAAATTCATAAGTCTGTACCATGGTGTAGACTTATGAATTGTAAGCCCCTGCCATGGTACGAGCTTAAAATTCATAAGTCTGTACCATGGTACAAACTTAAAATGCATAAGTCACTAATGTTTTTTTCAGAAAAATTTAACCAAATTAAACAACAAATAAAAAACTTAAAATTTAACGGACATATGAATTTCTAGTTCCATCCATGGTATAGACTTATGAAGTTTTAGCTCAGTCCATGGTTGGAGCTAGAATTGCATAAGTCTGTACCATAGTTGGAGCTAGAATTGCATAAGTCTGTACCATGGTACAGACTTAAAACTCATAAGTCTGTACCATGGTCGGAGCTAGAATTGCATAAGTCCATTAAATTTTTTTCCGGAAAAAAAAAATACCTCTTGTGAATTTGAAGTTCCTCCGGTAGTCTCGGCCATGTAAAAGTTGTTTCGCATTGTGGTGGTCGGCGTGGTGTTGGAAGTGGGTTCCGGCGGCGGTGCTCCGGGCTGCAGTCACCGGCGGTGGTGCTCCGGCAGGAGGTGGTGCTCCGGCGGCGGCGGTGGTGCTCCGGTGGCGGCGCTCCGGCAGCGGTGGTCCGGCGGTGGTGCTCCGGCAGTGATGTGGGAAGAAGCGGTAAAAAAAGAAATGGTAATGGTAAATGTTAAAAATAAAGGGGTAAATAAAGAGGGTTATATAAGTAAAATATTAGGGCGGTTTTGAGTAATGTGGGGCGGTAAATAGTAAGCCCCAAAGTTGCTGAAAATTTAATGAACATGGAGATCACTAAAGTTTCATTATTATGATGATAGGAGGTGATTTCTAAGTAAGTGATCATTTTGCAAAGTGGCCCCTACGCTTAGGTATTCAAGGTACGTACAAGTCTAGGGCGACCACATTATTTGTCAAGGGACATTACATGATTGTTATTGATGTGAATTATATTATGTGAACTTGGTGGATTCATATTTGATTTGGTGAACAATCATGTGAATTATTATTATTGGAATTATTGATTTATTGATTGAACAAGCATGTTGGGACTATTGTGAGTATGGATTTCATTGTCAATCGTGTTGTTCAATATTTATGCATGTATGGTTTGATTCACATGCAAGGGATGAATTATTTATTGTTATGCTATTGTACGGGATGTCTAGCATACTTTTCAGCCAATTATTCGTACCACGTTGTACTATTTATTTTACCACATGTGAAGGGTTAGCTCACGTAAGCCACCGCACATGTAGGGTACAGTTGGGAATATTGTGTATGAAATGAATTAGGAATTGTCGTGCAAGGGCACAACCCTCATTTTAACAGGCATGATGTGGAATCTCACCTTTTGTGAGAAGGAACTTGGTAGTAATTTCAATATGTCTTGATTTATTGATCACAAGTCCTAAAGGATTAAAATGAATTATTTTGGTTGTCGTTTATTAATTGTATGTATGTATGTATGTATGTGTGTTCGAGTCTCGAGTTCACCATTAATAAAATATTAATAAACGTAAAGTGCAACCAGAACAAGCTTCAAAACTCTTGGAACGTATATACCTTGAGTATGAACAATGGGGGGAGACTTGCCGGAAAACTCGTTCTCCTACTAATGGTACAAGACGTTGTTTCATTTAATTTATGCGCTGGAATTCCGTCGGTATGGCCCGACACCCGTGGTCCGATATTTTATTATTTATTATGGTGTTTGGTGGGCTCCCAACACCCTTCCTCTATGAAATATTCTTTTGGCACGTTCGAAGCTTATTCTAATTAAATTTTGAGTCAAGAGTCGAGTCTTGTATTCATCATTTACTTGTTGTTTACTAAATGGCTTTTGCATGTTGATTAGTACTTAGCGAGTGATGCATGTTTATAGTTTTATTTCACTCTAGCCTTGTAAGTACTCAGCTTTTGCTGACTACGTGCTTTGTGTCTTTTGGTCATGGCCTTTGCCTTAATGACCCTATGATGATCCATCATTTGCACTTGCATTGTTGGGGAGTAGAATAATATAGCAGGTTGGTAGATCGAAGTACGATTGAAATCATGTGGCTTGGGATGATTGAGAGAGTTGCATTCTTTCGTACTTTAAAACTATTTTGAATTATACTATATGCATGTTTTGGGTTTTGTTGAATTTTAATACTTTGGTTTTTGGGTCGTTACAGTTCCAACTTGTAGGAGACCTCAATAATTATTATTTATGTTGGTTTGAAAGTTAGTTGACATTAATTTCCGCTGCGTAATTCTGGTACTAGCCTTAACCGTTATCACGGTGGCGGTAATACTTTAGTAACTCCTTTATTTTATGTTGGAAAATGGTTTTATAAAAGCAAGAAATTATTAGGGTGTTACAGCCACCTAGGATTACTAATGGTTTCGTCCAATGAAAAATAAGATTTCTAATTTATTTTTGAATTAAATAAATCGAGTGCCATGTAGATAATTAATTAGGTGTCAAGTAGATATTTTAATTAACTAATTACTAATATATACAACTCCATCCAAAATAAAGCACTCTAATAATTTAAAAATAAATCTAAAATAACATTCATCCAAAATCAAACACCAATCTAAAATAAAATTCTATCCAAACTCAAACACTAATCCAATATTAGAGCACCACGTATGAAATCTAATGGTTTCGGCCAATGAAAAATAAGATTTTGAAATTATTTTTGAATTAAAAAAGTCGAGTTCCACGTAGATAAATAATTAGGTAGGACGTATATATTTATAAATTAATTATTAGTAATATGCATATACAATTTCATCCAAAATCAAACAGTGTAATAATTAAAAAATAAATCTAAAATGAAATTCCATCCAAAATAAAAAACTAATATAATCTAATATATAAAATATAGCAGTTGGTATACATAGGAGTTTTATTTGCTGAAATATTAGAGCGCCACCTAGGATAACTATTGGTTTCGGGATTTCTAGTTTATTTTTGAATTAAAAAAATCAAGTGCCACGTAGAAAATTAATTAGATGCCGCGTAGATATTTTAATTAATTAATTACTAATATATACAACTCCATCCAAAATCAAACACTCTAATAATTAAAAAATAAATCTAAAATAAAATTCATCCAAAATCAAACATTAATCTAAAATAAAATTCAATCTAAAATCAAACACTAATCCAATATTAGAGCGCCATGTAGGAAATCTAATGCTTTTGGCCAATGGAAAATAATATTTTGAAATTATTTTTGAATTACAAAAGTCGAGTTCCACATAACAAATAATTAGGTGCCACGTAGATATTTTTATTATTTAATTATTAATATTACGCATATACAATTTCATCCAAAATCAAATACTTTAATAATTCAAAAATATATCTAAAATGAAAATCCAAAATAAAAAATAATATAATCTAATCTAATCTAATACTCCGTATATTATATATATAAAGGAGGCATATTTGCTGAAATATTAGAGTGCCACGTAGGATTACTATTGATTTCGACCAATAAAAAATAAGAATTCTAATTTATTTTTGAATTAAAAAAAATCGAATGCCACGTAGATAATTATTTAGGTGCCACGTAAATATTTTAATTAATTAATTACTAATATTATCATCTCCATCCAAAATCAAACACTCTAATCATTAAAAAAATAAATCTAAAATAAAATTCAACGCAAAATCAAACACTAATCTAAAATAAAATTCAATCCTAAATCAAACACTAATGCAATATTATAGTGTCACGTAGGAAATCTAATGATTTCTGGCCAATCAAAAATAAGATTTTGAAATTATTTATGAATTAAAAAATTCGAGTGTCACGTAGATAAATAATTAAGGGCCACATAAATATTTTTATTAATTAATTACTAATACTACGTAGGTACAATTTCATCCAAAATCAATCACTTTAATAAAAAATAAATTTAAAATGAGATTCAATCCAAAATCAAACACTAATATGAAGTATATAAAATATAATAGTTGGTATATATAAGCGCTTTATTTTAACTAAACAATTTAATAGAATTCGTGCATCGCACGGGCTAAAATCTAGTAATAATCTAATCTGAGCTGAACTTATTTTTTCTGATCTGATCTGAATTTATTTTTTTCCGATTTAATCTGATTTGATTAAATCTGAAATAAGTAATAAGATTCTGAAATAAGGTGAATTAAACAGGGCTGAAGTATCTACGAGTCTTGTCCTAATTTTAGAAGTCAAAAAAATTTAAAAGAGAGAGAGTTTACATACTAATATTGGACTAGAAGTGAGAGAGAAATGGTGGAAATAAGCGGGATTTCCAGAATTCGGACAACTAACAGAAAATATACCCTTCACCCTTCTCACTTCTAACAGACTTCCCTCCACAGCTAGCTCCACTCTTTCTCTCTCTATAATAATCCGGAATTTGTGTTCGTCCTCCTATTTTCATACCATTTTCTCTCCTTTTTCTCTCCTCCCTCTATTAAAATCTTCAGAATTCTCTTTCTCTCTCTGTTTTGCTTAACATTGTTGATCATCAACTTTCATGGTGGATGATTCCTAAATTCAGAGACTGCGCGCGCTTATTTTCTTCCATTCCTATTTCTTCTCCGGTGAGTTTTCTACCTTCACTCGTAACTTCCCGCGAATCCTTGATTTCCCGATACCTCAAATAATTTTTCCTCTGATTTTGTCAATATTCTCACATTTTCTAGCTGCATTTTGATCGCCTATTACGAAAATTCCAGTTGTGGATCTTCACATTATGAATTCTGCGTAATTAGGTTAAAAATTGAACGAATTATTACCACACTTGGAAGAATATAATTATCTGATTCCATTCGCTTTAATTTCCGACTAATTCTGAAATGTTTGGTGAATTCCGATAAATTATCTTGTTTATAGCGAGTAATTTCATTCTTACATTTTTTGATTTGCGTTTTTTTGATTTGATTGATTTTTTTTCCCGCGAGATTAAGTTTTGTTTGTATTGAAGGTTGAATACCGGAAACAGAGGCGCGCGTGACAAAGGAGCAGAAGAGTCAGAACAAGGGAGAAATAATGGCGGCACCACAAGACCCTGGACCGCAGGGTCTGTCGAGGAGGCCGTCGAGGAACACAGCAATAACGAACTTTTCGACGGAGGTGTTTGATCATGAGGTCGCTCCGTCTTCTCTCGTTTCGATAGTCCCTATTCTTCGCGTCGCCAGTGAAATCGAGCCGGAGCGCCCTCGCGTTGCCTATCTCTGTATGGCAACTTATTTTTCCTTCCCTTTTTTGTTTTTGTTTTTGATTTTGTTGTATATATTTTGTGATTTGGTAAATGCTTGTGACATTGTTATGTGAAAATTAGGTCGGTTCTATGCATTTGAGAAAGCACATAGATTGGATCCGAGCTCTACTGGACGTGGTGTGAGGCAATTTAAGACAGGTCTTTTGCACCGTCTTGAGCGGGTATTGTAATTTCTCTCACTTTTTTTTGGCGCGCTGTGTTCTGTTTCTGTTTTGAATGTTTATAAATTAGGCAGTTACCATGTTATTGGAATATCCAGAATGGTAAAAACTGAAAATTCCTAAATTTATACGAAGTCTTAATATTTTTAATGTACAGTGATTAAAAATTATCATTAACTTGACATCATATCTTATGGATTTAGCAACCAATTAAGTGTTTATACCTAAATTAAAACTTAATGAATTAACGACGTAAGAGAAATAATAAAATCATATTGTTATTACTTTGTAGTGTCATTGGTATTACACCCTTTTACTAATTAGACCGACCATTTAGAACTACAAACAATGTACTCTGTAGTACACCATTTTACTAAGTTACTACTACTAAGTTAGTAAAAGTAGTTAACGACAACTGTGTTTTATTTGTCGAAAGATTAAAAGGACGTATTGACCGGAACAAGTGAGCAATGAGAAATTGATATTGTGGAGTAGGTGGAATAATATTTTTAATATTAATATTAGTTTGGGTTTTTTAAAAGTGGAGTTTTATTTTTGTGTTTATTAGCCATTTTTGTTTGACGAGTGCTATCGGCCATTACAACCAAACACTCCAATTAGAGGTTTTGAAAGGTCAAACCTCTAAATTGCTTCAATCCTCTAATTTTCTACCAAACCTCTAACAACCAAACACCACCGGATAAATCTGTTTTTCATTTTGGAATTTTGTAATGAACAAAATTGGTGGAGAATTTCATGTAGGTTCCTCAACAATCATAAATGGCTTGTCCTGATCGAGTGATTGAACAAATAAAACCGGAAAAAGAAAAAATAGAAAAAACTAGCCCTCGTCTTGTGTAACCCAGAAACAGCAAACTGTATCCCCCTTACAGTGGAGTTTTCTTCTTCCTTCATGAGTATCTTGGGTGATTAGGAATAGCACCTCTCTGGCTCTCTAATATATGTGCTGAGTTGTGTCTGTTGCGATCCTCTAATTTTGCGCCTTTTATAAAGCCTTCTCTTTGAATGCCCGTGAAACTGAGAGGTTATTCTTGACACAGGATAATCACGCAAGTCTTCCCGGTCGTGTTAAAAAGACCGATGCCCGTGAAATTGAGAGTTATTACCAGGAATACTACTCCCAGTATATTCGAGCTCTTGACCAAGGAGAGCAGGCAGACAGAGCTCAGCTTGGGAAGGCTTATCAAACTGCTGGAGTCCTATTTGAAGTTCTTTGCGCCGTCAAAGGAGAAGAAGTTGCTCCCGAGGTTAGATTCTTTCAACTTTTTGTTGCTCACTTTCTGTTTGATGAAATGCCTGAGCTAAATGTCAATTAATTTCAATGTATTTTGGGTTGTCTTTAGATTATTGCTGCTGCGAGAGATGTTGAAGAGAATCAAAACAGATACGCACCCTATAATATACTTCCACTGGATGCTGCTGGGGCCTCGCAGGCCATCATTCAACTTGAAGAGGTACACCAAATTTCCAATTACTCAAGTATTACATTTACAACTATGTAGATATGCCATCTTCCTATGTTAAGATCATCAATCACCAATGTTGTAAATTTGCTTAAATCGCGTTGGGATATCCACGGGATTGCTGGAAAGTGGAATCGGAGGACTTTATTCAGTGACACCTCGATCACTTACCGAGTTCCTTCAATGGTGCCACAGTCTGTTCTACGCTACTTACCAAAAATCTTATTTTAGGGGAGAGTTTGCTGTTCCTCGAGTGGAGAAGCATGTAAGCGTTATCATGTTCTGAAGTTCATCAAGAATCATCAATGTAGCTACATTCACTTAACTAGATGGTAGTTTTCGATTTCATTTTTTTTTATAGTTTTTAGTGAATAACTCGATTAAAGAAATTTGTGTGAACTAATAATCGAGAAGATAAGAGCATATAGAGAGAAACGGATATCTTCTATGGAGTAATATACTCTCTAAAGTACAAAGTTTATTAGAGTATTTGTAGGTCGGTTATCCAACTAATAAAACAACGAATCTCAGGTTTGACATGGCGGTAACTACTTAGAACAAATGTATGTTTTCTCAGCTCTTTTTCTCTTTACCATCGAGTTGTAATGAATGATTGCTGCAAGCTTCCAAGTTCCAACTTAGCTTTGTTTTTGTTCAAGTCATCAAGCTAGGTTTTGAAGTCTATCATAAATCCCACCCATGGGTATCTTTGGCTCATTATACAAGTAGAAAGAGGGAATTTTCTAGACAAAAGCAGGAAAGCACAGCTGAATAAGAGATGTTGCTCATGTTTTGCTATTGAGTCACAGATCATGCGTTCCTTTTGGGGAAAAAAAATTCATTAGGTCGAGAATCTTCTGGGTTTTCTACCTCTATTACAGGCCGTCTACCAGATAAAGAAACGTTCTTTGGATTCTGTGACCCTTTTTGCCAAGTTTAGAGATGATACTTCCCTGTAGCAGTAGACTTCATTTCAGACATGTAGTTGTATGAGAAACACTGAAAACTATGTTAATGGATTAATGACTTTCTCCTTCTAATGCAGTCACGATAAAGTCCGAACATAATGAGTTTAAATGGTTTTAGTTGTGCTACCTGTAATGTAGTGGACTTTAAATGCTCTTTAGCACATATATCTTCCTTCAAATAATACCAAAGCCTCCTTTTTTTCCAAGAGTTTCCAAATTATGACGTGCATGATTAACTAGCCACCTCCAACACCCCCTCCACCCAATAGAAAAAAGAGAACGGGTTCAAGGAAATACATCGAATGCAATATTTCTGGACGACTTGTGTTTCCATTTACAAGTAATTCGCAAGGAATTCTACATTTTTTTTATAGCTTGTTCTAAACTATAAAAGTTTCATATACTCTCGGAGTCTTAACTAGCACTGACTTATACTGTCAATGTAATTGTAAGTTGTATTTCGCATCTCATAACCCGATTTTCTTATTTTCTATAAATCAAAACCCATCTTTTGGGAGTAATCTAGCTGTCTGTTGCTCTGTCTGTTTTCTGTCTGATGTTTTATTCTATTTCTTTCCCTTTTTACCAGGTTAAGGCTGCCATCTCTGCATTGTGGAACACTCGTGGCTTACCCTGGCCACCTGCGTCCGAGCAGCACCGGCAGAGAACCAATGACTTGGATCTTTTCGATTGGTTGAAGGCTATGTTTGGATTTCAGGCACATTCTCTTATTGTGTACACTGGCTGTGTCTACCCCCCTCCCCCCCCCCCCCCCCCCCTTCCCCCTTTCCCTTTAACAGTGGTTTATTCCCGTGTGAATCTGGAAATGAATCATGGTGGTAAAGTGATTTTGGAAGTTTGTCTGTTTGGTTTATGCAGAAAGACAATGTTCGAAATCAGCGAGAGAATTTGATAATACTACTAGCAAATGTTCACATAAGGCTAAATCCAAAGCCCGAGCCTATGAACAAGGTTAGTGTCCCTTTTTTCATCATCCTTCCATCTCAAAATATAATTTATAATTTTGTACTGTTGCTTTTGCCTGCATTGTTGGTGCTGTTGCTTTGAAGTTGTACCATAGTGAAATGAGTGAAAGATCTCCAGTATATCTCTCACATTATTTTACTTTGTGAAATCACTGTCTTTGTAGCTCGATGACCGAGCTGTGGATGCTGTAATGAACAAGCTCTTCAAAAATTATAAAACATGGTGCAAATTTATGGGTCGAAAGTTCAGCTTAAGGTTGATACATAAAATTTCCCATTCCTCATATACCAAGTGCCAAAACTTTTCTAAGGAGAATTTCTATTATGTGCTCCTGGCTGAGGAAATACCTGATTCTTTTATTTTATATTCTGCAACTATAGGCTACCTCAAGGTTCACATGAAGTTCAGCAGAGGAAAATTCTTTATATGGGCTTATATCTTCTTATCTGGGGCGAAGCAGCAAATGTGCGCTTCATGCCAGAATGCCTATGCTATATTTTTCACAATGTAAGCATTGTTTCCCATCAATTAACACCGTCTATCTTATGAATTAGGAATGTTGAAGAAGATTAACACATGATTATTCTGATGTTTAGATGGCATATGAACTCCACGGATTGCTGGCTGGAAATGTCAGCATTGTGACGGGAGAGAATATAAAGCCCTCCTATGGTGGGGATGACGAGTCTTTCCTTCGAAAAGTTATCACACCTCTCTACAGAGTTATTGACAAGGTAACTGATATCTATAATGTACAATCATTTTACTGCTGTAGCATATTTCCATATTTAAGTGCTTGTAATGATATCCCAGGAAGCCCAGAAGAGCAAAAATGGGAAGGCACCTTACTCTGCTTGGTGCAACTATGATGACCTGAACGAGTATTTCTGGTCAGTAATAATATTACGGAGTACACCTCAATTTCAGCGTTAGCACTAAATTTTCACATTTTTGACATTCAGTTTTCTTCTTTAATACCCAGGTCATCAGATTGTTTCTCATTGGGTTGGCCAATGCGTGATGATGGAGAATTTTTCAAATCAACGCGTGAAACTGTCAAGGTAACCTGTAGTGTCACTATCATGTTGGCTCGTGATCAAAGCTGACCCTCATCACATGTCTGACGCTTTTCAGGGTAGAAAGGTCTTCCAGGACACCTCTAAGGGCACAGGAAAATCAAATTTCATAGAAACTAGAACATTCTGGCATATCTTTCGAAGTTTTGATCGTCTGTGGACATTCTATATACTGACGTTACAGGTATTTATCTGCATTAAAATTGAACTTCTACAAAGTCGTTGTACACTGCTTCTAAACCTAAATATGGGTAGGTAACACAACTTAATAAATCGTGCTGCAGGCAATGGTGATCATCGCGTGGAGTGAAGCCCCACTATTATCTATTTTTAAGAAAGATGTCTTATATCCAGTTTCAAGTATTTTCATCACTGCAGCTTTTCTTCGCTTGCTTCAGAGTATGTCTCTCTCAGATGGTCTCTACGTTGCATTAGACAGTCATTTGCATGTTTTTTTTGTTGATTTTAAGGAGTATTTGTTATACGCGGAACGTTCAAGGATATGAAGTAAAACAGACCCTCTAGATTGGTTATCTTCCCCACTTATATATATTTTTTCCCGTAGCAGAGTATTTCACCCAGCTGTGGGCGATAAGATTTGTGAAAGTAAACTAAAAACACTCCCAGCTCCCTTCACAAAAAAAAAACACTCCCAGCTAATGAGGAAACTAAAGTTATTGATTTCTACATTTACTATGTTTGTTTGCTTTGAGGGAAATATAAAAATGTTTTTATGCAGAACTGTGGGAAATCTTCTAGTTCTTTTTGTACATTCTGTTATCTACAGTTTAAGAGGCAATTTACTCGGTATATATTGCCACTTTTTGGCTCTCTCTTAGGAACTGAATATGGAAAGTCGTGTTAATGACATACTTTTCATTTTTTCCCATATCAAACTTGTGAGTAACAAGTAAAAAGTAGTAGTTTCACAGTTTTACTTTTCTACAATTTTACCTAAGTTTGCTATTCCGTACATACATCAAAATGGTTCCAAATATGGAATGAGTATGAAAATTAGTCTGTCGGTTAACAACATATTAAACAAATCTAGGCAGTGTAATATTGTTTTAGAAATAAAAGCTTTAAGATAACATAATGTACATACTGCATCTTCCAGATACGAATTACGTAATATCCACAACGTGACAATGACAATAGACTTGTCTACTCGTGTCTCAAAGATCCAATTTGTTGGCATGTTCATTTATGCTCTCAAAGATTAATCATGCGAGGATAATCATACTTTATTGTCTGCTGTGTCTTTTGGGAGTTCATTTAACAACATAAATGAAACAGAAAGATTGTAATGACATGTTCTCTGTAAACCTTTATTTTTTTGCAAAAGAATAATTAGTTATCTGTCAGTTAAACTTAGATTCACTGGAAAGTTGTCCAAAATTCATTATTCCAAATCAATTTCCTAAACCTTCTCCCAAGAAATTTTCTGCGGACTGAAACTTACGGCTCCTGTGGTGTTAGTCTTGCATGATGAAGTAAAACTCTTTTCATTTGCTCGATCAACGTTCGCAATCTGGCCCAATGTTTCCAAAAACATATTGCATGCAGTTTCTTGGAAAATATAATAATATTTTGTGGTCTGTAAAAAATTGTTCTATGATTGCTGTAATATGTAAAATAGGTGCTTGGATCTGGTTATCAGCTTCTTTTTTACTTTGTTGTTCTATTGGTTCTAGGTGTTCTAGACCTTGTTATCAACTTTCCAATGAAGCGTAGGTGGATGTTCATGGATGTGATGAGGAGTGTCCTGAAGATAGTTGTTAGTCTTGCATGGGCAGTAGCTCTTTCCCTCTTTTATGTGCATTCCTTCAATGTGGCACCTCAACAAATTCGAGACGTCCTATCATTTCTAGGGAAATTGAAGGGTGTTCCTGCTCTGTATATCATGGCAGTGGTGTTATATTGTCTTCCTAACATACTGTCTGCAGCACTCTTCCTTTTTCCAATGCTTCGACGTTTTATCGAAAACTCTGATTGGCTCATCATAAGGTTTCTAATGTGGTGGTCACAGGTACTTCAATTGCTTTACTTCTTACTCTTAAAAATACTGGAACTTTTGTTTGGTGCATTTGAACTGGCATCAGATGTTATTTCTTTAGAAATGCTAAACCGATGAACTATCAAGCTATTGAAAAGGGATTCCAGAGCCATACTTCTGACAATAAAAACTCAGTATGGATTCCAGCAATGCCAAGATATGGGGAAATGCAAATCGACACAGCCATACTTCTGAGTATTTTAGACTAGCAGAGAGGATGTTCGAATCGGATAAAATTTTCATCCTCCATACCTGGAGAGTAGACTAGCATATCTTTCCTCCCATATCGGCATTGCAGAATGAGTCATGTAAAAGAGTGAAGAATGGTTTAATCCCATCGTGCTGTGATACCTTTGTTCCATGTTTTGCAAGAGCACACAATTTTATTTAAAAAATTTTCTTCTGTATTTACGTGGTTTGGGTGCTTTGCACTTATTTAAGTGTTTTTTTTTCCTCTCCCGAAAAGATGCACACCTTTATGAACTCTATATTGAAACTCATTTGAGTTATTCCTTCTGTAAGCTTCTGTGTACTTGTGTATCACAAATTTTGGCCTTCTTATCTTTCTATTGATGTCAGCTTTTAACTGTTCTGTTAGTGTTGTGTTCATATGTGTCTTTAGATACATATTTCTACTACTTATAAGAGATATACATGCTAGTCATTTATTTTTATGATCTATGCATGATTCAAGACGTGAACATCTTTAGTTTGTTGATAAATCATTTAGTATGTCTTCTTAAGTGATTCAAGACTTGAGCAGATCAAAAGCTAGTCAATGTTAATGCTATTAGGAGGTGTTGCTTTCTCTTGTACTTAGATCACATATATCGTATTAAAAAGGGAAGAAATATGCAGTAAGAAATATTAGATCACCTCTTGCTATCTGACTTTATACTTTTGCCACTTACCTATATCTCATAAATTTCAGGGCCTTATTGGATTAAATTGCATGTTCTCCTTTTTATTTTCCACGGATGGTTTGAAGAAACTATGTCATGTCGAGTTAAACCTTTTGCTTTTTTGCAGCCTAGAATTTATGTAGGAAGAGGAATGCACGAAAGCCAATTTTCTCTCATAAAGTGAGTGTGAGATATATAACTCTTAGAGTTCCATTACTTTTGAAATTCTTCCTTTTATTTTATCTTGTAGTACTATTAACAACAATTTTGCGACAGGTATACGGTATTTTGGCTACTACTACTGGCTACAAAGATTGCATTCAGCTATTTCATAATGGTATGTTTTTTATTCTGTAATACTACATCTTTTCAAACTTGGAGGAAACGGACTGCCACTCCATTTATCATTGTATCTTTTCAACAGATAAAACCCTTGGTGAAGCCGACAAAAGACATAATGGACATCAATAAAGTTGAATTTCTATGGCATGAACTTTTTCCCCACGGTATCCATCCATCTTTTGTGTGCCTTTTATGAAAATCCACGTTTGTGATCTTTTGCTGACGCTTTCTTGTTAATACAGCTAAAAACAATTATGGTGCAGTTGCCTCACTTTGGGCTCCAGTTATCATGGTATTCTACAGTTTACTTGGTGCCTCTGGCCCTCTGCTAACAATATTTCATTTTTGCATTTCTATGTTTTCAGTTTTATATGCTATTATTCTACAAATGCCTTGCCCATTGTGTAAAATTTCAGGTTTATTTTATGGATACTCAAATTTGGTACGCTATATATACCACAATTTATGGTGGTTTCATAGGAGCATTTGACCGTCTTGGAGAGGTAATTTTTGTGAACATCACCCCCTTTTTTCTGCTGGGGGGTGGGGTTAGAGGAGGGGGGTGGAGTGAGTGTTTTCTTGTAAGCTGCGTGACATTTTGAGAAAATAATTTGTTAGGTACTCAAAATAGTCGCAGATCTTTAGTTTCTTCATTCCTTTTACAGATTTCTAGTAAGCAGCTTGAATGATTCTTTTTTTCTCTCTCATCGCTGTTCCTCTCTGCTACTTATCCCCTATATTTTGATTAAAATTCTCTGAAAATAAACCTTGACTTACTGCTGTGATGCACTAATTTCTCCCTTTCTTGAAACATCCAAATCCATATTCCCCACCGTGTTTAATATTGTTGCTAATTTCCTTTAGGACAATGTATAGCTGATTTATTCGTCAGATCTTTGTCAGTTAAAAATGTGATTATTGTTGTTACAACAGATAAGAACTCTTAGCATGCTGCGGACAAGATTCCAAGCACTGCCTGGTGCTTTCAATGACTGTCTGGTGCCTTCGGACAAGTCTCGAAAACGAGGTTTTTCCTTATCAAAGCGGTTCGCTGAGGTTGCTATTCTTTTCTCTATTTTTATTTCCAAGGGTTGCTTTGGAGCACAAATGATGACATCCGTAAAATTTGTCATTTCCTTTGCCTATAGGCTAATGCAAGCAAGAGGAGCGAAGCAGCCAGATTTGCTCAACTCTGGAATGAGATTATCTGTTCTTTCCGGGAAGAAGACCTTGTTAATGACAGGAAAGGCTCCTGAACCTCTCCCTATTTTTGTCTTCTTCATCCTTCTTGGCATGTTACTGAATTAGATATTATCATTGTTCAGGGAGATGGATCTGCTGCTCGTTCCTTATTCTTCAGATCCTAGTTTGAAAATAATTCAATGGCCGCCTTTTTTGCTTGCAAGCAAGGCAAGTGTAGTATGGAATATCCAAAAATCTTGGTTGGAAGTTAGGAACTAAAATCTTTATTCACTACTGAATTTTCCTCGTTTTGCAGATCCCAATAGCATTGGATATGGCTGTTCAATTTCGGCCAAAGGACTCTGACCTCTGGAAGCGAATTTCTGCTGATGAATATATGAAATGTGCTGTGATTGAATGCTATGAATCCTTTAAGCAAGTTTTGAACATTCTGGTTGCTGGAGAAGCTGAAAAGAAGTAAATGCTGAATTTAACACAGAAATGGCTTGTTTACTTTTTTGCTAATTTAAGGCCAGACTTTGACAATTGACTATTTCTCCGACCGCCCCAATTTAATTCTCCACTTGACCATTTCGTTCTGTCCCACATCCATCTTCTTGTTATCCAAATGGGAAAAGAACTACCACTGTGTCATGTGAAGTTGGGTAGGCCTCAGTTCTATTACTACTCTCTTTATCACATCAGCCCTTTTCTCTCACAATTCCTACACTTTCTTACTATACCCCCCCTTTCTCTAAGCACTTCCATTTTGTAATTCACTAATTCACTCTTAGCATGTTGATGCACACCACTACTAGTCTTCTTGATTTGCGTGCAGAAACCTAAGTGGAACGTTCAATTGGAATTATGGAGTACAATGTTGTAGAAACAATTGGAATCAAGGGAGTATAGTAGGAATAGTATTGCAAACAGTCATTCAGATACCCTTAATGCTTCTTATATTTATCAAAAGTTGATATCATCAATCATTTTTCCTTTTGCTCATCTGTCTAAGTGTCTATTCTGCTTATCTAGCCTTTTTCTCTTTTAAGAACTGTCAACTTCAATATTGTTCTCCATTTAAGTTTTCCGTTATTTTTTCCCCAACCAAAGGTCCTCTGCAGTTCTTCCTATGATGGAAAATGGATACGATAATCTGATATACTTGCATACCTTACTAATGTGGTCTTCATAAGAAACAACCTAGAGTATCAATTGTGCAATGTGGATACATCTTATGCTTACTGAGAGAACTGTTTGACAGGATAATTTCTGTCATTATAAGAGAGGTTGAGACAAACATTTCGAGGAGTTCACTTCTTACAAATTTCAGAATGAGCGCTTTACCCACCCTTTGCAAGAAGTTTGTGGAGCTTGTGGGATATCTGGTTAGTAATAATAGTAGCTTATTGACATGGATATATAATTCCATTTGATATTTTCTACTGAAGTTCATTATTGTCTCCTATGTTCAAGAGAGATGGAGATTCTTCCAAACGGGACAGTGTGGTATTACTACTGCTGGACATGCTAGAAGTTGTTACTCGTGACATGATGGTGAACGAAATTCGGTATTGACCTGTTTTAATTCTCAATATCTGATTTTGTTTTGGTGAGGATCATCAGATCAATATATTAGCTTTTTGCCTTATAACTAATCAAGTGTCATTGTGCTTTCAGTGAGTTATCTGAACTTGGGAATAGTAGTAGTAGTGGAAAGGATGGAAATCGACTTTTTGAAAATATAGTATTTCCACCTAAAGTTACGCCGCAGTGGGAAGAACAGGTATGAAAAAATGCTTCCAAATGCGCCATAACGTTCATTTGTCACAAAATTATTCGACATCCTGATTAATTTTATATTTCCAGATACGACGCCTGTATCTGCTTTTGACGGTCAAGGAGTCTGCCACTGATGTGCCAACGAACCTTGAAGCACGAAGAAGGATTGCATTTTTTACAAACTCACTTTTCATGGATATGCCGCCGGCTCCTAGAGTTCGGAAGATGCTTTCATTTAGGTATGCCTTTTATTATTATAAGATTTATAATTACATGGGAAGCTTTATAGGCTTATCTAATACCTTGAGATACTCTTAAACGTAGAGGTGTCTTTATCTAAGCTTAATTAGCTCCCATTTATCAAATTATTTGTGTTGGTTGCATACCAGCCACTACATAATGCAAAATTTCAGACAAGAAATATTTTAACCTCCATTGACTGTTAAATTATTCTCAACTGACTGTCTGTTGTTGTTTGTCCCCGCTCGAAACTTGCAGTGTCCTTACTCCTTACTACAGCGAGGAGACAGTATACTCCAGAAATGACCTTGAAATGGAAAACGAAGATGGTATATCTGTTATATACTACTTGCAGAAGATCTTTCCAGGTTCGTGATACTAACAAACTGTGAATAAAAGTTTATATATAGAACTACTTTCCTATTTGTGGCAGAAGACTGGGGTTTCTGATTATGCAATTATGTATATTTTGTTAGATGAATGGAACAATTTTATGGAGAGAATTAATTGCAAGAAAGAGGCTGAGGTCTGGGAAAATGAGGAGAATATTTTACACCTTCGCTATTGGGTTTCACTGAGAGGACAGACTCTCTGCAGAACAGGTATGTCATACTTCTTATATGATACTATCTTTTTCGTATTTATATCCAGAAATAATTACTTCTCACATTTGAATATCTCTCCTCTCTCTCGCGTATACATATGATATCTGCTGTATTAATCTGTTGTATGCAGTTAGAGGGATGATGTACTATCGAAGGGCTTTAAAACTTCAGGCATTTCTCGACATGGCTGATGAAGAGGGTAGGATAACTCTTTTTTTTATTGCTAGTGTTTTAGTTGTGGCCTTGTGGGAGCATGCTGTTTTTAGGAGTATTAACAGCTATTTGTTAGTTTTCACGATCTATCTTTTCTTTGAGAGCTGGAGATTCTAAGAAAAGAAAATTTCAAGATAAAGTAAATCCATGATGTTTGGTGTGGATTGCAACCTGCTTTTGGAGAGTTTTTATATATCCAGAACAGAGAATGGAGAATTGGAAATACTTTTTTGAAGGAAAATTCAAAATTGGAAATTTGACCTGAAATCAATTTTCAATTTCAGTTTGCTAATTGGTAATGTAGTCATCTGTTGGTCCAAAAATTTGTTTAAGTTTGAATCTTGTTTTTCATGGACAGAGATCCTGGAAGGCTATAAGGCCGTCACAATTCCAATGGAGGAGGGGAAGAGGAGTCAGAGATCCCTTTATGCCCAATTAGAAGCTCTTGCTGATATGAAATTCACATATGTTGCAACATGTCAGAACTATGGTAATCAGAAGCGGAGTGGAGATCGCCGTGCAACAGACATTTTAAATTTGATGGCTAAGTAAGTTGTACGTAGATGCAATTTTAATTTTGTATGCATAATCTAAGTTTAGCACTTCAGTATCATGCATTTGTATCTCATTTTTCCACAGTCATCCATCCCTGCGTGTAGCATATGTGGATGAAGTTGAAGAAAGAGAAGGCAGTCAAAAGTCTCAAAAGGTATATTACTCCGTACTGGTCAAAGCTGTCGACAATCTTGACCAGGTAAGCACACCCCTTTCTTTAGATCATTATTTAGATTTCTTAGGGTCCCATGGTCTATTGACGCTTGTTGAAATTATTTCTACAGGAAATATACCGTATAAAGTTGCCTGGCCCAGCAAAGATAGGGGAAGGGAAACCTGAAAACCAAAACCATGCCATAATTTTCACTAGGGGAGAAGCCTTGCAGGCCATAGATATGAACCAGGTAAACTCCAACATCTTTATTGCATGTTTTGAAGATATGGACTATTAAGTAAATGCAATTTTCTTATCCCAGGATAATTACTTGGAAGAAGCTCTGAAAATGCGTAATCTCCTTGAAGAATTTAATGAAGATCATGGAGTGCGTCCACCTACAATTCTAGGTGTTCGAGAGCATATCTTCACTGGAAGGTAAAAGATTATTCTTAAGAAGAGTTTCTGTGCTGCAATCTTTCTGTGACATTTTGTTTCATGACAGAGGTATCATCATGTCTTTCTTGCAGTGTTTCTTCCTTGGCTTGGTTTATGTCAAATCAGGAGACGAGCTTTGTAACCATTGGACAAAGAGTTCTTGCAAGACCATTGAAGTATACATCTTTGCCTCAAGGCCTATAAGTTTATTTTATGAAATAACAAGGAGTTACAGGAGATGCACAAAATATTTAACATGTTTCTGTGTTTGATCTTTAGTTCTTTATGATGTTAGTATCACAAATTCACAATATACAAGAAACTTCTAAGCATCAGTATTTAGGGGAAGGGGCACTTAAGGTAGTAGAATTATAGTTAACTTGTTAGTAGCTTGAAGAATAAGATCGGCAGTTTGTTAGAGGAAAAGCTCTATTTATAGAGCATATTAGAGGAGAGAATTTACGTTGAACATTGACTAGTGTTATGTTTCACTTTTGTAGTGTTAACTGGGAAAGAATCAAGCCTCTCGAAAGCTTGAATATCATTTTCAATTTCTGTAATTTGTTTATTAATCATTCATCTTCTTCTTCCTTGATTTCGGCCATTAATGATACATGTAGTTCATGGCAGAAACCTAGATGTTAATATCACGTCATGTTACACCTGCATCATTCAGAAATTGCAACAGAGTATGGAATTCCTTTCCATCCTACTGAAGTCAGAATGTCAGAGTCAGTTGCACTACTTGACAGTATTAAGATCCGTACAAATTTATGAATTCTTTATTTTCAGAATATCTTTATTTACTTTTTTTTTTGTGCCTGCAACTGTGTTTTCAACTTTCCCCTATTTTTGTTTTGAGACCAACTTTCTGCAACAATTCCAGGGTCCGCTTTCACTATGGTCACCCAGATGTCTTTGATAGGATCTTTCACATTACCCGTGGTGGAATAAGCAAGGCTTCTCGTGGAATCAATTTGAGTGAGGACATCTTTGCTGGTATGGTCCTTTGCTCTTCCCTTGTCCCTCTTTCTCGTCACCTCGTCTAGCAAATAGTCTTGTTTTCTTATGTTCCAAATCATGTGAGTTTGTGCGCAATTGTCCTAAAGTAGCTGCCAAATCCAGCACCCTTTTATTTGATCTCACCCCATGTATCTCATATGCATCTCATCTTGTAGGATTCAACTCAACTTTAAGGCGTGGAAATGTTACTCATCACGAGTATATCCAAGTAGGCAAGGGACGAGATGTTGGGCTAAACCAAATCTCACTTTTTGAAGCAAAAGTAGCCTGTGGTAACGGGGAGCAGACGCTGAGTCGGGATGTGTATCGGTTAGGCCATCGTTTTGATTTTTTCCGCATGCTCTCGTGTTACTTCACGACAGTTGGCTTCTATGTCAGTTCCATGGTATGCACCTTTGCACGATCTACTAAAAAAATTGGGCTTAAGTTCTTCTGTTGTGCGATCAACTATGCTTATATGATATGAGTTTTCTGAAGCTACCACTGATTACACAATATATGATGAGCATGTAGAAATTTACTGACATGTACATGGATCTAATTGAAACAAAAAGTAAATGGCCTCATTGAAAAATAAGAGAAACATGAAAACTCAGGAGCAGTACTAACTACTAAATAATTTATGGACTGCAAAATCTTATATTAGTAAATCAACCATGTGAAAGTATGCTAATATTAGTAGTTTTTTGAATTTTGGAACCTACCGGAAATGCTACATGATGCCCTTATGTACTCTTGCTGTAAGAATAAAAGAAAAAACCGGTGGAAGTTCATCAAGTAAAAGTTTGAGAATGGTGAATATCAGGTCAATCTGTAGATAGAAATTGAGATTTGGGTAATCCCCCCCCCCCCCCCCAATAATTAGCAAATATGAGCCGCCTATTACAGCTGCTGTTCGCATCGCCTGCTCATCGTGATTTACAGTAAAGCAGATGGTGTCTGTTTCTGGCCGTTTATGTGATTTTTTTTCCAGTTTTAAGCTTTAATTTCCCATGCTTTTGCAGAAAAAGGTACAGTCTCTTTATTTTCTTCCTGTATGTTGGGTGTTCTGTGGTTTCTTAAAAAGAATAAATTGCTGTTGTGTTTCATGTAAAGTGTGCTTGGAAATGTGGAGGAAGGGGCGGGAGGAAAAATAAGATATCTAATGTTCTTTTATTTGGATATGGAGTGGGGAAGAGGGATCCACCTTCCATCCCCTTTTAATCAACCAAATATTCCACTATTGGAAGATTTGGAAGGACAATGGAACCACACTCCTGCCCTCCCCTCCCTTCTCTTTCCTTCCCCTCACTTCACCTTCCTTCCATAAGTGTTATCCTAAGATATCATTAATGTTGCTAATACATATTTGATGATTTATTGTGAATATGCAGCTGGTTGTCCTTACAGCGTATGCCTATCTGTATGGAAGACTCTATTTATCTTTAAGTGGTTTGGAGCAGTCAATAATTAAGTTTGCTAGAGCCAAGGGAGAGAATGCTTTGAAGGCAGCCATGGCTTCGGAGTCTGTAGTCCAACTAGGACTTCTAATGGCTTTGCCTATGATCATGGAGATTGGACTGGAGAGGGGATTCAGAACTGCATTGGGTGAGATGATCATCATGCAGTTGCAGCTAGCAGCTGTTTTCTTCACGTTCTCTCTTGGGACAAAAGTTCACTATTATGGACGTACCATCTTGCATGGTGGAGCCAAGTACAGAGCCACTGGACGTGGTTTCGTTGTCCGCCACGAGAAATTTGCTGAAAACTATAGAATGTATTCGAGAAGCCATTTCACCAAAGGACTAGAGCTCATGATGCTGCTTATAACGTATCATGTGTACGGGTCAGCGGTGTATGGTTCCACAGCTTTTATACTTGTGACAGGCTCTATGTGGTTTTTGGTTATCTCTTGGCTGTTTGCTCCCTTTATATTCAACCCTTCTGGATTCGAGTGGCAGAAGATTGTGGATGACTGGGATGATTGGACAAAATGGATAAGTAGTCATGGGGGTATTGGTGTGCCAGCAACCAAGAGTTGGGAGTCATGGTGGGGTGAAGAGCAGGAGCACTTGCTATCCACCGGATTTACAGGACGATTCTGGGAGATAGTTCTTTCTCTCCGGTTCTTTTTGTATCAGTATGGAGTAGTATATCATTTGCATGTAGCCAATGAAGACACAAGCATCATGGTGAGTGAGAAACATCTGTTATGGTTTACACTTTCCTTACCCAACTCTTACCTGCTTTCCAAGTATCTGACTGTCTTCCAGAAAATTTTTAATATGATTTTTGTTGTTGTTAATTTTAGGTTTATGGCCTGTCTTGGCTTGTCATTGTTGCTGTGGTTATCATTCTAAAGGTAAAACTTTATAATCTAAACCTTTGATGTCTGAAGTTGTTTATGACAGTGTACATGTGGATATAATTATTGGTGTACTATGACTGCAGATTGTATCCATGGGTAAAAAGAGGTTCAGTGCAGATTACCAGCTGATGTTCAGACTTCTGAAACTATTCCTTTTCATTGGCTTTATAGTCGCGCTGGCTGTCTTCTTTTTATTCTTAAATCTGACAGTTGGAGACATATTCGTTAGCTTACTGGCCTTCATGCCAACTGGATGGGCTCTTTTATCAGTACGCCATCCCTCACTTTCTCTACTTTCTATTTATCCGTGATTCATTTATATTCATTTTCTTTTTGTGCCTCTTCTGTTTGGACACTGCATGCACTTAAATTTGGGAAGTATATCCTTATGCGAGAATTTTTCAAGTCATGCATAGTTCTGTTTGCTTTCACTTGCTCTTATGCTACGCCTCAACATCGCATGCAAAATTTCCAACAACAACAAAAAATTTCCTTTCATCAAGTGATCATTTTTGAATTTTCTTACTGCATATTCATTTGAATTTGTCAACCACATATCATGTATCAAATCTGAAACCTAGTTTTGCATTTCTTGTTCGATATCTTTTTCCTTGATATTTTTTTCCTTGTAATGAGTTTGTCCACTTATGTTTTTTACCTCTTATCAGTTTAAATTGTTATTATACTAGTCACTAATGTTTATTGACAAATTATTCCTGGAAATAAATGAACAGATAGCAATAGCATGTAGGCCCGTGGTGAAAGGCATGGGAATGTGGAGTTCAGTGAAAGCTTTGGCGAGAGGCTATGAGTACATAATGGGGATTCTAATTTTCACCCCAGTGGCAATGCTAGCTTGGTTCCCATTCATCTCTGAATTCCAGACCAGGCTACTGTTCAACCAAGCTTTCAGTAGAGGGCTGCAGATTCAACGTATTTTGGCTGGTGGGAAGAAGCAGAAGTAAAACACTCATGTGTGTAAGCGGTATTCTGCTCTTCGAATTCAGCAAAAAAAAAAAAGGGTTCTTCCAGCATAAAGGAAGACATTGGGGGATGCAGACTGGATACAAGTCAGCATCAATATCTCGGCCAGAGGCTCCACATTCTGGTTGTCTTAATTAAGCCGCAATTTTTTAACCCCTCAAACTTGCTTGAAGAGCGAATTACCAGCAGCAGTGTGTTCTTTATTTTTGTCCATCAGACAGTGAAACATGCTCTTTTTCGGCCCCTGTATATACAACAAACAATACGAGATTGAATTTTGAGTAAGGTTTCATCACTCTTTTAGCCTTTGTTGTTGGGGCAAGGCAATACACACTTAACCTCTCAGGCATTTATAGGATGGATTTCAAATTCAAGTTTCTTTTATGTGCTTTTTCTTAGTGGCAGTCTTCATAATCATAGCCAGATAGTATTGTATAACAGAAGTAAACTTTGTAAAGATATTTTCAGAATAACCGATTTCGTATTCCTTTATTTTTTGATTTATAAGAATAACTGTATTTTAGAGATGCCATTATTGTGTCTCATTCTATAGGGTATTAGCTGGATGAATTCCTTTAATAGAGAAAGGAGAAACAAAATAAAAAACTCTGAAGTTTTTGATCGTTTGATTTTTTTTTACACAAAAACAATTGAGAAGAAAAAGAAAATAGGCGTGGAAGATGTAAAGAACTGGATAGATAGAAGAGCTCGTAAACTTTTGGATGTACCCGTGTACAGCCAGAGCTGGCTGTACCCCATCCAAAACGACGTCGTTTTGTGTTGTTTAAAATTAACATAAATATACTGGTATAAAAATGAACATTTACTATTTTGGAAATGAACATTTATTTATTTACTTGGAAATGAACATTTATTATTTTGGAAATGAACATTGACTATTTAGAAATGAACGTTTATTTATTTGGAAATGAACATTTATTTACTCTTTCAAAGATGAACATTTATCTAATTATTTGGAAATCCTCATTTGTTCAACTAATTTAGAAATGAATATTATTGATTGTGAAATGAGTATTTACTAATTTTCAAATGAACATAGTTAATGTATTACTATGTTATTACATTGAGCATTATCTATTACTATATACTAAAAGAGACACCAGGAATGACACGTGTCAATTCCTGGTGAGATTTTTTCCCGCCAAAAACTACTTTCCCAAAAAAAGTTTATCTGTTTGATTTTATATTTATTCTCTACCTTTTTTATAAACTATTTATGTATGGAAACAAAACTTAATTTATAAATTATGGTAATAATAGATACGACGTAATAATATTTATTCTAAATTGATAATATTTTAGTCAAATTGCTATATTAATAATGGAACATATATCACTCAATATTTTGGTCAAATTACCATTATAGCATTTTAAATATGCATATTAGATGAATAAATTTAAACGAGTATGTTAAAAATGTTATAACTATGCAGTAGTTTGGGAGATATCAATTAAATATTTTGTGTAAAAGATTATCAAAATCCGTGCGTGCACGGGATCTAATCTAGTATTTACATATAAGGTGCAATGAAATCATGTCAAACAACATATTTTACCAAAAAATGAACATTTTAGCCATTGCTTATGTAAAATTGTAATTGAATTACAAGATGCTGGTACAAATCATCCTCTTATTTATCTTTATATCTTCAATCTTGAATCTTGCTTTTGATGTAGTCTTGAGTTCTCATACTTCTGAATATGTCTATGAAGTGTGATTTGAACACAATATTTGACCTTCATAGTTTCAATTTCCTCATTGTTGTAGGCTGAAAATGAAAAAAGTAAGTAATTTGATATGATGATCACAACTAACTTAAAAATGAACATTTACTGATTTGAAAATGATGAGCATGCAAAATGTTTAAATAATAATATACAAGAATAATCAATGTGAATTAAAAAATATATATATATAAAATGTGCTTATACTTGATCGAACATTCAACAGCTTATAAATTTACATGCTTAAAATGAATTTTAACATGTTGAACTGTTATCATATAAATCAAGCACAATTAACATCATAATAATTTTATAAATGAACATAACACTTCCTCAAACTGAATATACACAATTTATATATGTATTATTTACTAAAGTCAATATGAAAATGTGTTTTTGAAAATAAAGAGAGAACTTATAAAAAAATGAACTTAAATAGTTATACATTGAACATCATACCTCTTACTTTTTCATAATTTGAACATAAAACTTTATGATAATGAACATTTTATTATCAGAAAATGAACAATTTATTATCCGAAAATGAACATTTTATTATCAGAAAATGAACATTTTTAAGTTCCACAACTTAATCAAGTTAACCATGATAAGTTTATTCTTTATAATAAGTAGATGTGAACATCATAATTTTCGGAAAATGAACATCATGCCTCTTACTTTTTAATAATTTGAACATAATTTTTTTTTTATAATGGAACATTTTATTCTCAAAAAGTGAACATTATTAAGTTGCATTACTTAGTCAACAAACACAATTTTAATCTTAATAAATAAAAATATATATAAGCATTTGAATATTACAAAATGAACATAATCATGCATTCGACCATATGAACCTCGAAAAAAAAATATAGATCTAAAAAATAAACAACATTCTAAATCTTTTTGGAGAAAAAAAGTTGGCAAGAAATTGAGATGTCAACCAGATTTTATTTTAAATCACTTACATATTAACGAAATCAATTTTAAGAAAAAATAAAATATTATACACAACAAAATGAACTATTATTCTCATAATATGAACATTATAAAGTTCCATAACTTAATAAACAATTATGTATATATCTTCATAATAAAATGATATGAACATTAGAATCTTACAAAATGAACATAACTATATATAAATATGAACATTTTGAAAAATCTGGATTTGAACATAAAAATTTCTAAATCCGATTTTTGAAGAAATTTTGCAAGAAAATGGAGAGAGAATATGGAGATTCAACCAGAAAATTTCTAAATCACATAAAAATTGATGTGCGCACAAATGTACAACATAATAGGGAAAATCTATTGAGTTATCAAAGACATGTTTCTAACCAACATGTAAATTCAATCAAAAATCACAAAAAAATAAGGAAATTAACATCAAAAAAAAGGAGAAAAGAAGTTTATCACTAGTGGCAACGACTTCGTTGTCGTGAATGATAAGGGCGGCGCAAACACAAGCGGATTTTCCGATGGACATTGTTACTTGAGAAAAAAATCACGTAAAAATGAAGAGAGATAAACTTTTGGGGAGAGAGATATTGAGGAGAGAGAAACTTTGAGGAGAGAGAAAACAAAAATGAGAGATTTCTGGTTTTTGAAAAATTTATATGCAATTTTTTTTTAAGAAAGCACATGCATATATAGCTTTTTTATTTTGTTTAGGAGGGGGTACACCAATAGATGGCTATACCCTGGTATAGCCATTAGAGATATATAGAAGAGAGGTGATATGATGGATGAGATCAGAGGATAGAAAACATAAGGATAATGGGTATCATTACGTATTAGGTCCAGCCGGGTAGTATTACTAGTGAAATGATTCAAAAGGTTTGCACGCATCAGGTGTATTATAAATTTATTGTATATCGGGTTAATATTTAACCAATTTTTGGTAACTTTTAACATATTTTAATTAATTGTACATTGGATATTATAAACTAGATTTAAAGCTCGAGAGATGCACAAGTTAAATTCAATTTTTTTGTTTATGAGTTTTTTTTTCAACTTTAAGCGGTAATTAGAACAGTGATTGTTCTTATAATCAATGACAATGAGTATGATAGGTGAGTCTACAATGACTACGGTTCATTCTCTAAGCCAAAGGCTGTTAAAAAAATCAAAGATTATCCATATATATATATATATATATATATATATATATATATATATATATATATATATATATATATATATATATGTAAGAACACTTCTATCAATAAGAACACCTTTTACACCGTAGGATTAGAAAAGATCCAATGGCCACGATCTAATCTCAAGGCACTGCCATAATGGCACAATCGTAAATAAAAAAGACCGAGCAAACATATAAAACGAAAAAACAGTTTCTCTCTCCTCGGATACAATAACCCCCCCTCTCTCACCACTTTCTCTCTCCTCAACCTCACACTCACTCGCTGCAACGGACGAAAACCGTTGATATTCTTCCCTATTTAAACAATTTTCCGCCGAATTCTTGCAAAAACAACAACACTTCATTATATTACTTCAATCAAGGTTAATCAAAAAAATTTGCTAAAAAAATGGCAAAAACAAAACCTAGAGGTGGAAATTCTACTCAACCTCGATGGAGAGAGGTGACGAAGAAGCGATTGCTTCTGCAAATATCTGCGAAAATACAAGGTTAGTGATGATCTAACAAATTCAAACATTTTAAATATTTTTCGTCAATTTCAATTAGTTTTTTAAATTTTTTTGTGTAATTTTGGAATATTAAGCAAAATCGAGCACATGCAAAGTGATGAAGCAGAAAACGCAGTTGATTCTGGTCAAAATGCTACTTCAACAGATGAAAAAACTACAATACGTAAGAATTTCAAATCATTTACAGTTTCAAATAAAAAATTGGAATTATATTGTTGTTCTAAGCATGTTCTAATGTTAAATTGATGTCCTAAAGCAAGTTCTACAGTTAATAGTCATAATTTAATGTTTTAATGTTAGATTTGATGTTAAAATAGAATGTTCTAATTTTTTTTCGCATGTTCTAAAACTACTAAGCATGTTCTAATGTTATTAAGACATGTTTCAATGTTTTTGTGCTAATCTAATTTTATAAAACAGATATTCTGAAAAATTTGAGCAGGTTCTAAACTTTTTGGTCATGATCTAATGTTTTAGAACATATTCTAATGACACATTGATGTTCTAAGCATGTTCTAATTTTAGAATGATGTTCAAAGGCAAGTTCTAAACTTAGGAGTCATGATTTAATGTTTTAATGATAGATCTGATGTTAGAAAAAGGATGTTCTAAAGCATTTTCCATTTTCTAAAATTTTTAATGTTTCATTGTTTTAGTCCATGATCTAATTTTATAAAAGAGATATTCTAAAATTTTTGAGCATGTTCTAAAGTTTTGGCCATGATCTAATATTTATGTAAATGTTCTAATGTTTTCAGCAAGGAGGATCACATCCAAAATGAAAAGGATGATAATGCAGTTGTTTCAGGACTTCATACAAATGCTACAGAAGAAAATATTTCAAGTAAATGTTCTAATGTTTTCAACAAGGAGGATCACATCCAAAATGAAAAGGATGATAATGTAGTTGTTTCAGGACTTCATACAAATGCTACAGAAGAAAATATTTCAAAATCGTAAGAATATTAAATTATTTAGAGTTTCAAATAATAATTTCAAGTTAAATTGATGTTTTAAGCATGTTCTAACTGTTAAATTGATGTTCTAAGCATGTTCTAGAGATTATAGGACATGTTTTACTGTTTTCTTGGATGATAAAATGATGTAAATAAAATGTTATAAATTTATGGGAATTTTCTAAATATTTTAAAGCATGTTCTAATGTTATAAAGACATGTTTTACTATTCGTGTCCATGATTTAAGTCTAAAAAGGAAATGTTCTAATGTCTTTAAACATGTTCTAAAGTTTTTGCCCATGATCTAATGTTATTGGCCATGTTCTAATTGTTTTGACAATGATCCATAATGTTATGAATAACATACTGTATGTTCCAAATATTGTTTTAAGCATGTTTTAAATGTTATAATGCATGTTTTAATGTCATACATGAAATGTTCAAATGTTATGATGCATGCTCTAAAATATAATATGTTATCAAAATAAAAACAGAGAGAAAACAGAGAAGGATGTTGCTGAAACAAAACAAAAAACAGTCACATTTGGAAGTCCAACTGTGAACGAAGAAATTTTGAAAAACATCGTTTTGGAATGTGACAGTATAAGGTAATTTTGCAGAATTTAAATTAGAAAAATCATTTGCCAATATTTAGAACATAAGAAAAATCTTCAGAACATGTCTTTTAAAGTTGGATTTAGTATGCTTATTGCCTGGTCATTTCTTATAATTAAATACAAATTTATTTATAGGAATGAGGATATAGAAGAAGATAATCCAAATCCAGAAAAAGACGGTGAACAAGAGCCCGTGTTGCAAGAAACTTCGATTGATTCAACAATTTCGATTCAAAAGTAAGTTTCAGAATTTTACCTCAATATTAAATGCCTCATATGTTTTTTAAAATAATATTGAAAGTTCTTACTCCATTTTCTAATGTTTCAAAAATTTTAATCGATGTGTTAGGAGTGTTCCTGAAAACCCTACTGTTGAAGCTGAAAACACTAGAGTTCCTCAACCGATAGAGAGGATTAGACATACCTTAAAATTTACTCCTGAAGGGGTACAAAAAACTACTGAAGAAATTCCAATCAAGAGGTAATAAACCTATTTAAATGTAAAAATAAGAACAAATAAATTTCAATTTCACAACCTTTACTAATAAATGTTTACAACTACAACTAAACAGGAAAGAAAAAGAAAAGATCGTACTGAGGCTTAAAATTCCAAGAAAGGAAAAACTTAATCCTATGTATGCTGCTTATGTTCCAAAAGTGTATGTCTTATGTTCTAATTTTCAAAAACGTGTGTTTTATTTAAATAATCCTATATTATAATCAACAATTCATGTACTAATATTTGGAATAAATTATAAACCTTTAGGGGTCAACCACCAAAAAAATGAGATTCAAAATTAAAGTTGATCTTTATTGGGTGAAGGCGGTGCCTATATTTGTCCATGATCAAAGGTAAACACTTTTTATCTAAAACTTAACACATTCAGAATACTTGAAAAAACAAAACTAATATTGTTGGATTTTAAGTTTTAGTCACTTGTATCAATGTTCTTTTTAATTGTAATGTATGTTCTAATAACCTTGACTTATGTTCTAATTCATAACTTAATGTTTTAGTAAACCATCCTATGTTCTAATTGCATATGTATATGTTTTAATTACTTGTTTGTGCGTGCTAATTAAGTCTGCAATATGTTGTAATTTTTTTTAGGAATGAAGCGGAAAAGTTGGACATATCGAATGAGATTAAATATTCTGAAAAGCTGGAAGAGAACACAAAAGAGCCTCAAAAGGTGGATGTGCCTCAGACCACATCAACAGAAAAACAAAATGCAGAAACAGAGCCGGAGAAAACAGAGGAAAAGAAGGAAGAGATAAAAGCTGATACATTGAAGTTGCCACCTGTTACAACTCATTCAAATGAGTTAGAACCATCATCTCTGGGAACAAAACCAATAATTGAAGAAAACGCAGATGATGAGTTAGAAATTGCAATACAAGTGGCCATTGCCGAGTCGTTAAAAAACACTGATTCAAAGTAAGTCCAAGATCCAAAATTTTCATCTTATTTTAGTTTAAAATATTTTAATGATATAAAAATCTAATTATATATATAATTAATCCCAAATTCTTATATGAGACTGTCTTCACCATCAACTGATGGTGAGACCAGTTCACACTTGCGAATTTAGGTATGTTACTTCTATAGTTTAGACATGTTACCTTTTTTTTTTATAATTTTAGAGGAGGTACTTTTTTTAGTTTAGGTATGTTACTTCTATAGTTTATACATGTTACTTTTTTTTTATACGGAGTAGTTTTAGGGGAGATACCTTCTTAGATTAGGTATGTTACTTCTATAGTTTAGACATGTTACTTTTTTTTATATAATTTTAGAGGAAGTACTTTTTTTAGTTTAGGTATGTTACTTCTATAGTTTATACATGTTACTTTTTTTATACGGAGTAGTTTTAGGGGAGATACCTTCTTAGTTTAGGTATGTTACTTCTATAGTTTAGAAATGTTACTTCTTTTTTAATAATTTTAGAGAAGGTACTTTTTTTAGTTTAGGTATGTTACTTCTATAGTTTAGACATGTTACTTTTTTATTTATAATTTTAGATGAGGTACTTTTTTAGTTTAGGTATGTTACTTCTATAGTTTAGACATGTTACTTTTTTTTATACGGAATAGTTTTAGGGGAGGTACATTTTTAGTTTAGGTATGTTACTTCTATAGTTTAGACATGTTACTTTTTTTTTATATATAATTTTAGAGGAGGTACTTTTTTAGTTTAGGTATGTTACTTCTATAGTTTAGGTCTGTTACTTTTTTTTTATATAGTTTTAGAGGGGGTACGCTATTGGTTTCGCGCTCGTCGCACCATCAAGTTGATGGTGTGACTGGTCTCACCGGAGACGCGCTGATAATTAATATGTGTTAGGGATGGATCCAAGAAAGAAAACGAGGATGAAAATTCACAAACAAATGAACAGGAAGAAGTCCTTGTGGAAACTGATAATGAAGAAACAGATGATGAAAAAGCTGATGATGATGATGATCATAAGCAAAGGAATGAAAACAATGAGAGAGAAAAACCGAGATCAGCTCCTAGGTATGTTATGAATATGAACCATTATATTTTAGTTAATTGCTTAAATTATAAAAGAATAACTTCTTTTCATAATTTACCAGGTGGGAGAATGTAAAGAAATCAACCCTTTGCCCAATGGAAAAGAAGGATTCTGGAGAAGAGGAACATGATGCGGATGACAGCACTGAAGGTGATGAGAATGAAAACACTGACGGTGATGATGATGAAAACACTGACGGTGATGAGGATGAAAACACTGAGAATGATGAGAATAAATCTGAAAACCTGAAGTCACCTGCTAGGTATGTTGGAAAAAAAGTACACTTTATGTTGTAATAGATAACTTATTGTTCTAGTTTTATAAATTATATTTTGCATGTTATACTGCTTTAGAACATATTAAAAACAATTAGAACACAAGAGTGATTAATTAGAACATGTGTAAACTTAATTAGAAAATAAGAATGATTAATTAGAACATGAGTAAACTGAATTTGAACATATTAAATATAATTAGAACACAGGACTGATTAATTAGAACATGTGTAAACTAAATTAGAACATAAGAGTAAATTATTTGAATATGATTGAAGAATTTAAAACACACTAATACCTCATGTTCATATATAATGAAACATTCTAATGTATATTCTACTTCATTTTTACTGTGTAACAGGTAGAAGGTTAATGAACAAGTTGAAATCATTAACAAAGACGAGTTTGTTGCCTTTGCTCCAAGAACAATGAAAAGGTAAACCGTGGCACCAAAAATAAGATTGCAACCACTTTGAGGAGTGAAAACAATCGTAAAAGATGAGGTAGAAGATCCAGTTGAACAGAACGATGAAGAAACAGATGATGATATACTTCTAAGTCAATTCAAGGTTGCAACCACCGAAGAAAAAAAAAAGGAGAAGGATGCAACTAACAAAAACGAAGAGGAAAAGGATGACAAAAATGTTGCAAAAAAGGGAAAGGGAGTGGTACAGAAGAAGGCAGCCAAGGCCTTGGGAAGAAGAACACCAACCGAAGTAGCTTAAGAGTGCAGGAATCTGAGAAGGCTATGGAAGAAGGGGAGGAAGATGTTGACATTTCCAGTCAATATCTAAAGGGAAAGCCTGAAAATAATGAGGAGGAAGAGGAAGAGATGGTAAAGAAAGATGGGAAGAATGTCGGGAGAAGATTCGAAGAAAGAAGAGTTTGAGAGTTATGAAGAAGATCAGGAAGATGATGAAAATCTTGAATTGGAAAAAGAAGAAGAAGAGGAAGAAAAGTCGTTGAACAACAGAAAAAGACAACAATTACAGGTAAATTTTACAATATTCAAATATTTGAAAATCATGATAATAAACTAGAACACATAAAAAATGGTTGAGAAAAGAAAAAAAAATTAGAACATATTAAAAACAATTAAAACACAAGAAAGATTAATTAGAACATGTGTTAACTGAGTTAGAACATAATAATGATTCATTAAAACATGTGTACACTGACTTAGAAAATATTAAATATAATTAGAACACAAGACTGATTAATTAAAATATGTGTAAACTGAATTAGAACATAAGAGAAAATTACTTACAAAATGATTTAAGAATTTAAAGCACAATAAGACCTTATGTTCTAATGTATAAATTAACACAATTAAATTATTTAAGACCTTATATTCTTATAATCTTGTTTTTATGTTCTAAAATTTCAATGGTATGTTCTATTTTTCCTCAACATATGTTCTGTATATTTTAATTACAGATTTTCATAAAAAGAGACAAAGGCAAGGGCTAACTAAGGAAAAATTGAAGAGCATAATGACGATGATCTGGAGTTATTAGAGATTGATGAGGATGCAATGCCTATTGTTCCAAAGAAAAAGAAAAAGGTGGTTTTATATCAGAAAATTCCACCAACCCAATTGATTGAACTTATCAAGAAACTATCAGACGAGCACAAGGATGCTATCAGGAAAATTGGATTTGGTGGATTTCTGAGTCTCAGCATGGAAAACCATAATTCAGCGTTGGCAGAATACCAAGTTATGAGCTCTAATGTCGACCGACAATCAATAATTCTGCAAGGAAGTGATGAAAATTTTATCACACCAGAAGACATTCATCAGATGTATGGTGTACCATTGGGAGGGGAAGAAATTGTGGAGCCAGAACATGAGGCTATCGATGATAAATATGTGGAGTTCTTAAGAACATGTAGGAGAAGCTTTAAACTCCAGAAGGGGAGCCCAACAAAATTGCCGCTAATTGCTAGAATCAAGGACCTAATGAAGAAACCTGTATGCGATGAGTGAAGGAAATAGTGCCCTTGGTCCAAGTATGCATATAATATTAAGTCTAATAAATGCGGTTCAGTATTAATTAAACAAGTTAATAATTCAGTGAGATCAAGTAAGCTGAATGCCTAGCTAGAGGCCGCTTCAGTTCAAGTGGAATTAATTATATTAATCCACAGCTTACTCTTGACTGAACCCGTAGGGTCACACAAATAGTACGTAAACGGATCAAGTATTTAATGGCATTAAATACTCCATCTATGGATATTCGGAATCAACGGATCTTGGTTTCAGTGGGAGCTGAGATCGTCATAAGCAAGAAATGAATACTCCGGAAACATGATATTGCCGGAAACGGAAATATGGATCGTATCGGAAATATAAATATTATCCAAGTCGTAGATGTTGTTGGAAACGGAAACATGGTACGTATCGGAAAATATTAATGGAAATGGAAATATTGCCAGAATCGGAAATATTGCCGGAAACGGAAATATTGTCTGAATCGGAAATAGGAAATTTTGGTATTTACTACACCACTTTTGTATTTACTACCTTATGAAACTTTTATTTTAAATTACTACCTTAAACTTCCAATTTTTATTTTATTTACTACCACTTTACAGTTTTCTCATTTTAAAATTAAGATATCTCTTTCGTTTCTTAATCGTTTAAAGTGATTCAAAGTTCATTATTTTCCTTTTTCTATATTGATTTCATTGAGAACATCATTTCAAAAAAAATCGTTTGATAATTCATAAATATTTTAAAATTTTACAAATAATATTTATTTTGTTTAAACTTTTACGAAATCTTAAAAAGGAAGATCCCTATGGAATCCTTACACATAAATGAGAAGAATGGGTTTTGAATCACTTAAAATGATTAAGAAACGAAAGAGATATCCCAATTTTAAAATGAGAAAACTGTAAAATGGTAGTGAATACAAAAAAATGGAACTTTAAGGTAGTAATTTAAAATAAATTTTTCATAAGGTAGTAAATACAAAAGTGGTGTATTTTTGAGGTAGTAAATACCAAAAAATCCTCGGAAATATTATTGGAATCAGAAAATAATTCCGGAAACGGAAATATTAAATATTTGTTCGAAACGGAAATTAATTCCGGAATCGGAAATGTTAAATATTGTTCGTATCGGAAATGAATTCCGGAATCGGGAAATTAATCGGAAGCGCGTCGTACGAATTAGCATCGGACGAGACTTGCTAGACGAAGGCCCAACACGAAGCCAGGCCCGCGTCCAGCAAGCCTGCGCGCCACACAAGGCAGCCAAGGCCACGCCAGGCCCAGCGCAAGGCCAGGCCCAGCAGGCCAAGGCGCGCACACGAGTGGGCTGCGAGCTGCGCTGCTCGCGTGGGCCGCAAGGCTTGCGTGGGCTGAGCGCTCGCGAGGGTCGTGCTCGTGGGTGTTTGTGTCCGATACAAATCCTAAATCTAAAAGGGTTTGCTCAAAGATTAAATTCCTAATCCTAATAGGATAAAATAGTTAATAAGAGTTTTAATATAATTCTAATTAAGCTAATTAGTATCCTAGTAGGATTCCAATTCCTTTCCATAAACTCTATAAATATAGGCCTAGGGTCACATATTTAACAGACGATTATTGAAGTATTCAAGGTAAGATTTTAAGCAAAAATCAGCCAAACACTTGCACCCAAATAGCCGAAAATCTAAGAACCTAAGGGCGATTCTAGTTGGTCAATCTTAAGGCGGATCCGGACGTGCTGTGGACTATCTACGGAGGGACGACACTTGGAGTCCTAAAGACTTGTTCTTGTTCGGTTCGGGCGCAGCTAGGGAGGGCACGCTACAAAGTGTATGCATCTAAATTATGCTATATGATTATGTGTAAATAATATGTTTCCTGGCATTATGGTTTTTCCGCATGATTTATGTTTATTCATATGTATCATAACCTAACAGTGGTATCACGAGCCTCTTATTATTTTCATAATCTAAATTGCATGAACATGGTTAAATTTTACAAATTTGCAAAGAATTAAAGGGGTGATTAATTTTCGTAATTAATTGCAAATTGCGTTTATTTAATTATATGTACGCAGTTTTTCGGCAGTTTCTTCGTTACTCATCCAAATCGAGTGATTTTTGTGTCAATTCCGCATGTAAAAGGCATTCTAAAATTTTGACAAAAACAATATTTTTTGGCCAAACCCAGAATTCCCAAATTCGAAGCCTAACTATAACTTTTCGGAGGTTTTAGTTTTTCGAACGCAAAAGTTTGTAAATTTAAGATGTTAAATTAAGTATTTGCGATTCTTGTTGATAAATCTTGAGTTTTTGATTGACCTACTGTATATGTTTAACAATTATGAATGCCTAGACTTTAATTATACAACCTAATTTGTAATTATGATTAATTTGTTGAAATTCGAATAATTTAGAATTGATTTGATTTTCATGATTAATTAATAATTTAATTAGGTATCAATGATTAAAATCCACCATAAAAATTGTTAATTTATGTTAAATTTTAATTTTTTTGACCTAAATTTGAATCCATGTTAATCGGAAATTAATTAATTAATAAATTTTCGATTTTTTTCCGTAAAATTATGAAATTAATATGATTTATTAATTTGTCATTAATTTTGGAAATAAAAGTTATAATTTTTATGCAATTCGCTCATAAAACTTGCACGCACAAAGCAATGGACGCTACGTGTTACCCTTAAGGGGTGTTGTATAGTGCGGGCATGCAACGACGAGCAAGGGAGCTCGTCGCCCATGCGGTACGATGCAACGAGCAAGAGCCATGGCACACGAGCACAAGGCAGCACGCTGCCCTGTGTTGAGTGCTGTGCGCATATGGGCGAGTGGGAAAGGGCGAAGGGCCAAGGCGTAAGCCATCGGACAGACACGTGTGGGCAGCAAGCGTGCTGCGCCACAGCGCGCGCTGCCACGCCCAGCAAGCAAGCAGACGCGAGGCAAGCATGCGCGATGAGCGAGCGGGCGCGCGCAGCGTGGCCTACACTGCTGCGTTTGCGTGTGGACTGGTTGCGTATTGCTACACGAACAGTCGAGGGGCGCTAAGCCTCGTGCACTCGACGGGGCTTGGGCGCAAGCCCAAGTGCTCGTCGTGTTACGATTGTCGCGTTTTAAATTTTAATTTGAGTTTTTCAGTTCAAGGAATTTTAATTAATTTTAAAATTAATAATTTAAATTGTTTTCTTGGATTTTAATTTGAATATTATAATTATTATAAATTTTAATTTATTCTAATTGTTTTACTAAAATTAAAAACCTTGAATTAATTTAAATTCGACTGAAAATAAGTTAAATAAGTGGATTCAATTATAAATTTATATGAGCTTTAAATTTTAATTAAATTTGTATGTTTCCTGTTAGACTAGAAATACATTTTTATGTTTAAAATTAGTAAAGCATATGAATTTATTGGTTTAAGTGGTAGCAATTTTAGTCATAAACTCTTGATTAGGTCTACAAATCCTTTAAGGTTAAACAACTTGATTAGAATTAATAAGGACTGAATAATTGGTAGATTATTGGTGCCCTTGATTAATTGATGCAAATATTTATGTGATGCATAACGTGTTTTACTAACCAGCTATGTGGGCCATTCATGATAATGAATGGGTGAATGGTATATATTGTATATGTACTGTTTTGCAGGTTATGAAGTGACTAGTATGGCCCAAATAGGATAGAAAATATGGTCTGCGTACCATTAATTTGAATGTAATTGGTCTAAAGCACCAAATTTGTTTTTCAATTAAAATATGGTGTGCGTACCACCAAATAGTTGTAATTAGTTTAATTATAGCTTATCCTATTTGAAGAAAATGGCGCCTCCCACAGAGATTTTCAAGACGGACTTTGAAGTTGAAGCTTCAAGATGAAGTCGGGCCATACTAGATCACATTTATCTTATGCATGCTTTAAGTTATTTATTGCTTTTAAATATGTCTTAAATATGCATGAGATCGAAGCTTGATTATGTTGCATGATTAAGGATTTTAGTTCACTTAAAATCTAACCAACATAGTAAGAGCCTTAAGTTCCAAACTTAAAAATTGAGTTAAAAGGTGCCATGCCAAAATAACACTTACTTGGATATCCTTTTTTCATCGATCTTAGTAATAGTTTTCCGCCATAGCGAGGTGTTACTTATCGATACTAAAGGGGTAAGGTACACAAATAATCGTGCGTACATGTTAGTTTTGGTGAAACTCAGCGATATAAGTAAGGAGTCCTTTTATGTCGTGGCAAAATCGATAGGTTTACCTAATAAGTTCTTAGACGTACCTATCAACCAAGAGTAGTTTCTAGACTATTAGCAAAAGGCTTTTGCTTACCTAAAAGATTTTAGAATTGAGTCTAAATACATAATGTGCTTAATTCTTCAATGGTTTTTAGGATCTTGGAATCATTTTATTCACACCTGCTGGAACACATAACTTGAATAAAATGCTTAATGAACATTGAATTATGCATGTATGCTAGAATTTAAGTTTATTAAGAGAAACTGTGAATGATTATTTATTTGTTTATTCTTTTCAATTGTAGTTTTAATTATGGCAAACAACAATTCATTCAACATTCGATCAATTCTCGAAAAGGAGAAGTTGAGCGGGAAAAACTTCCTTGACTGGCAAAGGAACTTACAAATAGTTCTTATGCAGGAAGAAAAAGAGTATGTCCTGGAAGAGGCGATGCCCGAAGCCGCAGGTGAAGGGTTCACTCAGGCATCCCTCAATCGTTGGATTGATGCCAACAAGGATGTGAAATGTCTAATGCTTGCAACCATGAGTGCAGATCTACAGAAAACGTTCATCAACTCAGATGCTTTCACGATCATCAGTGAGTTAAAGAACATGTTCCAAGATCTGGCTCGAGTCGAAAGATTCGAGACTCATAGGAAAATTCTTGAGACCAAGCTTAAGAAAGGCGAGCCCGTAAGTCCACATGTTCTCAAAATGATTGGACTCATTGAGAATATGAGTCGGCTGGATCAACAATTCTCTCAGGAAATGGCTGTAGACACCATCCTCCATTCTCTTCATAACGGGTATGATCAGTTCAAACTGAACTACAGTATGAATAGTCTGGACAAAACGCTCACTGAGCTTCACGGTATGCTGAAGACCGCTGAAAAGACGCTCAAAAGTGATAAGCAAGATGTGCTTATGGTGCGTGGGGGCAAGTTCAAGAAATCTGGAAAGTAGAGGAATGCTAAGAAAGGTGGCAACAAGGCCAGCCCAACTAAGAAAACTGGCGCCAAATCTGAAAAGAGGAAGGCCAGTCAACCCACTTCAGAATCCGAATGCTTCTACTGCAAGAAAAAGGGGCATTGAAAGAGAGATTGCTTGAAGCTAAAGAAAGATCAGAAGAACGGAACAGTAGTTCCATCTTCAGGTATTTTCGTTATAGACTGTACACTTGTTAATTCAACTTCTTGGGTATTAGATACAGGTTGTGGCTCACACTTATGTTCCAATTCACAGGGACTAAGAAGAAGTAGAAAGTTAAGCAAGAGTGAAGTCGACCTACGAGTGGGAAATGGAGCACGGATTGCTACATTAGCTGTAGGAACTTATTATTTGTCGTTGCCCTCTGGGCTAGTTTTGGAACTGGAAGAATGTTTCCATGTTCCAAGTCTTACTAAAAACATCATTTCTGTTTCTTGCTTAGATGCTAAAGGATTTTCCTTTTTAATAAAAGACAATAGTTGTTCGTTTTATTTTAAAGAGATGTTTTATGGATCTGCTAGATTAGTCAATGGACTTTATTTATTAGATCACGACAAACAAGTTTATAACATAAATACCAAAAAGTCCAAAAAGGATGATTCAGATCCCACCTATCTGTGGCATTGTCGATTAGGCCATATTAACTTGAAACGCGTGGAAAGACTTCAAAAGGAAGGAATTCTAGAACCATTTGACGTAGAGGATTATGGTAAGTGCGAATCATGTTTACTTGGCAAAATGACAAAGCAACCTTTCTCTAAAGTTGGAGAAAGAGCAACTGAACTATTGGGTTTAATCCATACAGATGTATGTGGACCAATGAGTACAAATGCTAGGGGTGGTTTCAGCTACTTTATCACTTTCACTGATGACTTCAGTAGATAGGGTTTTATTTCCGTTCTCCTTCACCCTCCTTTGTTTATCGCAAATTTTAATTTTTAACTGAAAAATGGCTAAGCGTTTGACGCCATTGTTGAACAGAGTTTTGGTGGAGAAGATTGTTCCTCCTGCAAAGACTCACGCCGGCATTTTACTCCCCGAGACCAGCAACAAGGTATACTTCCTTACAATTTTATTCATTTTGGCTTTTGTCATTTGTTTTCTGCTTTATCTGTCTAATTCATGTGGGAAAATTGTTGTTTTTTTATCCAATAAATTGGTTTTCTTCTTGATTTTTGAAATAGGTATTACGTAAGTTGGTAGATTTCTTCCCATTTTCTAAAATGTACTTCAGAAATGCGAATAAGATGAATGGGTTTATCTTATTTTAGTTGAAAAGTGTACTACATTAGTGGGGCTTATCCCTCTAGTTAACTATTTAGTTGATTAGATCATCTGTTGATTTTATTGTCAGTGATGCCTGTTAATTATCTGATTTAATGTGAAAATTTTCGGATTATCACGGTGAATAATCATATAATTGTTCTTCATTGGTTGATTAAGGATTATTTCCAAGTTTGTGCTGTCTGTAAAGTGTGTCAACTCTGATTGTGATACTTTTTCTTGAGGGGGGGTGTCAGTTGTTGTTCCTCCTGTAAAGGGTTGTTGCTGAAATTTGTTAATTGAATTGGGTATTCAGCTTAATTCTGGAAAAGTTCTTGCTGTTGGACCTGGCCTTCGCGACAAGTCTGTGAATCATGTTCCTGTTGCTGTCAAAGAAGGGGATAATGTACTCCTGCGTGAATATGAAGGAACTACAGTGAAGCATGGTGAAAAAGAGTAAGTTTATTGTCCTCCATAATTCTTTTTTGCTAAGAATCTACGATTAGTTGAGTGCTTTATCCCTAGATTCTTTAACAACTTTGTTGGGAGCTTGCATACTTATAGTTTAGTTGGGAGCTTAACATTTATCTTGACTTCACAAACTTGCATACCAAACTTGCATACCTATAGTTTAGTTGGGAGCTTAATATTTATCTTGATTTTAAGCGCCAAAAGTTAGATTTCGTTTAACAACATTCCTGGTGATAATTTACTTCAGACTATTCTCAGAGAATTGACACAATTCTATATGATATATACAAGTTTTAATTTAGAAAATTTTCTCTTTGGATGTCTTCTTTTAGATTCTTGTGAAGTTAATAATCTGCTAGACGTGCCATGTCCCTACATACAAATTAAAGGGGTTGATAAGGATGTTGTAGTGACTTACTTTTACCATCCTTAACTTGGGTGGAATATAAAATATAAGGCTGGTTGATAATATAAAAGGGAAGATATGAACAATTCTCGAAGTATTTACCATCCTTAACTTGGGTGGAATATAAAATTTAAGGCTCGTTTGATCGTTATATGTCATATTTTGACTAAAATAGCCATTTTCGCTCCCAACTCTCCAATAATGAACCAAAATAGGAATATTGAACCTTTTGAATGTTTAATACACTTAGTATTAGGTTTCCAATCCTCATTCTCATCTACTTTGGTCAATTTATGCACATTTGAGGCTCGTTCGATCGTTATGTGTCATATTTTGACTAAAATAGCCGTTTTCGCTCCCAACTCTCAACTAATGAACCAAAATAGGAATTCTTAACCCTTCACATGTTTAAAATACTTATTATTATGTTTCCACTCCTCATTCTCATCTACTTTGGTCAATTTATGCACATTTAAGGCTCGTCCGATCCTTACATGTCATATTTTGACTAAAATTGCCGTTTTCGCTCCCAACTCTCAACTAATGAACCAAAATAGGAATTCTTAACCCTTTACATGTTTAAAATACTTAGTATTAGGTTTCCAATATTTATTCTCATCTACTTTGGTTTCCAATCCTTATTCTCATCTACTTTGGTTCTTTTGTTGATATTTGGGATCGAAAATGCCATTTTGGCCATATATGACCTATATCGAGCCAAATGAGCCTTAGATGTGCATAAAGAACTTGAAATGAGTTTAATCAATATATACCTAATCATATAAATCATGAAAAACGTTTAGAATATGGAAATAGGTTCGTTTGTTGGTAGTTGGGATCGAAAATGCCATTTTTGGCCATAAATGACCTATATCGACCCAAATGACCCATAGGCGTGAATAACGAACTTGAAATGAGTTTCATAAACATATAAATAATCATATGAATCATGAAAAACGTTTAGAATATGGAAATAGGTTCGTTTGTTGGTAGTTGGGATCGAAAATGCCATTTTTGGCCATAAATGGCCTATATCGACCCAAATGACCCTTAGGCTTGCATAACGAACTTGAAATGAGTTTCATAAACATATAACTAAACATATGAATCATGAAAAAGGTTTAGAATATGGAAATAGGTTCGTTTGTTGGTAGTTGGGATCGAAAATGTCATTTTTGGCCATAAATGACCTATATCCACCCAAATGACCCATAGGCGTGCATAACGAACTTAAAATGAGTTTTATAAACATATAATTAAACATATGAATCATGAAAAACATTTAGAATATGGAAATAGATTCGTTTGTTGGTAGTTGGGATCGAAAATGCCATTTTTGGCCATAAATGACCTATATCGACCCAAATGACCCATAAGCGTGCATAACGAACTTAAAATGAGTCTTATAAACATATATATAATCATATGAATCACGAAAAACATTTAGAATATGGAAATAGGTTCGTTTGTTGGTAGTTGGGATTGAAAATGCCATTTTTGGCCATAAATGACCTATATCGATCCAAATGACCCATAGGCGTGAATAACGAACTTGAAATGAGTTTCATAAACATATAACTAATCATATGAATCATGAAAAACGTTTAGAATATGGAAATAGGTTCGGTTGTTGGTAGTTGGGATCGAAAATGCCATTTTTGGCCATAAATGGCCTATATCGACCCAAATGACCCTTAGGCTTGCATAACAAACTTGAAATGAGTTTCATAAACATATAACTAATCATATGAATCATGAAAAAGGGTTAGAATTTGGAAATAGGTTTGTTTGTTGGTAGTTGGTTTCGAAAATGACATTTTTTGCCATAAATGCCTATATCGACCCAAATGACCCTTAGGCTTGCATAACGAACTTGAAATGAGTTTCATAAACATATAACTAATCATATGAATCATGAAAAAGGGTTAGAATATGGAAATAGTTCGTTTGTTGGTAGTTGGGATCGAAAATGCCATTTTTGGCCATAAATGACCTATATCGACCCAAATGACCCATAAGCGTGTATAACGAATTTGAAATGAGTCTTATAAATATATAACTAATCATATAAATCATGGAAAAGATTTAAAAAGTGTACTTAGGTTCATTTTTTGATATTTGGGATCGAAAATGTCATTTTTGGCCAAATATGATCTATATCGAGCTAAGTGAGCCTTAGATGTGCATAAAGAACTTGAAATGAATCTTAGTACACTCAGAAAGTTGTTTTCGCGACCAATATAATTTCTGTTTTCGCATATGAAACTTAATTTAATTTATTGGTTTGCATGTACGTTGTTCTTTTAAAGGTTTTCACAACTCCAAGGGAGGGGCCCTTCACCAAAGAGGAGTTGGATGAAGTTCGAGACAAGTGGGCTACTTACTTCAACGATTGTGAATTACCCTCAGTGTAATAATTAGAGCAGGCTTGTAGTTATTCGTGACTCTTACATTATTTTGTTATTTATCGATTTAATTAATTACATTTGAATTAATTCGGAAATATTATTGGAAATTTGAAATTTATCATTTTTGAGGTGAAACAGTATTCTATAAATTATAATGCAGAATTTTATATTGCGAAATATCAGGAATTATATTGCAGTTTTTTTTTTTTTTTAAAAAAAAAAACTCAAAAGTTGCCCTTGTTTGCAACAAGAGCAACTTATGTGAAGCTTATAAGTTGCCCTTGTATGCGATAAGGGCAACTTATAAGTTTCACATAAGTTGCCCTTGTTGCATACAAGGGCAACTTATAAGATTATAAGTTGCCCTTGTTAAGGGCAACCTTTGATAATTTCACAAAAGTGACCCCCCCATATGTTGCCCTTGCAATTGGCAACCTATAAGCCTATTTTAAGGGCAACTTATGATGTTTTTTCCTCTAGTGACATGTTAAAATATACTTAGATCTCATACAATAGAATTTTAGAACATGGGAAGAAAACACTGGAACATACATAAGAAGTCTTTAGAACATGTTAAGAAATCCTAAAACACAAAACAAGAAGTATTTAGAATATGTTAGTGAAGGTTTGAAACACATACATTATATGATTAAAACATACTACACTAACCATTATACTTATATTTCTCTAATGTTCTCACCTTTCCAGTTAATGTTACAATTATGTATGCTTATGTTCTAAGTTTTCAATATTCTTTATAGTTATGTTTCTCTAATGTTCTAAAATTTCCAATTAATGTTCGAATTATGTATGCTTGTGTTTTAAGTTTTCCCTATTCTTTATACTTATGTTTGCAAAACTTTCCAATATATGTTCTAATTAATTATGCTTATGTTTTAAATTTGATCATCTTAGAAACTAAAATAGAAATATATGTCATAACTAGAAAATTTGATGGGCTAAAATTAAATATTAAATACTATATTAATATATTGTTTACAACATTGTAGGAGTTTTTGGAGAAATTTAGTACATTGGCAAAGACGCTTGCTTCCAATGTCAGCGAGATGTACAACATGCTAGACAAAGCGCATGGAATGTTTAAAGAGGCAAATACAAAAAAAAAAATGCACAGCCTAGTTGAGAACATTTGGAACAAGTACACCTCTAAGAAACAAAAGCTGAGCCAAAACAAAGATGAAGAAGAGCAGAAAAACAAAACCCCATCCATTCTAAGCCAGGATCAACATCTGTTTGACGAGCCTGGATTCATTGAGGAGTTGGATAACTTAATGGCAAATGCATGGAATATGTATTATGAGAAAAATCTAACCAAGAGAAGATACAAACCACTCCTAGAGATGCAGAGATACAAGAAGTACTGTAGAATCCAGAGGCCTTCATTACTCCAAGGCTAGACATACCAACTCAAGGGTTCAGAATAAGAAGCCCAACACCTGATCCTGAAATTCCTTCTGAGCCTGAAATTAACAAGCTTGCCACTAAAAATGCATTAACCGAAACTCCAGAAGCCACTAGGATCGAAATTGAAAAATACACAAGCTTCAACTTACTATCTCCCTCGCCAATCATTCAAGAGCAAACAATTGAAAATCCAGATCATAACATTGTTACCCCAGCTTCATCGAAACAGTGTGAAAATGAATTAGCTTATGGAAGTTTGATGAAAATGGCAGATGCAACAGCTCTGGAAAGCGAGAAAGTGGCTTGAACTAGGGATGGCAGTGGGTAATTGACTTGACCCGGATCCGTGGATCTAGATCCGTTTTCAGCAGATCTGGATCCTCGATTTTTGGACCCGACGAATCCGGGTAGGATCTAGATCCTTGGTTTTAAAAACGGATTTGGATCGGGTCCTAATTCATTACCCGGATCCGGATCCGTTTACCCGTTTTTATAAAAAAAAGTTAAAATATAAAAATAAAGACTTAAGAGTTGTAGCATTATTGAAGTTTGTTGAACTTTTAATATTATTTATGTTGGATTTGTTAAATATGATTTTAGTGAATGCTTGTATGGAAAAATAGCGTTGTTATTGAAGTTTTATTAAACTATGTTTTAACGTTAAAATAAAAATTAGGGTCGTTTGATGAAAAAATAAGTTAGGATCCGTTTGTGATCCGTTTTGGACCCAAATCTGTAGGATCTGGATCTGGATCCTCAATTTTATTACCCAGCGGATCCGGGTAGGATCTGAATCCTTGCCTAAAAAACGGATCTAGATCTGGATCCTAGAGGATCCGGTCCGGATCCTAACTGTTGTCACCCCTAGCTGGAACTGGAGATGCAAAACAGAAGGGCAAGGAAGAGAAAATGGGGTGAAGTATTAGAATTAATGGGTTTTGGGTAGGATTTTTTGGGAAAAAATTATGTATTTTGAAACAATATATTTATAAAATATATTTTAAAGACTTTTAAGTAACACAATTTTGAAAGTTGAAAATCAGAGTAAATATGTTTTTTTGGAACATGAAACAGAATGTTTGGAACATGTTGCTTGGAAATTGGAACATAACTTGGTTTAATAAAACTGTCTTTTTATAATAAATGAATACTATTGTGTTAAACAGGAACAAAGAAAATATCATTGAAACCAAAGTAGGAAGGGAAAGAAGGAATGTTGATAAAGTCCCATTGAACTTAAGGTCCCCTTTCATGATTGAGAATGAAAGCAAATTCAAGAATGTGGAAGAAAGTTATAGCTAGGAGGGTGGCAGAGTATGCTTTTGCCGAAGGAGATCCAACGTAAGTTTTAAACTACCTTTCTTTTTACGTAATTTGAATATAGTATTGTAAACATTTAATCTATTTGTTATAATAATTGATAACAACTATCATATATAGGGAAACCATGTATCAGGACAAACACAATCAAAAGAGAGGATATACTAACTCTTGCGGGTAAGGAACATGTGGTAAACAACATTGTTGATGCGTATTCAGTAGCGGATCCAGACATTCGAGATAGCGGGGTCACTATTTAAAAATTGATGAAACTTTCACTAAAATTATGTTTTTTTTAAAAAAAAATTTAAAATTTTAACTATAAAAAAAGAAAAAAATAATAATTCAAGTGGGGTCAAGGATCCCTCAAAGAGGCCCGTGGCTCCGCCACTGTGCGTATTCATACATCCCGAACATCGAAAACAGAAGAAGGAGTGTATAGAAAACAAACAGATTCTTTTTCTCCACACAAATTTACGTAAGTGTATTTATTTTACATTTAATTAATGTTGTAATGATACCTTATCACCAATGTAATCTAACACTGAACTTCATTTTTCAGCTTATACTATGCTCGAACAAATATTTCAATGCAAAGGATACGCAAGAAAAGAGGATGCAATTTCTGTTTACAAGGATGAAAAGAGAGATGGAACATGCTGGAGTAGACAGTTTCAAATATATCCAACTGGTAAGATATGTATGAAGGAAATAATGCCCTTGGTCCAAGTATGCATTCTATGTTAAGTCTAATAAATGCGGTTCAGTATTAATTAACAAGTTAATAATTCAGTGAGATCAAGTGAGCTGAATGCCTAGCTAGAGGCCGCTTCAGTTCAAGTGGAATTAATGATATTAATCCACAGCTTACTCTTGACTGAACCCGTAGGGTCACACAAATAGTACGTAAACGGATCAAGTATTTAATGGCATTAAATACTCCATCTATGAATATTCGGAACCGACGGATCTTGGTTTCAGTGGGAGCTAAGATCGTCACAGGCAAGAAATGAATACTCCGGAAACGATGATATTGCCGGAAACGGAAATATGGATCGTATCGGAAATATGAATATTATCCAAGTCGTAGATGTTGCCGGAAACGGAAACATGGTACGTATCGGAAAATATTATTGGAAATGGAAATATTACCAGAATCGGAAATATTGCCGGAAACGGAAATATTGTCAGAATCGGAAATATTACCGGAATCGGAAAATAATTCCGGAAACGGAAATATTAAATATTTGTTCGAAACGGAAATTAATTCCGGAATCGGAAATATTAAATATTGTTCGTATCGGAAATAAATTCCGGAACTGGAAATTTAATCGAAAGCGTATCGTACGAATTAGCATCGGACGAGGCCTGCCGGACGAAGGCCCAGCACGAAGCCGGGCCATCGCCCAGCAAGCACGCGCGCAGCCAAGGCAGCGCCCAGGCCTACCGCAAGGCAGGCCCAGCGCGCGCCAAGGCCACGGATGCGTGGGCCGCGCTGCGTGGGCTGCTGCTCGCACGCGCATGGGCAGCCCTTGTGGCTGCCGTGTGTGTGTGAGTTTGTGCTCATGCGTGATTCCTAAATCTACAAGAGTCAGTGTATGATTAAATTTCTATTCCTAATTGGATAAATTAATTAAATAGAATTCATGTAGGATTCTAATTTCAATTAATTCGTATCCTACTAGGATTACGATTCCTTTTCCATAACTCTATAAATAAAGGCCTAGGGGTCATTATTTATACAACAAGTTTTTAAGTATTCAAAACTAAGATTTTTAAGCAGAAAAATCAGCCAATATTCTTGCCTACCTAACCGAAAATATTAGAACCTTAAGGGCGATTCTAGTTGGTCAATCTTAAGGCGGATCCGGACGTGCTGTGGACTATCTACGGAGGGACGACACTTGGAGTCCTAAAGACTTGTTCTTGTTCGGTTCGGGCGCAGCTAGGGAAGGCACGCAACAAAGAGTATGCATCTAAACTATGCTAAATGATTATGTGTAAATAATATGTTTCCTGGCTTTATGGTTTTTCCGCATGATTTATGAACTGTCATATGAATCATAACCTTACAGTGGTATCACGAGCCCCTTATTATTTTCATAATCTAAATTGCATGAACATGGTTAAATATTACAAATTTGCAAGAATTAAAAGGGGTGATTAATTTTCGTAATTGTTAATTAATTGCAAATTGCGTTTATTTAATTATACGTACGCAGTTTTTCGGCAGTTTCTTCGTTACTCATCCGAATTGAGTGATTTTTGTGTCAATTCCGCATGTAAAAGGCATTCTAAAATTTTGACAAAAATAGTATTTTTCTGCCGAACCCAGAATTCTCAAATTCGAAGCCTAACTATGACTTTTCGAAGGTTTTAGTTATTCGAATGCAAAATTTCGTAAATTTAAGATGTTAAATTAAATATTTGCGATTCTTGTTGATAAATCTTGAATTTTTGATTGACCTACTGCATATGTTTAACAAGTTTGAATGCCTAGTCTTGTTAATTATGCAATCTAATTTGTAATTATGATTAATTTGTTGAAAATTAGAATAATTTAGAATTAATTTGATTTTCATAATTAATTGTAATTTAATTAGAAACCTATGATTAAAAACCACCATAAAAATTGTAAATTTACGATAAATTTTAAATTTTTATGACCTAGACTTGAATCCATAACAATCGGAAATCAATTGGATAATAAATTTTCGATTTTTTCGCCCTAAAATTATGAAATTAATATTATTTATTAATTTGTCATTAATTTTAAATATAAATTTTAAATTTTTATGCGATTCGTTCATAAAACTTGCACGCACGAAGCAATGGACGCTTCGTGTTACCCTTAAGGGGTGTTGTATAATGCGGGCATGCGACGACGAGCAAGGGAGCTCGTCGCCCGTGCGGCACGAATGCAATGAGCAAGGGCGTAGTGCACGAGCACAAGGCAGCAGCCCTGCCTTGTGTCGTGTGCCACAAGCAATGAACGAATGGGCATGGGCGAAGGGCGAGCCAAGGCAGTCGCGTGTGGGCAGCAAGCGAGCTGCGCCACAACGCGCGCTGCCTCGCACAAGGGCGCGCAGCCTCGCGCGCAGCGAGCGCAAGCTCGCGTGCCACGAGCGCTGCGCCCAGCATTACTCGCGCGCACAGCGCGCGATGTCGCCTGCCCAGCGAGCGATGTCGCGCCCCAGCGAGCGATGGCTCGCGCGCGCAGCGAGCGATGTCGCGCGCCCAGCGAGCGATGTCGCGCGCGCAGCGAGCGATGGCTCGCGCGCGCAGCGAGCGATGTCGCGCGCGCAGCGAGCGATGGCTCGCGCGCCCAGCGAGCGATGTCGCGCGCCCAGCGAGCGATGTCGCGCGCACGCACTGCGAGCGATAGCTCGCGTGCGATGAGCGCTGGCGCGCGCAGCGAGCATCAGTGCGTGCGGAGGCTTGCGATAGGGAAGCAGCAGCTATGCGACGAGCGCATGGGCTGCGCGCACATGGCCAGCAATGGCTGTGTGCGTACGGCCCATGGGCGTGCAACGCGTAGGGTGTTTGCGTTACGATTAGATCGTTTTGAATGTTTAATTTGAAAATTTCAGTTCACGTAATTTTAATTAATTTTAAAATTAATAATTTGAATTATTTTCTTGGATTTTAATTTTGAATATTATAATTATAATAAATGTTATTTATTCTAATTATTTTACTAAAATTAAAATCATGAATTAATTTAAATACGACTGAAATTGAATTAAATTTTTGGATTCAATTATAAATTGATATGAGCTTTAAATTTTAATTAAATTTGTATGTTTCCGGTTAGACTAGAAATACATTTTTATGTTTAAAATTGGTAAAGCATATGAATTTATTGGTTTAAGTGGGAGCTCTTTTTAGTCATAAACTCTTGATTAGGTCTACAAATCCTTAAGGTTAAAACAACTTGATTAGAATTAATAAGGACTGAATAATTGGTAGATTATTGGTGCCCTTGATTAATTGCTGCAAATGTTTACGTGATGCATAATGTGTTTTACTAACCAGCTATGTGGGCCATTCATGATAATGAATGGGTGAATGGTATATATTGTATATGTACTGTTTTGCAGGTTATGAAGTGACTAGTATGGCCCAAATAGGATAGAAAATATGGTCTGCGTACCATTAATTTGAATGTAATTGGTCTAAAGTACCAAAGTTATTTTTCAATTCAAATATGGTCTGCGAACCATCAAATAGTTGTAATTAGTTATAGCTTATCCTATTTGAAGAAAATGGTGCCTCCCACGGAGATTTTCAAGACGGACTTTGAAGTCAAAGCTTCAAGATGAAGTCGGGCCATACTAGATCACAAATATCTTATGCATGTTTTAAGTTATTTATTGTTTTAAATATGTCTTAAAATGCATGAGATCAAAAGCTTGATTATGTTGCATGATTAAGGATTTTAGTTCACTTAAAATCTAACCAACATAGTAAGAGCCTTAAGTTCCAAACTTAAAAATTGAGTTAAAAAGGTGCCATGCCAAAATATACACTTGCTTGGATATCCTTTACATCAATCTAGTAATAGTTTTCGCTCAGCGAGTGTTACTTATTGGTCCTAAAGGGGCAAGGTACACAAATAATTGTGAGTACATGTTAGTTTTGGTGAAACTCAACGATATAAGTAAGGAGTCCTTTTATGTCGTGGCAAATTCGATAGGTTTACCTAATAAGTTCTTAGACGTACCTATCAACCAAGAATAGTTTCTAGACTATTAGCAAAAGGCTTTTGCTTACCTAAGATGTTTTAGGATTAAGTCGACAAACTGTGCTTAGTTCTTCAATGATTTTAGGATCTTGGAATCATTTTATTCACACCTGCCGGAACAATAAAATCGAATAAAATGCTAATAACTTGTTTGAGTTGCATGGTTGCTTTAATTTCAAGTTATTATTCATGATAAATGTTTAGACTTTGCATGCTTCAATGTATGTTTTAATTATTGTTTATAATTAAATATCTTGCACTGCAATAAATCCTTTTAGAAAGGTAACAGTAAATTTCCTCGATTGGTAGTGAATCCAAGAACGATTCACGGAAATGAGAGAAAGTGAGCAATTTAAAATGTACGTTTCTTTTAGCGACTTTTATGGTTGTTTTCGAATATCAAAATCGAATGGCAAACCAATTGGTGCTTGTGAATTCAAAATACAATGTAGTTTTGAGATCATAAAGCATTGAGTTTAATACGCTCAGCTTTACCAATGGTTAACAACCTAATATCTTTGTCCATTTAATTCTCGAATGAGTCTAGTCCCTAGACATTCGAATAGATCGATGCTTAGAGAACTTTAGAAGCTTCTGGTAAGATCATCTAGTTGAAACAAAATATTCAACATAAATTAAAATGGTAAAGAACCTTGTTGGTGACATTGGACATGTCTAACAAAGTATAAAAGTCAACACTAAAGAATTCAATTCTTAAGACTATAAGAAAGGGTACAAGAAATAGGAAAAACGAGGAACAAATGAAAGGAATTTACGATTCCGTTTCTACCTATAAATTTATGTTTAAAGAGAAGTGACCTAGCAATCAAACTTCCTTGGTATCATATACCGCTTGAGGTTCTTACTTCGGTAATAACTCAAATAATGGAAGCTAGGATACACTAATGACCTACAAGCGGGAAATGAAGCATGGCAATGCTACATTAGTTGTAGGGTCATCTAGTTTGTTTTAAGTCCTTTCAAAGGCTGGAACTAAATGGCTATTTTGTTCCATAATCAACATACCTAAATTTCTGTTTTCAAACACAGAAAGACTCACATTCAAGAAAAACAAAAACAATGTTTGTTTGTTTATTTGAATGAAATGGTCAATTACAGGTTGAGTCAATATGCTTGATTAAAACAAACAACTCTTTAAAGAACTTTACTAGGTTCAAATCAAACCCTTGATTTGAGTTCCATTAAATCTTTGGCATTGTTGCTTAGACCATATCAACAAGTTAACATTCATAAGCTCTATTTTGATGGATTTTTGAAAGTTGGTTGATTTCTAGATCAACTTAAGACAAGCTAGTCTTACTTGTTGAAAGTAACAAAGAATATGAACTATTGTTAGAACGCCTAGACGATAGAGTTCAAAGCTAAAGAAAGGTTTTATGACTTTATTATTTCACATGGATTTGAGTGAATATAGGTTTATTTACTCAAATGTGATATAAGTTGAATCTGTTTGGCTAGTTCAAAGATTCAAAAGTATAAAATCCACTTGGCAAGAAATCATAAAGATCTAGGTTAGATCATGTTGATGATTACTTGAGACCAAATATGATCATCAATGATTGTGTGTTGTAATTTCACAATCTAGGTCCATAAGATATGGCATATCTTAGTTGGAATGATCGAAGTCAATTAGTACTTGATTCGATTAATGATGAATCATAAAGACTTTTCCTATAATTTCTAAAACAAAATGCTCAACTACCACCAAACTAAACCAAATTCGTCAAAGCTATTGAAAAGTAATTTCAGAATAACTTTTCATAAAATATATCTATAGAGAGTTGCAAAACTCAGTGGGAGCTTAGTGTTTGTCATTCGACAAACTAAGGCCCAAGTATAGATATATGTTTCATTGTGATTTATTCAAATGAGACACAAGGGTATTGTTTCTACCACGAATTTTTGAGAACATAATGTTTGTTTGCTCGAAATAATGTCCTTTTGGAGATTCGTTTCCAAAATGACAAGTGGGAGAAAATAGACCTCGAAAGTCTTCGAAACGAACAACAAACATAAACGGACATTCCGGAGGCTTTTCGAAGTGCTTCAGAAAATCCGAACTTATTCTTTAAGAACTTTAGAAGTGGCTTTAAAGAATAGACATCTCTTAGAAGACTTTACAAGTGCTTCAAGGAGAACAGAATATTCAAAGGACTTTAAGTGGCTATTGATATTCTAATGTTTGATGTTCTATACCCAAGTAGGCATAGAATTCAAGTCACTGAAACTATGAGATTCTTCTATTAGATAGTAAAGAAACATAGAGATCAGGTCAATGAAACTATGAGATTCTTCTATTAAATAGTGAAGAAACCTACAACTTGCAGTCAAACTATTATCATGTAGATTAATGAGTTTGTGACTTGTAAGAAAGCTATGACGAAACCTAGATTCCCTAAAATGGTTAGAGGCCATATATAGACTCAAATGTTTTAAATGGTTAGAGGCCATAAAACATACTCAATGTTTTGATGACAAAATTGAAATTTTGTTGATTTGCAAGAATAGTTTCACACCTATTGGTTGCAAGTTTGTTTTAAGGATAAAAACCATCAAACATGGAATTGTGTTCACACACAAAGCTAGATTAGTTGCTAAAGGTTACAAGAAAATTCATGGCATGGATTGTGTTGAAACCTCATGCATAATCATAATGCTCAAGTCTATAAATCAAGCAATGATTGCATATTGTTAATATGGCAATTGGATGACAAAACAATTCCTCAATAAAATGTTGGAATAAACTATGTACATGGTATGTCATAGGATTTGTGGATCCAAATAAATGCTTGAAAAAGAAAGCTAGCTTATGAAATCTAAGTACAGATTTAAGCAAGCAATTGGGAATTAGAAATGTATTTTAGTGAAGCTAATAAGTATTTTAGTTTCATAAAATGTACATGATTCTTATAGATATATAAGAAGTTTAGTGGGAGTACATAAAACTTAATTGGTCCTATGTGTATCACACACATATCTCTCTATTGTGAAATAACATTCAAATGCTAATAACTTAGGTTTGAAATTATTCATCAATGTTGGACCAAGGCGAAACTTAGTGCATACTGGGTATTAAGATCTATTTACAAAGATCTTATATCAATGTTTTGGATTAAGTAATGGCATTTACTAAATCAAACACGAAAGTCTCCATTGGAGATATTCGACCCATGTGAATAAATCTAAGTAAAGGATGTTTGAACTATGTATAAGCATTTACTAAGTTAAACATCAAAGGATCTAAATAAGATTCTTAACCTATATTATATGTCAAAGAATTTAGCTGGATTTAGTATCTACTGAAACTAGATAAGCTAAAGTTACATGAATAGAATTCAATTGGGAATTATTCTCCAAAAGAATTTATCATGTATGATATAATATGAGGATCGCCAAAAACGTATCGTATGACTTTAGCCATGACGAACATATACCAATCTCTATTGATCTAAGTAAAGATCAACTAGATTGAGATCAAGAATACTTATGGTACTTGAAAAGGTACATAGGAATAGTTCTTGATTCAAGGAAATAAAGATATGCTAAATATTGATGCTACACGCATAAACACTGGCAAAGGATCAAGCAAGACCCTTTGGAGTTAACCATTGATAAGGACGAGCTAAAGAGCATCGTGTTTTGAAATGGCAACATGGATTGGAGACCATGAGTTGTTGCGTGGGAAATTAAAATAATAATTTCTATGTTCTAAGATATAGTTGGAGAGTCTTCCACATATCTATGAACTGCTTGGATAGGTAAATCCAAACAAAGCATCACTAGCAACCTATACAGTTGAAGTAAAAGTAATTATTGCCTAAGAAGCAATAAAACAGGGTTGTTTAAAGAGTTCTTCACTGAACTTGGGAAGATCACCTATCTGCTGGCTTGATGGTTCTTCATTGAAAAATGCGTAGAACCACTCTTGAAGCAAGAAAAAGGTCTGCTAACTTGATGGTTCTTCATTAAGAAATGCGTAGAACCACCATTGTAGCGAGAAAGACTAGATCACATAATAAACAAACTCGAAAAGATCTTATCATCATATCTCGAAGAACATTCGATGAAAAGGATATTAAGATTGGCAAAGCATGATAACTAAACCTATGCAACAAGTGAGAAGCAACACTCACATTGTAGCACTGGAAATCAAGCATAGCTTTGAATTCCATGAATTGTTTTAGAAGATGGGTTTGAGGCCCATGGTTATAAAACATTGGGGTTGAACATTTATCATATATGAAATGTATTTTCATATTCCATTTAATCTTGGTTTAGTATTAAATGATGAGTCCCTTCAAATTTGACGATATATTCAAGATAGACTGTCAGGACCAGTCCTGTGACTAAGAAATGTCTATCAAGTGAACTTGAATGTCAAAGGTTGAAAATGGTCCCTAATCGGAGTTTTCTATAAAATTGGACGCATAGAAAACGTTAGACGATTAGAATGCAAGATGACTAGTAGTTCTGTTTCTTGAACTATGTGGACATGGCAATGTCATAATCATTTGCATAGATACTTACTTTGGGAAGACTAGTATCGGACAAGACCTATGAAACTTTACTGTAAGAGATGAAAGTCTGTCATAAGTAAATTTCATTAAATTATTAGACACTAAATCCTCAATACCTGAGTGATTTGAGATTACTTGTTTGAGAACTGGTTGCTTTGACGTTGACCAACCGTCGCACCGTAAAAGTAGGCTATAAAGGCAACGCTCAGGTAATCACCTATCAAACGAAGTCTAATCTCAAGATCGCAAGATTGGGATTGTCCTCCCATAAATCGGGAAGAGATGCTTAAAAGTTGTACAAGGCCACTCGGAGAGCTAGAAACTGTGAAATGCATGGCCGTGCTCGGATGAATCATAGGCTATGATTATCTGTTTATTTGATCAGTTGAACTCTGAAACCGAGGAACACCTCTGGACATAATAAGGATGACAACTCTTACCTTATGTTCAAGAGCAAGCATCGAGCGACAAAGGAATTAGGAAATGCACACTTGTCCCTAAGGACAAGTGGGAGACTGAAGGAAATAATGCCCTTGGTCCAAGTATGCATTCTATGTTAAGTCTAATAAATGCGGTTCAGTATTAATTAACAAGTTAATAATTCAGTGAGATCAAGTGAGCTGAATGCCTAGCTAGAGGCCGCTTCAGTTCAAGTGGAATTAATGATATTAATCCACAGCTTACTCTTGACTGAACCCGTAGGGTCACACAAATAGTACGTAAACGGATCAAGTATTTAATGGCATTAAATACTCCATCTATGAATATTCGGAACCGACGGATCTTGGTTTCAGTGGGAGCTAAGATCGTCACAGGCAAGAAATGAATACTCCGGAAACGATGATATTGCCGGAAACGGAAATATGGATCGTATCGGAAATATGAATATTATCCAAGTCGTAGATGTTGCCGGAAACGGAAACATGGTACGTATCGGAAAATATTATTGGAAATGGAAATATTACCAGAATCGGAAATATTGCCGGAAACGGAAATATTGTCAGAATCGGAAATATTACCGGAATCGGAAAATAATTCCGGAAACGGAAATATTAAATATTTGTTCGAAACGGAAATTAATTCCGAAATCGGAAATATTAAATATTGTTCGTATCGGAAATAAATTCCGGAACTGGAAATTTAATCGAAAGCGTATCGTACGAATTAGCATCGGACGAGGCCTGCCGGACGAAGGCCCAGCACGAAGCCGGGCCATCGCCCAGCAAGCACGCGCGCAGCCAAGGCAGCGCCCAGGCCTACCGCAAGGCAGGCCCAGCGCGCGCCAAGGCCACGGATGCGTGGGCCGCGCTGCGTGGGCTGCTGCTCGCACGCGCATGGGCAGCCCTTGTGGCTGCCGTGTGTGTGTGAGTTTGTGCTCATGCGTGATTCCTAAATCTACAAGAGTCAGTGTATGATTAAATTTCTATTCCTAATTGGATAAATTAATTAAATAGAATTCATGTAGGATTCTAATTTCAATTAATTCGTATCCTACTAGGATTACGATTCCTTTTCCATAACTCTATAAATAAAGGCCTAGGGGTCATTATTTATACAACAAGTTTTTAAGTATTCAAAACTAAGATTTTTAAGCAGAAAAATCAGCCAATATTCTTGCCTACCTAACCGAAAATATTAGAACCTTAAGGGCGATTCTAGTTGGTCAATCTTAAGGCGGATCCGGACGTGCTGTGGACTATCTACGGAGGGACGACACTTGGAGTCCTAAAGACTTGTTCTTGTTCGGTTCGGGCGCAGCTAGGGAAGGCACGCAACAAAGAGTATGCATCTAAACTATGCTAAATGATTATGTGTAAATAATATGTTTCCTGGCTTTATGGTTTTTCCGCATGATTTATGAACTGTCATATGAATCATAACCTTACAATGTAAACTTATAGTTGGTAAAAATTCTTTAAAAGATGATTGAGTCATATTAGAACATAATGGATTTAAATATTAGAACTTGATAAGGAATGACTAGAACATGTTGAGCACCGATTAGAACATAGATTAGAGCTTAAACTGTTGATTACTATAAACATAGAACCTGGGACTAACATCTATTTTACTCAACAGGTATTCATGACTGTCGTAAATGGAGCACACTTCTACCTACTTTGCGTCGATTTCTTGAACAACACACTTGATCTAATCGATAACAGACCATTGCCTGCAAAGATTTCTTTTTTCAAGAAATATGAGAATGAACCAAAACAAATGGTAATATATTATATGATTCTTTCATTTTATTTGTAAATTATATAAAAAAAACAAATGCAACAAATGTTCTTTTTTCTTTCTCAGTTGAGAGGATTTGCCAATTTTTCTGCTACATCGACAACATTGAAAGCACAAAATATGTCGACTTGTTCAAAACACGTACAATAAAAATTTCATGGAGAAGCGTAAGCAACAAGAATGACTGTGGAATATTTTTGATGAGGCACATGGAGACATATGAGGCAGAGATGCAGAAGAATAGGATGGTGGACTAGAGAAAGACAATGTAAGTATTATTTGTTTCAATATCAATTCATTTAAACATAACATAAACTAGTTTAGAACATGTGTGACACAAATTAGAGCACAAGACACTCTGTTTTATTACATGATACATCAAAAGAACAGAGGAACATAACAGAACAAAAAAACACTAAACAACAGAAATAACACAAAAAAGTGTTAGAAAACAAAGAACTAAGTTGGAAAAAAAATCTTTTCCCACAATATTCTACTTTCAAGTAAAAGATTTTGTTTCGAATGTTTTTTTTTAAATTGCAGATTGAAACGCTGAAAAAACTGAGGGTAGAATAGTGTGGGAAGATAATATCATCGAAGCTAGATGACGAGCATCGTGTCATTGCAATGAAGTCGAAGAGATGGAAGAAAGAGATTAGGAATGGGTTAGGAATGGATTACCTTGAAGATGATTCGAGTAGAACTTTATTATATGATACTTTGACTTAAAATGCAGTTTGGATTATAATTTTCGTTTGTTGATTTCCAAGTTTGGGTATTTTGGATAATATTTGAAATTTTTTACTAGTTTAAATACAATACCGTTGGTTTAATTTAATAAATTGATTAATCATGGGTTCTGATGTGGGCCTGAATATCTCCACCATAAGGCCCAAAAAAGCTACAATGACCAATACAGGCCATCTCAAGCGATTCATGGGCCCAAGCCCAGGAAGTAGGCTCAGACCTTGGTACAAAAACGGAATAAGGGCAAAGCCTTATTATTGGAAAGCCCACCTTCTCCGAGAAGCCAGGCCCAATTTGTAAAAGGCTCATCATTGTTGGCCAAATGACACATGTTCTAATTCCTCAAGGGGCACGCATCCCACAGCTAGGGTTGAGGGATCAATTCCCAAGAAACACTAGCCCTATAAATAGCTCAGATCCCAAGGTAAGGGGTAATCAATTCATTCGCACCTACCGTAAACTATGTTTGCTCTGCCTTCTCTCTTAAATTACTTTCTCTCTCTAGCCTATAGTTACTTAGGCATCGGAGGGAATATTCCTACGGGAATATTCTTGTTTTGCAGGTTGCCAAAGGTTCGTGCCTGCTCATACTTGATACCTCCGAGGAATGCGTGACACATCATCACCGAAAAAGATCCCAAAACATTTGGCACCGTCTGTGGGGAGGTATAGTATCATGGCCGAACAACAATCTGTGGAAAGCACGGAAAGCGCACGATCTCCTACCAACGGAGGGCGGCTCCCTGCTAAAGACAAGACTAGCGATCCTGTGACGCCGCAACCAGCCGGCCGGCTTTTGCGAGGTCCCTGCGGAACTTGTTGAACGATCTCCATCAGAACATTGCGGGTGAATGGCAAGAGGGATTTCAGCACGTCCTCCAAGAAGAAATCACCAGATCCTTCAGCCAAGCCAACCCGGGGCAGGGTAATGGCAGAGTGATGGTATCAGTAGCAGATGACCATGATCCACCCCGGAAGGGGCAGCGCCCGGAGGAAGGAAGTCAGCATGTAAGAGAAGACCGTCCGGGAAGGCGGACGAGCCTACCGTCACGGCGGTTGTAGAAACCTACATTTGTCCCCATTTCCGAAAAGGGAAGGTTCGATGATGAGAACATAAATCTCCACTTGACAACGCATTTCCTATAAAATAACGAATCTCAATTCCCCTTTTCATTTCACCCGAAACCTACTATTTATAGAAACTTGCTATTTATGGAAACCTGCTAAAAATAGTAACTGCCGTAATGGGTAGTTGTTAAAAGTGGCAAGTCATAAAAGATAGAAACCTGTCAGAATTAGGTGTTGCACTCCAACATAAATCTTAAATGAGATAGAAATTGCGAGAGAATCCTATTCCTAATACGATTCGAAAATAAGAGTTACGTATTAATTAAAATCCTAACGAGCCTAGAGTTCGTAACGGGCCTAGACGCATCCCGTCACAAGGTTAATACGCACTAAAAGACTCGATTAAGTCTCAAACACTCCGGATTCTAGGAATCCGAATCTGGCTAAGAAAATAGCCCAGATCCTATTTTCAACGCCTGGCTCTGGGCGCCGAAATCTTCGGCGCCCAGGCCTGGGCGCTGAAATTACCTGGGACGTGTTCTTTCCTAATTCCTCATGGATTAGAGCTCTACAAATTCTATCTTTCCACGAACTCTTTTCTATAAATATAGCCCAAGTTCGACGTGAAAAAAGGACACACAATTATTATTCTGAGTATTGACTCTCAACCCCTAAGCCTAAGCCTCACGGTGCAAAACTGATCACGCGTTCTGTCGCAATCGATCCATAAATCGAACAGAACATATCCTGTCCCATAATCTGAGATTCGTTAAATAAAAGGAGAAATAGCAAAGTCAAAGTGGTTAGTTTTCTGAGAACCGTGACGTACCTCTCAAGGGTGCGTCGTATTGTGTCCCTTTTCTATGATTTAATTGCTTTCCTCGCCCTTTTATGAACTGTTAAACTAACTAAATCTGATTGTTCGATCACGCCTAATAAATATGATATTTTTGGGAAATTGGATTATCATGCTAGGTCCCTTAATACAATCTAAATCAGACAATCGCGCTCGATCTAGTACTATATGTTGCATATTGCTAAAATCAACTCAGATTAGTTTAATAGTTAACACATGTCCCTTCAATTATTTATGCTGAGCTAGTAAGGATATCCTGCCTCTGGAGTTATCGAAGAGCGAGTACTCCTCTCGGTAGTTACAGTCCCCCGAACCCTCAATCTCTACCTTGCGGGTGTATGTTGAGAGATCCCCACATCAGGGATCACAAGGGAACCTACGACCGTCGTGGTCAAACATAATTGCACTCCCTTTATGTCACGATAACCGCGTTTTGTCAGTTTTTCTCATTGTCGTTAAAAACTGAATGGCGACTCCTATATTATTAGTCAATTGGGTGTAAACTCACAGGAAATCCAATTACACTTGATTTGACAAAAAGAAACGTCACACCCACGAGGGACAAGGTCACGCATTAGCCTCGTGCTTTTTCGACCCCCTCACAGTGGCGACTCCACTGGGGATAGTGAAGGAAATACTCGTGCTCGTGGGAAATCAAAATAGCCGAAGGGTGAAACGATCCTACCCCGCGTTTATTTCCCCATCAAGTTGGGACGACCTGAAAATCAGCATATTAATGTGAACGGACAGAATCGCATAACGAATCTTGGCTCCCTTGGTGTTTCATCTCGGGAGTTGGGACTAAGGATACCCATCGCCAACCGGGGGGTGCATACGCTTCGAATGTTGTCCACTCGGCACTTTCGCTAGTAGTAAACTCGTCCCAAACCCAATCGCTCGCCCATTAGGTCCCTCTCATTGGTGCATGCCCCCTTGGCTTACATCGTGATTGGCCTCTTGGGCGAAATTCGTCTGTTGAAGGCACTACCTCGACCGGGGCATGTGTTGGATCTGCGATAGAAGCGGTACCAAGCCAGGCGCAAGAACTACCCATAGAAGCCTATCATAAACTACATGACATATTATTATTGCTTCATGATGTAATGTTAGTAATGTGTAGCGAAATATGTGATTGTGTGACAAACAATGTTAGCAAACCAACGACCTAAAAAAAAATTGCCCAAACATTCATAAACCAATTTGCCAAAGAGTTATACCGAAATACGTGTTCCGCAAACCCGAACGATCGCCACAAAAATAAGCGACGCTCGGGACGGCCTGTAACGAATCCCACAAACGCTGCACGACGCGTAAAGGACGTTATTAGGCAAGCACGCAAAATCGAAGTCGCATAAACAAAAGTAGACGCAAACAGAAAGCGAGAACCAGCCAGGGACGCATTTTCAACGCCCCTGGCTAGGCGCCAGAATTTCTCACGCCCTGCACTGGGCGCTGAAGTTGCTGCTTGGCCTTCTGGTCAGGCGCAGCAGCCTCGGTGCCCGCGCAAAAGGAAAATACGTAGCACAAAAAACCATTCGTAAAAAAATTGCTACGAGGGTGTAAGAAAAGCACTCGATTCTAAAAGCGACTCATAAAAAATAAATAACTCTTTGTGTCGTTGTTAGGCCTCCTACGACGACAATGCTCGGCACCAAAACCGAACCTACCAATAATTATAAATGTCACACGGGCAAAGATTTCGAAAATATAAAGAGTTCAAATTGCACACATAGTAGTCCAAATATACTAGTCCGACTTAAGGGTAGTCATAAAATGTCTAAAAACCGACTCACGAAACAAACTAATGTGTCTCCTACTCCACAACAATAATGCAGGGCCCCTGAATACCTACCCGTGATAGCCATCAAGGAGCGCGATGGAAGAAGCATATCCCGAACATCTATACCTAGAGGTCGCACAAACCCAAGAGATGCATGCTCTGGAACACGACCCTCTACGTTCTCAAAGGCCACCCGCCTCAAAGAACCATGCTATGCCAAAAACGCTCCCCAACTCACATGCTTTCGGGCTATTGTTTGGGTTAGAAAAGAAAAGAGCGAGGAATGAAACAGAAATTATGGCATTAGCCCTTCAAGATGAATTGTTCGATCCTACTAAGTTGATCGCTCCATCACCCTCAAAAGATGACCAAATCCAACGAGGGTGGCGCAAGACTTTCAAATGGACTAATGCTCGTGGGATGAAGTTCAAGATATATGCGGGAGAGGGTCCGATATACGAAGAATTAGAGTCTGAATCCGAGTCTGACTCCGAGTCCGAACCTAGCAAAATTGTAACCCCTCCCAAAAATAGTTTAGACCCGGAAATATCTACTCCGGGAGATCTTTTTGATGTAATGCTCCATGACTTTAATAAGATAAACAAAACTTTTGAGTATATGCCGCTTAAAAATCCGAGTAATAATGCAGAATGTCTCGCCACTAATGAGCACGAAAAAGAGCCAGAAGAGGAATATACCGAACTAATAAAAGCTGTAAGTAAACAAGAACTCAAAACTCCTATAATCGAGGACACAGAATCGGTAAATATTGGAACAGAAGAAAATCCTAAAATCATTAAAATTGGCCTCACCTTAACTCCCACTGAAAAGGCCGATCTAATCTCCACTTTGCGGGAATTCGAGGGTGTCTTTGCTTGGTCCTACAAAGACATGCCAGGAATAGATCAAGAAATCGCTGAGCATAAAATTCCGCTAGATCCCAAAATGACGCCAGTAAAACAAAAGCTACGGCGGCTCAAACCAGAGATAGCCTTGAAAATAAAAGAAGAAGTCACTAAACAATTAGACGCCGGCTTCATAAAAGTCTCCAACTACCCAGAATGGGTGGCCAATATTGTCCCCGTAGCTAAAAATGATGGACGAGTGTGAATGTGCGTAGACTTTCGAGACCTCAACAAAGCCAGTCCCAAAGATGACTTTCCTCTACCTCACATTGACATACTAGTAGACAACACCGCAGAACACGCGCTTCTCTCCTTTATGGACGGGTACGCCGGATATAACCAAATACTTATGGCAGAAGAAGACATGGAAAAAACAACCTTCATTACCCCTTGGGGTACATATTGCTACACTGTAATGCCTTTTGGTTTGAAAAACACGGGGGCCACCTATCAAAGAACAGCCACCACGTTACTCCATGACATGATACACAAAGAAATCGAGGTCTATGTAGACGACATGATCGTCAAATCTAAAGACCGGCACGGTCACCTCCCAGCACTTAGAAAGTTCTTCACCCGAATCTTGAAATATAACATGAGACTAAATCCACAAAAATGTGTGTTCGGGGTAACCTCTGGAAAATTGCTAGGATATGTTGTTAGTACGCGAGGAATCGAGATTGACCCATCCAAGATCAAATCCATTACCGAAATGCCCCCACCGAAAACTGAAAAACAGATGAGGGGCTTCCTAGGAAAGCTACAATACATTAGTAGGTTCATTTCCAAGCTTACTATGACTTGTGAGCCAATATTCAAAAAATTAAGAAAAGAAGAAAAAGTCGAATGGAATGAACAATGCCAAACTGCCTTCGATAAAATCAAAGAATATCTAAGCAAGCCACCCGTCCTTTCCCCGCCTTTGCCTGGAATCCCTTTATGCCTATACCTAACCGTCACGGATACTGCAGCGGGAGCTATGCTCTCACAGTGTGTACATGGATCCGAGCGAGCCATTTACTACTTGAGTAAGAAGTTCATACAGTACGAGACGAGATACACAGAACTTGAGAAAACCTGCCTCGCCCGTCGTCTGGGCATCCAAAAAACTCAGACATTACCTATTGGCCCACACTGTTCATATAGTGTCACAACTAGACCCCTTAAAATATATGTTCGAAAAGCCCGCCCTAAATGGTCGCCTGTCCAGGTGGCTAGTCATGCTCTCAGAATTCGACCTAAAATTCATGCCAGAAAAAACAATCAAAGGAAGAGCGGTAGCCGAGTTCCTGGCCGAACATGCCACGAATGAGGAAACCACGGAAGCTTACCTCCTCCCTGACGAGGAACTTCTGATGATACGAGACGACTATTGGACACTATACTTCGATGGCGCGTCCAATCAAAAGGGATGCGGCGTCGGAGTTCTCCTAGTCAGTCCCGAAGGGGCCCATATACCAATTTCCGTCAAACTTGACTTCGAGGCCACAAACAACGCCGCCGAATATGAAGCCTGCATAGTTGGGCTAGAGGCCGCAGTTAGCCTCGAAGTCAAGCATCTACAAGTCTTCGGGGATTCTTCCCTAATAATCAACCATATATCCAAAAGATGGAAGGTCCGAAGCACTAGTCTCTCAAAATATCAAGCTCACTTAGACCAAATAGTCGAGCAATTCGAAAAAATCGAGTATACGTACTTACCAAGAGACGACAACCAATTCGCGGATGCACTAGCAAAGCTAGCTTCAATGCTCAACATCCCGAATGAATGGGACGGAATGACCCTTCGGGTCGAACGAAGGAAAGAGCCGGCTTATTGCTTTGCCATAGACTCCGAACCTGAAAACACCGAAGAAGAACCATGGTATACGGACATCCTTCGTTACAAAACAAGTGGGGAATTCCCCCCAAACACCTCCCCGCGAGCACAAAAGGCCCTACGCCTCCTCGCTTCACAATATAGCATAATTCTGGGGGAACTGTACAAATACACGCCGAATAAGATCAAGTTACTTTGTGTCCACCAAAACCAAGCCCAAAGACTAATGGAAGAATACCATAACGGCGTGTGCGGACCTCATATGAACGGAAAAATGCTATCCCGAAAAATATCCCGCTCAGGGTACTATTGGACCACTATGGAAACCGATTGCCATCACTTTGTAAAAACTTGCCCAAAATGCCAAATCTTCAGTAACCTTAACCACTTACCTCCCTCAGAACTATACACCTTCACTTCTCCATGGCCCTTTTCCACGTGGGGTATAGATATAATCGGCAAGGTAACACCAACAGGTGTAGGGGGGCACGAGTACGTTTTAGTCGCAATTGATTACTTCACTAAATGGGTAGAGGCAGTCTCCTATGCAAAATTAACGGCCAAACATGTCGCTTGATTCCTAGAAAAGAACATATTCTGTCGATACGGGGTTCCGCATGAAATCATAAGTGACCAAGGTTCCCACTTTAGGGCCGAAGTCCAAGACATGCTCGAAAAATATCATGTCAAACATCATAAATCCTCTCCCTATAGGCCGCAAATGAACGGCGCGGTAGAGGCGGCCAACAAAAATATTAAAGTCATAATAAAAAAAATGGCCGAAAATTATAAGGATTGGCCCAACAAATTACACTTCCCATTATGGGGCTATCGAACCTCAATCCGCACCTCCATTGGAGTAACACCCTACTCCTTGGTATACGGAATGGAAGTAGTTCAACCGATCGAGTTGGAAATTCCCTCCCTCAGGATCGTCCTAGAAAGCAAGCTGCCCGAGGTCGATTGGGTTCAAGCTAGGTACGACGAGCTCGTCCTTTTAGACGAACGGAGGTTGAGAGCTTTACATCACGTGCAAGTGTATCAAAAGCGCATCCCGAGGCAATTCAACAAAAGAGTCAGACCTCGAAATATCAAAGAAGGCGATTTTGTGTTAAAAGAAGTCCGCGCACCTACTACGGACCCTCCAGGAAAATTCCGGCCTAATTGGACCGGACCATATTTTGTAAAGACCATCCTACCTGGCGGAGCAGTCCAACTAGCCGACATAGATGGAGCAGAATTCGCTAACCTCACGAATTTAGACCAATTGAAAAAGTACTATGTTTAATAAAATTCAGTCCGGAGTTAAGGCATCTAATAAAACACATTAAGACTCATAAGCAAGCATTTTGCGCATTACTCTAAGCAAACCGCTTAAAACTCACTAAAGTAGAAAGGACGAAGGACAAAGTTTCAGCGCCCAGGACTGGGCGCCTTTATTTTTAACGCCCAGGACTGGGCGCCGATATTTCCTACGCCCGTATTTGGGCGTCATTCTCTCTTGCCACCTATCCTCCCGCTTCTGCAAGTGTTCGTACTCCTTTTTTCGGATCATCAAAAGAACCACGGACACTTGGGGGGGTAGCAGATGTGTAATGAACGCCCCTTTCAAAAATTTCAAAAAATCATGGCTAGAACTAAGCGCCACCTGATTCTGACAAGATACGTAGGCAATCCTTATCAAGGATTCGGTCCAATAAAAATTAAAAAAAATACTAAAGTCATGGAGCACATCAAGACAAAAGGATATTACAAAGGGCACTATACCCTAACCCATGCACGGGCAAGGCCAAATAGAATGTAAACAAAGCACCCAGAATTTTCAGGAACGAGCCCAACAAAGGAGTATGGCACGAGTCGGCAAAAAACGAAAAAATAGTGAACATGCATATGTAATACCCCAAGTAGCCGGCTAGTCTAAAAATATGTGTGCACTCTTGTATGAACTCATTTTTTTTATATATGGAATTATTTCTCTTTTCGAAATTCGTCGTTGGTTTAGAAAGCTAGTATTGCTATAATTAGTTGAGGCAAAGCCCATGGAAGGCTCAAAACATTCTTGCACCCAAAATTCGCAAAAAATAAAATATATATACATGCGGAATACAAGAATGAATATACACAAAACAGGAGGCAAGCCTAAGACTCGTTATCGGCTTCATGTCTCCAAGCCTCGCCGGTCCATCCACTCCACTCCCCGTGGTATGAGGACCCCCAGCCAGAATCACCCCAAAAATGAGGTTGTGGCTGCAACTCGGGGCTAGGCTCTCGAGCCACCGACACGGAACGTCGCCTACGCTCCGGCTCGGACCTCTAAGAACTCGCCCCCACATCGGAACGGCGATGCCGTAGGGGCGAGTGTCGTGCCCTCTCTCTCTCCTCACGATCGCGTCCCCCACCCGAGGGACCTGCGTCGTCGGCCCCGGCTCGTCCAGCCCCCGTCTGCAAAAACAAAAAGGAGGGTGAGTAACTGAAAGCCAAACAAAAGGTACAGATCAAAAGAAAAAAAGAGGGCACATTACCCGAGTGGAGTGGGGGCTCTTGCAAGAAAGTGCAGATCGGGCCCGAACCAACGCGGACTTCAACCGGGTGATCACCCCCACCATCGCGTTGGCCGTACGGGCCGGAACCTGAAACAGGAATGTTAGTAACAAAAGAAAAAAAAACAAAAGATATAAGAAGAGTGCACAAATAAAAGGTGCATACCGCCTGTACTCCCTCAGGGAGCGGATCATGGAAAATCCGGTCTTCCGGGACAGTCTCCACAATCTCGGATCCACTCTCTCCGGTATACGAGATCCGAGCATCGGGAAGCACCCATCCCCCTAACGAAGGGTCAGGATACTCCTGCACAAAACACAGTAAACATAAACACATAGGCACGAGCATGAAAACCCTAACAAAAAATCAATACATAAAGAGAGAGCAACTCACAACGCCAGGCTCCGGGAGACGAAGAGAATCCTGGATAAACTGATAATAGCTAGCTCCCGCTATCACCAACTCGGTCGCTGGCACGCCAGTCCTCGAGTGGACCCTCCACGACTCTCCTATCGAACGAGTAGACAGCATGGTCGCAGGCGGAGGCTTAGGCACCGAAAAAACCCCGACCGTCTGCATACGCACCCGCTCTCCCAGGTACCAGACAAGGTCGTGGCGGCCAAAGAACAAGACCCGCATCTGGCTCAGGGCATAACTATCCCTGACCGAAGCATAACTACCCCTAAAGGAGAGCCATGGGGTCCAAACCACCTGTTTCGTACAGACACGGTCAGATCTCGCACATAGAAAATAAAAGAAAAATGACGAAATACGAGATAGAGGATAAGATTCTGTACATGCTCAGGGTTCCCGTCCCGAATGAGATCCCACACGGTATCGGGCGGGGGACGCGCAGTCAACTTCTTCTTCCAACCCCAACGACGACCGGCAGGGTACTCCAAAGGCCTCTGCCCCTTTCGGGGAGCCAGCCAAGGCAAGTGCCCAAAAGCCCACAGCTATAAAAGGAAAAGACAATAATACGTCAAAAAAAAAAGGGGCCCGGTAAAAGAGAGAAAACAAAAGAAAGGCTAGGCACATACCTCGATCAAACGCGGCACTCCCGCCAATGTAATGACAAAGTGACGTCTACACGGGTCCGAGTCGCGCACCCCCAAACACATCTGGCCTACGAGCGTCGCGTGGCCCAAATCGCCCCAGCAATAGTCACCCAGCGTAGACACGTCCTCCACCATGCCTATCCACCTCGGGTCAAAGGTGTCAGTCGGACCCGATAGAAAAGTGGAAGTAATAAAATGGAGGTAGAATAGCCGGGCCTGTCTCGAAGACGACTCCTCCACCCCATGCTCCAGGGCCCACATCAGGTCAGCAAAAGGTATCCCACGAGGCTGGTACAAAGGCAATCTCATGCCCATCCACGAGCCCAGGAGCCTGGTACCCTCAGCAACGGTCGGCGGTGGGCCATCCGACCCCAGGCGAACGGGGTTCCCTGTAAAGGTCAAGCCCGTCAAAGCCGTGTAGTCCTCAGGAGTGATCGTCATCTCACCCCAAGGAAAATGGAAAGTGTTGGTGGTATCCCACCACCACCTCATGAACGACCGCAGAAAGGACAGGGAGATGTTAAGCCGCAGTATCTCCCAGAAAGTCTCGACCACCGGAAACAGTGAGCTCGCCCTCACCAAAGCCTGGGCGTCCGAGCTCAGGAAACCAAAAATAGTCTCGCTCGTCGCTGCACCGTAGCCGCGAACCGTAGTGTCCCTCCTCGCGTGAAGGCGGGTAGTCACGTGGTGCTCTAGGTCGTAGTGCAGGTCTCGACCGTCGTAGAACTCAGGACCCACCCATAGGGGTCCCGCGCCAGTAGACTGACGCGTCATGCCACGCTCCTCGTGGCCACCAGAAGGAGGTGACAACTCGTCAGACATGCTGATCAACGATACAACAAGGCATTATACCTTTAACAAAATTGGAACTCACACCAATCACTAAAAGAGTGCATTCCGCTCATAAAATGGAGTCATACAATTTATGTTCCGTAAAAACATGATACTAAGTTCATATTGAGCAAAAATTACCTAAGTAAATTTTTTTATTATTAACTCCAACAAAATCAAAATTCTTCCATAATTTGTCATTCATGAATTACGAGGAACGCAAGCAATATACCAAAAACACCTACATTGTAGGAAAACACTAGAGTCGTAGGTATATTTGGGGGCTAGTATAAACATGCCCAAATTCAACAAGAATCAACATACTTGCAAAAATTAACATGCACAAACTAATTAACATGTTATGTAGAACATTTCCAAATATCTAATTGAAGGAAAGGGGCACAAAATCAAAAACCCCCAAATCAATTTCATGCACAAAAAACTTGACCAAAAATACTGAAATTAACAAAAAGGCTTAGAATTACTGAAAATTACTTACATTGGGAAGATTAGGGAGTGACTTGGAGTAGAATTCGCAAAGAAAAGTGAAGAAACGAGCAAAAAACCAGTTGGAAGAGGTGAGGGGTTTGAGCGAAAATGGTGGAAATGGGAAAGGAAGGAGACGGTCCGCATATTTAAAGACCAGTCTCCCTTTCGCATTTTCAACGCCCAGCTCTGGGCGTTAGTAATTCTCGCGCCCAGAGCTGGGCGATGAAAGTGCTTCCCAGACAGCGAATATTCGCTGTCGGGCACGCACAATCCCTATTTGTGTAAAATATCCGTTATCTTGATATTTCTTTCCCAAAAAAACGGTATTTTGCAATATCGTTAACAAAAATATACACAGTGTGTGTTAGGTTATGATACATATGACAATTCATAAATCATGCGGAAAAACCATTTAGCCAGGAATACATATTATTTACACATAATCATATAGCATAATTTAGATGCATACTCTTTGTTGCGTGCCTTCCCTAGCTGCGCCCGAACCGAACAAGAACAAGTCTTTAGGACTCCAAGTATCGTCCCTCCGTAGATAGTCCACAGCACGTCCGGATCCGCCTTAAGATTGACCAACTAGAATCGCCCTTAAGGTACTAAAGATTTTCGGCACTTATAGTCAAGGAATGTGTCAGAATTTTCTCTCAAAAACTCACTTTGAATACTTGAAATAATCTATGTAAATATGTGACCCTAGGAACCTATTTATAGAGTTATGGAAAGGGTTTTGGAATCCTATTAGGATACTAATTTATTTAATTATAACCCTACTAGGACTCTAATTAAATAATCATTATCTAATAGTTTTAGGATTTAATCACACTTCGAATCCCGATTGCTTCAGGATTCCCGCACAAGCATTGCACGAGCACCGTACACCTGCGCAAGCCTTGCGGCCCACGCTAGGCGCACAGCGCTCGGCCCACTGCTGTGCTCTCGCGCGCGCGCCCAAGGCCTTGGCTGGGCCTGGCCTTGCGCTGGGCCTGGTCGAGGCTTGGCGTGCGATGGTGCGCGTTGGCTCGCTGGGCGACGGCCTGGCTTCGTGCTGGGCCTTCGTCTAGCGGGCCTCGTCCGATGCTAATTCGTACGATACGCTTCCGATTAAATTCCCGATTCCGGAATTCATTTCCGATACGAACAATATTTAATATTTCCGATTCCGGAATTCATTTCCGATACGAACAATATTTAATATTTCCATTTCCGGAATTATTTTCCGATTCCGATAATATTTCCGATTCTGACAATATTTCCGTTTCCGGCAATATTTCCGATTCTGGCAATATTTCCATTTCCGATAATATTTTCCGATACGTACCATGTTTCCGTTTCCGGCAACATCTACGACTTGGATTTATATTTCCGATACGATCCATATTTCCGTTTCCGGCAATATCATCGTTTCCGGAGTATTCATTTCTTGCCTGTGACGATCTCAGCTCCCACTGAAACCAAGATCCGTCGATCGAATATTCATAGATGGAGTATTTAATGCCATTAAATACTTGATCCGTTTACGTACTATTTGTGTGACCCTACGGGTTCAGTCAAGAGTAAGCTGTGGATTAATATCATTAATTCCACTTGAACTGAAGCGGCCTCTAGCTAGGCATTCAGCTCACTTGATCTCACTGAATTATTAACTTGTTTAATTAATACTGAACCGCATATATTAGACTTATCATTGAATGCATACTTGGACCAAGGGCATTATTTCCTTCAGTGTGGACCCACTTATAGGACACAACTAATCGGGAAATATTGCGACCCACCAACAGGTTGTAATCACAAAAAGCCCTTCTACATAGGCAAAATGAAAAGCAAGAAATTCAAAATGGGCTCGCCAACCCTCAGCGGGCGGGGTCTGCGTCACTAGCCGTGCAGATCCTCAATTTTCAAAAAATAGAATCTTCAAAAAACAAAATGAAACAGGCTCGCCATCTTCAGCCGGCGGGGTCTACGGCGCAAACCACGTAGGTCCTTATTTTCAAAAAATAAAAAAAACAAATTTCAAAATAGATTCGTCCACTTCTATCGGTCGGGGTGTCCACCCTTAGCGGACAGGCTCGCCATCTTTAGCCGGCAGGGTCTGCGTCGCTAACCGCGCAGGTCCTTAGTCGCTGTAGCGATAACTTTTTTTTGTTTTCCTTTTTTTCAAAAAAGAACGATGTGAGTAGCTTTTGGTTTTCTGTTTTTTCCAAAAAAGAACGATGTGCTGGATTTTCCTTCGTTTTACGTCCCATAAAAACAAGGGGGTTTTCTCGTTTAGCTAACCCTGAAAATGAGAATCTTTGATTGGGCTTGGCCAGGCCCAATTACACTTTATAGCTTTGATTTCGAAAACATCTGTAGCTACTCCCAATGACAAAGTGAGGGAGTTTCTACGCACCTTTAGATCCTTCCAATGACAAAGTGAGGAAGTTTCTATACTATCCGTTGACAAAACCCAATGACACGTGAGGGATATGTCGACACTTCAAGTGATTACACTTAAGTCAAATGTTATCACTCGGGGGGCTCGTGAGACCCTCGCAAAACAGGTCACCATGACTTGTGTGACGCACTCCGTCTAATACTTTGACCATCGTCTTACTCCAAGACTCGGTCAAAGTGGGGGCTATATGTAGACACCTACTTTTGTCCCCATTCCCGAAAAGGGAAGGTTCGATGATGAGAACATAAATCTCCACTTGACAACGCATTTCCTATAAAATAACGAATCTCAATTCCCCTTTTCATTTCACCTGAAACCTGCTATTTATAGAAACCTGCTATTTATGGAAACCTGCTAAAAATAGTAACTGCCGTAATGGGTAGTTGTTAAAAGTGGCAAGTCATAAAAGATAGAAACCTGTCAGAATTAGGTGTTGCACTCCAACATAAATCCTAAATGAGATAGAAATTGCGAGAGAATCCTATTCCTAGTACGATTCGAAAATAAGAGTTACGTATTAATTAAAATCCTAACGAGCCTAGAGTTCGTAACGGGCCCAGACGCATCCCGTCACAAGGTTAATACGCACTAAAAGACTCGATTAAGTCTCAAGCACTCCGGATTCTAGGAATCCGAATCTGACTAAGAAAATAGCCCAGATCCTATTTTCAACGCCTGGCTATGGGCGCCGAAATCTTTGGCGCCCAGGCCTGGGCGCTGAAATTACCTGGGACGTGTTCTTTCCTAATTCCTCGTGGATTAGAGCTCTACAAATTCTATCTTTCCACGAACTCTTTTCTATAAATATAGCCCAAGTTCGACGTGAAAAAAGGACACACAATTATTATTCTGAGTATTGACTCTCAACCCCTAAGCCTAAGCCTCACGCTGCAAAACTGTTCACGCGTTCTGTCGCAATCGATCCATAAATCGAACAGAACGTATCCTGTCCCATAATCTGAGATTCGTTAAATAAAAGGAGAAATAGCAAAGTCCAAGTGGTTAGTTTTCTGAGAACCGTGACGCACCTCTCAAGGGTGCGTCGTAATGTGTCCCTTTTCTATGATTTAATTGCTTTCCTCGCCCTTTTATGAACTGTTAAACTAACTAAATCTGATTGTTCGATCACGCCTAATAAATATGATATTTTTGGGAAATTGGATTATCATGCTAGGTCCCTTAATACAATCTAAATAAGATAATCCCGCTCGATCTAGTACTATATGTTGCATATTGCTAAAATCAACTCAGATTAGTTTAATAGTTAACACATGTCCCTTCAATTATTTATGTTGAGCTAGTAAGGATATCCTGCCTCTGGATTTATCGAAGAGCGAGTACTCCTCTCGGTAGTTACAGTCCCCCGAACCCTCAATCTCTACCTTGCGGGTGTATGTTGAGAGATCCCCACACCAGGGATCACAAGGGAACCTACGGCCGTCGTGGTCAAACATAATTGCACTCCCTTTATGTCACGATAACCGGGTTTTGTCAGTTTTTCTCATTGTCGTTAAAAACTGAATGGTGACTCCTATACTAGTCAATTGGGTGTAAACTCACAAGAAATCCAATTACACTTGATTTGACAAAAAGAAACGTCACACCCACGAGGGACAAGGTCACGCATTAGCCTCGTTCTTTTTGGACCCAATTCTCAGAATTATCACTCCCCCAGAACTTCTAGAGGGTGGCATGTGAACCTCACCCGGGAAAAAAGTGGTCGAGGCACTAAAGTACAAAGGAAACGAAGAAAGTCGTCATCAGGAAACTTGTTTATATTCAACACGGCTCTTGAAGATATTCTCTTGGCTGAGGGACGGAATTTGGGAATAGAGCAGCGGTCCCCCAGATGGCCGGCTGCCTTGAAGCAAATGGCCCCGTTCTGTGCTTTTCACAAAGAAGAGGGACACGATACCCAAAGCTGTCGAATGTTGAGACAGATACTGAATGACTACGCGGCTAAAGGATACCTACGTCCGTATCTCTGTCTGGCAGATGCAAGCAAGGAGTCGAGCCTCTACACCAATAGCAACAGTTGTTCAGACGAAGGGTTTGTGGCAGTGATATCAGGAGGGATTGCGGCACGAGAACCGTCTAAAGAAGGACGACAATCAGGTTCGTCTTATCTCTACCCCGCGCAAATGGATTTACCTCTTGTGGAAATTTTCAAAGACGATTACCGAAAGACGGCAGCACCATTTGATGATGATCCTTTGGTCCTGAAAATTAAGGTGGCTAATCTCAGAGTGAAAAGATTACTGGTAGACACGGGGAGCTCGTCGGACATAATCATTCTGCAGTGCCTGCAAAAATTGAAGTATGATGCCGGAACAATAGAAAAAGTGTTCAAGCCCTTAGTAGGATTCGGGGGAGGTATCGTCCGCCCCATTGGCTCCATCCTGAACCCCGTCTCCATGGGCACCCCTCTAGTAACCAAGGAAGGTGTCATTCGATTTACGATTGTAGCCAGCCTCACCACGTTTAATATCATACTCGGTCGTCCATCGCTCAATGATCTGAAGGCAGTGATCGTCCCTCACCTACTGTTGGTAAAATTTGTGGGAAGTAATGGTGGCATTGGAGCCCTCTACGAAAACCAACAACTATCCAGAGATTGTTACCTGTCAACGTTTGAACTGGCAGCATGGGGGGCTTCTCCAAAGAAAAACGAACAGTTGAAACCACTGAAAAACCCGCGAAAACTCAGAGAGACACCTATGGCACATAGTGCAGACAGACGTCCTGAGCCAGTGGGGGCACACTATGATATAGTCCTAGACCTAACGGACCCGTCTCGTACAGTTCCCATTGGAATTCCGCCTGACGACCCCATGGCAGCGGCACTGGTGCATCTGCTAAGAGAATACAAAGAGATAGTCGCCTTCACAGTAGAAGAGATGCCATGCATTGATCCGGCGGTGGCCATGCACAAACTGAATGTAGATAGTGCGCGCTATGAAACCGGTACGACAGAAGAAAAGAAATCATGGGGAGTGATGCGAATTTTCTCTGAATTTGGTCTTGCATTTGATGTTGTTTGGGCGTTTTGTTGCGGTGTAGTTGCTGCGATATTGCAGGGGTTGTGTGGTGGCAGCAGGGATTGAAGGGAAGCAGGGTTGTTTCTCTTGGTGAGGATTTAGGTGTGGTGTAGGATAGTTTAATGTGGGGTGTAGGATAGGAGTAGGTGTAACATAGGTGCTGCTGTTGTTTCTTGTCGTTGCATTGTATAATTCATCCCAGCACATTCATACTTCGTCTAGGCGTAGCCTCGGCCTGTCGCTGCACATTATGCTTTGATAAATTGAACAAGTGCACCTACACAATAAAAACAAACACGAGGGAGAATCACGAAATAAAAATAAAACGAAAATAAATAATAATAATAATAATAATAATAATAATAATAATAATAATAATAATAAGTAAATAGAAAAAGAAATAGAAAAATTATAACGAAAACTAAATAATTAAACTATAAATTATCGAAACAAAGAAAAATAAATTAATTAAGAAAATAAGACCTAAAAACTAATAAAAAATACTAATTACACTAAAATAATTTATAAATAATCAAAATAAGAAATTAAGGAAAATAAAGACTAAATATGCTAAAAATATAATAAAATGACTCGAACAATGCCTAAATTACTATCCTACGAGTGACATAAATGTCACTCATCGAATGCCCCCAAACTTGAGCTTTTTCTCGTCCACGAGCAAAACAATGAAACACAAAGGGAAATAGGATAGAAATTTTAAGCAAAACGAGTTATTAAGAAGCTAATCAACATAGAAAATAGAAATTGAGATAGAATATACACTAACTCACTGTCGTAGGAATCACGATTGCATTTAAGCACATGAAATAAGCTCTTTAAACCCCTAAATCTCTCTAGAGGGCGAGTGAGATCTCGTAAGGGTTTCCAACAAGTTTAACCCATAACTCTTATTAAGCGCAATCAAAACATTTCACCCAAAGTCATCTCATCAAGCATGGTTCACCAAACATGGTCGATTTAAAAAAACTTTAAAAGCATAACCATCATCAAGATGCATCCATGAATTAGGAATATAGGGGATAGACTAATCTAAGGTGCAAGAGAATCACAATCAAAGCATCGAATCATCACTTAGGTCCACTAAGGCATCGAAAAGTCAAACATTATTCTCAAATGGATAAATATGATCACGACCACCTAAAATGCACATTCACTCCCCCAAACTTGACTTTTGCTAAGAGAATCTTGGATTGTAAGATTAAGGAACTTGAGTAATGGGTCTAGAGTCTCGATTCTTGAGCCGCAATGACATTCATCATCACTAGGGAAAACTTTACTTAATAAATCTTCAAGCTCCCACTCAATCATCTAAACTAACCCACTTTCTCAAGGATTTGTGGTATTTACCACTTATTGACTTTTTTTTTCGTTTTGTAAACTTTAATAGGCTTATTTTGCCTTGTGGGCTCATTGGCACCACTTATTGACTCGAACTTGACTCTTTGGCTTTTACCTTATGGGCTCAAATGCACCACTTATTGGACTCGAAACATTAATCACAATATTTTTGTTCTTTTTACAATCCTTTAACTCTTAGCATAGGTCTTACCTAAGGGAATGAAGTGTGCATCAAAGGGAATTAAGGTAGAAAAGAATTTCCAAAAGAGAACAAAATAAACTATTTTCAAACCAAAGCTTATCATTTAGAATAATCGAAAACTTTTTCAAGTAGAGACTCAAGCAACAAAGATTAAGCTATCTCTAATCGCCCTAACTCACACATGCAAAAATCCAACGGAAATACCTCTACTCAATTATCCAAATGACAAGCAAGGGAATCCACATTAAAAATCATCGAGATTCTTTCTTTGGACAAGCAAATCATTTTTTTTGTGCTTTTATTCAATCACTTGAGACTTTTTTTGGATTTTCTAAATATTTTTGGTTTTTTTTTATTTTTTCAAATAATTCAAAAGAAAAATAAATAAAGAAAATGTTTTTGGATTTTGAAAATTTTGAAAAAAAAGGAAAACTAAGGAAATGAAAAGAAACTCGACTCCCCCAAGCTAGCAAAATGCTATCCCCCCAAGCTAGAATTAAGCATTGTCCTCAATGCTTGAAACAAAGACTCAAGGGAAGGGAGGGGGGCGGGGGGGAAGAAAACACGCATTCAAACAATATACATAGTTCCGCAAATCACAACACATTAGAGAAAGAGAAATGGAGGCAACCAAATCAATATTTTCAACCATCCAACAAGTCATACGCCCAATCAACACATGGAGTAATGAAAAGAGGGAAAGGAAGGACACTACCGGATAGTGGGTGGGTGTAAATACCCACAAATGACCCAATTTCTCCATTTATAGTCAACTTTGTCCAAAATCGTGCTTTGCTTTCGTTATGCTATCGAGAATGAGCGTTTTGCTTATTCCCCTCAAGGACCTAAAACAAGATCAAAAATTGAAAAGAAAAATAAGTAAAATTCAAATGAAATAAGAAAATAAAAGCGATAAAACACGGGTTACTTCCCGAGAAAGGCTTGTTTAAGGTCCCAAGCATTACCTTTCTAGTAAATACCAAGTCAATGATCTCAAGAGTTTATCATATGCACTAGCACACACTTCATTAGATAAATCATATGCATAGCTTAAGTGAAAAGCGTGCATAGAGTATGATGGAACTCGATGCCAATAAGGAGAGGGATGCCTAAAAGGGGAAGGATCAAAAGAAAAAATAAGAAAATAAGAAAATAAGAAAAAGAAGAATCAAAATAAGGAAATGAGAAAGAAATAGGCAAACTCTCCTCAAGAAACTCTTTTTGATTGGCAAATTTACTTTCACCCTCAATTAGAATCGATTTGAGCACTTGAAAACAAAAAGGAGCAAAGAGCTTTTCATCACCATCATCGAGGCACTCATTCAAGTAGGAATGAGTAGGAATGTATTTCCCAATACTCAATTCCTCAATGTCACGCATCATAGGTGGGAAATTAGCCTCAAATGCATCTCTTTCCCACGAAGCATCTCGAATGGATTCATTTAGAAGGTTAGAGACTTCTCCCATGCGTTTTACAAAAGTTTGGGAAGCAATCTCAAATTCATTAATAATCGAATCCCTTCTAATGTTTTCTTGACAATCCAAATTAATGAGTTATAAAAATGCGAAACTCAGACAAAGAAATGACCGACTCGGATTGCAAAGCATTAAGAAATTCATTGTGGAGAAGCTCATGGTGGAGAGACGTGAAATCATCAAGTGTATACGATTCACCATTTTGAGGGATAGGGATACTTGCCATTTTTTAAAGGAATTTTCAAAATAAAACGAACAAAACAAATAGCTATGCACAAAGACCTAGACTCATCTAACTAACACAAACTAATGCAAACCGTAGTCCCCGGCAACGGCGCCATTTTGATCTAGGGAAAAACTAGGTCGTTACTAGTCTCTCCTAATCAAACAAATTACCTAAACTAACCAGTAAACACAAGTAAAGCGGTAAGCAAGGGTCGGAATCCACAAGGACTAAGGTGCCCTAATTCATGCTAATCGAACAACAAGCTAGGTCGAAACGAGTCGGAAAGTCAACTAACCAACTAAAACTAAATCAACTAAACTAAGAAACCAAAAGTAAACGAGATTAGGGAATGGGTCAAAACACAACAAATCATGGATTGAACCTAAGAGAATTGAAAACGGGGAAGATTCACAAGCACTACATGATAAGCGTTGAATTCACAAATAGCTCCAACCATCTCCCGACATGCGAGCAATTTCCCTAAGCATCAAGGATGAACTCCCGTTCTACCCTATCATACCCGGGGTAAATTAAAGTCCTAATTCAACTACATAATCAAGTTTAGGTCCTTAATCCCTTTCCAACCCAACTAGACTACTCCAAACAATCATGGAACACTTAATTGATCAAGTTAAATGCAACATGTATTGGAAATGCCTAAACATGCAATAATTTAATCATGAAAATCCCTAAAATCCAATCACAAACACCCAAACCAATCAATGTTGAGTTTTCACCAAACCCTAATCAATAAACTACTCCATAATCATAAAAAAAAATTGAAATTTATAGAAATTAACAACTAAAAACATGATTCTAAACAATAACAACAACTAATCTAAACATGAATCATTAAACTAAAAAAAAAAACAATTAACTAATTAAAACGATAAATAAAGTAATAAATAAGCAATAAATAAGGAGAGAGAGTAGAGAATTCTCATTGATTAATGGTGGAAATCCTCAAACCAAATTGCCACACTTGAATTTCAAAAGCCCCAATTTTTCATTGATTATCTCTCATTTTCTCTCACCAAAAAAAACTAAGCATAAACCCTAAACCCTAAGAGAAAGAAGAACTAAGACTAATTATTTACATTCTATGAATTAGAAAAATAAAAGAGTATTTATACTACAAAGCTAAAAAGAAAACCAAAAAAAGAGGAAATTAAAAAAAATGGAAAACAAAATCTAAAGAAAAAAGGATAAATAAAATAAAGAGGGAATGAAAACGAAAAGAAAGGAAAAAAAGAAGTCAAAGGAGAAACGAAGAAGAGTTCTAAAGAAAAGGGAGTAAAAAAAACGGACCAAGACAAAAAAGAACCCAAAAGCCCACTCAAAAAATGAATCCCCCACAAACACATCAGACCCAATTTCCTTCCTTCGTCCCTTTTGTTTCGCTGCTACTCCCCCCCCTGCGATTCACAGCTGCTACCCACCATCATCATCGATCATCATCCATCTTCATCAATCAATTATCATCATCATTCATCTTCATCAATCAACAATCATCATCGTGTTAGGTTATGATACATATGACATTACATAAATCATGCGGAAACAACCATTAACCCAGGACAACATATTATTTACACATAATCATATAGCATAATTTAGATGCATACTCTTTGTTGCGTGCCCTCCCTAGCTGCGCCCGAACCGAACAAGAACAAGTCTTTAGGACTCCAAGTGTCGTCCCTCCGTAGATAGTCCACAGCACGTCCGGATCCGCCTTAAGATTGACCAACTAGAATCGCCCTTAAGGTACTAGAAAATTTCGGCACTTTTTGAGCAAGATGTGTTTTAATTTTCTCTCAAAAACTCACTTTTGAATACTTTGAAACTTGTGTATAAATTATGACCCCTAGGCCTTTATTTATAGAGTTATGGAAAAGGAATCGTAATCCTAGTAGGATACGAATTAATTGAAATTAGAATCCTACATGAATTCTATTTAATTAATTTATCCAATTAGGAATAGAAACTTAATCATATACTGACTCTTGTAGATTCAGGAATCACGCATGAGCACAAACTCACACACACACACGGCAGCCACAAGGGCTGCCCATGCGCGTGCGAGCAGCAGCCCGCGCAGCACGGCCCACGCATCCGTGGCCCTTGGCGCGCGCTGGGCCTGCCTTGCGGTAGGCCTGGGCGCTGCCTTGGCTGGGCTTGTGGCGCGCATGCTTGCTGGGCGATGGCCCCGGCTTCGTGCTGGGCCTTCGTCCGGCAAGCCTCGTCCGATGCTAATTCGTACGATACGCTTCCGATTAAATTTCCATTTCCGGAATCTATTTCCGATACGAACAATATTTAATATTTCCGATTCCGGAATTAATTTCCGTTTCGAACAAATATTTAATATTTCCGTTTCCGGAATTATTTTCCGATTCCGGCAATATTTCCGATTCTGACAATATTTCCGTTTCCGGCAATATTTCCGATTCTGGTAATATTTCCATTTCCAATAATATTTTCCGATACGTACCATGTTTCCGTTTCCGGCAACATCTACGACTTGGATAATATTCATATTTCCGATACGATCCATATTTCCGTTTCCGGCAATATCATCGTTTCCGGAGTATTCATTTCTTGCCTGTGACGATCTTAGCTCCCACTGAAACCAAGATTCGTCGGTTCCGAATATTCATAGATGGAGTATTTAATGCCATTAAATACTTGATCCGTTTACGTACTATTTGTGTGACCCTACGGGTTCAGTCAAGAGTAAGCTGTGGATTAATATCATTAATTCCACTTGAACTGAAGCGGCCTCTAGCTAGGCATTCAGCTCACTTGATCTCACTGAATTATTAACTTGTTAATTAATACTGAACCGCATTTATTAGACTTAACATAGAATGCATACTTGGACCAAGGGCATTATTTCCTTCAGTCTCCCACTTGTCCTTAGGGACAAGTGTGCATTTCCTAATTCCTTTGTCGCTCGATGATTGCTCTTGAACATAAGGTAAGAGTTGTCATCCTTATTATGTCCAGAGGTGTTCCTCGGTTTCAGAGTTCAACTGATCAAATAAACAGATAATCATAGCCTATGATTCATCCGAGCACGGCCATGCATTTCACAGTTTCTAGCTCTCCGAGTGGCCTTGTACAACTTTTAAGCATCTCATCCCGATTTATGGGAGGACAATCCCAATCTTGCGATCTTGAGATTAGACTTCGTTTGATAGGTGATTACCTGAGCGTTGCCTTTATAGCCTCCTTTTACGGTGCGACGGTTGGTCAACGTCAAAGCAACCAGTTCTCAAACAAGTAATCTCAAATCACTCAGGTATTGAGGATTTAGTGTCTAATAATTTAATGAAATTTACTTATGACAGACTTTCATCTCTTACAGTAAAGTTTCATAGGTCTTGTCCGATACTAGTCTTCCCAAAGTAAGTATCTATGCAAATGATTATGACATTGCCATGTCCACATAGTTCAAGAAACAGAACTACTAGTCATCTTGCATTCTAATCGTCTAACGTTTTCTATGCGTCCAATTTTATAGAAAACTCCGATTAGGGACCATTTTCAACCTTTGACATTCAAGTTCACTTGATAGACATTTCTTAGTCACAGGACTGGTCCTGACAGTCTATCTTGAATATATCGTCAAGTTGAAGGGACTCATCATTTAATAAACCACAAATTAAATGGAAAAATGAATTTCTTTCATTTATTGTGAATGATTAACCAATAATGTTTTACAAAGATTTAAACTCTAAAACTTTAAAAGATTAAACAGAGACATCAAAGCCATTCTCCAATATGCTTGATTCCCATAGCTGCAGTGTGCGAGTTGTGCTTCGCTTGCGGCAGAGGTTTAGTTAATGGATCTGATATGTTGTCATCAGTTCCAATTTTGCTTATCTCGACTTCTTTTCTTTCAACGAACTCTCGTAGAAGGTGAAATCTACGAAGTACATGCTTGACTCTCTGGTGGTGTCTAGGCTCTTTTGCCTGTGCAATAGCTCCGTTATTATCACAATACAGGGCTATTGGTCCTTTAATGGAGGGGACTACACCAAGTTCTCCTATGAACTTCCTTAGCCATATAGCTTCCTTTGCTGCTTCATGTGCAGCAATGTACTCCGCTTCAGTTGTAGAATCCGCAATGGTGCTTTGCTTAGCACTTTTCCAGCTTACTGCTCCTCCGTTGAGGCAGAAGACAAACCCAGACTGTGATCTGAAATCATCTTTGTCGGTTTGGAAACTTGCGTCCGTATAGCCTTTAACAATTAATTCATCATCTCCACCATAGACCAGGAAGTCATCTTTGTGCCTTTTCAGGTACTTCAGAATGTTCTTGGCAGCAGTCCAATGCGCCTCTCCTGGGTCTGACTGGTATCTGCTCGTAGCACTGAGTGCGTACGCAACATCCGGGCGTGTACATATCATAGCATACATTATTGAACCAATCAATGATGCATATGGAATCCCATTCATTCGTCTACGCTCATCAAGTGTTTTTGGGCACTGAGTCTTGCTTAGAGTCATTCCATGAGACATGGGTAGGTAGCCTCGCTTGGAGTCCGCCATCTTGAACCTATCAAGCACCTTATTGATATAAGTGCTTTGACTAAGTCCAATCATCTTTTTAGATCTATCTCTGTAAATCTTGATCCCCAATATGTACTGTGCTTCTCCTAGATCCTTCATCGAAAAACATTTCCCAAGCCAAATCTTGACAGAGTTCAACATAGGAATGTCATTTCCGATAAGCAATATGTCGTCGACATATAATACTAGGAAAGCAATTTTGCTCCCACTGACCTTCTTGTATACACAAGATTCGTCCGCGTTCTTGATGAAACCAAAGTCACTGACTGCTTCATCAAAACGTATATTCCAGCTCCTGGATGCCTGCTTCAATCCGTAGATTGACTTCTTTAGCTTGCATACCTTTTTAGCATTCTTTGGATCCTCAAAACCTTCAGGCTGTGTCATAAACACAGTTTCTGTTAAAACGCCGTTTAAGAAAGCAGTTTTGACATCCATCTGCCATATTTCGTAATCGTAATATGCAGCGATTGCTAACATTATTCGAATAGACTTTAGCATTGCAACTGGTGAAAAGGTTTCATCGTAATCCACACCGTGGACTTGCCTGTAACCTTTTGCGACCAATCTAGCTTTGAAAACTTCAAGTTTCCCATCCTTGTCCTTTTTCAGTTTGAAAACCCATTTGCTTCCAATGGCTTGGTAGCCATCTGGCAAATCGACCAAATCCCATACTTGGTTTTCAGACATGGAGTCTAATTCAGATTGCATGGCTTCTTGCCATTGCTTGGAGCTAGGGCTCGTCATAGCTTGCTTGTAAGTCGCAGGTTCATCACTTTCAAGTAATAGAACGTCATAGCTCTCGTTCGTCAAAATACCTAAGTACCTTTCCGGTTGAGATCTATATCTTTGCGATCTACGCGGGGTAACATTTCTAGATTGACCATGATTCTCACCAGATTCTTCTAAAGATCTCTGAGTTTCATCCTGAATGTCATCTTGAGCATTCTCTAGAGTTTGTTGTTCGACTCGAATTTCTTCGAGGTCTACTTTTCTCCCACTTGTCATTTTGGAAATATGATCCTTCTCCAAAAAGACACCATCTCGAGCAACAAACACTTTGTTCTCAGATGTATTGTAGAAGTAATACCCCTTTGTTTCCTTTGGATAGCCCACAAGGATACATTTGTCAGATTTTGGATGAAGTTTGTCTGAAATTAATCGTTTGACGTATACTTCACATCCCCAAATCTTAAGAAAAGACACATTTGGAGGCTTTCCAAACCATAATTCGTATGGAGTCTTTTCGACAGCTTTAGACGGAGCTCTATTTATAGTGAGTGCAGCTGTATTTAGTGCATGTCCCCAAAATTCTAATGGAAGTTCGGCCTGACCCATCATTGACCTGACCATGTCTAGCAAGGTTCTGTTCCTCCGTTCTGACACACCGTTCCATTGTGGTGTTCCAGGAGGGGTCAATTCTGATAGAATTCCACATTCTTTCAGATGGTCATCAAATTCATAGCTCAGATATTCACCGCCTCTATCAGACCGCAGTGCCTTAATCTTCTTGCCTAATTGATTCTCTACTTCACTCTGAAATTCCTTGAATTTGTCAAAGGATTCAGACTTATGCTTCATTAGGTAGACATAACCATACCTACTGAAGTCATCAGTGAAAGTGATAAAGTAGCTGAAACCACCTCTAGCATTTGTACTCATTGGTCCACATACATCTGTATGGATTAAACCCAATAGTTCATTTGCTCTTTCTCCAACTTTAGAGAAAGGTTGCTTTGTCATTTTGCCAAGTAAACATGATTCGCATTTACCATAATCCTCTAAGTCAAATGGTTCTAGAATTCCTTCCCTTTGAAGTCTTTCTAAGCGTTTCAAGTTTATATGGCCTAATCGACAATGCCACAGATAGGTGAGATCTGAATCATCCTTTTTGGCCTTTTTGGTATTTATGTTATATATTTGTTTGTCGTGATCTAATAAATAAAGTCCATTGACTAATCTAGCAGATCCATAAAACATCTCTTTAAAATAAAACGAACAGCTATTGTCTTTTATTATAAAGGAAAATCCCTTAGCATCTAAGCAAGAAACTGAAATGATGTTTTTAGTAAGACTTGGAACATGGAAACATTCTTCCAGTTCCAAAACTAGCCCGGAGGGCAACGACAAATAGTAAGTTCCTACGGCTAATGCAGCAATCCGTGCTCCATTTCCCACTCGTAGGTCGACTTCTCCCTTGCTTAACTTTCTACTTCTTCTTAGTCCCTGTGGATTGGAACATAAGTGTGAGCCACAACCTGTATCTAATACCCAAGAAGTTGAATTAGCAAGTATACAGTCTATAACGAAAATACCTGAAGATGGAACGACTGTTCCGTTCTTCTGATCTTCCTTTAGCTTTGGACATTCTCTTTTGTAATGGCCTATTCCATCACAATAAAGACAGCTTGATGTGGACTTGTCCTGCTTTGATTTAGCATTGCCCTTGGACTTTCCACCTTTCTTGAATGGTCTCTTTCTAGCCTTGAGTAAATCTTTGGCTTCACAGTCCAGTACTATTTCAGCCTTTCTGACAAGGTGAATAAATTCTGCAACTGTTTCTTCTCTTGGTTCACTTAGGTATTGTTGCTTGAAGCGACCAAACCCACTGTGTAGTGAATTGAGCAAGACAGAGACTGCCATCCTTTCGCTTATTGGTGTTCCTAGTAGACTTAGGCGATCAAAATATGAACACATAAGATCCACATGGAACCTCAGTGGGACGCCTACCCTCTGTTTAGTGCGAAGGAGCTGAACATGTGTTTCTTGGACCTCCATCCTATAACACCTGTTGGGAGAACTAACCTTTAGCCCAGACATTGATTCAATCAACTCATGGACGTTCAGGTCCCTGTCCTCCGTACTTCCACGACAGATATCCCTCAGATTCTTGATGAGCGTAAAAGGTTCATAGGCTACAAACCTTCTAGCCCAATCATCAGGGATATTGTTCAGCATGAGACTCATAACCTTTTTGAGATCCGCATCCCAGGCGTAAAATCTCTCAGGGGTCATGTCTCTGGCATAGTAGCTTGGCATGGGATGTGATAGTACATACTCAAGTCCATTGAGTTTGACTATTTCAACTAGCTTAGCTTCCCATTCAAGAAAATTTGTCAGGTTCAGCTTGACCATAAGCTCAGAACCCATGATGATGTTTTGATTGTTGTTTGCCATATTAAAAACTACAATTGAAAAGAATAAACAAATAAATAACCATTCACAGTTTCTCTTAATAAACTTAAATTCTAGCATACATGCATGATTCAATGTTTATTAAGCATTTTATTCAAGTTATGTGTTCCGGCAGGTGTGAATAAAATGATTCCAAGATCCTAAAATCATTGAAGAACTAAGCACAGTTTGTCGACTTAATCCTAGAACATCTTAGGTAAGCAAAAGCCTTTTGCTAATAGTCTAGAAACTATTCTTGGTTGATAGGTACGTCTAAGAACTTATTAGGTAAACCTATCGAATTTGCCACGACATAAAAGGACTCCTTACTTATATCGTTGAGTTTCACCAAAACTAACATGTACTCACAATTATTTGTGTACCTTGCCCCTTTAGGACCAATAAGTAACACCTCGCTGAGCGAAAACTATTACTAGATTGATGTAAAGGATATCCAAGCAAGTGTATATTTTGGCATGGCACCTTTTAACTCAATTTTTAAGTTTGGAACTTAAGGCTCTTACTATGTTGGTTAGATTTTAAGTGAACTAAAATCCTTAATCATGCAACATAATCAAGCTTTTGATCTCATGCATTTTAAGACATATTTAAAGCAATAAATAACTTAAAACATGCATAAGATATTTGTGATCTAGTATGGCCCGACTTCATCTTGAAGCTTTGACTTCAAAGTCCGTCTTGAAAATCTCCGTGGGAGGCACCATTTTCTTCAAATAGGATAAGCTATAACTAATTACAACTATTTGATGGTTCGCAGACCATATTTGAATTGAAAAATAACTTTGGTGCTTTAGACCAATTACATTCAAATTAATGGTACGCAGACCATATTTTCTATCCTATTTGGGCCATACTAGTCACTTCATAACCTGCAAAACAGTACATATACAATATATACCATTCACCCATTCATTATCATGAATGGCCCACATAGCTGGTTAGTAAAACACATTATGCATCACGTAAACATTTGCAGCAATTAATCAAGGGCACCAATAATCTACCAATTATTCAGTCCTTATTAATTCTAATCGAGTTGTTTTAACCTTAAGGATTTGTAGACCTAATCAAGAGTTTATGACTAAAAAGCGCTCCCACTCAAACCAATAAATTCATATGCTTTACTAATTTTAAACATAAAATTGTATTTCTAGTCTAACCGGAAACATACAAATTTAATTAAAATTTAAAGCTCATATAAATTTATAATTGAATCCAAAAATTTAATTTAATTTCAGTCGCATTTAAATTAATTCATCATTTTAATTTTAGTAAAATAATTAGAATAAATACCATTTATTATAATTATAATATTCAAAATTAAAATCCAAGAAATTAATTCAAATTATTAATTTTAAAATTAATTAAAATTACGTGAACTGAAAATTTCAAATTAAACATTCAAAACGATCTAATCGTAACGCAAACACCCTACGCGTTGCACGCCCATGGGCCGTACGCACACAGCCATTGCTGGCCATGTGCGCGCAGCCCATGCGCTCGTCGCATAGCTGCTGCTGTCCTATCGCAAGCCTCCGCACAGCGCCCCATCGCACGCGAGCTATCGCTCGCAGTGCGCGCGCGCGAGATCGCTCGCTGGGCGCGCGACATCGCTCGCTGGGCGCGCTGGCTCGCTCGCTGTGCGCGCGAGCCATCGCTCGCTGGGGCGCGACATCGCTCGCTGGGCGGGCGACATCGCGCGCTGTGCGCGCGACCCATCGCTCGCTGGGGCGCGACATCGCTCGCTGGGCGAGCGACATCGCGCGCTGTGCGCGCGAGTAGTGCTGGGCGCAGCGCTCGTGGCACGCGAGCTTGCGCTCGCTGCGCGCGAGGCTGCGCGCACTTGTGCGAGGCAGCGCGCGTTGTGGCGCAGCTCGCTTGCTGCCCACACGCGACTGCCTTGGCTCGCCCTTCGCCCATGCCCATTCGTTCATTGCTCGTGGCACACGACACAAGGCAGGGCTGCTGCCTTGTGCTCGTGCACTACGCCCTTGCTCATTGCATTCGTGCCGCACGGGCGACGAGCTCCCTTGCTCGTCGTCGCATGCCCGTATTATACAACACCCCTTAAGGGTAACACGAAGCGTCCATTGCTTCGTGCGTGCAAGTTATTTGAACGAATCGCATAAAAATTTTAAAATTTATATTTAAAATTAATGACAAATTAATAAAATTATTAATTTCATAATTTTAGGGCGAAAAAATCGAAAATTTATTATCCAATTGATTTCCGATTGATATGGATTCAAGTCTAGGTCATAAAAATTTAAAATTTATCGTAAATTTACAATTTTTATGGTGGTTTTTAATCATAGGTTTCTAATTAAATTACAATTAATTATGAAAATCAAATTAATTCTAAATTATTCTAATTTTCAACAAATTAATCATAATTACAAATTAGATTGCATAATTAACAAGACTAGGCATTCAAACTTGTTAAACATATGCAGTAGGTCAATCAAAAATTCAAGATTTATCAACAAGAATCGCAAATATTTAATTTAACATCTTAAATTTACGAAATTTTGCATTCGAAAAACTAAAACCTTCGAAAAGTCATAGTTAGGCTTCGAATTTGAGAATTCTGGGTTCGGCAGAAAAATACTATTTTTGTCAAAATTTTAGAATGCCTTTTACATGCGGAATTGACACAAAAATCACTCAATTCGGATGAGTAATGAAGAAACTGCCGAAAAACTGCGTACATATAATTAAATAAACGCAATTTGCAATTAATTAACAATTACGAAAATTAATCACCCCTTTTAATTCTTGCAAATTTGTAATATTTAACCATGTTCATGCAATTTAGATTATGAAAATAATAAGGGGCTCGTGATACCACTGTTAGGTTATGATACATATGACATTACATAAATCATGCGGAAACAACCATTAACCCAGGACAACATATTATTTACACATAATCATATAGCATAATTTAGATGCATACTCTTTGTTGCGTGCCCTCCCTAGCTGCGCCCGAACCGAACAAGAACAAGTCTTTAGGACTCCAAGTGTCGTCCCTCCGTAGATAGTCCACAGCACGTCCGGATCCGCCTTAAGATTGACCAACTAGAATCGCCCTTAAGGTACTAGAAAATTTCGGCACTTTTTGAGCAAGATGTGTTTTAATTTTCTCTCAAAAACTCACTTTTGAATACTTTGAAACTTGTGTATAAATTATGACCCCTAGGCCTTTATTTATAGAGTTATGGAAAAGGAATCGTAATCCTAGTAGGATACGAATTAATTGAAATTAGAATCCTACATGAATTCTATTTAATTAATTTATCCAATTAGGAATAGAAACTTAATCATATACTGACTCTTGTAGATTCAGGAATCACGCATGAGCACAAACTCACACACACACACGGCAGCCACAAGGGCTGCCCATGCGCGTGCGAGCAGCAGCCCGCGCAGCACGGCCCACGCATCCGTGGCCCTTGGCGCGCGCTGGGCCTGCCTTGCGGTAGGCCTGGGCGCTGCCTTGGCTGGGCTTGTGGCGCGCATGCTTGCTGGGCGATGGCCCCGGCTTCGTGCTGGGCCTTCGTCCGGCAAGCCTCGTCCGATGCTAATTCGTACGATACGCTTCCGATTAAATTTCCATTTCCGGAATCTATTTCCGATACGAACAATATTTAATATTTCCGATTCCGGAATTAATTTCCGTTTCGAACAAATATTTAATATTTCCGTTTCCGGAATTATTTTCCGATTCCGGCAATATTTCCGATTCTGACAATATTTCCGTTTCCGGCAATATTTCCGATTCTGGTAATATTTCCATTTCCAATAATATTTTCCGATACGTACCATGTTTCCGTTTCCGGCAACATCTACGACTTGGATAATATTCATATTTCCGATACGATCCATATTTCCGTTTCCGGCAATATCATCGTTTCCGGAGTATTCATTTCTTGCCTGTGACGATCTTAGCTCCCACTGAAACCAAGATTCGTCGGTTCCGAATATTCATAGATGGAGTATTTAATGCCATTAAATACTTGATCCGTTTACGTACTATTTGTGTGACCCTACGGGTTCAGTCAAGAGTAAGCTGTGGATTAATATCATTAATTCCACTTGAACTGAAGCGGCCTCTAGCTAGGCATTCAGCTCACTTGATCTCACTGAATTATTAACTTGTTAATTAATACTGAACCGCATTTATTAGACTTAACATAGAATGCATACTTGGACCAAGGGCATTATTTCCTTCACATCGCCCATCGATTCATCATCATCATCAACAACTGCGATTTTCGTCGTCCATCACCATCCAATTCAAATTGTACGGCGGCGAATCGTACGGCCTAGCACAAACCACCAAGACAAGCACGTGACCTTCATTAATTCCGTACAAGAATTGAGTGCCCAACAGTTCGGTCGAACATTAATGAAGGATCGGTCGAACTTCAAATTGACTAGCTTCTGTAAATTCCGAGTTCGGTCGAACTCAATTCGTGTTCGACCAAACATATTTGCTCTGTTTTCTCTGTATTTAGCCTCCCCAGCTGAAGTACAGAAGTTAATGGACGCAGGCTTCATACGTCCATGTCAGTATCCAGATTGGGTGGCAAATGTAGTATTGGTACCCAAGCCCTATGGGACGTGGAGGATGTGTGTCGACTATACAGATTTAAATAAAGCCTGCCCCAAGGACATCTTTCCATTGCCAAAGATAGATCGTCTCGTCGATTCAACGGCAGGGCACGCCATGATGAGCTTCATCGACGCCTACTCTGGATTTCATCAGATCCCTTTATGGCCTAAAGACCAGGAAAAGACATCATTTGTCACAGAGCAAGGTCTGTACTGTTACAAGGTAATGTCGTTTGGCCTAAAAAATGCACCAGCCACCTTTCAACGATTGGTGAATACCGTTTTTACGAAACAGCTTGGGAGGAACATAGAAGCCTATATTGATGATATGATTGTAAAAAGCAGACAAAGGATGGATCATCTCGGTGATTTGCGAGAGACCTTTGAGACCCTTAGGGCTTACCAAATTAGACTCAACCCAAAGAAATACATTTTCGGAGTCACTTCTGGCAAGTTCCTTGGTTTTCTAATTGATGAGAGGGGCGTTGAGGCCAATCCTGATAAGGCACAAGCCTTCATCACTATGACGTCCCCAAAGACGGTTAAAGATGTGCAACGCTTGACTGGTTGCCTCGCCGCCTTGGGACGATTTTTGTCTAGAGCTGGAGACAAGTGTCATTACTTTTTCAGTACCATTGAAAAAGGGGACCCAGTTTGAATGGACGCCACAGGCAGAGGCCGCTTTCCTTCGTTTGAAAGAGCATCTACATACTCTGCCGCGACTAGTCATCCCTCTCTCAGGGGAAGTTCTATGCCTCTACCTTGCCATCTCAGACTACGCTCTAAGCGCCGTCCTACTCACAGAGAGGGATGGAATACAACTACCCGTCTACTTCGTCAGCCACATGTTACAGAACGCCGAGCTTAAGTACCCAACTGTTGAAAAATTCGGTTTCGCTCTGTTTTTGGCTAGCAAGAAGCTTCGCCCTTACTTCTTGGCCCATCGGCTGATAGTATACACAGATCAACCTCTGAAACGGCCGTTTACCAACCTGGAAGCGTCCGGGAGAATACTCAATTGGGCAATTGAGCTTAATGCATTTGATATTTCATATGAGTCGCGGAAGGCCATAAAGGGGCAGGCCTTTGCTGATTTTATTGCGGAGATGACTAGGCCAGTCCACTTCAAAAATGAAAAGACCCAATGGGTAATCCATGTGGATGGTTCCGCCACCCAAAATGGGTGTGGAGCCGGCATCATCTGCTAATCACCAGAAGGGGATGTCTATGAATATGCAATGCGTTTCAACTTTCAGGCGTCAAACAATGAAGCTGAATATGAAGCCTTGATATGCGGAATCCAAATGAGCAAAGCAGCTGGAGCAGCAAAGGTTCTGGTCCTATCTGACTCACAGCTAATTGTAAGTCAGGTAAAGGGAGAATATGAAGCCAAGGACGACGCCATGATAAAATACTTGGAAAAAGTCCGCCAAGAAGTACAGCAGCTGAATTGCTTTCAAATACAACATATACCATGGTCCGAAAACAGCAAGGCAGACGCCCTATCCAAGTTGGCCAGCTCAGCATCATGCGACACACCACGTCATGTATTTTGGGAGGTAAAGCAGACCAAGAGCATTGATGCTTTGAGGACAACTATCTTAGACCGGACGGCCACTTGGATGGACGATATAGTCAATTTTAAGATGAATGGGATGCTCCCTGAAGATCCCAAGCAGGCGGAAAGATTACAAAAGAAAGGCACCTGGTTCGAGATTTGGAATGGGACTTTATACAAAAAGGCTTTCTCACGGCCTCTTCTTCGCTGCGTAACCCCAGAGAAGGGGCATGAAGTACTGGAGGATCTCCATCAGGGATTATGCAGCTCACACATAGGGGGGAGGACCTTGGCAGAAAAAGCTCTAAGAACTGGATATTATTGGCCCACTCTCAAAGAAGACGCTCTTGACTTGGTTAAGCGGTGTGATAAATGTCAACGGTTTGCTCATCTAATTCGACTACCGGCTCAGAAACTAACACCCATCACCAGTCCTATACCATTTGCTAAATGGAGGATGGACCTATTAGGCCCTTATACGACGACCCCAGGGGGACTGCACTATGTGATAGTTGTTGTCGACTATTTCACCAAATGGGTAGAAGCTGAAGCCCTGAAAAACACCAAGGCACAGGACGTGAGGGCCTTCATCTAGAAAAACATCATTACAAGATTTGGTGTGCCGCAGTCCATTGTCTTTGATAATGGGCCACAATTCAAGACACCTAAGTTGGAAAGTTGGTTGGCTGATCACGGCGTCACGACATGTTTTGCATCAGTTGGCCGACCTCAAGCAAACAGACAGGTAGAAGCATTCAACAAGATCATCTCTGAAGGGATGAAAAAGAAGCTTGATGAAGCAAAACGGTTGTGGGCCGACGAGTTACCCAATGCCTTATGGTCTATACGAACAACATCAAAAAATTCCACAGGAGAAACAACATTCTTATTAGCATATGTAGCTGAGATCGTCCTACCAATTGAAATGTGTGAACCAACTCTGCGCGTCATGTTATTTAATGAAGATGCCAATTGGGAAATGATGAAAGCGGCCTTGGATTTCTTACCTGATACAAGAGGGAACGCAGCTCTACGCCAACTGCTATACAAACTCCGAATGACTAGGGAGTACAACAAAAGAGTCTCCAGAAGAATCTTAAAGGTTGGAGATTTTGTGCTAAGGAAGATGGAGGCCGTTGGACGTGCTAATGAACAAGGGAAGCTCACCCCTACCTGGGAAGGTCCATACGAAGTCTATGAAGAGGTTCAGGATGGAACTTACCGAATCCAAGATATGCAGGGGCGTCCAATTTTACGTACTTGGAATGCGGATAACCTGAAGAAATACTTTTTCTAAAAAATTGATATCTATGTTATCTTGATTAATGAATGAACACTTTGTAAGAATGAAGACTCCACACTATAGACGTACCATGTAGCACGGCTTATTGAAATTTAAATGAAAAATCTCCCAACAAGCCGGCCTTTCCAGGGAATCTTTTCTTGTGCCAAATACGTTATCCAATCCTTTAAAGAGGCATAGACAATAACACTCTCTTAAAGACTAGTCGTTTAAAGGCCTAAGAAGTGGCCCAGATTAGCACCCTCACTAGGCTGATCACCTAGAACACAGGGGAAACACATTTTTCGATGGCTATATGAAGTAGCTAAAGACCTTGGCAACGAAAGACCAAGGCAAATAACCGCCGTACCCATTTAGGGGCGTCAGCTAATGTTGAGCTAACCAACATCATAAATAATAAACAGGAACGGCAAATAAAATAAAACAACAGAAACGTTTAAAAGACGCCCAGTCATTCAAATAAGTCAGTCATAATTACAAAATTATGCACATAACGCCATCAAGCAAGGCGTCGAAAACAAGAAAAAGTCAAAATACAAATCCCCCAGTTGCCTCATTCGTCATCATCGCCGGGAACGAATTCATGAGGAGGACGTCCTTCCTTCTCCACCTCCACCTGATAATCGATGAACTTCTCGAACCAGCTGAAGGGGCGCATACTGCCAAACTCTGCATTCCAAGCAAGCCTAATGCCCCCTCGGATCGACCTTTCACCCAGCACGGCAGATTGGCTACGCACCTCTTTGGATGTAGCCACTTCCTTATGAGCCGCCTCCATTTGTGCCTCCAAATCCTGGAACTTGGCATCAAGACGAGAAAACTCAGCCTTTTTCTCCTTTATCTTCTCAGATAGATCCAAAATCTGAGAAAAATTCAGGCCAATCTGTTCAAGACGCTGCTTATTTTCAGCACGTTGAGAAGTTAGGGACTTGGTCAGCGCGTCAAGCTCCTCCCTCCTGTTAAGCCGAAGTTCCTCTAGTTCAGCAAAATGCTGATCGCCGCACTGCATAGCAAGAAGGCGGTGTCTAGCCTCTTCATGCACCAGAGAAGTGTGCCACTTCTTCAAGTTATCCAGCAGACTAAACATCTGCAAAACAGCAAGCGCAAAAATCAAAACAAAAATGCTCTCCTAAAAAGACAAGGACAAATAAAAAACTTACATCCAGCACAAAGGACTGCATGGCGGCAAGCTGAGTCTCGGCCACCTCGGGAAGGGTCTCAGCGTACTTTGGAGGAAAATCATTGCGCATTTGACTCATTATCTGTCTGCGGTCCTGAGAAGTAAACCGACCTGAAGAGGGGATCTGATCCAATTCAGCATCAATGGCTTTCTGAGGGTCGGGTATTTCTATTGGAAAAACAACAGCCTTAGAATCTCTGGGAGATACTATAGAACTGCCAGACGAAGAAAGGCAAGTGGTTACGATGTTGCAGTAAAACTTACCACTGGAATTCCTAGCCCTCTCCGCCGCCTTTAGAGGAATGTTACGGCGGACGTCTTCTGGAATTCCCGCAAGAGGATCAATTGCCGCCTTAGCTCATTGGGAACTAGGAGGGGCAAACTCCCCAGCATTGGGAGCGTCTTGGTCAAACACCCTTTTACGTGTCGGTGGCGCCTTCGACGCCTTCACATCTGCTGGCTTGAATGAGGGTTTTCCTGTGCCACCAGCCTTGCGCTTGGAGGGTAGCGCCGTGGTCGTGACGGCTTTCCTCGAACCCTGGGAAGACCAAACCACGTCAGTTGCAAAAACTGAAGGAAATCACATACTCCGGAAAGATGGAGCAATACCTTCTTTTCCTCCGTGGGAGGGTTAGGTTGCTGGACGGCCTGCTCCGGGACGGCCTGCTCAGTAGCCTCCTGACGTTGTATGGCCAGAAAGGTACTTGCATCAAGCACCTCTGCCACCCAGGTCGGCATGTCTACGCGGCCCTTGGATGCATCATCCAGCTTCTCCATGGCCTCGTCTGAAAATGAGAGAAAGACGTCAGGAAAACACAAGGCATTAAAAACAACGAAAGAACCAAGTTACAAAACATTACCTCTCGGCATATACGGACACAAGCTCACAGCCGTGAGGAAAACGGGATCGCCCAACTGATCCAAATGAGGCAACCACCCCTCAGGTATCTAAGCCGTCTTGGTTCCAACTGTGAGCGGCTTAGCCTTGAATAGGGACGAAATCCGTTTCCATAGGGCGGCATAAACTGGAGGAAAGGAGCCGCTCTTCCCAACAAAGTTGGGTTGAAGTGTCCAACGTCTCATCCTGCTACACATTTCCAGGTCGGTGGTCCTGATAACCACCCATTTCTTCCGCCAGTGATGCCATTTGGACGCCTTGCCCATCACCGTCCTGTATGCTCCCTTATAAGTAAGGGCTAGCCAACCCTCGGCGGATCGAGGAACTTGGGACATTGAGGCTATCCTGAGAAATGATGGGAAGGAAGGGGTAATACCCTCGAGTTCACATCGGGCAATATACCCAAAGATGTCGGCCCAGGAGTTGGGGGACATTTGGTTCAAACCAATGTTAAAACCATCCAACACCTCCACCACAAAAGGGTGGGGAGGAAACCTCATGCCTAGCTTTAAGAAGGAGCTGTACACGGCGAACTCCCCTTCTACTAAGCCAAAACTGGTACAGTCTATGCCGGCTGGCATGCAAAACTTGTACTCAGAACCCAAGTTTAAAGACGCCCCATAATCAGCGCCTTGGGCAGTAAGATAGCTCAGCCACATCTGAAGGGGGAAAATCTCGCAGGGATAAAGGTGGCCTTCTTCACTCTTGGACGGGCCCGCTGGCGCGCCTTCGACACGCTCATTTGTGGGCGCGTCCTCCTCTATGGGTGAAGAAGATTCCCCTTCGAAATATGGGTCGTCACCTATTTGCACCATGATATCCTGTACAGGCTGAAGAATTGGCTCAAGACGAGAAGCATCACTTGAGAAATGAAGACGTCAAAATAGCAGGTCGCCGCCCTCAGTTTTGACGAGATCCTCATATCATAGATGGGAGAAGGGGACAGAGAATGATACGTCTCGTTTAGCGTATTAAATTAAAACCTATCTTATACCTTCAAAAATATTAACAAGTAGTAAAAGGGTAAGAAAGGATCGATCCCACGAGGAGACTTATTAATCTACTGAACATCAAAGCTTAACCAGTGGAACTAAATTGAACATTATTTACATAAACTATATACAAATACTTACCTATTCACATAAAGAGGGGGGGTTGTGAAATTCCTACGAACCACTACTTGGTAATTGCTAAAAAATGACTACTACTTACAATTATACAGAAAGTGACTACACAACTTAACCGATTCAGTTTATGGGTTTTTTACCAGATTAGATTCTTTAATCTTTGAAAATAATCAAACTTGAGGAATTAACCAATTTAATCCACTAGACTAACTGTAGAGACTTAAGTAACAAAGACTCCCGGTACTCCCTTATTTGTAATCAATTATGAACTAAGCCCAATTGATCCTAAACCACTCTAACTTACACAAATATGGTCGCAATCTGCATAATTTAGAAATTGGCAGCAATATAAACTTGGAGACATCATTAGTCCTAATTAATCTAATCACATAAATGTTTAGGCTAATTAGATTGAGTTTACTTTCATAATCTATACTATCACCATGATCGCAGGCTCCATTATAAATTACGTGCTACTCATTATACGATCTAAACTAAGCCAAATCATATAATTAGCAATCAAATACAATCATACATAATGAAAGATAACAATCAAACATATAATTGTAATTTAATCAAAGTAAAAATAAGGAAACCCAATTCATAATTAAAACAGAATAATCACTCAAGTAGGTTGTAAAACCTCAACCAAAACTTCATACTAGAACTTAATCACTTAATATGACAAAGCAACATGGTAATTAAAGATGAGAAATTGGAACAATTGAGTAGAAGAAGAACTTATTATATCTTCAGATTAAGGACACCCAAGCTAGCTCCGGCTTCGACCCCGTAACTCGCCGTCGTCCTTCTTGACCTTGATTCGAGACTAAGCTCTCTCCAATGGCTGTCTTCTCCTTTTCCAATTACCCAATTTCGAACCCGATAATAACCCAATTACTCACGATATTTTTTTGTGGCTCTCGTATATGCCCTCTCTCCCTTCTCTTTGACAGTTTGAGCCGCAATTTATACCAAAGAAACCCTAATTTGACCGGAGATATCGGAAGTAGAAGATTAATATGGTGTGATTCTGTTGTTGTTGCGCCGAGAAGGAAGGCGAATAGCTTGCTACTGGTATGAAGAAGTCATTCAAAACCCACCCACGTATTGAATATTTAGGTGATGGTTATCTCCACTTAATTTGGAATGTAGTGGGGTTTCTTCCCTTAATTCCACGTATTGATTGTGTGGGTTTAATGGGCTGCAATAACTTGAGTGAAGATTTGGTTGTGCTTCACAATTTCTTTTAACGTAGCCTTATACTTGACAACCTTGGACTCTTCTATACTTTCCCGTATTAGTTGTAACCGTTAATGTCTCGTTTGAATCCAATGGGCTTCGGTTTTCTTCTCGAGCAATTACTACCTGTAGCATAGACAAGTACTATTTAGGCTAATTTAACAATAAAATCTAAAAATAAGAAAAAAATATACTTATAATTATTAAAAGTAACTAAAGACCCAAAATAATAGATTAAAAACGGCTATATAACTAAAATAAGGAAATAAATATATGTTAAATAATGCACTTATCAAATTCCCCCACACTTAGCTTTTGGTCGTCCTCGATCAAAATAAACAAAACTAAGATGTACTATGCGAATAAATAAATAAAATCCAGTTATTTTGGACAAACCAAACCAATGAGAAAAGTGAATATTTTCATGAATCCAAAATACATTTTATATCACTACCAACAAGCATGGATCATTGAACAATACGAAACAAGAATTTAGCACCCTAGTTGACCAACCAATCTTACCGCTTCCTTTCCCCTAAGTTTGAATCTTCCCTCATAGATGCGCAACCATATTAGCTCATGCCTCACTTAATTTGATGACCCTCGTCAAGACTTGCACAAAATCTTACCCTCCACCGTTAAGGGACCAAAAGTGTACTTAGGAGATCAAATAGGACTTTTATATGGTTGTAATGGGGCTTAGGTTAAGGGTAGGGAAATATTTAGGAATGTGGTGTTTAAATAGAGCCAAGCTAATGGAGCAATTGAACAATAAAAACATGACCTTTGTGATGTAAGGTCTCAACATTCTGCCATAATAATCTGCCCACCAGCATTTCTAACATCAGATAACATCATACTACCATTTTGAACTGTACCGTTACTTGACAACCCCCTTTTTTTTTCCATCTTTGAATATTTCTTTTCTTTTGTCACCCTATTCCTCATAGTACAAATGACTACTATTTTCTGCTGTTTTTTTTTTGTTTTTGTTTTTTTTTTTGCGCAAATTTAATAATATCCAAATCACCTTCAAACGAGCACCTTTGAAATACAACATGAATAACAATGCTCCATTTAACTAAGCTCGGGTATAGGCCATAGGTTTGTAATGTAAGGTTGTAACCAAAAATAGGATATTAAGGCTCAACATGGCTAAGCAAATGGAATTTTTGTGAATATATATAAATGACAAAAGGCCTAAATACTCTGGAAGCTCTAATTATGAAAGAAATAAAATGCCTTAATCATTTCTCCTGTACACTTTGGTCATCGATCTCGGGAAGCTAAAATGCAAGTCCCAATTTGGACGATCAATAAGGAGGAAAGAAGTAAGGAAGTGAGTCTTACGAGGTTCGTGGCCCTCCATTTCGGGCCTCATCGCACAAAGGGAAAGCGAAACCATGCAGCACAAACCATGTCAAAGAGGGGTTTATGCAATCTTTAATATCATTCATTATGATCCAATGCAAGTTAGTTTGTGACAAAACCATAAAAACCATTTTTTTTTTTTACTTGTCAGGCATTTGGTTTGGATTGTCAAAATAGCTAACTTTTATTTTCCTATGTCACAAGCACAACTGAGTTTGATTAATATGAGAGAGATACTTCCACAAAAATTTTGACAGCATTTCGTTTTATAAATGACCATTTCTAACTCCCCCCCATACTGAGACTGTTCATTGTCCCCAATGGAGAGAAAAAAAATTGTAGAGAGGGAAGAAGAGACTTAGCTGGTTAAGGCAATGTGTGAGAGCTGGCTGCTGCTACTGATGTTCGTGCAGTCAGTGAGGTTGCAAGTGTTAGAAGCTAATTCAGCTGCTTGCTTGCGTACTTATCTTCTCTTGTCTAGATCATGGAAGTATCAGTTGTGTTGGTGTGTTGAGCAATCTGGCAGCCACTGCTCTTCTTGTGTATGCTGGTTGCTTAATATGATTAGAGTCTGCTGTAATTCTGTAAATGAATCAAAGGAACCAACAATGAATGTCCAATTCTTTTTGTGACAACAAAAAAAAAAAGCCGAAATATCCATGCTTCCCTTAATTCCATAGTTAGTTGAGGTGAATTATATGAAGGGAAGGGAACACACCCTGTGAATTAAAATAGAATGAATTGAAACAGTAAAGAATAATAAATTTCAAAAAGAAAACAAAAGAAGAAAACAATCGTGGGTTGCCTCCCAGTAGCGCCTTTAGTTCATGTCGTTGGCTCGACGTTCTCAATTCTTTGTCAGATTTCCTCAAACGTGACATCTTCGATCATCTGCACATAAGCTTGATCATAGAAAGGCTTCAATCTGTGACCATTTACTTTGAAAGTTTTATCAGTACCAAAGTCCTTTATTTCCACTGCACCATGAGGAAACACATTAGTAACAACAAAGGGGCCAAGCCATCTAGTTTGCAATTTTCCAGGAAATAATTTAAGTCGAGCATTGAATAAAAGAACTTTCTGACCAACTTGAAAAGACTTCCTAACTATCATTCTGTCATGGAATGCTTTAGTTTTCTCTTTGTAATTTTTAGCATTTTCATAAGATTCAAGCCTTAATTCCTCTAACTCAAGGAGCTGTAACTTCCTTGCTTTTCCAGCAGAATCATAGTCTAAGTTACATTGCTTCACTGCCCAGAAGGATTTGTGCTCAATTTCCACAGGTAGGTGACAAGATTTCCCAAAAACAAGTCTGAAAGGTGACATTCCCAGAGGTGTTTTATAAGCAGTCCTATATGCCCATAGAGCATCACCTAAACGGAGACTCCAGTCTTTCCTATTCGGATTGACCATTTTTTCTAGAATAGACTTTATTTCTCTATTAGATACTTCAACCTGACCACTAGTTTGCGGGTGGTATGCAGTAGCTACTCGATGAGTCACATGGTACTTTTCAAGAAGGGAACCAAAGGTTTTATTGCAAAAGTGTGTTCCTCTATCACTAATAATAGCCTTAGGCATGCCAAATCTATTAAAAATATGACTCTTAACGAATTTTACCACTGTTTTGGCATCATCAGTTATCACAGCTTTTGCCTCTACCCATTTAGAAACATAGTCAACAGCAAGAATAATGTAGACATTACCAAAAGAAGACGGAAAAGGACCCATAAAATCTATACACCATACATCAAATATCTCACAAATAAGAATACCAGATTGAGGCATCTGATTTCTTTTAGACAAATTACCTGTCTTTTGGCAACGTTCACATGACTTGCAAAACAAATAAGCATCTTTATAAATTGTAGGCCAATACAAACCACATTCAAGGACCTTGTGAGCAGTCCTTTGAGGACCAAAATGTCCTCCACTTTCAAGATTATGACAAAAATTAAGAATAGAAGCATATTCAGGTTTATCTATACATCTCCTAATTATTAAGTCAGAACAAGATTTCCATAAATATGGATCATCCCAGAAGTAGTATTTAGAATCAGATTTGATCTTGTCCTTTTGAGCTCTAGACAATGTAGGAGGAAATGTTCTAGTAACTAAGTAATTCACCATATCAGCATACCAAGGAATATCAATACGACATAAAGAAAGCAGTTGTTCATCAGGAAAGAACTCGGTCATTAAAGGCCAATCATCTCTAGGAACAATCCTACTTAAGTGGTCAGCAACCAGATTCTCTACACCCTTTTTATCCCTAATTTCAAGGTCAAATTCTTGCAACAAAAGCATCCACCTAAGCAATCTAGGTTTTGACTCTTTCTTTTTTAACAAATATTTAAGAGCTGCGTGATCAGAGTATATAATCACATGGGTGCCAAGCAAATAAGTTCTAAACTTTTCCAAAGCAAAAACAACAGCATACATTTATTTTTCAGTCACAGTGTAATTGCATTGGGCAGAATCAAGAGATTTGGAAGCATAATGTATCACATAAGACTCTTTATCCTTCTTTTGACCTAAAACAGCACCTATTGTTTTATCACTAGCATCACACATGATTTCGAAAGGCAATGACCAATCAGGTGGTCTAATAATAGGAGCAGAGGTCAGTTTATCTTTCAGATCATCAAAAGCTTTCTTGCATTTATCATTAAAGTCAAAAACAGCATCCTTACCAAGTAAAACACACAAAGGAGATGCAATTTTAGAGAAATTTTTAATAAAACGTCTGTAAAAGCCAGCATGCCCTAAAAACGATCTAATTTCACGAACACAGGTAGGATAAGGTAATGAACTAATGACATCAATTTTAGCTTTGTCAACCTCTAGACCTTTAGCACTTACAATATGTCCAAGAACTACACCTTGTTCAACCATGAAATGACATTTTTCGAAATTCAACACAAGGTTAGTTTCAACACATCTTTTCAGAACTTGAGACAGACTATGAAGACATCTATCAAATGAATCACCAAATACAGTAAAATCATCCATAAACACTTCCATATCATTTTCAATTAAATCAGAAAAAATACTCATCATGCATCTTTGAAAAGTTCCAGGGGCATTGCACAATCCAAAAGGCATTCTCCTAAAGGCAAATGTACCAAAAGGACAAGTAAAAGTGGTTTTATCTTGATCTTCAGGAGCTATTGGCACTTGAGTATAACCAGAATAACCATCAAGAAAACAGAAAAATGACTGACCAGCAAGTTTTTCTAACATTTGATCAATAAAAGGCAAAGGAAAATGATCTTTCCTAGTAGCTTGATTAAGCTTCCTATAGTCTATGCATACTCTCCATCCATTAGGTACTCTAGTAGGGACAAGCTCGCCTTTATTATTCTCAAGTACTATTATTCCACTTTTCTTAGGGACCACATGAATAGGACTTACCCATTGAGAATCAGAAATAGGATAGATCACATCCGCATTTATCCATTTAATAATTTCCTTTTGAACAACTTCCCTCATTGAAGGGTTTAACCTTCGTTGAGTTTCTCTAGTGGGTTTAGCATTCTGTTCAAGAAATATTCTATGCATGCATAAGGTGGGACTAATGCCTTTTATGTCTGCTAAAGTCCATCCTATTGCCTCTTTATAATTTTTAAGCACATTCAACAACTTTGCTTCTTGATATTCATTTAAAGAACTTGAAATAATCACAGGCAATGTCTCATTAGCACCCAAATAAACATATTTCAGATTGGAGGGCAAGGGTTTTAACTCTAAAATAGGTGCTTGAACAATAGAAGGAATCGATTTAGGCACAGATAAAGGCAAAGAAAAATCAGACTTTTCATTCACATCAACCACATCAGACGCGGCTACAACAGAAGAATAAGAAATTTCACGCATATAATCAGGAACATCATTTTCTAACAGTTTGTCACACCACTTATCAAATACATCCTGAGCCATCCAATCAAAAGCATCAAAAGTATCTATGAAACTAACATTATTGATATCACTTGGGTATCTCATAGCATCAAAAATATTAAACTTAATAATTTCTCCATCAAATTCCATATTTAGATTACCCTCATGAACATCAATTTTAGTCTTAGAAGTTTTCAGAAATGGTCTACCTAACAACAGTGGAACACTATCACTACTGTCACCCATATCTAGAACATAAAAGTCAGCAGGAAAAACCAATTCATTCACTTGCACAAGTACATCTTCTAAGACGCCTATTGGAAATGCGTTAGATCTATCAGCTAACTGAATAACAATATCAGTTTTAGACAAAGAACCCACATTTAAAGTATCATAAACAGATTTCGGCATAACATTAATGGAGGCTCCTAAATCTAACATACACCTTTCAAACTTAGAATCACCAATCTTGCAAGGAATACAAAACATGCCAGGATCCTTACATTTAGGGGGAAGCTTCTTTTGGATAATAGCTGAAATATTTTCCCCCATACTTACCTTTTCAGAAGGACGAAAATGCCTTTTGTTAGTACAAAGTTCCTTAAGAAACTTTGCATAACGAGGTACCTGTTTAATAGCATCAAGAAGGGGAATATTGACTTCAATTTTCCTAAAAGTTTCTAAAATTTCATTGTCAAGACTCTCTTTCTTAACTTTAGCAAATCGAGAAGGGAAAGGAGGCAAATCTTTAAAACGAGAAACAACAGAATCAGATTCAGTTTTACTCTCCCCTTCATTTTCTTTTTCACTCTCCTTCACAATACCCTCACTTTCCACTCTTTCCCTTGATCCAACTTTAGGGTTGACTTCTATCTCTTTTTCAACTTCACGACTTTTCATTTTAGGTTCAGTTAACACTTTACCACTCCTAAGTGTGACAGCTTTAACATGACCATTGGGATTAGGGATTGTTTGTGATGGAAGTTTACCTGAAAGTTGAGTTTCAAGATTACTTAGAGAAGTGCAAATCTGACCTATTTGAGTGTCTATATGATGAAGGTGCGTGTCAGTTTTCTTTTGATACTCAACACCTTGGTTATGGACTTGCCCTATTTGATTTGTTAGTTGCTTAACTAAATCTTCTAGTGAAGGACCAGATTGGGGTGGTGGATTTGGTTGACCGTATTGCCTTGGTTGATTAGATTGTGGAAATTGTGGTCTATTTCCATACCTTAGATTAGGGTGGTCTTTCCAACCTTCATTATAAGTCTGTGAGTAAGGATCATATTTTCTTTGACCAGAATAACCACCTATAGCATTCACATCTTCAGATTGCAATTCAGGACATTTATCAGTAGAATGAGACTCATTACAACAAATTCCACAAATTCTAGCTTTAGACTCGTTACTAGCAACAATTTTAGACACAAGAGTCGTTAAAGTAGCAATTTGTTGAGCACTTTCTTGTAATTGATTCTGAATACCACTTAAATCAACTCCATTTACTCTTTTAACATCATTTCTAGTACCATGTTGTTGGGTGTTTTGAGCCATATTAGAAATTAAAGCCCTAGCTTGGGTTGGTGTTTTGTCCACTAATGCCCCCCCACTCGAAGCATCTATCATACCCCTATCAGTAGGCAATAGGCCTTCATAAAAGTATTGAATTAATAGTTGGTCACTAATCTTGTAACACCCCGACAATTCTCTCTTTTCTAAAATAATCTTTTAATATAAAACGTAGAGAATTATCAAGGCATTATCGCCCGTGTGAAAACGTAACGGCTTATTCAGAATTTTGCAGCGGAAAACATAAAACTAACTTTAGGTTTATAAATAATCGATTACAGGTTTAATCCCCAAAAATCAACCAACGAAAATAAGGAAATATAAATAGTACGACAAGTTTAAAGTCCCAATTAACAAACCCAAGTCAACTTAGCAAATCAAAACTAAATACAAGCTCTCTATTCCCGATCCCAATGATGCAACATCTTCAAACCTGCAGATGGACAATGCTTATTGATCCTTAGAGACTGCTCACCAAAGATTGGGTCATCACAGGATCAATAAGGCATAGCCATGATCAACATGCACAAGCAAAAGCACGTAATCAGCAAAGCTGAGTACTACATACTAAAACAATAATAATCCTAACATAATTCTATTAAACGAACAATCCTAACATGATGCTAATGAAACAAAGGTAAGGGTAAACAATACATTAATTTGAATGCCACACTTGACCAGACTAAGCTAGACTGGACTAGACTTTTATAACAATAGTATTATTTTAATTGAAATAGGCAATGGACTGAGCTGTCTACTAGAAACTTCTTCTTCTTCACTAAGGAAGACGAGGTACGGGCGCGACTCCGTAAACCCCAATGACCTGCGATATCGAGGGACTTTTAAATAAAATAGAACCGGTGATCAATCCGGCCCCAGAAAAAGCCATAGGCGACCCATGACCCCAACTCCTGATTGTCCGTCACTTTAGACGTGCACAGTCTAAAGCTATTGCTACTCAGTTTCACTTTACATGACTTAACTTTTAATACTTGGTTATGACTCATCAAACATAAATATTATATTCAACAAGTAAACACAACTTCTTTTATCTTTGAATTAAGCAAGTGATCACAAAGATGTCACACAAGACTTAGTCCAATTAATTCAACCTTTCCTTTAATATTGATCAACCCCTCTATATGGGTATAAAGTTTCAACTTACTAAACAAGGTCCTCGGCCCTTATAAAGTAGTGAAAAGCTAAAAGGGAACAATAAACAATCGATCTGAATCAATATATATAATAATCTAATGTTCCCAACCAATATGTTCGTATCAATCATCCATACTAACATGTTACGATTCTCATAATGCAATATAAGTTCAATATGTCCGTCCAACAGTATTAAACATGCAATTTCAACCTAACCAAGTTCGTCAATAATATCAACATAACTAAGTTCAACAACAATCTCAACACAACCAAGTTCACCAACAAGTTCAACATGGTTTCAACAATTAGCACACATTCCAAGCACACAGGTATGTACGTACCTTGTGTAAACAAACTGATAGGCCACTTTAACGAATTCAAAAGTCGCCCACAAAGAATTCTCCGCCTAAAATAATCAAGAAACGTACCCAAATCAATTCCTAATAATTTACAGCAACACTAACGTATTCTAAATACATCCTAAACCTATTTAGAACATTCCCCAATATCGAAACTTAATTAAATAATCTCCAAGCATAATAACTATTAAACTAATGATCCCAAAACGTTCTAAACTCCAATAAAACATCCCTTTTAAAATTTCCAGCAATATAGAATAATTTCAAACGTCCACAAAACATAATCAACGTTCTTAAAATCGTAAAAATAATAGCTTTAATAATATATAGTCATTCTATTATGATTTAATCATTAAAAACCTTAAAAATTCACACTTTAATAATTAAAAACTCTTACTTCAATTCAATTATGTAATCTGAAAATTAAATTATTAATTAAGCATAGTATATAATCTGAAAATCTAACTTAATCATAAAAGCTTATAATTTATATTCAAGAAACATGAATTAAATTATTAAAACTCCATTAAAACCCTAACTTAACGTAATAAACAAATCTGAAAATAATTAAATTAGTTTCAACAACATATAATCTGAAATTTCATAACTTAATCATAAAAATCATAAATTTAATTCAAAAAACATAAATTAATTTAATAAACAAAATTAAAATAATTAGATACTTAGGGTTTAAGAAATAACCAAAAAGAGAAGAGAGAGAGAGCTGGCCGGCGGCAGGGGCGGCGGCAGCGAGGGAGTTGAGCGGCGGAGGGAGCTGGGCGGTCGCGGAGCTAGGCGACGCAGCAGGTGGCTGCAGGTGGTCGCGGTGGTGGTTGCACGTGGCTGAGCAAGAAACAGAGAAGCAACAAGTGGAGAGATGAAGGAGGGCGGTGGCTGGTCCTTTCGGCGGCGGCGATACAGAGGGTACTGGTCGACGTCGGCGGCGGAGGTGTTGTTCATGTAACAAGAACACAAGGCTTAAGGAGAAGTGAAAAACAACAAAATAAAGAAAGGAAGAAAGAGCAAGACGGAAGAGAGTACCGACCGGCGAAGGGCGGTGGCGCAGGGGCGGAGGTCCGACGGTGGTTGGCGGCGACGGCTACAAAGAGTACGGTGGTGCGAAATCAAGAGGAGTAGGGTGGTTCACGTGAAGGAGAAGGATGAGGGTTTTTTTTTTTTTTTTTTTTCTTTTGTTTTCACGTGAAGTTAAGGAGGAAGGGAGTATGGGGTTTATTGGTTTATATTATTGGGCTTTACCCATTTGGGCTAGACTTAGGATATTAGTTTTAGGATTTGAATCTAAAACCGAATAGGATCGTTTTCTAAATTCAATCGATTTTCGTAATTCGAATTCTTTTCAACTTAAAATTCAAACATCATTTTTGATTGCACAACCCGTTAAAATATTTAGAATATATTTAAATAAAATTAAATATACATTTGATATATAAATATAATAAAGTTCAAAAATCGTTAAATATTTAGAACGTACTTAAAATAAAATAAATATACGTTAATTATATATTTATTACTTAAAATTCATAAATTCTATTTAAATATAAATAATATACGTTAAAATATATTAATAAAATTTATAAATTTACGGGGATTACAATCTACCACTCTTAAAAGAAGTTTCGTCCCGAAACTTGACACGAAATTTCCCACATTTTCCCCAAAAGCTTTTAACTTATTCTTACTAGAGAAGTACTTGTGCCACCTATGTGCACTCTTTTGCCAACTCAAAGTTGTTTGTGTTACTCATGAACACCTTTTCTTATGCGGAGAGTCTATTTGCTTTGCCTAAACTTGTAAAATTTGCTAAAATAAGCATACAAATGCATAAAAATGCCATAAAATAGGTGAAAAGCGCGAATTTCTATCGCATTCTACCCCCCTTAAAGAAAACGAGTTACGCCCTCGTAACTCACCTCAGGGAATAGCTAACCAAAATTCTCTTTCGACGAATTCTATTCTCAAAATTCCTATTTCATTAAAACTACTAACTTTAGACTTTTCACAACAGATGACGAAACAAAAGAACAAGTCACCCACGAACTAAATAATGCTTAACTTGCGCGGAGTAAATAGAAAAAGTACCAGAATCTATATCGGCAGATCGTTCATCCTCATTCTGATTCATCATGTACAACTTTCCTGGAGCCTTATTCGGGTTGTTGTTATCATTTGCAGGCTTATTATAGTTCTCTTGATTGTTTTGTGCCCCTCCAGGCTTTGAATTTTGACCTCCAGACTGGTTATACCTCACTTGGTTTCCACCTCCATTACTATTTTGTTCCTTTCTGTGCTTAGTGAAGCACTCATACTCCCTATGTCCCCTTTTTTGACAATAGTTGCAGGTCACTAATTCTCCTTTGCAGTTCTTACCAGGGTGATTGTTACTGCACATCTTGCAATGATGCACTCTCTCAGATGGGTTCGAGTTGTTGTGGTGCCCCTGATTGTTTCCTCCTTGGAAATTTCCATTTCCATTCCCATTTCCGTTTCTATTCCTTTTAAAGTTTTCTTGGTTACCCCCAGCATTAAAATCTTTTCTCTTTTCCCCAATTACCACAGTTTTCTTTTCCCTTCTAGACTGTAGCCCATAAATATGAGCAGCTCTCCCATACACTATGTCTAAGGAAGTAAAGGTTTCTCCACCTAATCCCAATTGAATTTCATCAGTCAGCCCTTGCTCAAACCTTTGAGCCTTTAGCTCCTCAGTAGCTACCACCTCAGGTGCAAACCTCGATAAAGCTATAAACTTGCTATAGTATTCAGCAATAGTCATATTCCCCATCCTAAGGCTGATAAACTCCTGCGCTTTCTGCTTTCTCATAAAAGGAGGATAAAACTTCCCCCTTAAGGCAACTATGAATGAATCCCAATTGAATCCCTCAACAGCATTTAGTCTATTTCCATTTTCTTTCCACCACAAATCGGCTTCATCTTTTAGATATAGGACAGCTTGACTTACTCTCATACTCCCAGGGCAACTCACAGCCTCAAATAGTTTCTCAAATTCCCTAATCCAGTTTTCCAGGAAGGTAGGGTCTGCTTGTCCCTTGAAATACGGTGGCTTAACCTTAGAAAGTCTTTCAAACATTTCCCCTGCAGAATCGGGGCGCTCAGTTCTCTCTTGGGTTAGCTTTTCCGCTAAGAGGCGAATCGCAGCAGCTAGATCATTGTTGTTGGCCATTCTAGAACGCGACCTGCAATTAGTATACTCTATTTTAGGTTTGAAACACCACTTATACATTATCCCATATAATTTAATACTTGAATTGACCATAAAGATCGCCTCAACCAACAATGTTCACAGTAATACACATCATTTATGAAGGCACGACAATCGTATATAAAGGTGCAACAATCGTCTACAAGATGCAATCATCATTGAAAAATAATCATACTCAATAATTCACGAAAGACATTCCCACACTGCACATAAGGCATAACATTTTGAATCATATTGGTCATGAGGGTCTAGAATGGCCCTCACTTCCTTTATGTACTCAAATTATTTAATATTATTGTGGCAATTAAATTGATCCACAATTCACATTGAGTATGCAAACAATTAATCCATGACGTACTACCTAGAGGTTGGAGTATTATGGAATCCTCAAAATAGAATAAAGGACAATTCCTTGAAAACTTTAACTTTTATTGCTAACTCCATAGAGGTTTATTACATCCTTGAAAATAATAAAGAACATTTCAAACTTCAATAAACTTTAACCTTAAACTGTTGTAGCTTTGCTACTTATTCTTTAAAACATAAAAGAGTTAATTAACTATTTATGACTTCAAAATATTTGTGGCCTCTTGCCTACCCATTGCTCCTGAAACTTGCGGAGTGAAATTTAGATCTCAAGATCATCAAATTCTTCCTCAGGGTCTTCATCTTCTTCCATATCTTCATCTTGATTAGGCTCATTTGCCGTCTGTTCACTTTCGAGCTCTACATCTGAATCACTAGAAATTTCAATGGTTGGCTCATGGGCCACTAGGTTAGGATTCTCTGCCTCAACACCTACATTCTCATTCTCCACAGCTACATCATTTTCCTCTAGGTCATTATTTACACTTATTCCCATAGGTTCTTCTGTAACTGAATCCCCAGCATGACTCCCTACGATTTTACCGTCTCTAAATCCACTTTCTGCCGCTTCAATAATGGTGGTCAGAATTTCTGAATCATATTTCCATCTACCATCCCAAGTCCCATACTTAGTCAAGTTTGGAGCTCCATTATCAGAATGCATGTCTTTAAACTTTTCCTTGAGTTCTAGGTATGGAAATTTGTTAGGTAAGCAATTAATGATAGTGGCTGCTATGATATCCTTTCTCATTAAGATAGGTTGCCCTTAAACTTTAGCATAATATTCACATCCAAACATGATTTTCTTCACGTAAATATCAGGGGTTTCTATATCAAGTTTCTCGAAGGATCCTATGTTGGTATACTTGGAAAGAAACATTTTATTCTTGAAATAAACAATTCAAGGTCTCACTAACGATTTTCCAGCCAAAACATAAACAAGGTTCAGTAATCGATAAGTTTGGTGGAATCAAACAATTCTTTATGCACTTGTAAATGTAACACTTAAACAATTAGCACATGCACATACATAACAATCAATTTCTTATCATTGACTAGCTACTAATGCACATATAATTCTATCTTATATGCCCTTCTTATACTACCCATCTCTCATAAGCTAAAGCATTGGAATAATTTAAATAACAAGGTAAAAGGACGCTAATATAATAAAATTATAACATAGAATAATAACATAAATAAAATATAAAATAAATAAAGTAAAATAAATTAAGGAAATGCGTAGCGAATAAATTAGAAAATAAAGTTATTAATTCGAAAAAGATTTATATTTTCTAATAACGAATTCTAAATCTTAAAACAACTAAAAAAAATTTGAACTTCTTTAAAAAAAGTGTACTCATTATTTTTTTGAATAATAAATAATAAGAAAAATAAAAATGTCAAAAGTATCACTTTAACTTGAATAATAATTTGATTTCGAACTTAAATAAGAAATATCATATACTTTCAAACAAGATAAAAGGAAATCGGCCCCCCAAAAAAAAGTACCAATTTTGAACACTATAATCCGTAGAAGCTCGATTTTTAAGAAATTTATTTTAAATAACTAACTAGTTAGGCGCCTAAAAATTTATTAAAATAAAACCTTAGCTTCTAGATACCACTTTGTAACACCCCGACAATTCTCTCTTTTCTAAAATAATCTTTTAATATAAAACGTAGAGAATTATCAAGGCATTATCGCCCGTGTGAAAACGTAACGGCTTATTCAGAATTTTGCAGCGGAAAACATAAAACTAACTTTAGGTTTATAAATAATCGATTACAGGTTTAATCCCCAAAAATCAACCAACGAAAATAAGGAAATATAAATAGTACGACAAGTTTAAAGTCTCAATTAACAAACCCAAGTCAACTTAGCAAATCAAAACTAAATACAAGCTCTCTATTCCCGATCCCAATGATGCAACATCTTCAAACCTGCAGATGGACAATGCTTATTGATCCTTAGAGACTGCTCACCAAAGATTGGGTCATCACAGGATCAATAAGGCATAGCCATGATCAACATGCACAAGCAAAAGCACGTAATCAGCAAAGCTGAGTACTACATACTAAAACAATAATAATCCTAACATAATTCTATTAAACGAACAATCCTAACATGATGCTAATGAAACAAAGGTAAGGGTAAACAATACATTAATTTGAATGCCACACTTGACCAGACTAAGCTAGACTGGACTAGACTTTTATAACAATAGTATTATTTTAATTGAAATAGGCAATGGACTGAGCTGTCTACTAGAAACTTCTTCTTCTTCACTAAGGAAAACGAGGTACGGGCGCGACTCCGTAAACCCCAATGACCTGCGATATCGAGGGACTTTTAAATAAAATAGAACCGGTGATCAATCCGGCCCCAGAAAAAGCCATAGGCGACCCATGACCCCAACTCCTGATTGTCCGTCACTTTAGACGTGCACAGTCTAAAGCTATTGCTACTCAGTTTCACTTTACATGACTTAACTTTTAATACTTGGTTATGACTCATCAAACATAAATATTATATTCAACAAGTAAACACAACTTCTTTTATCTTTGAATTAAGCAAGTGATCACAAAGATGTCACACAAGACTTATTCCAATTAATTCAACCTTTCCTTTAATATTGATCAACCCCTCTATATGGGTATAAAGTTTCAACTTACTAAACAAGGTCCTCGGCCCTTATAAAGTAGTGAAAAGCTAAAAGGGAACAATAAACAATCGATCTGAATCAATATATATAATAATCTAATGTTCCCAACCAACATGTTCGTATCAATCATCCATACTAACATGTTACGATTCTCATAATGCAATATAAGTTCAATATGTCCGTCCAACAGTATTAAACATGCAATTTCAACCTAACCAAGTTCGTCAATAATATCAACATAACTAAGTTCAACAACAATCTCAACACAACCAAGTTCACCAACAAGTTCAACATGGTTTCAACAATTAGCACACATTCCAAGCACACAGGTATGTACGTACCTTGTGTAAACAAACTGATAGGCCACTTTAACGAATTCAAAAGTCGCCCACAAAGAATTCTCCGCCTAAAATAATCAAGAAACGTACCCAAATCAATTCCTAATAATTTACAGCAACACTAACGTATTCTAAATACATCCTAAACCTATTTAGAACATTCCCCAATATCGAAACTTAATTAAATAATCTCCAAGCATAATAACTATTAAACTAATGATCCCAAAACGTTCTAAACTCCAATAAAACATCCCTTTTAAAATTTCCAGCAATATAGAATAATTTCAAACGTCCACAAAACATAATCAACGTTCTTAAAATCGTAAAAATAATAGCTTTAATAATATATAGTCATTCTATTATGATTTAATCATTAAAAACCTTAAAAATTCACACTTTAATAATTAAAAACTCTTACTTCAATTCAATTATGTAATCTGAAAATTAAATTATTAATTAAGCATAGTATATAATCTGAAAATCTAACTTAATCATAAAAGCTTATAATTTATATTCAAGAAACATGAATTAAATTATTAAAACTCCATTAAAACCCTAACTTAACGTAATTAACAAATCTGAAAATAATTAAATTAGTTTCAACAACATATAATCTGAAATTTCATAACTTAATCATAAAAATCATAAATTTAATAAACAAAATTAAAATAATTAGCTACTTAGGGTTTAAGAAATAACCAAAAAGAGAAGAGAGAGAGCTGGCCGGCGGCAGGGGCGGCGGCAGCGAGGGAGTTGAGCGGCGGAGGGAGCTGGGTGGTCGCGGAGCTAGGCGACGCAGCAGGTGGCTGCAGGTGGTCGCGGTGGTGGTTGCACGTGGCTGAGCAAGAAACAGAGAAGCAACAAGTGGAGAGATGAAGGAGGGCGGTGGCTGGTCCTTTCGGCGGCGGCGATACAGAGGGTACTGGTCGACGTCGGCGGCGGAGGTGTTGTTCATGTAACAAGAACACAAGGCTTAAGGAGAAGTGAAAAACAACAAAATAAAAAAAGGAAGAAAGAGCAAGACGGAAGAGAGTACCGACCGGCGAAGGGCGGTGGCGCAGGGGCGGAGGTCCGACGGTGGTTGGCGGCGACGGCTACAAAGAGTACGGTGGTGCGAAATCAAGAGGAGTAGGGTGGTTCACGTGAAGGAGAAGGATGAGGTTTTTTTTTTTTTCTTTTCTTTTGTTTTCACGTGAAGTTAAGGAGGAAGGGAGTATGGGGTTTATTGGTTTATATTATTGGGCTTTACCCATTTGGGCTAGACTTAGGATATTAGTTTTAGGATTTGAATCTAAAACCGAATAGGATCGTTTTCTAAATTCAATCGATTTTCGTAATTCGAATTCTTTTCAACTTAAAATTCAAACATCATTTTTGATTGCACAACCCGTTAAAATATTTAGAATATATTTAAATAAAATTAAATATACATTTGATATATAAATATAATAAAGTTCAAAAATCGTTAAATATTTAGAACGTACTTAAAATAAAATAAATATACGTTAATTATATATTTATTACTTAAAATTCATAAATTCTATTTAAATATAAATAATATACGTTAAAATATATTAATAAAATTTATAAATTTACGGGGATTACAAATCTGATGTTGGGGACAGGATGAACATAGTCTCTTAAAACGTTCCCAATATTCATACAAGGACTCATTATCATTCTGCCTAATACCACATATCTCCTTCCTGATGGATCCAATTAGACTTGCTGGAAAGTTCTTTCCTAGAAAAGCTGATGCCATAACATTCCAAGTCCTAATTGATCCAGCAGGAAGATCATACAACCAATCTTTAGCCACATCTTGCAAAGAAAAAGGAAAAGCATGCAATCTAATATGATCCTGTTCGACTCCTTCAAGATTCATAGAAGAACAAACAACCTTAAACTCTTTTAAATGTCGATGAGGATTCTCACCTGACTTCCCATAGTATTTGGGAAGAAGATTAAGGAAACCTGAATTCAGTTTGAGGGGTTTGTCCAGCTCTGGAAACACAATGCAGAGAGGATCATCACCCGTATTTGGGGCTGCCATCTCCTTCAAAGTTTGTTCACCCATTTTTGCTCCTTCTAGACTATCTTCTGTTGATTCAACTTCCTCTGGTTTCACTTCTTCTGGTTGATCAATTTGAAAAGCGTGGATTAATCTCTCTTGACTTATGATGTCACCGAATCAATATACTTCCTGATTCGCTTGAGTTTAGGATTAGGTGTGCCACCACTCATGCACCTAAAAAGTAAACTTAAAGAGTTAGTTATGTTATGCAGATTTAGACGAACGCATACAAACTAATCTGAACATTCTAAAGCTTTGTTTGCTGTTATAAAATAATCTTTCAGGATATGGGCTACAGAACATAATTAAATATACAACGGATTTAAAACAAACATCTTAACAGATCCAACTTTCACAATCTTAATTATGGGGTAATTTGTTTTAGACCTGCAGTATACTTCAGTATATAAACATAAACGAATTCAAAAGTTCAGGACCTTAGGTCATAGAATTAACTCAATAAGAACATAACACTTAATAATACTTAGAATTCAAGGTGGCCTTGCATTGATTATCCTTTTATACTTTCTGAAATCCCAAATTATTTGAAAAAAAAGGGATACAGAACGTTCAAAGAATTGAAATAAGACTCCTATCATGCAGTTAAGTTAATAAAAGGCAGTAATGAAAGCAGATAGAAGATTGCTATTTAGTTTAAGCCAGTGCTTTATGTTTTAGGTGTCTTTTTGAAAATAAGAAAATAAACAAGAGCTAGTTTAAGATTCATACTAAAAGATAAGACAAGAACTTGTTAATATTTAGAACAATCATCCTAAACATATCAGAGTTTTCACTTCGTACACAAAGTTAAAACAAGATAATATCATGCAAAAAGAAAATTATGCAAACATGACATTAACATGTTACTGTTATGCACTAGAAAATGTCAATTTTATTAAAAGAAAATTGCTTACAGAGTTTAGCTAAAGTAAAGAAAAATGCAGTGTATATACATGTACTGCAAACAGTACATTCCAACGAATTGGGAAAAACAAAGCAAACAGGAGAAAATAGTAAAGGGCCGCATAAATTCATGGGACTAGTGCAGTGAAGTTACATGAGTATCCATAACACTCATCACTACAAGATGAACTATGTATCAGTGTTAAAACCACTAGATAGAAGAAACAATTATTAATCAGTAGAAGAAAAAATATAGGACAGAACAGTAAAAAAAAAAAAATATACAAGTACTCACAAAAGATTGGCTAAACTATTGACATTACGACTAAAAATAATCTCCCCGGCAACGGCGCCAAAATTTGATACGTGTCGTTTAGCGTATTAAATTAAAACCTATCTTATACCTTCAAAAATATTAACAAGTAGTAAAAGGGTAAGAAAGGATCGATCCCACGAGGAGACTTATTAATCTACTGAACATCAAAGCTTAACCAGTGGAACTAAATTGAACATTATTTACATAAACTATATACAAATACTTACCTATTCACATAAAGAGGGGGGGTTGTGAAATTCCTACGAACCACTACTTGGTAATTGCTAAAAAATGACTACTACTTACAATTATACAGAAAGTGACTACACAACTTAACCGATTCAGTTTATGGGTTTTTTACCAGATTAGATTCTTTAATCTTTGAAAATAATCAAACTTGAGGAATTAACCAATTTAATCCACTAGACTAACTGTAGAGACTTAAGTAACAAAGACTCCCGGTACTCCCTTATTTGTAATCAATTATGAACTAAGCCCAATTGATCCTAAACCACTCTAACTTACACAAATATGGTCGCAATCTGCATAATTTAGAAATTGGCAGCAATATAAACTTGGAGACATCATTAGTCCTAATTAATCTAATCACATAAATGTTTAGGCTAATTAGATTGAGTTTACTTTCATAATCTATACTATCACCATGATCGCAGGCTCCATTATAAATTACGTGCTACTCATTATACGATCTAAACTAAGCCAAATCATATAATTAGCAATCAAATACAATCATACATAATGAAAGATAACAATCAAACATATAATTGTAATTTAATCAAAGTAAAAATAAGGAAACCCAATTCATAATTAAAACAGAATAATCACTCAAGTAGGTTGTAAAACCTCAACCAAAACTTCATACTAGAACTTAATCACTTAATATGACAAAGCAACATGGTAATTAAAGATGAGAAATTGGAACAATTGAGTAGAAGAAGAACTTATTATATCTTCAGATTAAGGACACCCAAGCTAGCTCCGGCTTCGACCCCGTAACTCGCCGTCGTCCTTCTTGACCTTGATTCGAGACTAAGCTCTCTCCAATGGCTGTCTTCTCCTTTTCCAATTACCCAATTTCGAACCCGATAATAACCCAATTACTCACGATATTTTTTTGTGGCTCTCGTATATGCCCTCTCTCCCTTCTCTTTGACAGTTTGAGCCGCAATTTATACCAAAGAAACCCTAATTTGACCGGAGATATCGGAAGTAGAAGATTAATATGGTGTGATTCTGTTGTTGTTGCGCCAAGAAGGAAGGCGAATAGCTTGCTACTGGTATGAAGAAGTCATTCAAAACCCACCCACGTATTGAATATTTAGGTGATGGTTATCTCCACTTAATTTGGAATGTAGTGGGGTTTCTTCCCTTAATTCCACGTATTGATTGTGTGGGTTTAATGGGCTTGCAATAACTTGAGTGAAGATTTGGTTGTGCTTCACAATTTCTTTTAACGTAGCCTTATACTTGACAACCTTGGACTCTTCTATACTTTCCCGTATTAGTTGTAACCGTTAATGTCTCGTTTGAATCCAATGGGCTTCGGTTTTCTTCTCGAGCAATTACTACCTGTAGCATAGACAAGTACTATTTAGGCTAATTTAACAATAAAATCTAAAAATAAGAAAAAAATATACTTATAATTATTAAAAGTAACTAAAGACCCAAAATAATAGATTAAAAACGGCTATATAACTAAAATAAGGAAATAAATATATGTTAAATAATGCACTTATCAGAGAATAACCAAAATCAACAAACAAGTTTTCTCAAAATAAATGTTACCTGATGGATTGAAGAGAAGATTTCCAAATTGGATGAAGAACTTCAAGAAAAGGACTTTAAAGATTGTGGCGGAGCTACAGTGCCTTTTGGTGGTTGCTAGACGCCGGAAATCGCCTTCTTCTGTGGCTCTCAAATGATTTTAGAAATGAGGGGGAAAATCACTCATAATTGTCACTTATTTATAGAGGGGTAAGAAATGATTACCCCTGCCACGCGTCATCACTCTACTGGATAACCCAAGAGAAGTAAAACTATCTTTGCTCTGCCTTCTCTCTTAAATTACTTTATCTCTCTAGCCTATACTTACTTAGCCATCCTACGGGAATATTCCTACGGGAATATTCTTGTTTTGCAGGTTGCCAGAGGTTCGTGCCAGCTCATACTTGATACCTCCGAGGAACGCGTGACCCGTCATCACCGAAAAAGATCCCACAACGGGTTCTATGCGTGTTTGTTTACAATTAATCCACGACACACACGGCACAACTCCCTTGCTGCCGCACATGCCTTGTTGCTCGTTGCCTTGTACCGATGGGCGATGAGCTCACTTGCTCTTCGTCGCATGCCCGCACAATGCAACACCCTTTATGGGTAACACTTAGCTTCCATTGCTTCGTGCGTGCTGTTAGGTTATGACAAGTATAAAACATATATTTCATGCTGCTCCATAAAGCCAGGAATCCAAATTAATTGCCACATAACAATTAGCATAATTTAAGATGCATACATTTGTAGCGTGCCCTCCCTAGCTGCTCCCGAACCGAACAATAACAATTTTAGGACTCCAAGTGTAGTCCCTCTGTAGATTGTCCACAGCACGTTCGGATCCGCCTTAGATTCAATTAACTAGAATTTAGCCTAAGGTATTGTTTTATTTGGTTATAATTTTGTGGCAAATTATTAACTTTAGTTTTTAACTTAAAACTATATGAATACTTGAATTGATCTATTATAAATTGTGAATGCCATCACCTATTATAGGGTAGGATTATCGGAACTAGAAACCTACTAGGATTCACCTTATCTAATTCTATTAGAATTAGATACTAATTAAATCAATTAATTTAGTGTTTAACTCAACAACTAATTCTAGTAGTTTTAGGAAAATAATCTTTAATCGAACTAATCTTAAATTCTTAAGGATTCGAGGCATGCATGTACTCAAAGCACACACACGCACAACCCAAGAAGGGCGCTGGGCGCGCGCGCGCGGTGCTCGGCCCAGTAGCGCTGGCTCGCAGCCCATGCTTGGGCGCGCTAGCCTGCTGGCCTTGCCTTGCTCGCTGGTCCTGGCCTTGCGTGCTGCTTGGCTGGGCCTTGCTTGCCTTGGCGGGCTACTGGCTCGCCTTGCTGTGCGCGGGTTTCGTAAGCGCAAGCCTGGCTTCATGCTGGGCCTTGCGTCAATAGTGTAAATTTAGGAATTCAGAATCTTGTTTTGTTCTGAATTCTGCTTGGATAAGTAAATTCGGAATCTTCCCAATTGTTCCTTATCAAATCATTGTTTGTCATTAAACTTTATCGAAAGAACTATTTTCCTTTTATAAAATCATTATCATTTAAGAAAACATGTTCACACTAAAATAAGAAAACATGTTCCAACTAAAATAAGAAAACATGTTCACACTAAAATAAGAAAACATGTTCACACTAAAATATATATTTCAAAGCCTAGTGTGCGTAAGGTATATAAATATATACTTATAAAACATTCAAATGACTTTGGTATTAAAACAATCTTCATTTAAGCGACAACTAGTAGTTTTCTCCTAGATTAACTTGTTTTAAAACACTATAGCTTAGTTCCTAGTTAAATTCAAGGAATTTTTTGCCAAAAAGGACCTTTTATAAATTTTTTTTTGCGAGAAAGGACCTTTTATGACGAAATTGGTGAAATGGGACCTAAAACATAAAAATTTTTGTTGATTGGGACCTTTTACCGGTTTCTTGGAGTTGACCCAAGATTCCGGCAACGACTTTGACATGTGGCAACCGGAGAATGCCACGTGTCATTTAATGATTGAAAAAAAATTTGCCCAAAAAAAAAATATCGATTTTTTTTTTTGCCCCAAATCGATTTTTTTTTTTTGCCCCAATTTTGCGAAGAACCCTAATTTTTTCGACGGAAAATTAGAACAATTGAGGAGGAATTTGAGGGTAAAAAATAGCAAACCTGATTCGTGTGGCTATGAATAACAATTCGTGGCAGACAACTTCAGGGACGAACTTTAAGGCAGTTGGGATTTTGAAGGGAGAATTGGGGCAAAAATAAAATCGATTTGGGCAAAAAAAAAAATTGATTTGGGAAAAAACAAAGATCGATTTGGGGCAAAAAAAATCTATTTGGGGCAAAAAAATCAATTTCGATTTGGGGCAAAAAAAAAAATTCGATTTGGGGCAAAAAAAAATTTGATTTGGGGCAAAAATAAAATCGATTTGGGGCAAAAAAAAAATCGATAATTTTTTTTTAAAATTTTTGGGCAATTTTTTTTTTTAATCATTAAATGGACACGTGGCCTTCTCCGGTTGCCACGTGTAAAAGTCGTTGCCGGAATCTTGGGTCAACTCCATGAAACCGGTAAAAGGTCCCAATCAACAAAAAATTTTATGTTTTAGGTCCAATTTCACCAATTTCGTCATAAAAGGTCCTTTCTCGCAAAAAAACTTTTATAAAAGGTCTTTTTTTGGCAAAAGACCCTAAATTCAAAGTTCATTTCCTTATTAAAACTCTTTTCAAACTTGTAAAAGATTTCTTTATTTGCAAACTACTGGCTTTTGTAGAACGCAAAACAAAATTGAAAACATCTTTAGTTATATTCATTTTAACTTCTTTTTTTATGTGTAGATTAATGATGATTTAGGTGGAAAAGGTAACAATTAGATCAAGATATTGAAGCTCCAATCTCAATCGCGGGGATTTAGGAACAAACGTTTTTTATGTTATCAAAGGAACAAATGCTATGTTAGTTGCATTTGTATAGTGTGATTTGATAAGTCAAAAATTCGATGTATGGATATGTAATATAAGATCCTATTGTTATTTTATTATGTTCTTAACTAGTTTGATTATCGGACAGTGAAAATATGCACATAGATGTTTTTTAAATAAATTAAGTATGTTTGCAAACTATGCAGTTACTTTAGTTTATAGCATATATGTGTAGACACCTACTTTTGTCCCCGTTCCCGCAAGGGAAAGGTTCCATGATGAAAGCATAAAAACTCCACCTGACAACGCATCTCCTATAAAATAAACGAATCTCGATTCCCCATTTCATTTCACCCGAAACCTGCTATTTATGGAAACCTGCTAAAAATAGTAATTGCCGTAAAAGGTAACTTCTAAAAGTGGCAAATCATAAAAGATAGAAACCTGTCAGAATTAGGTGTTGCATTCCAACATAAATCCTAAATGAGATAGAAAACTGCGAGAATCTTATTCCAAATAGGATTCGGAAATAAGAGTTACGTATTAATTAAAATCCTAACGAGCCTAGAGTTCGTAACGGGCCCCGACGCATTCCGTCACAAAATTGATACGCGCTAAAAGACTCGAATTAATCTCAAACTCTACGGATTTTAGGAATCCGAATCTGACTAAACAAAACTGCCCAGACCCTATTTTCAACGCCTGGCTCTGGGCGCCGAAATCTTCGGCGCCCAGGCCTGGGCGCTGAAAATACCTGGGTACGTCTCTTTTCCTAATTCTTTGTGGATTAGAACTCTGCAATTCTATCTTTCCACGAACTCTTCCCTATAAATAGGCCCCTAGTTTCGACGTGAAAGAACACACAACAACACATAATATATTCTGAGTATTGACTCTAAACCCCTTAGCCTAAGCCTCTCGCTGCGAAACTGTTCACGCGTTCTGTCGCAATCGATCCATAAATCGAACAGAACGTATCCTGTCCCATAATTGAGATTCGTTAAATAAAAAGGAGAAATAGCAAAGTCAAAGTGGTTAGTTTTCTGAGAACCGTGACGCACCTCTCAAGGGTGCGTCGTAACGTGTCCCTTTTCGATGATTTAACTGCTTTCCTCGCCCTTTTTATGAACTGTTAAACTAACCTAATATGATTGTTCTATCACGCCTAACAAATATAATATTTTTGGGAAATCGGATTATCATGCTAGGTCCCTTAATTTTATTTAAATCAGATAATCACGATCGAATTAGTATTATATGTTGCATATTGCTAAAATCAACTCAGATTAGTTTAATAGTTAACGCATGTCCCTTCAATTATTTATGCTGAGCTAGTAAGGATATCCTGCCTCTGGAGTTATCGACGAGCGAATTACTCCTCTCGGTAGTTACAGTCCCCCGAACCCTCAATCTCTACCTTGCGGGTGTATATTGAGAGATCCCCACACCAGGGATCACAAGGGAACCTACGGCCGTCGTGGTCAAACATAATTGCACTCCCTTTATGTCACGATAACCGGGTTTTGTCAGTTTTTCTCATTGTTGTTAAAAACTGAATGGCGACTCCTATATTACTAGTCAATTGGGTGTATACTCACAGGAAATCCAATTACACTTGATTGAATAAAAAGAATCGTCACACCCACGAGGGACAAGGTCACGCATTAGCCTCGCGCTTTTTCGACCCCCTCACAGTGGCGACTCCACTGGGGATAGTGAAGGAAATACTCGTGCTCGTAGGTAATCAAAATAGCCGAAGGGTGAAACGATCCTACCCCGCGTTTATTTCCCCATCAAGTTGGGACGACCTGAAAATCAGCATATTAATGTGAACGGGCAGAATATCATAACGAATCTCGGCTCCCTCGGGAGTTGGGACTAAGGATACCTTTTTTCGCCAACAGGGGGGTGCATACGCCGCGCATGTTTCCCACTCGGTACTTGTGCAGGTAGTACACCTATCCCGAACCCAATCGCTCGCCCATTAGGTCCCTCTCGCCTGCATGCCCCCTTGGCTTGCACTTGCGGGTTGGCCTCTTGAGCGAAATTCGTCTGTTGAAGACACTACCTCGACCAGGGCATGTGTTGGATCTACGATAGAAGCGGTACCAAGCCAGGCGCAAATAAACTACCCATAGAAGCCTATCATGAACTACGTGGCATGTTTAATTTTCAAATCCATGTTTGTAATGTAGTTATGTGTAGCGAAATATGTGATTGTGTGTGACAAACTATCCTAGAAAACCAACGACCTTAAAAAACTGCCCAAACATTCATAGACTAATTTGCCAAAGAGTTATACCGAAACACGTGTTCCGCAAACCCGAATGATCGCCACGAAATAAGCGACGCTCGGGATGGCCTGTAACGAATCCCGCAAACGCTGCCACGCGTAAAGGACGTTATTAGGCAAGCACGCAAATCGAAGTCGCATAAACAGAAGACAAAAAACGAGAACCAGCCAGGGACGCATTTTCAACGCCCCTGGCTGGGCGCCGGAAATTCTCATGCCCCTCGCTGGGCGCTGAAGTTGCTGCTTGGCCTTCTGGACAGGCGCAGCAGCTTCGGTGCCCGCACGAAAGGAAAATACGTAGCAAAAAAAAATGTTCATAAAAAGAATTGCTACGAGGGCGTAAGGAAAGTACTCGATTTCAAAAGCGACTCGCGAAAAATTAATAACTCTTTGCGTCGTTGTTAGGCCTCCTACGACGGCAATGCTCGACGCTAAAAGTCAACCATGCAAATAATCATGAATGTCACACTGGCAGAAATTTTCAAAAAACATAAAGAGTTCAAAGTGCACACATAACAGTCCAAATATACTAGTCCGACTTAAGGGTAGTCATAGAATGTCTAAAAAAGCCGACTCACGAAACAAACTAATGTGTCTCCTACTCCACAACAATAATGCAGGGCCCCTGAGTACTTGCCCGTGATAGCCATCAAGAAACGCGATGGAAGAAGCATATCCCGAACATCTGTACCTAGAGGTCGCACAAACCCAAGAGATGCATGCTCTGGGACACGACCCTTTACGTTCTCAAAGGCCACTCGCCCCAAAGAACCATGCTATGCCAAAAACGCTCCCCAACTCACATGCTTTCGGGCTATTGTTTGGGTTAGAAAAGAAAAGAGCGAAGAAAGAAACAGAAATTATGGCATTAGCTCTCCAAGATGAAGTGTTCGATCCTACTAAATTGATCGCTCCATCACCCTCAAAAGATGACCAAATCCAACGAGGGTGGCGCAAGACTTTCAAATGGACTAATGCTCGTGGGATGAAGTTCAAGATATCTGCGGGAGAGGGTCCGATGTACGAAGAATTAGAGTCTGAATCCGAGTCTGACTCCGAGTCCGAACCTAGAAAAATTGTAACCCCTCCCAAAAATAGTTTAGACCCGGAAATCTCTACTCCGGGAGATCTTTTTGATGTAATGCTTCATGACTTTAATAAGATAAACAAAACTTTTGAGTATGTGCCGCTTAAAAAGCAGAGTAATAATGCAGAATGTCTCGCCACTAATGAGCACGAAAAAGAGCCAGAAGAGGAATATACCAAACTAATAAAAGCTGTAAATGAACAAGAACTCAAAACTCCTATAATTGAGGACACAGAATCGGTAAATATTGGAACAGAAGAAAATCCTAAAATTATTAAAATTGGACTCACCTTAACTCCCACTGAAAAGTCCGATCTAATCTCCACTTTGCGGGAATTCGAGGGTGTCTTTGCTTGGTCCTACAAAGACATGCCGGGAATAGATCGAGAAATCGCTGAGCATAAAATTCCGCTAGATCCCAAAATGACGCCAGTAAAACAAAAGCTACGGCGGCTCAAACCACAGATAGCCTTGAAAATAAAAGAAGAAGTCACTAAACAATTAGACGCCGGCTTTATAAAAGTCTCCAACTACCCAGAATGGGTGGCCAATATTGTCCCCGTAGCTAAAAAAGATGGACGAGTGCGAATGTGCGTAGACTTTCGAGACCTCAACAAAGCCAGTCCTAAAGATGACTTCCCCCTACCTCACATTGACATACTAGTAGACAACACCGCAGAACACGCGCTCCTCTCCTTTATGGACGGGTACGTCGGATATAACCAAATACTAATGGCAGAAGAAGACATGGAAAAAACAACTTTCATTACCCCTTGGGGAACAGATTGTTACACTGTAATGCCTTTTGGTTTGAAAAACGCGGGGGCCACCTATCAAAGAACAGCCACCACGTTACTCCATGACATGATACATAAAGAAATCGAGGTCGACGTGGAGGACATGATCGTCAAATCTAAAGACCAGCGCGGTCACCTCCCGGCACTTAAAAAATTCTTCACTCGAATCTTGAAATATAACATGAGACTAAATCCACAAAAATGTGTTTTTGGGGTAACCTCGGGAAAATTGCTAGGATATGTTGTTAGTACACGAGGAATCGAGATTCACCCATCTAAGATCAAATCCATTACCGAAATGCCCCCACCAAAAACTGAAAAACAGATCGATAAGGGGCTTCCTAGGAAAGCTGCAATACATTAGTAGGTTCATTTCCAAGCTTACCATGACTTGTGAGCCAATATTCAAAAAATTAAGAAAAGAGGAAAAGGCCGAATGGGATGAACAATGCCAAACTGCCTTCGATAAAATCAAAGAATACCTAAGCAAGCCACCCGTCCTCTCCCCACCTTTGCCTGGAATCCCTTTACGCCTATACCTAACCGTCACGGATACTGCAGCAGGAGCTATGCTCTCACAGTGTGTACATGGATCCGAGCGAGCCATTTACTACTTGAGCAAGAAGTTCATACAATACGAGACGAGATACACAGAACTTGAGAAAACCTGTCTCACCCTCGTCTGGGCATCCAAAAAACTCAGACATTACCTATTGGCCCACACTGTTCATATAGTGTCACAACTAGATCCCTTAAAATACGTGTTCGAAAAGCCCGCCCTGAGTGGTCGCCTGTCCAGGTGGCTAGTCATGCTCTCAGAATTCGACCTAAAATTCATGCCGGAAAAAACAATCAAAGGAAGAGCGGTAGCCGAATTCCTGGCCGAGCATGCCACGAATGAGGAAACCCCGGAAGCTTACCTCCTCCCCGACGAGGAACTTCTGATGATACAAGACGACTATTGGACACTATACTTCGATGGCGCGTCCACCCAAAAAGGATGCGGCGTCGGAGTTCTCCTAGTCAGTCCCGAAGGAGCCCATATACCAATTTCCGTCAAACATGACTTCGAGGCCACAAACAATGCCGCCGAATACGAGGCCTGCATAGTCGGGCTAGAGGCCGCAGTTAGCCTCGGAGTCAAATACCTACAAGTCTTCGGGGATTCTTCCCTAATAATCAACCATATATCCAAAAGATGGAGGTCCGAAGCACTAGTCTCTCAAAATATCAAGCTCACTTGGACCAAATAGTCGAGCAATTTGAAAAAATCGAGTATACGTACTTGCCAAGAGACGACAACCAATTCACGGATGCACTAGCGAAGCTAGCTTCAATGCTCACCATCCCGAATGAATGGGACGGAATGACCCTTCGGGTCGAGCGAAGGAAAGAGCCGGCTTATTGTTGTGCCATAGACTCCGAACCTGAAAACACCGAAGAAGAACCATGGTACATGGACATCCTTCATTACAAAACAAGTGGGGAATTCCCCCCAAACACTTCCCCGCGAGCACAAAAGGCCCTACGCCTCCTCGCTTCACAATATAGCATAATTCTGGGAGAACTGTACAAATACACGCCGAATAAAATCAAGTTACTTTGTGTCCATCAAAACCAAGCCCGAAGACTAATGGAAGAATACCATAACGGCGTGTGCGGACCCCATATGAACGGAAAAATGCTATCCCGAAAAATATCCCGCTCAGGGTACTATTGGACCACTATGGAAACCGATTGCCATCACTTTGTAAAAACTTGCCCAAAATGCCAAATCTTCAGTAACCTTAACCATTTGCCTCCCTCAGAACTATACACCTTCACTTCTCCATGGCCCTTTTCCACCTGGGGTATAGATATAATCGGCAAGGTAACACCAACAGGCGTAGGGGGACACGAGTACGTTTTAGTTGCAATTGATTACTTCACTAAATGGGTAGAGGCAGTCTCCTATGCAAAGTTAACAGCCAAACATGTCGCTCGATTCCTAGAAAAGAACATATTATGTCGATACGGGGTTCCACATGAGATCATAAGTGACCAAGGTTCCCACTTCAGGGCCGAAGTCCAAGACCTGCTCAAAAAATATCATGTCAAACACCATAAATCCTCTCCCTACAGGCCGCAAATGAACGGCGCGGTAGAGGCGGCCAACAAAAATATTAAAGTCATAATCGAAAAAATGGCCGAAAATTATAAGGATTGGCCCAATAAATTACACTTCGCATTATGGGGCTATCGAACCTCAATCCGCACCTCCATTGGAGTAACACCCTACTCCTTGGTATACGGAATGGAAGCAGTCCAACCGGTCGAGTTGGAGATTCCCTCCCTCCGGATCGTCCTAGAAAGCAAGCTACCCGAAGCTGATTGGGTTCAAGCTAGGTACGACGAACTCGTCCTTTTAGACGAACGGAGGTTGAGAGCTCTACATCACGTGCAAGTGTATCAAAAGCGCATCGCAAGGCAATTCAACAAAAGAGTCAAACCTCGAAACATCAAAGAAGGCGATTTTGTTTTAAAAGAAGTCCGCGCACCTACTACGGACCCTCGAGGAAAATTCCGGCCTAACTGGACAGGACCATATTTTGTAAAGACCATCCTACCTGGCGGAGCAGTCCAACTAGCCGACATAGATGGAGCGGAATTCGCTAACCTCACGAACTTAGACCAATTGAAAAAGTACTATATTTAATAAAATTCAGTCCGGAGTTAAGGCATCTAATAAAACATATTAAGACTCATAAGCAAACATTCTGCGCTTTACTCTAAACAAACGGCATAAAACTCGATAAAGTAGAAAAAGCGAAGGACAAAACTTCAACGCCCAGGACTGGGCGCTGTTACTTCTGACGCCCAGGCCTGGGCGCCGATATTTCCTTCGCCCTAAATCGGGCGTCGTTCTCTCGTGCCACCTACCCTCCCGCTTCTACAAAGTGTTCGTACTCCTTTTTCTAACCCTCAAAAGAATCACGAACACTTGGGGGGGAAGCAGACGAGTAATGAACACCCTTTCAAAAAGTTTTTTTTCAAAAAAGCTAGAACTACGCGCGACCTGATTCTGACAAGATACGTAGGCAATCCTTCTCAAGGATTCGGTCCAATAAAAAATTAAAAAATAATAAAGTCATGCAACGCATCAAGAAGAAAAGATATTGCAAAGGGCACTCTACCCTAACCCATGCACGGGCAAAACCAAATAAAATGAAAAAGCCACAAGAGTTTCCAGGAACAAGCCCAACAAAGGAGTATGACACGAGTCGGCAAAAAAACAAAAAATAGTTAACATGCATATGTAATACCCCAAGTAGTCGGTTAGTCTAAAAATATATGTGCACTCTTATATGAACTCATTATTTTTACGAAAGTCTTTTCCTTTTCGAAATTCGTCGTTGGTTTAGGAAGCTAATATTGCTATAATATGTTAAAACAAAGCCCACGAAAGGCTCAAAACATTCTTGCACCAAAAATCGCAAAAATATATATATATATACATGCGGAACACAAGAATGAATATGTATAAAACAGGAGGTAAGCCTAAGACTCGTCATCGGCTACATGTCTTCAAGCCTCGCCGGTCCATCCACTCCACTCCCCGTGGTATGAGGGACCCCAGCCAGAGTCACCCCAAAAATGAGGTTGCGACTGCAACTCGGGGCTAGGCTCTCGGGCCACCGACACGGAACGCCGCCTACGCTCCGGCTCGGACCTCTCCCCGGAAGAACTCACCCCCGCGTCAGAACGGCGATGCCGTAGGGGCGAGTGTCGTGCTCTCTCTCTCTCACGACGACCGTGTCCCCCGCCCGAGGGACCCGCGTCGTCGGCCCCAGCACGCCCAGTAGCCGTCTGCAAAAAGGGAGAAAAAGAGAGTGAATAACCGAAAGCCAAACCAAAGGTACAGATCAAAAGAAAAAAAGAGAGGGCACATTACCCGAGTAAAGTGGGGGCTCCTGCAAGAAAGTGCAGACCGAGCTCGAACCAACGCGGACTTCAACCGGTTGATCACCCCCACCATGGCATTGGCCGTACGGGCCGGAACCTAAAACAAGAATGTCAGTAAAAAAGAAAGAAAAAATATAAAGAAGAGTACACAAATAAAAGGTGCATACCGCCTCTACTCCCTCAGGGAGCGGAGCATGGAAAACCCGGTCTTCCGGGAAAGTCTCCACAATCTCGGATCCACTCTCTCCGGTATACGAGATCCGAGCATCGGGAAGCACCCATCCCCCCAACAAAGGGTCAGGACCCTCCTGCACAAAACATAGTAGGAATAAACACATGGGCACGAACATGAAAACACTAAAATCAATACAAAGAGAGGAGGCAACTTACAGCGCCAGGCTCCGGGAGACGAAGAGAATCCTGGATAAACTGGTAATAGCTAGCTCCCTCTATCACCAACTCTGTCGCCGGCACACCAGTCCTCGAGTGGACACTCCACGACTCGCCTATCGAGCGAGTAGACAGCATGGTCGCAGGCGGAGGCCTGGGCACCGAAAAAACCCCGACTGTCTGCATACGTACCCGCTCTCCCATGTACCAGACAGGGTCCCGGCGGCCAACGAACAAGACCCGCATCTAGCTCAGGGCATAACTCTCCCTGACCGAAGCATGGGTACCCCTAAAAGAGAGCCATGGGGTCCAAACCACCTGTTTTCGTACAAAACGCAGTCTGATCTCGCACATGAAAAGAATGACGAAATACGAGATAGAGGATAAGATTCTGTACATGCTCAGGGTTCCCGTCCCGGATAAGATCCCACACGGTATCGGGCGGTGGACGCACTGTCAGCTTCTTCTTCCAACCCCAACGGCGACCGGCAGGGAACTCCAAAGGCCTCTGCCCCTTTCGGGGAGCCAGCCAAGGTAAGTTCTTAAAGGCCCACAGCTGCAAAAAGAAAAGGATAATAAAACGTTAAAAAAAAAAGAGGCCGGGTAAAAGCGAGAAAAACAAAAGAAAGTCTAGGCACATACCTCGATCAAACGCGGCACTCCCGCTAATGTAATCACAAAGTGACGTCTACTCGCACCGACAAACTCATCTGGCCGACAAGCGTCGCATAGCCCAAATCGCCCCAGCGATAGTCACCCAGTGTAGACACGTCCTCCACCATGCCTATCCACCTCGGGTCAAAGGTGTCAGTCGGACCCGATAGAAAAGTGGAAGTAATAAAATGGAGGTAGAACAGCCGAGCCTGTCTCGAAGGCGACTCCTCTACCCCGTGCTCCAAAGCCCACATCAGGTCAGCGAAAGGTATCCCACGGGGCTGGTACGAAGGTAACCTACTACCCATCCACGAACCCAGGAGCCTGGTACCCTCAGCAACAGTCGGCGATGGGCCGTCCGACCTCAGACGAACGGGGTTCCCCGTAAAGGTAAAACCCGTCAAAGTTGTGTAGTCCTCAAGAGTGATCGTCATCTCGCCCCAAGGAAAATGGAAGGTGTTGGTGGTATCCCACCACCACCTCATGAACGACCGCAGAAAGGACAGGGAGATGTTGAGCCGCAGTATCTCCCAGAAGGTATCAACCACCGGAAACAGTGAGCTCGCCCTCACCAAGGCCTGGGCGTCCGAGCTCAGATAGCTAAAAACGGTCTCACTCGTCGCGGCGCCATAGCCGCGAACCGTAGTCTCTCTCCTCGCGTGAAGGCGGGAAGTCACATGGTGCTCTAGGTCGTAGTGCAGATCACGACCTTCGTAAAGCTCAGGGCCCACCCATAGGGGACCCGGGCCAGTCGACTGACGCGTCATGCCACGCACCTCGTGGCCACCAGGAGGGGGTAACGACTCGTTAGACATGCTGATCAACAATACAACAAGGCATTATACCTTTGACAAAATCGGCACTCATACCGATCCCTAAAAAGAGTGCATTTCACTCATGAAATGGAGTCATACAATTTTTGTTCCCAAAAAACTTGATACTAAGTTCATACTTAGCAAAATTCCCTAAGTAAAAATTAATTCCAGCAAAATCAAAATTCTCCCATAATTTGTCATTCATGAATTATGAGGAACGCAAGGAATATACCAAGAACACCTACATTATAAGAAAATACTAGATTCGTAGGTATACTTGGGGGCTAGCATGAAAATGCCCAAATTCAACAAAAATCAACATACTTGCAAAAATTAACATGCACAAACTAATTAACATGTTATGTGGAACATTTCCAACTATCTAATTGAAGAAAAGGGGCACAAAATCAAAAACCCCCAAATCAATTTCATGCACGAAAATACTTGACAAAAATACTGAAATTGACAAAAAAGCTCAAAATTATTGAAAATTACTTACATTGGGAAGATTGGGAAGTAATTTGGAGTAGAATTCGTGAAGGAAAGTGAAGAAAACGAGCAAAAATGAGTGGAGAGAAGTGAAGAAGTTTGAGCGAAAATGGTGGAAATGGGAAAGGAAGCAGACGGTCCGCGAATTTAAAGACCAGCCCCCCCTTCGCATTTTCAACGCCCGGCTCTGGGCGTTAGAAATTCTCGCGCCCACTGCTGGGCGCTGAAAATGCTTCCTAGACAGCGAATATTCGCTGTCGGGCACGCGTACTCCCCTATTTTGTGTAAGATATCCGTTATCTTGATATTTCTATCCCAAAAAAAAAAAACAACAAAAACAAAATAAAATTTCAAAACAGATTCGTCCACTTCTATCAGACGGGGCGTCCACCCTCAGCGGACAGGTTCGCCATCTTCAGCCGGCGGGGTCTACGTCACAAACCGTGTAGGTCCTTATTTTCAAAAACATCAAAACAGATTCGTCCACTTCTATCGGACGGGGGGTCCACCCTCAGCGGACAGGCTCGCCCACCTTCAGCGGGCGGGGTCTGCGTCACTAACAGCGCAGGTCCTTAGTCGCTGCAGCGATAACTTTTATTGGTTTTCCCTTTTTCCAAAAATTAAAGGATTGGTTTTCCCTTTTTCCAAAAATTAAAGGATTGGTTTTCCCTTTTTCCAAATATTAAACGATTGGTTTTCCCTTTTTCCAAAAATTAAAGGATTGGTTTTTCGTTTTTCCAAAAAAGAACGATGTGCTGGATTTTCCTTCGTTTTACGTCCTATAAAAACAAGGGGGTTTTCTCGTTTAGCTATCCCTGAACATGAGAATCTTTAAAAACGTTTTACCTCGTGATTGGGCTTGGCCAGGCCCAATTACACTTTACAGCTTTAATTTCGAAAACATTTGTAGCTACTCCCAATGACAAAGTGAGGGAGTTTCTACGCATCTTTAGATCCTTCCAATGACAAAGTGAGGAAGTTTCTATACTATCAGTTGACAAATCCCAATGACACGTGAGGGATATGTCGACACTTCAAGTGATGACCCTTAAGTCAAATGTTATCACTCGGGGGCTCGTGAGACCCTCGCAAAACAGGTCACATACACCATGGCTTGTGTGACGTACTCCGTCTAGTACTTTGACCATCGTCTTACTCCAAGACTCAGTCAAAGTGGGGGCTAACTGTAGACACCTACTTTTGTCCACGTTCCCGCAAGGGAAAGGTTCGATGATGAAAGCATAAAAACTCCACCTGACAACGCATCTCCTATAAAATAAACGAATCTCGATTCCCCATTTCATTTCACCCGAAACCTGCTATTTATGGAAACCTGCTAAAAATAGTAACTGCCGTAAAAGGTAGCTTCTAAAAGTGGCAAATCATAAAAGATAGAAACCTGTCAGAATTAGGTGTTGCATTCCAACATAAATCCTAAATGAGATAGAAAACTGCGAGAATCTTATTCCAAATAGGATTCGGAAATAAGAGTTACGTATTAATTAAAATCCTAACGAGCCTAGAGTTCGTAACGGGCCCAGACGCATTCCGTCACAAAATTGATACGCGCTAAAAGACTCGAATTAATCTCAAACTCTACGGATTTTAGGAATTCGAATCTGACTAAACAAAACTGCCCAGACCCTATTTTCAACGCCTGGCTCTGGGCGCCGAAATCTTCGGCGCCCAGGCCTGGGCGCTGAAAATACCTGGGTACGTCTCTTTTCCTAATTCTTTGTGGATTAGAACTCTGCAATTCTATCTTTCCACGAAATCTTCCCTATAAATAGGCCCCTAGTTTCGACGTGAAAGAACACACAACAACACATAATATATTCTGAGTATTGACTCTAAACCCCTTAGCCTAAGCCTCTCGCTGCGAAACTGTTCACGCGTTCTGTCGCAATCGATCCATAAATCGAACAGAACGTATCCTGTCCCATAATTGAGATTCGTTAAATAAAAAGGAGAAATAGCAAAGTCAAAGTGGTTAGTTTTCTGAGAACCGTGACGCACCCTAACGTGTCCCTTTTCGATGATTTAACTGCTTTCCTCGCCCTTTTTATGAACTGTTAAACTAACCTAATATGATTGTTCTATCACGCCTAACAAATATAATATTTTTGGGAAATCGGATTATCATGCTAGGTCCCTTAATGTTATTTAAATCAGATAATCACGATCGAATTAGTATTATATGTTGCATATTGCTAAAATCAACTCAGATTAGTTTAATAGTTAACGCATGTCCCTTCAATTATTTATGCTGAGCTAGTAAGGATATCCTGCCTCTGGAGTTATCGACGAGCGAATTACTCCTCTCGGTAGTTACAGTCCCCCGAACCCTCAATCTCTACCTTGCGGGTGTATATTGAGAGATCCCCACACCAGGGATCACAAGGGAACCTACGGCCGTCGTGGTCAAACATAATTGCACTCCCTTTATGTCACGATAACCGGGTTTTGTCAGTTTTTCTCATTGTTGTTAAAAACTGAATGGCGACTCCTATATTACAAGTCAATTGGGTGTATACTCACAGGAAATCCAATTACACTTGATTGAATAAAAAGAATCGTCACACCCACGAGGGACAAGGTCACGCATTAGCCTCGCGCTTTTTCGACCCCCTCACAATATGTCGACCTGTAATTGTAATTGATTACAAGTGCGATTATGATCAGATATATTATTTAATTTCATATATTTGATTCTTCTTGGTTTCAACATAATTATAAATTTAAGCATTTAACTGATTGTGACGCTTTTTGCATTAAAAGCATTTTGGTGGGAAATATAGGGAGGTAAATTGTGACACTTTGTTGCGTCAAAATTGATTTGGCGGGATTCCATGCTAAATGTAGCTCGGCAAAAACCCACCACAAAAAGCGTCCTTATATTGAAGGAGTGGCTTAAAATGGCGTCACAAAAGTCGAATATTGTGGCTACTAAAAGCGTCATTATATAGTGGCCCAAAATATAATGATGCTTTATTGAAGCGTCATTTTAGAAATTGTGACGTCTTTTGGCGCTATTTTTCGACCAAAAAAGCGTCACTATGAGTCGTGTTTTTTTTTTTTGTAGTTATAGGCCACTTTTTTTTAAGGTAAATAGGGAGAAATCTAAAGATGAATTTTTTCGAAAACATTTAATTAATTAATTAAAATTTTTGTTCTTGCTCCATAGACTTATTTATCCCAATTTCGGAGTAAAATTGTACATACATTCTTATTTATATTTCATCCGGTTGGGGGAGTAGTGATGTTTTATGGATCCAAAACATCACTACTTTTTGAAGACCTTCCACATAGAAAGGCCCGTTCTTGGGATAAGATTTATGGGATACTCTCACACCAAAGTATGATTTTGACTACGTTATCAATGGAACATTGTAACTTTTGAATTTTCATATCGAGTAAGTGAAGTGTTTCTTTAATAATTGGTTGAGAATGTTCTCGTGACATTCAACGGAATCCTCTATTCGGTTGTTTTGCAACTTCAATGAAAGAGAGTCTGATATAACAATGTCGTAATTTACTTATGATCCCATAAGACACTCAATAATATTATTTATTTGCTCTTCTTGAACTTGAACTTGTTCAAGAATTTGTTTGATCATTTTACTATTATTATTATTATTATTATTATTATTATTATTATCATTTTCTCCCATTTTATGAAAGTGTTGTGGAGGTGAGTATAAAAATTTTATTTATAGTATTTTATAATACTAACCCCCCTCAAGATTTAAACATTTGTATGTAATATATTGAGATATCATATATTTGAGATATACTAGTAACTCTTTTACTTTCTAGAATGTTTATATTTATATAACTTAAAAATTATAGTGAAACTTCATTTCATTTCAGATTCAGGTTAGTTGGTCTGACCCATCTCATTCCTCAACCAATTCAATTCTTTTGGTGGCCAAGTAACGTGGAATGACCCAATTTTACTTTCAAGTCCATTTTAGCAACTTCGTTTAGTTGACTAGCTTGTTTATTTGGGTTAGCTAGCATGGGTTGTGACCATTGACTTCATTAACATCATTGGGTCTTCGACATTGACAAAACTACATTCAATAAACATGGTGCATGTTTAAGGTTTGGATTAACAGCTTTTGAAACTGTATAGCGATTCTCTCTCCATCCAAAACCCATGCCAAACATCACAATACTCCCTGTAAGCTTCATTATTCCAAAGGCTCTCCATTGTCAGCATAATCAGTAGACACATCAGACAGGCATCACTCGCAAGTTTAGCGAATTAACCCCGGAATAAACTACCCCTCGGGGAACAATTCGTTAACAAATTCAACCTGTCCGTTCTTCGACAAAATTAGCCACACATCAATTCTCAAGCTGCCTTCTTGGAAATACTCTATAGCCTGGATCAACTGATTTTTGGACAAACAATGACGACGAAAAAGATGAAGTAGTCGTTTGTGAACTCTTGCCACTCCTGAAAATATCCTTAGCAAGTAAGAGTTATCTATCATTAAAATACCAGTGTATGTCGATTCTTTTCCAAAAGTACAGCTGCAAGTTGTGGTGTACCTGATTGTTGTTCACCGGAATTTTCACTAGAGCTGGAGAAGGATTGTTGTTCACCAGAATTTCCGATGCCAGGGAACAATTCGTTAACAAATTCAACCTGTTTGTTCTTCGACAACATTAGCCACACATCAAATTCTCAAGCTGCCTTCTTGGAAATACTCTATAGCATGGATCAACTGATTAATTCACAAACAATGACGACCGAAAAAATGAAGTAGTCGTTTGGGAACTCTTACCACTCCTGAAAATATCGTTAGCAAGTAAGAGTTATCTATCATTAAAATACCAGTGTATGACAATTCTTTTCCAAAAGTACATCTGCAAGTTGTAGTGCACCTGATTGTTGTTCACCAGAATTTTCACTAGAGCTGGAGAAGGATTGTTGTTCACCAGAATTTCCGATTCCACACATTTCTTCACGTGTTGGAACTTAGGAATACGGGAGCAGGATTCATACTTCTCGTTGTCCCTCTTGTGCGAATCACATTCAGACAATTGATTAGGATTAGGATTAGGATTAGGCCTAGCCTTCTCGTTTCTAATGACAGCAGACTAATGACAACACAGCTGATAAATTCATACACTCACAAATAAACCAAAAAAGAGCATAGATACACCCATTGATACTTCAATCAAATGATCCCTAAAATAAGGTGAATATTAAACTACCAAAACCATCAAAGAATACACAAAAAAATTAAGTTTTCACCCTAGATGTGCAACTCGGCCATTTCTGTTTTGCAGACGATGTGCTCTTATTCAGCAAGGGCGATTTCCATTTTGTATATAGCATGTCGCAGCGCCTACAGCTTTTCTAGGATACCTCTGGTATTATGGCCAGTAAAGAAAAGAATGTTCTATATTGTTGTGGGATGCACAATGATGATATAAGTAGATTGGTTTCAGCTTCAGGATTTTCCTTGGGATCTTAGCCATTTTAGGTACCTCGGGGTACCTATTAGCTATCTTAGCCATCTTAGCCATCTTAGCCATCTAGTCTTAACAGATACAGAGCTCCCATATATGTTGTTACATTCTGTCACCCAACATAGCGTAGTTCATTATACGGATACAAAATACCAAGTATTAAAGATACAGCTGCTCTACTGCTTCTGCAAGAGGAGGGGCTTAGTCGCGTAGATTGTGTTTTTAGTTTTGTAATTTCAAGGAGCTTTACTTAAAAGTGAGAGCGTCCATCCCTAAAATAAATAATTCTTTGAGCATTTACTTTGCACAATTCGGTTTTAGCGGGAATTTGAAGGCCTTAGATTCAAGCATGTAGATTTTACACATAACAGACCAAAATATGATAACTATAAACTTTTAAAACATAAGCTTATGCTTAATAAATACCCCATAGTATCACTCTACTACATATAATGATCATTATAGATGGTATAGTTACCCTTATTATTATTAAGAGTTACAAATTCTACACATGGAGACTAAATGGTAATATAATGACCTTTAAATTGCGAATAGTGACTACGACTAACCTGACTAACTATTATCTGACCAACACTTTGCAAAATCAAAAAATCATACATAATAAAATACAGTAAACTAACATCAAAGTTATTATTATGCATTCAAACCCTAATTTTGTAAATCAGTAAATCAACCCTAAATGTTGACCAAAATACTTGAAATTAAACAAAAACCCCAACTAAAAGCAACTAAAACACTAATTGCGAAAATATAAACACAAAATACATTTATATCAACAACATGCGTTTCAAATTTAAACGAAAATAAGCGAATTTAACTAAAGCGAATTCAAAAAATAAGAAAAATTAGGATGAAAACCGACCTCGATCAACTTACCTTGAGAACGTTTGAAGTATGGCTGCCTCTTCGAACTCCAAGTGTAGCACCTCCTTTAGTTTTCGGTGAGAAATTATAGAAGGAAGAGTTGTAAGGAGAGACAAATCGCAGAGGATCGTGAAGAGATGAGAGGATGAAGAAGGAAACGTTTTTTGTGGAATCAGAAAGGAGGAGGATCTTTTGGTGAGCTTCACACGTGCGATATGAAAAGAAAAGCGGGAATGCTTCTACTTTTGGGCTTGGTCCACAATAATTTTATGTGGACCAAGTTCATTTAAGAGTTTTACCATTCAACATACATATTCCATTTGCAGTGTGGGTAGATTAGACCTGTAAAACGGGTAGTTTGCATCAGTTTCGAATCGGTCCATTCGGGTCGGGTCATTTTGGGTTATTTTTCTTTCGGGTCGGGTCGTTTAGGGTTATTTTTCTTTCGGGTTGGTTTCGGATTTGGGTCGGGTCCAATCGGATTTTGGGTAACTTTGTTTTTTTATAATTGGGTCGGGTTTGGTTCGGGTCAGGATTTCGGATCAATATCGGATCGGGTCATATCGGTTCGGGTTTTTCGGGTTCGGTTTTTTCGGTTAGATCGAGTTTTTCGGGTTGGATCAGATTTTTCGTTTTTTGAGTTTTGATTACGTTATTTCTCTTTAGATTTGGTGGTCTCTATTCTAATATTGTCAAACATTTTTCCTATAACACAAAAGAGTATAAATTAATAAAAAGAAAATAATAACTGTAGGGGTTTTTTTTGTATTTGTCCCTACGGCTTTTGAAATTTTGAAATTTCAAGGAGTCGACACCAAGCAAGTTTAAGGGTCTAGTTTGGAAATACCTTGGTATGAATCTTTTTGGATAAGGCATTGAATCTTGGAACCGAATGTGTGAGATTCTGGGGGGAACGAACCGCTTATTTTTGGCGAGCTTTAAAAGTACATTCAAACACAAGACAATGATCATTTTCGTGAAACCCTAATCATGACACTAGGATGGTTGAATCATGCATTTTAGAACATTGTATTTTCTACTTGTACATGGTCATTTTGCTTTAAAGTTAATTAAGGGAACCTAAGGCCGGTTTGTCCAAAAATTATCTTTGTCAAACGTGATGTAAATTTTTGTATATTGTTGTATTTAGCATGTTAGGTGATGAAAGCGATAAACATGTAAATCATCATCACAAACAGTATGAACTATCGAAATGTGTACAAAAACACATCACCTTAAAAAAGGTGAGTAAATAGTGCGGAATTGACATTGCAAGCATAGGAAATAAAGGTGCGATATTGAAAGTGCGTTATTGAAAATGTGATATTCAAAGTGCCATATTGAAATGCGATATTGAAATGACAATGTTTAAATGACGATATTGGAATTGTATTATTGTTTTTGAAATCCGAACGCCAAACAACTAATTAATAATAAGTGTGTCCGACACATATTCAATTCTCTAAAAATCTTAACTTTAAATCAGTTGTTCATCTAAAAGCATCATTGATTTTGATTATTGTAGCTTAGTACCTTGTACGAATTTGTACGAATTTGGCACGTAGCTTTTCTTGTAGGTTAAGGCATTTTGCCACTAAAAACACTCCTTTTTTGTACTCGGTTTTACGGGATAGGGCCCGGCATGCTCGGTTTCATGGGTCGGCGCCCGATTTTTGATTTCTTAATGGCATTTCGACTGGAAACGGCCTTGTAAAAATAACTGAGAGGTCCATTGGGTGAGATTGTGTATGGATTTTGAATTTGATTTTTGGAAATTGAATTTTGTACCGAGTTACGGCATAGGAACGAGCTCGGAAATAGGACTTTGGATATTGGATTTTGGAATTTATCTTAGCAATTGGGACTTCAGCACAGGGTTGTACCAACCACCTTTCTAGGATAATGGTTTCGTCATCAACCCATTAGGGGAGACACAAATTAGGTGTCTACAATAATAATAATAATAATAATAATAATAATATGAAAAGCTAAAAAAACTTGTATTCAAAACTATTTGGTAAATTCGAGTTGCTCTTCGGTTCGGATCAATTCGGTTTGAATTAAATTTTACAATAATTTTCGGTTCGGGTTATTTCGATTTCGGGTGAAGATCGGTTTGGTTCTTTCGGTTCGGGTCGTTCGGGTATCGGGTCATTTCAGGTTAAATCACTTCCGGGTCGGTTTCCTTTTCGGGTCAGTTCTATTTGGTTTTTGGGTTAATCTCGGGTGGTCGTTTCAGATCAATCGGGTCGGTTTTTTGGGTCCGGAACAGTTTTGCCAGGTATAGGGTAACAAAGAAAGGCAAGCGAAACAAGGGATTCATTGACGAAAAAATGTATTGGATTTAAGAGTATTTTTTATGAGGGTATATGATTAAACATGTCACCTCATTAAAAAAAATTAAAATAAAGGCTAAATCACAGTTGACAAAGATGGAAAGTTGGGATTAAACGGGTACCCAACGGTGGGACAAGGCGGAGGTAGCGACGACATTCTTAAGAGGGAGAAGAGACAAAATTTCGACCAAAGGAGCGTCTGGGAGTGAGCTTAATCGGTCAATTATTCACAATTACCACCACCAGTGTTGTTGTCATTGTTGTTAGTGCTGCAATTTTGGGTGTAACAGCTGCAATTTGAGAGAGTTTCCGCCATTTTTAGGGTAATTTCTGTTGTTTAAAGCTTAAAAAGAGTTAGAGTTTAGGAAAAGTGACGGAGAAGTACTGAAGTAGTGAAGTACTCTGTATTAATTTCGGATGAGTAGTACTTCCTCTTTGGTGGTTGTTGTAGAGGGTCTAGATTGACGTAAAGTCATAGAGTCACGAGGGTTGGTCTATGAGTAGGCCTTCACTTTCCTTTGGAAAATGAGAATCATTTCCTCTATTTTACATCTATATAGCATCCTAGGAACTGTTAGGTTATGATACATATGAAAACATATATCATGCGGAAAAACCTAGATGCCAGGATACATATTAATTGCTCATAATCATATAGCATAATTTAGATGCATACACTTTGTAGCGTGCCCTCCCTAGCTGCGCCCGAACCGAACAAGAACAAGTCTTTAGGACTCTAAGTGTCGTCCCTCCGTAGATAGTCCACAGCACGTCCGGATCCGCCTTAAGATTGACCAACTAGAATCACCCTTAAGGTACTATTATTTTCGGCTAAATGGGCAAGTAATGTGACTGATTTTTCTGCTAAAAAATCACAGCTTTTATTGTATGAATACTTGTTAAAAAACCTGTGTATAAATTTATGACCCTAGGCATATATTTATAGAACCATGGAAAAGGATTTCGAATCCTGTTAGAATACTAATTAATTAATTGAAATCCTTTTAGAACTCTAAATAATTAATTTTATCTTTTAGGATTAGGATTTAATCATAGCAGTAATTCCGATAGCTTTAGGATTCGTATATCACGCACACGAGCACGAGCACGAGCACCGCACAGCCCGCGCGCATGCCTCGCGGCCCACGCGAGCTGCACGGCGCCTTGTCCCAATGCTCGCAGCCCAATCGCTGAGCGCGCGCGCCATGCCTTGCTGGGCCTGGCCTTGCGCTGGGCCTGGCGAGGCTTTGGCGTGTGTTGATGCGTGTGGCTTGCTGGGCGACGGCCTGGCTTCGTGCTGGGCCTTCGTCTAGCAAGTCTCGTCCGATGCTAATTTGTACGATACGCTTCCGATTAAATTCCCGATTCCGGAATTCATTTCCGATACGAACAATATTTAACATTTCCAATTCCGGAATTAATTTCCGTTTCGAACAAATATTTAATATTTCCGTTTCCGGAATTATTTTCCGATTCCGATAATATTTTCGATTCTGACAATATTTCCGTTTCCGGCAATATTTCCGGTTCCGGCAATATTTCCATTTCCGATAATATTTTCCGATACGTACCATGTTTCATAATGAATGGGTGAATGGTATATATTGTATATGTACTGTTTTGCAGGTTATGAAGTGACTAGTATGGCCCAAATAGGATAGAAAATATGGTCTGCGTACCATTAATTTGAATGTAATTGGTCTAATGCACCAAAGTTTGTTTTTCAATTCAAATATGGTCTGCGTACCATCAAATAGTTGTAATTAGTTTAATTATAGCTTATCCTATTTGAAGAATATGGCGCCTCCCATGGTGAAATTCAAGACGGAGTTTCCAATCCATTTTCAAGACGGACTTTGAAGTTGAAGCTTCAAGATGAAGCCGGGCCATACTAGATCACATTTATCTTATGCATGCTTTAAGTTATTTATTGCTTTAAATATGTCTTAATTATGCATGAGATTATGGCTTGATTATGTTGCATGATTAAGGATTTTAGTTCACTTAAAATCTAACCAACATAGTAAGAGCCTTAAGTTCCAAACTTTAAAAATTGAGTTAAAAGGTGCCATGCCAAAATATACACTTGCTTGGATATCCTTTACATCAATCTAGTAATAGTTTTCGCTCAGCGAGGTGTTACTTATTGGTCCTAAAGGGGCAAGGTACACAAATAATTGTGAGTACATGTTAGTTTTGGTGAAACTCAACGATATAAGTAAGGAGTCCTTTTATGTCGTGGCAAAATCGATAGGTTTACCTAATAAGTTCTTAGACGTACCTATCAACCAAGAGTAGTTTCTAGACTATTAGCAAAAGGCTTTTGCTTACCTAAAATGTTTTAGGATTGAGTCGACAAACTGTGCTTAATTCTTCAATGATTTTAGGATCTTGGAATCATTTTATTCACACCTGCCGGAACAATAAATTCGAATAAAATGCTAATAACTTGTTTGAATTGCATGATTGCTTTAATTTTCAAGTTATTACTCATGATAAATGTTTAGACTTTGCATGCTTCAATGTATGTTTTAATTATTGGTTATAATTAAATATCTTGTACTGCAATAAACCCTTTTTAGAAAGGTAACAGTAAATTTCCTCGATTGGTAGTGAATCCAAGAACGATTCACGGAAATGAGAGAATATGAGCAATTAAAAATGTACGTTTCTTATAGCGACTTTTATGGTTGTTTTCGAGTATCAAAGTCAAATGGCAAACCGATTGGTGCTTGTGAATTCATAATACAATGTAGTTTTGAGATCATAAAGCATTGAGTTTAAACGCTCAGCTTTACCAATGGTTAACAACCTAATATCTTTGTCCATTTAATTCTCGAATGAGTCTATTCCCTAGACATTCGAATAGATCGATGCTTAGAGAACTTTAGAAGCTTCTGGTAAGATCATCTAGTTGAAAAAGAATATTCAACATAAATAAAATGGTAAGAAATTTGTTGGAGTGACATTAGACATGTCTAACAAAATATAAAGGTCAACACTAAAGAATTCAATTCTTAAGACTATAAGAAAGGGTACAAGACATAGGAAAATAAGGAACAGATGAAAGAAATTTTACGATTTTGTTTCTACCTATAAGTTTATGTTTAAAGAGAAGTGACCTAGCAATCAAACTTCCTTGGTATCATATACCGCTTGAGGTTCTTACTCTGGTAATAACTCAAACAATGGAAGCTAGGCTACACTAATGACCGACAAGTGGGAAATGAAGCATGGCAATGCTACATTAGTTGTAGGGTCATCTAGTTTGTTTTAATTCCTTTCAAGGCTGGAACTTAATGGCTATTTTGTTCCATAATCAGCATACCTGAATTTCTGTTTTCAAACGCAGAAAGACTCGCATTCAGAAAGACAAAAATAATGTTTGTTTGTTTATTTGAATGAAATGCTCATTTACGGGTTGAGTCAATATGCCTGATTAAAACAAACAACTCTTTAACAAAAAGAACTTTACTAGGTTCAAATCAATCTCTTGATTTGAGTTCCACTAATCTTTAGCATTGTTGCTTAGACCATGTCAACAAGTTAACATTCAAAAGCTCTATTTTGATGGACTTTTGAAAGTTGGTTGATTTCTAGATCAATTCAAGACAATCTAGTCTTACTTGTTGAAAGTAACAAAATATGAACTATTGTTAGAACGCCTAGACAATAGAGTTCAAAGCTAAAGAAAGATTTTGTGACTTTATTATTTCACATAGATTTGAGTGAATATAGGTTTATTTACTCAAAGTCATATAAGTTTGAATCTGTTTGGCTAGTTCAAAGATTCAGAAGTATAAAATCCACTTGGCAAGAAATCATAAAGATCTAGGTTAGATCATATTGTTGATTACTTATACCAAGAATGATCATCAATGATTGTGTGTTGTAATTTCACGATCTAGCTCCATAAGATATGGCATATCTAAGTTGGAATGATCGAAGTCAATTAGTACTTGATTCGATCAATGATGAATCATAAAGACTTTTCCTATAATTTCTAAAAACAAAATGCTCAACTACCACCAAACTAAACCAAATTCGTCAAAGCTATTGAAAAGTAATTTCAGAATATCTTTTCAATAATATATATATCTAGAGAGTTGCTAAACTCAGTGGGAGCTTAGTGTTTGTTATTCAACAAACTAAGGCCCAAGTATATATATATGTTTCATTGTGAATGAGACACAAGGGTATTGTTTCTACCACGAATTTTTGAGAACATAATGTTTGTTTGCTAGAAATAATGTCCTTTTGGAGATTCGTTTCCAAAGTGACAAGTAGGAGAAAATAGACCTCGAAAGTATTCGAGGCGAACAACAAACATAAACGGACATTCCGAAGGCTTTTTCGAAGTTCTTCAGAAAATTCGAACACATATTCTTAAGGACTTTAGAAATGGCTTTAAAGAATAGACTTCTCTTAGAAGACTTTACAAGTGCTTCAAGGAGAACAGAATATTCAAAGGACTTTCAAAGTGTCTGTTGATATTCTATTTGTTTTATTTTCTATACCCAAGTAGGCATAGAGTTCAAGTCACTGAAACTATGAGATTCTTCTATTAGATAGTGAAGAAACATAGAGTTCAGGTCAATGAAACTATGAGATTCTTCTATTAGATAGTAAAGAAACCTACAACTTGAAGTCGAACTATTATCACGTAGATTAATGAGTTTGTGACTTGTAAGAAAGCTATGACGAAACCCAGATTCCCTAAAATGGTTAGAGGCCATATATAGACTCAAATGTTTTAAATGGTTAGAGGCCATAAAACATACTCAATGTTTTGATGACAAAATTGAAATTTTGTTGATTTGCAATAATAGTTTCACACCTATTGGTTGCAAGTTTGTTTTAAGGGTAAAAACCAACAAACATGAAATTGTGTTCACACACAAAGCTAGATTAGTTGCTAAAGGTTACAAGCAAATTCACGGTGTGGATTGTGTTGAAACCTCATGCAAAATCGTAATGCTTAAGACTATAATTCAAGCAATGATTGCATATTGGTACATATGGCAATTGGATGACAAAACGTATTCCTCAATCAAATGTTGGAAGAAAACTATGTACATGGCATGTCATAGGATTTGTGGATCCAAATAATGCTTGCAATGAAGGCTAGCTTATGAAATCTAAGTACAGATTTAAGCAAGCAATTGGGAATTGGAATTGTATTTTAGTGAAGCTAATAAGTATTTTAGTTTCATAAAATGTACATGATTCTTATAGATATATAAGAAGTTTAGTGGGAGTACATAAAACTTAATTGGTCCTATGTGTATCACACACATATCTCTCTATTGTGAAATAACATTCAAATGCTAATGACTTAGAATTGAAATTATTCATCAATGATGGACCAAGGCGAAACTTAGTACATACTGGGTATTAAGATCTATTTACAAAGATCTTATGATATTGTTTTGGATAAAGTAACGGCATTTACTAAATCAAACACGAAAGACTCCATTGGAGATATTCGATCCATATGAATAAATCTAAGTAATGAATGTTTGAACTATGTATAAGCATTTACTAAGTTAAACATCAAAGGATCTAAGTAAGATTCTTAACCTATAATATATGTCAAAGAATTTAGCTGGATTTAGTATCTACTGAAACTAGATGAGCTAAAGTTACATGAATAGAATTCAATTGGGAATTATTCTGCAAAAGAATTTATCATGTATGATATAATATAAGGATCGCCAAAAACGTATCGTATGACTTTAGGCATGAAGAACATATACCAATCTCTATTGATCTAAGTGAAGATAAACTAGATTGAGATCAAGAAAAACTTATGGTACTTGAAAAGGTACATAGGAACAGTTCTTGACTCAAGAAAATAAAGATATGCTAAATATTGATGCTACACGCATAAACACTGGAAAATGATCAAAAAAGATCCATTTGGAGTTAACCATTGGCAAGGACTAGCTATAGAGCATCGTGTTTTGAAATGGCAACATGGATTGGAGACCATGAGTTGTTGCGTGGGAAATTAAATATTAATTTCTATGTTCTAAGATATAGCTGGAAAGTCTTCCACAAATCTGTGAACTGCTTGGATAAATGAATCCAAACAAAGCATCACTAGCAACCTATACAGTTGAAGTAAAAGTAATTATTGCCTAAAAAGCAATAAAACTGGGTTGTTTACGTTAAAGAGTTCTTCACTGAACCTGGGTGGATCACATGTCTGCTGACTTGATGGTTCTTCATCGCAAAATGCGTAGAACCACTATCGAAGTAAGAAAGACTGGATCACATAATAAACAAACTCAAAAGATCTTATCATCCTATCTCGAAGAACATTCGATGAAAAGGATATTAAGATTGGCAAAGCATGATAACTAAACCTATGCAACAAGTGAGAAGCAACACTCACATTGTAGCATTGGAAATCAAGCATAGCTTTGAATTCCATGAACTGTTTTAAAGATGGGTTTAAGGCCCATGGTTGTAAAAATTGGGTTGAACATTTATCATATATGAAATGTATTTTCATATTCCATTTAATCTTGGTTTAGTATTAAATGATGAGTCCCTTCAATTTGACGATATATTCAAGATAGACTGTCAGGACCAGTCCAGTGACTAAGAAATGTCTATCAAGTGAACTTGAATGTCAAAAGTTGAAAATGGTCCCTGGTCGGAGTTTTCTATAAAGATAGACGCATAGAAAACGTTAGACGACTAGAATGCAAGATGACTAGTAGTTCTGTTTCTTGAACTATGTGGACATGGCAATGTCGTAATCATTTGCATAGATACTTACTTTGGGAAGACTAGTATCGGACAGACCTATGAAACTTTACTGTAAGAGATGAAAATATGTCATAAGTAAATTTCATTAAAATTATTAGACACTAATCCTCAATACCTGAGTGATTTGAGATTACTTGTTTGGGAACTTCTTACTTTGACGTTGTCAACCGCCACACCGTAAAAGGAGGCTATAAAGGCAACGTTCAGGTAATCACCTATCAAACGAAGTCTAATCTCAAGATCGCAAGATTGGGATTGTCCTCCCATAAATCGGGATGAGATGCTGAAAGTTGTACAAGGCCACTCGGAGAGCTAGAAATTGTAAAATGCATGGCCGTGCTCAGATGAATCATAGGCTATGATTATCTGTTTATTTGATCAGTTGAACTCTGAAACCGAGAAACACCTCTGGACATAATAAGGATGACAACTCTTACCTTATGTTCAAGAGAAAGCATCGAGCAACAAAGGAATTAGGAAATGCACACTTGTCCCCAAGGACAAGTGGGAGACTGAAGGAAATTATTCCCTTGGTCCAAGTATGCATTTAATGTTAAGTCTAATAAATGCGGTTCAGTATTAATTAAACAAGTTAATAATTCAGTGAGATCAAGTGAGCTGAATGCCTAGCTAAAGGCCGCTTCAGTTCAAGTGGAATTAATGATATTAATCCACATCTTACTCTTGACTAAACCCGTAGGGTCACACAAATAGTACGTAAACGGATCAAGTATTTAATGGCATTAAATACTCCATCTATGGATATTCGGAATCGACGGATCTTGGTTTCAGTGGGAGCTAAGATCGTCAAAAGGCAAGTAAATGAATACTCCGGAAACGATGATATTGCCGGAAACGGAAATATGGATCGTATCGGAAATATAAATATTATCCAAGTCGTAGATGTTGCCGGAAACGGAAACATGGTACGTATCGGAAAATATTATCGGAAATGGAAATATTGTCGGAACCGGAAATATTGCCGGAAACGGAAATATTGTCAGAATCGAAAATATTATCGGAATCGGAAAATAATTCCGGAAACGGAAATATTAAATATTTGTTCGAAACGGAAATTAATTCCGGAATCGGAAATGTTAAATATTGTTCGTATCGGAAATGAATTCCGGAATCTTCCCAATGTACATAGAAATTTTTAGTGGATATTTTTAGAAGACTCAATATTATGTTGTACAAGTTTTCATCATCTGTTTTAGGCCGCAAAAAACATGCTTATCTTTATGCTTATGCTTAGGTTTTCTCGTCATGGAATCGGAACGATATCCGTGCCCATGCAGACAATATAATCTAAGTGTACGAACAACGATGAAAGCAGAGCTGAACCACGGGAGGAAATATCTCGCATGCCCTGATAATGTAAGATTAGGCGTACTTTTTTCCCCTTTTGTCTATATCATATATCATTCCACTTATTGACTCGAACTTGACTCTTAGGCTTTCACCTTATGGGCTCAAATGCACCACTTATTGGACTCGAAACATTAATCACAATATTGTTTTTCTTTTTACAATCCTTTAACTCTTAGCATAGGTCTTATCTAAGGGAATGAAGTGTGCATCAAAGGGAATTACTGAAAATTACTTACATTGGGAAGAAGTCTCTAACCTGCAAAATGATTTTTACTTTCACCCAAATTTTATGTACTCCCAAATTCGGAATTCTAATTTCGAAAACACAAACAATGTTTGGATTCACTTATACAAGCAGTTCACATATTTGTGGAAGACTTTCCAGCTATATCTTAGAACATAGAAATTAATATTTAATTTCCCACGCAACAACTCATGGTCTCCAATCCATGTTGCCATTTCAAAACACGATGCTCTATAGCTCGTCCTTGCCAATGGTTAACTCCAAATGGATCTTTTTTGATCATTTTCCAGTGTTTATGCGTGTAGCATCAATATTTAGCATATCTTTATTTTCTTGAGTCAAGAACTGATCCTATGTACCTTTTCAAGTACCATAAGTCTTCTAAAAACTTATGGTACTTGAAAAGGTACATAGGAACAGTTCTTGACTCAAGAAAATAAAGATATGCTAAATATTGATGCTGCATCTAGCAAGCTCGTCCGATGTTTATTTCGTACGACGTGCTTCCGATTAATTTTCCGATTCCGGAATTCATTTCCGATTCGAAGAATATTTAATGTTTCCGATTCCCGAATTAATTTCCGTTTCGAACAAATATTTAATATTTCCGATTCCGGAATTATTTTGAGATTCCGATAATATTTCCGATTCCGACAATATTTCCGTTTCCGGCAATATTTCCATTTCCGATAATATTTTCCGATACGTACCATGTTTCCGTTTCCGGCATCATCTACGACTTGGATAATATTTATATTTCCGATATGATCCATATTTCCGTTTCCGGCAACATCTACGACTTGGATAATATTTATATTTCCGATATGATCCATATTTCCGTTTCCGGCAATATCATCGTTTCTGGAGTATTCATCATTTTCTTTTTGACGATTTCAGCTCCCACTGAAACTGAGATCTGTCGATTCCGAATGTCCATAAATGGAGTATTTAATTCACTTAAATACTTGATCCGTTCACGTACTATTTGTGTGACCCTACGGGTTCAGTCAAGAGTAAACTGTGGATTAATATTATTAATTCCATTTGAACTGAAGCGGCCTCTAGCTAGGCATACAGTTCACTTGATCTCACTGAATTATTAACTTGTATAATTAATTAATACTGAACCGCATTTATTAGACTTATCATTGAATGCATACTTGGACCAAGGGCATTATTTCCTTCATTCTCCCACTCCTAATTCCTTTGTCGCTTGATGCTTGCTCATGAACATAAGGTAAGAGTTGTCATCCTATTATGTCCAGAGGTATTTCTCGATTTCATAGTTCAACTGATCAAATAAACAGATAATCATAGCCTATGAGTCATCTGAGCACGGCCATGCATTTTACAGTTTCTAGCTCTCCGAGTGGCCTTGTACAACTTTCAGCATCTCATCCCGATTTATGGGAGGACAATCCCAATCTTGCGATCTTGAGATTAGACTTCGTTTGATAGGTGATTACCCGAGCGTTGCCGTTATAGCCTCCTTTTACGGTGCGACGGTTGACAACGTCAAAGTTACCAGTTCTCAAAAAAGTAATCTCAAAACACTCAGGTATTGAGGATTAGTGTCTAATAATTTTAATGAAATTTACTTATGACAGATTTTCATCTCTTACAGTAAAGTTTCATAGGTCTGCCTGATACTAGTCTTCCCAAAGTAAGTATCTATGCAAATGATTGTGACATTACCATGTCCACATAGTTCAAGAAACAGAACTACTAGTCATCTTGCATTCTAGTCGTCTAGCGTTTTCTATGCGTCCATCTTTATAGAAAACTTCCGACCAGAAACAATTTTCAACTTTTGACATTCAAGTTCACTTGATAGACATTTCTTAGTCACAGGACTGGTCCTGACAGTCTATCTTGAATATATCGTCAATTTGAAGGGACTCATCATTTAATAAACCACAAATTAAATGGAAAAATGAATTCTATTCATTTATATGAATGGTTAACCAATAATGTTCTACAAAGTATTAAACTGTAAAACTTTAAAACATTAAATAAGGACATCAAAGCCATTCTCCAACATGCTTGATTCCCATAGCTGCAGTGTGCGAGTTGTGCTTCGCTTGCGGCAGAGGTTTGGTTAATGGATCTGAGATGTTGTCGTCAGTTCCAATCTTGCTTATCTCGACTTCTTTTCTTTCAAAGAACTCTCGTAGAAGGTGAAATCTACGAAGTACATGCTTGACTCTCTGGTGGTGTCTAAGCTCCTTTGCCTGTGCAATAGCTCCATTATTATCACAATATAGAGCTATTGGTCCTTTAATGGAGGGGACTACACCAAGTTCACCTATAAACTTCCTTAGCCAAATAGCTTCCTTTGCTGCTTCACGTGCAGCTATGTACTCCGCTTCAGTTGTAGAATCCGCAATGGTGCTTTGCTTAGCACTTTTCCAGCTTACTGCACCTCTGTTGAGGCAGAAGACAAACCCAGACTGTGATCTGAAATCATCCTTTTCCGTTTGGAAACTCGCGTCCGTATAGCCTTTAACAATTAATTCATCATCTCCACCATAGACCAGGAAATCATCTTTGTGCCTTTTCAGGTATTTCAGAATATTCTTGGCAGCAGTCCAATGTACCTCTCCTGGGTCTGACTGGTATCTGCTCATAGCACTCAGTGCGTACGCAACATCCGGGCGTGTACATATCATATCATACATTATTGAACCAATCAATGATGCATATGGAATACCACTCATTCGTCTAAGCTCATCTAGTGTTTTTGGGCACTGAGTCTTGCTTAGAGTCATTCCATGAGACATGGATAGGTAGCCTCGTTTGGAGTCTGCCATATTGAACCTTTCAAGCACCTTATTGATATAAGTGCTGTGACTAAGTCCAATCATCTTTTTAGATCTATCTCTGTAAATCTTGATGCCCAGTATGTACTGTGCTTCTCCTAGATCCTTCATCGAAAAACATTTCCCAAGCCAAATCTTGACAGAGTTCAACATAGGAATGTCATTTCCGATAAGTAATATGTCGTCGACATATAATACTAGAAAAGCAATTTTGCTCCCACCGACCTTCTTGTATACACAAGATTCACCTGCGTTCTTGATGAAACCAAAGTCACTGACTACTTCATCAAAACATATATTTCAGCTCCTTGATGCTTGCTTCAATCCGTAGATTGATTTCTTAAGCTTGCATACCTTTTTAGCATTCTTTGGATCCTCAAAACCCGCATGCTGTGTCATAAACACAGTTTCTGTTAAAACGTCGTTTAAGAAAGTGGTTTTGACATCCATCTGCCACATTTCGTAATCGTAATATGCAGCGATTGCTAACATTATCCGAATAGACTTTAGCATTGCAACTGGTGAAAAGGTTTCATCGTAATCCACACCGTGGATTTGCCTGTAACCTTTTGCAACCAATCTAGCTTTGAAAACTTCTAGTTTCCCATCCTTGTCCTTTTTCAGTTTGAAAACCCATTTGCTTCCTATGGCTTGGTAGCCATCTGGCAAATCGACCAAATACCAAACTAGGTTTTCATACATGGAGTCTCTTTCATATTGCATGGCTTCTTGCCATTTCTTGGAGCTAGGGCTCGTCATAGCTTGTTTGTAAGTCACAGGTTCATCACTTTCAAGTAATAAAACTTCATAGCTCTCGTTCGTCAAAATACCTAAGTACCTTTCCGGTTGAGATCTATATCTCTGCGATCTACTCGGGGGTACATTTCTAGATGGTCCTTGATTCTCACCAGATTCTTCTAAAGATCTCTGAGTTTCAACCTGAATGTCATCTTGAGCATTCTCTAGAGTTTGTTGTTCGACTAGAATTTCTTCGAGGTCTACTTTTCTCCCACTTGTCATTTTGGAAATGTGATCTCTTTCCAAAAATATACCATCTCGAGCAACAAACACCTTGTTCTCAGATGTATTGTAGAAGTAATACCCCTTTGTTTCCTTTTTTTTTTTTTTTGGTGTACCATCCGGTTCACCCTTAGGGCTAATCCGGATTCGGGGCGAGTTCTGAGTGGATAGGTTCCATTCCCCTCCCAATTGTTGTTGCGGGGGATCGAACACGGGTCCTCCCTACCAAGTTCAGCCTCAATCACCACTGAACCAACAGTCAATTGGTACCCCTTTGTTTCCTTTGGATAGCCCACAAGGATACATTTGTCAGATTTTGGTTGAAGTTTGTCTGAAATTAATCGTTTGACGTATACTTCACAACCCCAAATCTTAAGAAAAGACACATTTGGAGGCTTTCCAAACCATAACTCATATGGAGTCTCTTCGACAGCTTTAGACGGAGCTCTATTTATAGTGAGTGCAGCTGTATTTAGTGCATGTCCCCAAAATTCTATTGGAAGTTCGGCCTGACCCATCATTGGTCTAACCATGTCTAGCAAGGTTCTATTTCTCCGTTCTGACACACCGTTCCATTGAGGTGTTATGGGAGGAGTCAATTCTGATAGAATTCCACATTCTTTCAGATGGTCATTAAATTCATAGCTCAGATATTCACCGTCATCAAACTATTACTAAGATTGATGTAAAGGTTATCCAAGTAAGTGTTACTTTGGCATGACACCTTTTAACTCAATTTTTAAAGTTTGGAACTTAAGGCTCTTACTATGTTGGTTAGATTTGAAGTGAAATAAAATCCTTAACCATGCAACATAATCAAGCCATAATCTCATGCATAATTAAGACATATTTAAAGGAATAAATAACTTAAAGCATGCATAAGATATTAATGTGATCTAGTATGGCCCGACTTCATCTTGAAGCTTCAACTTCAAACTCCGTCTTGAAAATGGATTGGAAACTCCGTCTTTTATTTCACCATGGAGGCGCCATTTTCTTCAAATAGGATAAGCTGTAATTTAAACTAATTACAACTATTTGATGGTACGCATACCATATTTAAATTAAAAACTTTGGTGCATTAGACCAATTTTGCATTCAAATTAATGGTACGCAGACCATATTTTCTATCCTATTTGGGCCATACTAGTCACTTTCCATAACCTGCAAAACAGTACATTTATAATATACCATTCACCCATTCATTTATCAAGGAATGGCCCCCATTAGCTGGTTAGTAGAACATATTATGCATCACATAAATATTTGCAGCAATTAATAAAGGCTTCCAATAATTTACAAATTATTCAATCCTTATTAATTCTAATCGAGTTGTTTTAACCTTGAAGGAATGTAGACCTAATCAAGAGTTTATGACTAAAACGCTCCCACTCAAACCAAGAAATTTCCATGCTTTACTAATTTTAAACATAAAATTGTATTTCCTAGTCCAACCGAAAACATACAAATTTAATTAAAATTTAAAGCCCATAAAAATTTATTACTTAAATCCTTTAATTTATTTTCAGTTTATTAAATTAATTCATTTAAATTTAATCAAGGTTTTAATTTTAGTAAAATAATTAGTATAAATTAAAATTTATAATAATTAAATTATTCAAAATTAAATTCCAAGAAAAAATTAAATTACGAATTTTAAATTTAATTAAAAACGTTTTTCCAACTGAAAATTAAAATTAAAATTAAATTAGAACGAACCAATCGGGTCAAGACGAGGCCATGGGCTTGCGCCCATGCCTCGTCGAGTCCACGTAGCAGCAACACCCCATGGGCTGCCCACTCGAATGATCGCATAGCAAGGCACAAGCAGCCACACGTAGACGCAGCAAGCCGAGGCAGCCACGCCTACGCGTAGCAGCAGCTCGCTCGTTGTGGCGAGGCACCCCTCGCTGGGCGAGGCAGCCCTCGCTGGTGCGGGGCATCGCTCGCTGCCCGCGCGCGCAGCCACTGCTTGCTTGCTGCCTTGCTTCTCGCCCCACCCGCCCACTGCTCACAGCACTTCGACGCAAGGCAGACTGCTGCCTTGCACTCTCGTGCACGCCCTTGCTCGCTGCATTCGTACCGCATGGGCGACGAGCTCCCTTGCTCGTCGTCGCATGCCCGCACTATATAACACCCTTTAAGGGTAACACTTAGCGTCCATTGCTTTGTGCGTGCAAGATTCGTGAACGGATTTTATAAAAAATCAAAACTTTATTATTTAAATTTATCGACGAATTAATAAATCATATTAATTTCATAAATTTAGGGCGAAAAATCAAAAATTTATTATTCAAATTAATTTCCAATCATATTTATTTTCATGGATTCAAATCTAGGTCATAAAATTTTAAAACTTTTCAATTTTAACAAATGTTATGGTGGTTTTTAATCATGTATTCCTAATTAAATTGCTAATTAATTATGACAAACAAATCAAATTCTAAATTATTCGAATTTCAACAAATTAATTACAATTACAAATTAGGTTGTATAATTAACAAGCTTAGGCATTAAAATTGTTAAATATATACAGTAGGTCAATCATAGATTCAAGATTTACAAACAAGAATCGCAAATATTTAATTTAACATCCTAAAAATTTAAATTTTGCGTTCGAAAAGCTAAAACATCCGAAAAGTCATAGTTAGGCTTCGAATTTGGGAATTCTGGGTTCGGCATCAAATCGTTGATTTTTTAGTCAAAATTTTAAAACTCCGTTTACATGAGAAATTCACTATAAAATTATACGATTCCGACCATTATTGACTAAACTGCCGAAAATCCTGCGAACATATAATTAAATAATCGCACGAATTTGCAATTAATTACATAAATCGAAATTAATCACCCCTTTAATTCATTGCAAATTTAAAAAATTTAACCATGTTAACTATAATTGATTATGGAATTAATTAGAGGCTCGTGATACCACTATTAGGTTATGACAAATATAAAACATATATTTCATGCGGAAAAACCATAAAGCCATGAATCCAAATTAACTGCCACATAACAATTAGCATAATTTAGGATGCATACATTTGTAGCGTGCCCTCCCTAGCTTCTCCCGAACCGAACAAGAACAAGTTTAGGACTCCAAGTGTAGTCCCTCCGTAGATAGTCCACAGCACGTTCGGATCCGCCTTAGATTCAATTAACTAGAATTTAGCCTAAGGTATTATTTTATTCGGTTATAATTTTGTGGCAAATTATTAACTTTAGTTTTTAACTTAAAACTATATGAATACTTGAATTGATCTGTTATAAATTGTGAATGCCATCACCTATTTATAGGGTAGGATTATCGGAATTAGAAACCTACTAGGATTCAACTTATCTAATTCTATTAGAATTAGATACTAATTAAATCTATTAATTTAGTGTTTAACTCAACAACTAATTCTACTAGTTTTAGGAAAATAATCTTAAATCTAACTAATCCTAAACGCTTAAGGATTCGAGGCATGCACGAAATCAACGCACACACACGCACAGCCCACGAAGGGCGCTAGGCGCGCGCGCGCGGAGCTCGGACCAGCAGCGCTGGCTCGCAGCCCATGCTTGGGCGCGCGAGCCTGCTGGCCTTGCCTTGCTCGCTGGGCCTAGCCTTGCGTGCTGCTTGGCTGGGCCTTGCTTGCCTTGGCGGGCCGCTGGCTCGTCTTGCTGTGCGCGGGCTTCGCTAGGCGCAGGCTTGGCTTCGTGCTGGGCCTTGCGTCTAGCAAGCTCGTCTGATGTTTATTTCGTACGACGCGCTTCCGATTAATTTTCCGATTCCGGAATTCATTTCCGATTCGAACAATATTTAATATTTCCGATTCCGGAATTTATTTCCGTTTCGAACAAATATTTAATATTTCCGATTCCGGAATTATTTTTCCGATTCCGATAAAATTTCCGATTCCGACAATATTTCCGTTTCCGGCAATATTTCCGATTTCGGCAATATTTCCATTTCCGATAATATTTTCAGATACGTACCATGTTTTCGTTTCCGGCAACATCTACGACTAGGATAATATTTATATTTTCGATACGATCCATATTTCCGTTTCCGGCAATATCATCGTTTCCGGAGTATTCATAATTTCCCTTTTGACGATTTCAGCTCCCACTGGAACCGAGATCCGTCGTTTCCGAATGTCCATAAATGGAGTATTTAATTCACTTAAATACTTGATCAGTTCACGTACTATTTGTGTGACCCTACGGGTTCAGTCAAGAGTAAGTTGTGGATTAATATTATTAATTCCACTTGAACTGAAGCGGCCTCTAGCTAGGCATACAGTTCACCTGATCTAACTGAATTATTAACTTGTATAATTAATTAATACTAAACCGCATTTATTAGACTTATCATTGAATGCATACTTGGACCAAGGGAATTATTTCCTTCACTTTACACCCATGAAAGGTAGTTAATCATTGGTTAATGAATGGTAGAATTAAAGTTGAAATTAATCTTGGATTATAAGTTGTGTGATCACTTATTAAATTCCAAGATAAAAAGGAAGTTGTAATTGTTTGTTGATTGTGTTGTGTTTGTTGTTGATGAGTCATAACGACCTTAATTGATAAATCATGTAAAGTGAAACCGGATAGCAATAGCTTTAGATTGTGCACGTCTGAAGTGACGGACAATTAGGAGTTGGAGTTCATGGTTGTAGCCCATGGCTTTTTGTGGGACCGGATTGATCACCGTGTTCTATTTTAATTTAAAGGTTCCTCGATATCGCAGGTCATAGGAATGCGGAGTCACGCCCGTATTCTATCTTCCATATGGAAGCTTTTCAGTTAGACAACTCAGTCCATTGACTAATCCATCTAAATGAATTATCATCTAAAGTCAGTCTATTACAAGTATTATGTGAAGCATTATGTTTGAACTTGTCATTGTTACTATTTCTTAGTATCATGTTATAATTGTTCGTTTAATAGAATCATGTTAGGATTATTATTGTTTTAATATGTAGTACTCAGCTTTGTTGATTACGTGCTTTGTTTGTGTGTGTTGATCATGGCTATGCCTTATTGATCATGTGATGACCCATTTTGGTGAGCAGTCTGTAGACACCTACTTTTGTCCCCATTCCCGAAAGGGAAGGTTCGATGATGAAAGCATAAATCTCCACTTGACAACGCATCTCCTATAAAATAACGAATCTTGATCACCCCTTTTCATTTCACCCGAAACCTGCTATTTATAGAAACCTGCTATTTATAGAAACCTGCTATTTATGGAAACCTGCTAAAAATAGTAACTGTCGTAATGGGTAGTTGTTAAAAGTGGCAAGTCATAAAAGATAGAAACCTGTCAGAATTAGGTGTTGCACTCCAACATAAATCCTAAATGAGATAGAGATTACGAGAGAATCCTATTCCTAATATGATTCGAAAATAAGAGTCACGTATTAATTAAAATCCTAACGAGCCTAGAGTTCGTAACGGGCCCAGACGCATTCCGTCACAAGGTTAATACGCACTAAAAGACTCGATTAAGTCTCAAACACTCCGGATTCTAGGAATCCGAATCTGACTAAGAAAACAGCCCAGATCCTATTTTCAACGCCTGGCTCTGGGCGCCGAAATCTTCGGCGCCCAGGCCTGGGCGCTGAAATTACCTGGGACGTGTTCTTTCCTAATTCCTCGTGGATTAGAGCTCTACAATTCTATCTTTCCACGAACTCTTTTCTATAAATATAGCCCAAGTTCGACGTGAAAAAAGCACAACACACAATTATTATTTCTGAGTATTGACTCCAACCCCTAAGCCTAAGCCTCACGCTGCGAAATTGATCACGCGTTCTGTCGCAATCGATCCATCAATCGGACAGAACGTATCCTGTCCCGTACCTTGAGATTCGTTAAATAAAAGGAGAAATAGCAAAGTCAAAGTGGTTAGTTTTCTGAGAACCGTGACGCACCTCTCAAGGGTGCGTCGTAATGTGTCCCTTTTCTATGATTTAATTGCTTTCCTCGCCCTTTTTATGAACTGTTAAACTAACTAAATCTGATTGTTCTATCACGCCTAATAAATATGATATTTTTGGGAAATTGGATTATCATGCTAGGTCCCTTAATACAATCTAAATCAGATAATCGCGCTCGATCTACTACTATATGTTGCATATTGTTAAAATCAACTCAGATTACTTTAATAGTTAACACATGTCCCTTCAATTATTTATGTTGAGCTAGTAAGGATATCCTGCCTCTGGAGTTATCGAAGAGCGAGTACTCCCCTCGGTAGTTACAGTCCCCCGAACCCTTAATCTCTACCTTGCGGGTGTATGTTGAGAGATCCCCACACCAGGGATCACAAGGGAACCTACGGCCGTCGTGGTCAAACATAATTGCACTCCCTTTATGTCACGATAACCGGGTTTTGTCATTTTTTCTCATTGTCGTTAAAAACTGAATGGCGACTCCTATATTACTAGTCAATTGGGTGTAAACTCACAAGAAATCCAATTACACCTGATTTGACAAAAAAGAAACGTCACACCCACGAGGGACAAGGTCACGCATTAGCCTCGTGCTTTTTTCGACCCCCTCACACAGTCTCTAAGGATCAATAAGCATTGTCCATCTACAGGTTTGAAAATGATGAATCATTGGGTTCGACATTGGAGTGCTTGTAGTTTAATTTAATTTCCTAAGTTGGATTTGGTTTGTTTAAGTGGACTTTAAATTTTCTTGAATTATAACGTTGACTTTACTTTTCGTGTTTTGGTTTTGGAGCTAGTCCCGTAGTTGATCATTTATAAACCTAAAGCTATTCATTATGTTTTCCGCTGCAAAATTCTGAATAAGCCGTTACGTTTTCACACGGGCGATAATACTTTGATAATTCTCTATATTTGTTTTTATATATATACTAAAGGGTTATTCTAGAAAAATGAGAATTGTCGGGGTGTTACAATTAACGACGGGATTTTCCGTCGTAAAAGAACTATTACTACGTGAATTCTTCGCAAGCCTGTCGTGAATGAGGCAGTCATAATTGATTACCTTATCGCATATATCGATCATGTGGGTAATTGTCGTAGAATATTTTAGTTATAAGACTGGATTTGGTTGGTTAATGAGATTGTTTTTATTTTTAGTAATGTAGCTGCATTATATAGAACATGGTAGTTGACTTCTAGTAAAATTTATCTCTTGTTATCTTTTACTAGTAGTTGAATCCTATTAAATTCATCCTCTTATTATCTTTTACTAAGTATTTATTTATCTATTAATTTGTTATTATCTATGTATATGATGACGTGGAAAACTTATGTGGCGCTCTGAATACTCTCCAAAAAATCCCCCTTTATATATATTAGATTTTTCAGTGGATAAACAATTTTAAAGTTACATAGTTATTTGTGTACATTATTAATAATTTTGAAGGGATTATTTTTATTAAAGAGAAAAATTTAAAAAGTAGATAACATTTACGTTATGCTGGGGTAAATTCTAAGCATTTTAACTTAATTCTACTCTGATGCAAGATATTATATCACCTTTAAATAAAAATTTTGTGTAACGGTGCACCCTCTCACATTTTTCCTTACATGTGAGGAGAAAATGTGAGAGGCCACCATGGGCATAAAAAATTCTTGGATATACGGTGCACCCGAATGCACCTAATAATTTTCAGAATTTGTGGAAACGGTTTCTATTATCCTTACGTCTAAATTCCCATTTTCCTCGATATCTACATTTCAATACTCCCTTTGTTCCTAAAAGATTGGCCCAAATGGTTTTATTCACTTTATTAATAAATGGGGTATATTTATTGTATACCGGAGTAAAAGTTACCTCGATCTAGGTAAAAGTTATATTTTTAAGTGATAAAGTTTTTCATTTTACTAAAAAATATTTCTTCAAATGGCGTGTTCGACAGCAGCTTTTGACGTAGCGGGTAGTGTTTTGACCTATTCAAGATGCTAGTTGTAAATTTGTGAGTGTTTGGCAAGGTAGCGGTTAGCGGTAGAGGTAGCGGTTGTGTAGATTTTGTCAAACTTTAAATTTAGTAGCCTTTAAGGTAGCGGGTAGCGAGTCCCTGTAGGGTTTTTTTTCTCTTGGGAGGGTATTCGTCTAGTATTTCTGGGGCATCTCCTTTTCGAAGGCTCCTCTCGATCTTTTCGAGTATTTTATATTGCAATGGAACGGGCTCAACCCGAGCTTCATGATGATAGTAAAAAAACCTTTTGAGGAAGAAGAGGAAGAGGTGGAATGGGAGGTGGATGAGGAGGAGGAAGACGATGCGAGGGTGACTCCGGGGATTGATGGAAGAGTATGGACTGACTGGAACGTGAATTCGAACGCTTTGATTGCGACGATGAGAAGAATCTGGAACCCTAGGTATGGAGTGGAGGCAAACCCTATTGACAAGAACGTATTCTTTTTCCAATTCTATCATTGGCGTGACAAGGAACACATTCTAGAAGCACAACCATGGCACTTCGACCGGCATGCCCTTATTCTCAGCGAAATCCAAGGTAATATGCAACCATCCGACATACTTCTCCACTCTATTCCTTTTTGGGTAAGGGTGTACAATCTACCGTTCTACGAGAGGATGAATATTGAGAATGCTAGGAAGGTGCGAAACAAGGTGGGACGGTTCATTGATGTGGACTTGACTAACATGGTCGGGATTAAAAGTCAATGAGAGTTCGTGCCCTAATCGATGCTAGAAGTCCATTGTTGGATTCTATTGGGCTGAAGGTGAAAGGGGGCGCAGAGGTGTGTGTCAAGATCAAATACGAACGACTCCCTTTGTTCTGCTATGTTTGTGGAAGGCTTGGCCACAGGGAGAAAGACTGCGACGAGAATAGAGACAACGTTGATGCAGCTGTAAAGTTTTCTGATGAACTGAGGGCGTCCCCATGGAAGGCAAACCGGGGTGGTAGGGAGGATGCATCCATGCGAGAGAAGTCAGGATGTTCGAGGAAATTGTTTGTGACAAAGAAAAAGACAGAGCAAAATAGAGTGGAGGGGGAGGCTGTGGACAGGATAGTTAAGGAGCTCAAAGGGGTGTCCCTTTCTTTAGGTGTTACTCCTTTGAAGGGGACTGGCGCATCTTCACCAACAATTTTCTGCAGTTTGGAGGAGGAGGGAAGTCCTTCTAGTTAAGGGGTTAACCAGTGTGGTGGGGAACGGGGATGTGTCTGCCCCACAACGGGCGTTGATGGTAAACGGGAGTGGCGAAGTGGATACCCAGGATGAAGCATGCAGGGAGGAGAATGTGGCGAGGAAGGAACAGGGGTGCTCACACATATCAAAACCCAATTCTATGGCTTTTAATATTGGGATCTCATCTTCGAGTATATTGCCTTCAAGGAAATACAGGAAGTTCCGTAGAGATGGGGGTGGCTAATGTAGGTGGGTCTACGGAAGAGGACAAGTTCCAATGTGGCAAACGAAAAAACTGTATGGAAATAGATGGAGAAGAGGAGGGGGCTGAGGAGAACGAAGTTGACATGCCTTGATGGGCGTGTCAAAGTAGCGGAGGTTCGAATATCCCAACCCCGCGAACAATAATGAAAATTCTAAGTTGGAACTGCCAGGGGCTTGGCAACCCCCGGACAGTAAATTCCCTCCAGATAGGTGTTGGAGGGATAGGCCGGAAATTGTCTTCCTTATGGAGATAATGATTGATCCGGAGAAGTTGGAAAGGATTAAGGTTAGGTGTGGTTACGTGAATGGCTTGTGTGTGAGTAGTAATGGAAGATCGGGGGGAATGGCTTTTTGGTGGAAGGATGTAAATGTTCATGTTAGGTCATACTCAAATCATTATTTTGATTCGAACATCCTGGACCAAGATGGTGTGGTTGTGTGGAAAGCGGGAGGAGTGTATGGATGGCCGGAACTGGAAAATAAGCACTTGACTTGGGAGATGATGGGGAACTATTTGGGTGAATGTAACGTTCCTCTAGTCCTTTTTGGTGATTTTAATGAGATAGTGGGACCATCGAAAAAGGAGGGTGGGGCTTTGAGGGTGAACGACAGATGGACGAGTTCAGGGGGGCTATGGACCGATACAGAGTTCGTGATATGTGATATATAGGTAGTGAGTTCACTTGGCAAAGGGGTAATTCTACTACTACGGTGGTACGTGAAAGGCTTGATAAATTCTTGGCAAATGAGGGTTAGTTTAATATCTTCCCTAATGCAGCAGTTATCCACCTAGCTCGATATCTCTCGGACCATACACCCTTGTTACTTAAATCTGACTATGTACGGGGCAGAAACAACGATGAAAGGCTCTTTAGATTTGAGTCTTATTGTCTTTCGAAGGAGGAGTATGAGGATCTGGTTGTTGTGTCATGGCATGAGCAGGTGGGGGAGACAATGGCCGCGAGAATTGAGGGGTGCTTGAATGCTTTAGCTTCCTGGGCAGCTGAATCTTTTGGAAATATTAGAAAACAGATTCGTGAAGTAGAGAAAGCTCTAAAGGAGCTACAAAATCAGTCGCCAGATGCTAGTACCATCAACCAGTGTGGCGTGGTTAGCAAGAAATTGGATGAGTTGCACCTTCTGGAGGAGTCTTACTGGTATATATGCACGTGTTAGAGCGAACGAACTTTGTGATGGTGATAAAAATATGAAGTACTTCCACCGTAAAGAAAGTCAACGGAGCAGGCGCAACCACGTAAATGGGTTGAATGATGCAAACGATAACTGGAAAACTGAGAAGGAGGAAGTGCATAATATTTTTACGGATTATTTTGAAAAACTCTTTGCATCGGAGGAGCCCAACGACTTTATGGAGGCATTGGAAGGGATCGGGTGTGTTGTTACGGAGGATATGAATCGGCTCCTTGATACGGAGCCAACCGAGGAAGAAGTATGGGAGGCGTTATTCCAGATGCACCCAAATAAGGCACCAGGCCCAGATGGTATGCATGCTCTCTTTTTTCAGAAATTTTGGAATATAATTATAAGGGATGTTGTGTCTTTTGTGCAAGGGTGGTGGAGGGGTAACTGTGATTTGGAAGAGGTGAATAGAACTTGTGTTGTCCTAATACCAAAGTGTAATGATCCGAAAAATATGGGTGAGTTTCGTCCTATAAGTCTGTGCAACGTGCTCTATAAAATCATTTCAAAAACTCTGGCAAATAAATTGAAACCTTTTCTGGAATCAATCATTTCTATTAGTCATAGTGCATTTGTGCCAATGAGACTTATTACCGACAATGCATTGGTTGCTTTTGAAATTTTTCATGCTATGAAAAGGAGAGGGTGTGAAGGGGTCGAAAAAGCACGAGGCTAATGCGTGACCTCGTCCCTCGTGGGTGTGACGCTTCTTTTTTGTCAAATCAAGTGTAATTGGATTTCCTGTGAGTTTACACCCAATTGACTAGTAATATAGGAGTCGCCATTCAATTTTTAACGACAATGAGAAAAACTAACAAAACCCGGTTATCGTGACATAAAGGGAGTGCAATTATGTTTGACCACGATGGCCGTAGGTTCCCTTGTGATCCCTGGTGGTGGGGATCGCTCAACGTACACCCGCAGGGTAGAGATTGAGGGTTCGGGGGACTGTAACTACCGAGAGGAGTACTCTCTCTTCGATAGTCCAGAGGCAGGATATCCTTACTAGCTCAGCATAAATAATTGAAGGGACATGCGTTAACTATTAAACTAATCTGAGTCGATTTTAACAATATGCAACATATAATACTAGATCGAACGCGATTATCTGATTTAGATTGTTTTAAGGGACCTAGCATGATAATCCAATTTCCTAAAAACATAATCTTTATTAGGCGTGATCGAACAATCAGATTTAGTTAGTTTAACAGTTCATAAAAGGGCGAGGAAAGCAATTAAATCATAGAAAAGGGAAACATTACGACGCACCCTTGAGAGGTGCGTCACGGTTCTCAGAAAACTAACCACTTTGACTTTGCTATTTCTCCTTTTATTTAACGAATCTCAAATGATGGGACAGGATACGTTCTGTTCGATTTATGGATGGATTGCGACAGAACGCGTGATTAGTTTTGCAGCGTGAGGCTTAGGCTTAGGGGTTTAGAGTCAATACTCAGAATAATAGTTATGTGTGTTGTGTCTTCTTCACGTCGAACTTAAGGCCCTATTTATAGAAAAGAGTTCGTGGAAAGATAGAATTGTAGAGCTCTAATCCACGAGGAATTAGGAAAAAACACGTACCAGGTATTTTCAGCGCCCAGGCCTGGGCGCCGAAGATTTCGGCGCCCAGAGCCAGGCGTTGAAAATAGGATCTGGGCTGTTTTTCTTAGACAGATTCGGATTCCTAGAATCCGGAGTATTTGAGATTTAATTGAGTCTTTTAGTGCGTATTAACCTTGTGACGGGATGCGTCTGGGCCCGTTACGAACTCTAGGCTCGTTAGGATTTTAATTAATACGTGACTCTTATTTTCGAATCATATTAGGAATAGGATTCTCTCATAATCTCTATCTCATTTAGGATTTATGTTGGAGTGCAACACCTAATTCTGACAGGTTTCTATCTTTTATGACTTGCCACTTTTAACAACTACCCATTACGGCGGTTACTATTTTTAGCAGGTTTCCATAAATAGCAGGTTTCTATAAATAGCAGGTTTCGGGTGAAATGAAAAGGGGAATTGAGATTCGTTATTTTATAGGAGATGCGTTGTCAAGTGGAGATTTATACTTTCATCATCGAACCTTCCCTTTCGGGAATGGGGACAAAAGTAGGTGTCTACAGTTAGCCCCCACTTTGACTGAGTCTTGGAGTAAGACGATGGTCAAAGTATTAGACGGAGTGCGTCGCACAAGCCATGGTGACCTGTTTTGGCGAGGGTCTCACGAGCCCCCGAGTGATAACATTTGACTTAAGGGTCATCACTTGAAGTGTCGACATATCCCTCACGTGTCATTGGGATTTGTCAACGGATAATATAGAAACTTCCTCACTTTGTCATTGGAAGGATCTAAAGGTGCGTAGAAACTCCCTCACTTTGTCATTGGGAGTAGCTACAGATGTTTTCGAAATCAAAGCTATAAAGTGTAATTGGGCCTGGCCAAGCCCAATCACGAGGTAAAAATGTTTTTAAAGATTCTCATTTTCAGGGTTAGCTAAACGAGAAAGCCCCCTTGTTTTTATGGGACGTAAAACGAAGGAAAATCCAGCACATCGCTCTTTTTTGGAAAAAACGGAAAACCAATCTTTGGAAAAAAAGGGGAAGCTACTCACATCGTTCTTTTTTGGAAAAACGGAAAACCAGAAAAAGTTATCGCTGCAGCGACTAAGGACCTGCGCGGTTAGTGACGCAGACCCCGCCGGCTAAAGATGGCGAGCCTGTCCGCTAAGGGTGGACACCCCGTCCGATAGAAGTGGACGAATCTATTTTTGAAATTTTGAAAATAAGGACCTACGCGGTTTGTAACGTAGACCCCGCCGGCTAAAGATGGCGAACCTGTCCGCTAAGGGTGGACACCCCGTCCGATAGAAGTGGACGAATCTATTTTGAAATTTGTTTTGTGTTAATTTTTTTTGAAAATAAGGACCTACGTGGTTTGCACCGTAGACCCCGTCGGCTGAAGATGGCGAGCCTGTTTCATTTTGTTTTTTGAAGATTCTATTTTTTCGAAAACTGAGGACCTGCGCGGCTGGTGACGCAGACCCCGCCCGCTGAGGGTGGGCGAGCCCATTTTGAATTTCTTGCTTTTTCATTTTGCCTATGTAGAAGGGCTTTTTGCGATCACAACCTGTTGGTGGGTCGCAATATTTTCCGATTAGGTGTGTCCTACAAGTGGGTCCACACTGTGTATATTTTTTTTGTTAACGATATTGCAAAAATACCGTTTTTGGGAAAGAAATGTCCAGATAACGGATGTTTTACACAAATAGGGATTGCGCGTGCCCGACAGCGAATATTCGCTGTCTGCGAAACACTTTCAGCGCCCAGCTCTGGGCGCGAGAATTTCTAACGCCCAGAGCTGGGCGTTGAAAATGCGAAGGGGAGACTGGTCTTTAAATACGCGGACCGTCTCCTTCCTTTCCCATTTCCGCCATTTTCGCTCAAACTCCTCACCTCTTTCAACTGATTTTTTGCTCGTTTCTTCACTTTTCTTTGCGAATTCTACTCCAAGTCACTCCCTAATCTTCCCAATGTAAGTAATTTTCAGTAATTTTGAGCTTTTTTGTCAATTTCAGTATTTTTGGTCAAGTTTTTTGTGCATGAAATTGATTTGGGGGTTTTTGATTTTGTGCCCCTTTCCTTCAATCAGATAGTTGGAAATGTTCTTCATAACATGTTAATTAGTTTGTGCATGTTAATTTTCGCAAGTATGCTGATTCTTGTTGAATTTGGGCATGTTTATACTAGCCCCCAAGTATTCCTACGACTCTAGTGTTTTCTTACAATGTAGGTGTTTTTGGTATATTGCTTGCGTTCCTCATAATTCATGAATGGCAAATTATGGAAGAATTTTGATTCTGTTGGAGTTAATAATAATTTTTTTTCACTTAGGGAATTTTTGCTCAATATGAACTTGGTATCATGTTTTTAGGGAACAAAAATTGTATGACTCCATTTTATGAGCGGAATGCACTTTTTAGTGATTGGTGTGAGTGCCAATTTTGTTAAAGGTATAATGCCTTGTTGTATCGTTGATCAGCATGTCTGACGAGTTGTCACCTCCTTCTGGTGGCCACGAGGAGCGTGGCATGACGCGTCAGTCTACTGGCGCGGAACCCCTATGGGTGGGTCCTAAGTTCTACGACGGTCAACACCTGCACTACGACCTAGAGCACCACGTGACTACCCGCCTTCACGCGAGGAGGGACACTACGGTTCGCGGCTACGGTGCAGCGACGAGCGAGACTATTTTTGGTTTCCTGAGCTCGGACGCCCAGGCTTTGGTGGGGGCGAGCTCACTGTTTCCGGTGGTCGAGACCTTCTGGGAGATACTGCGGCTTAACATCTCCCTGTCCTTTCTGCGGTCGTTCATGAGGTGGTGGTGGGATACCACCAACACTTTCCATTTTCCTTGGGGTGAGATGACGATCACTCCTGAGGACTACACGGCTTTGACGGGCTTGACCTTTACAGGGAACCCCGTTCGCCTGGGGTCGGATGGCCCACCACCGACGGTTGCTGAGGGTACCAGGCTCCTGGGCTCGTGGATGGGCATGAGATTGCCTTCGTACCAGCCCCGTGGGATACCTTTTGCTGACCTGATGTGGGCCCTGGAGCATGGAGTGGAGGAGTCGTCTTCGAGACAGGCCCGACTGTTCTACCTCCATTTTATTACTTCCACTTTTCTATCGGGCCCGACTGACACCTTTGACCCGAGGTGGATAGGCATGGTGGAGGACGTGTCTACGCTGGGTGACTATTGCTGGGGCGATTTGGGCTACGCGACGCTTGTCGGCCAGATGAGTTTGGCAGTGCGCGACTCGGACCCGTGTAGACGTCACTTTGTCATTACATTGGCGGGAGTGCCGCGTTTGATCGAGGTATGTGCCTAGCCTTTCTTTTGTTTTCTCGCTTTTACCGGGCCCTCTTTTTTTTTGACGTATTATTGTCTTTTCCTTTTATAGCTGTGGGCTTTTGAGCACTTGCCTTGGCTGGCTCCCCGAAAGGGGCAGAGGCCTTTGGAGTACCCTGCCGGTCGTCGTTGGGGTTGGAAGAAGAAGCTGACTGCGCGTCCACCGCCCGATACCGTGTGGGATCTCATTCGGGACGGGAACCCTGAGCATGTACAGAATCTTATCCTCTATCTCGTATTTCGTCATTTTTCTTTTATTTTCTATGTGCGAGATCTGACCGTGTCTGTACGAAACAGGTGGTTTGGACACCATGGCTCTCCTTTAGGGGTACTTATGCTTCGATCAGGGATAGTTATGCCCTGAGCCAGATGCGTATCTTGTTCTTTGGCCACCGCGACCCAGTTTGGTACCTGGGAGAGTGGGTACGTATGCAGACGGTCGGGGTTTTTTCGGTGCCTAAGCCTCCGCCTGCGACCATGCTGTCTACTCGTTCGATAGGCGAGTCGTGGAGGGTCCACTCGAGGACTGGCGTGCCGGCGACGGAGTTGGTGATAGCGGGAGCTAGCTATTATCAGTTTATCCAGGATTCTCTTCGTCTCCCGGAGCCTGGCGTTGTGAGTTGCTCTCTCTTTTTGTACTTGATTTTTTTGTTAGGGTTTTCATGCTCGTGCCTATGTGTTTATGTTTACTGTGTTTTGTGCAGGAGTATTCTGACCCTTCGTTAGGGGGATGGGTGCTTCCCGATGCTCGGATCTCGTATACCGGAGAGAGTGGATCCGAGATTGTGGAGACTGTCCCGGAAGACCGGGTTTTCCATGCTCCGCTCCCTGAGGGAGTACAGGCGGTATGCACCTTTTATTTGTGCACTCTTCTTATATCTTTTGTTTTTTTTTCCTTTTGTTACTAACATTCCTGTTTCAGGTTCCGGCCCGTACGGCCAACGCGATGGTGGGGGTGATCAACCGGTTGAAGTCCGCGTTGGTTCGGGCCCGATCTGCACTTTCTTGCAGGAGCCCCCACTCCACTCGGGTAATGTGCCCTTTGTAATATTTTTTTGTCTTGATGTGCTCCATATTTAGTATTTTTTTTTACTTTTTATTGGACCGAATCCTTGATAAGGATTTCCTACGTATCTTGTCAGAATCAGGTCGTGCCTAGTTCTAGCCATGATTTAAAAAAAAAAAAAAAATTGAAAGGGGCGTTCATTACACATCTGCTACCCCCCTAAGTGTTCGTGGTTCTTTTGATGATCCGAAAAAAGGAGTACGAACACTTGCAGAAGCGGGAGGATAGGTGGCAAGAGAGAATGACGCCCAAATACAGGCGTAGGAAATGTCGGCGCCCAGGCCTGGGCGTTAAAAATAAAGGCGCCCAGTCCTGGGCGCTGAAACTTTGTCCTTCGTCCTTTCTACTTTAGTGAGTTTTAAGCCGTTTGCTTAGAGTAATGCGCAGAATGCTTGCTTATGAGTTTTTTATTATATGCCTTAACTCCGGACTGAATTTTATTAAATATAGTACTTTTTCAATTGGTCTAAATTCGTGAGGTTAGCGAATTCCGCTCCATCTATGTCGGCTAGTTGGACTGCTCCGCCAGGTAGGATGGTTTTTACAAAATATGGTCCGGTCCAATTAGGCCGGAATTTTCCTCGAGGGTCCGTAGTAGGTGCGCGGACTTCTTTTAACACAAAATCGCCTTCTTTGATATTTCGAGGTTTGACTCTTTTGTTGAATTGCCTTGCGATGCGCTTTTGATACACTTGCACGTGATGTAAAGCTCTCAACCTCCGTTCGTCTAAAAGGACGAGCTCGTCGTACCTAGCTTGAACCCAATCGGCCTCGGGCAGCTTGCTTTCTGGGACGATCCGGAGGGAGGGAATTTCCAACTCGATCGGTTGAACTGCTTCCATTCCGTATACCAAGGAGTAAGGTGTTACCCCAATGGAGGTGCGGATTGAGGTTCGATAGCCCCATGATGCGAAGTGTAATTTGTTGGGCCAATCCTTATAATTTTCGGCCATTTTTTCGATTATGACTTTAATATTTTTGTTGGCCGCCTCTACCGCGCCGTTCATTTGCGGTCTATAGGGAGAGGATTTATGATGTTTGACATGATATTTTTCGAGCAGGTCTTGGACTTCGGCCCTAAAGTGGGAGCCTTGGTCACTTGTGATTTCATGTGGAACCCCGTATCGACAGAATATGTTCTTTTCTAGGAATCGAGCGACATGTTTGGCTGTTAATTTTGCATAGGAGACTGCCTCTACCCATTTAGTGAAGTAATCAATTGCGACTAAAACATACTCGTGCCCCCCTACGCCTGTTGGTGTTACCTTGCCGATTATATCTATACCCCAGGTGGAAAAGGGCCATGGAGCAGTGAAGGTGTATAGTTCTGAGGGTGGTAAGTGGTTAAGGTTACTGAAGATCTGGCATTTCGGGCAAGTTTTTACAAAGTGATGGTAATCGGTTTCCATAGTGGTCCAATAGTACCCTGAGCGGGATATTTTTCGGGATAGCATTTTTCCGTTCATATGAGGTCCGCACACGCCGTTATGGTATTCTTCCATTAGTCTTTGGGCTTGGTTTTGGTGGACACAAAGTAACTTGATCTTATTCGACGTGTATTTGTACAGTTCCCCCAGAATTATGCTATATTGTGAAGCGAGGAGGCGTAGGGCCTTTTGTGCTCGCGGGGAGGTGTTTGGGGGGAATTCCCCACTTGTTTTGTAACGAAGGATGTCCGTATACCATGGTTCTTCTTCGGTGTTTTCAGGTTCGGAGTCTATGGCACAGCAATAAGCCGGCTCTTTCCATCGTTCGACCCGAAGGGTCATTCCGTCCCATTCATTCGGGATGTTGAGCATTGAAGCTAGCTTTGCTAGTGCATCCGCGAATTGGTTGTCGTCTCTTGGTAAGTACGTATACTCGAGTTTTTCAAATTGCTCGACTATTTGGTCTAAGTGAGCTTGATATTTTGAGAGACTAGTGCTTCGGACCTTCCATCTTTTGGATATATGGTTGATTATTAGGGAAGAATCCCCGAAGACTTGTAGATGCTTGACTCCGAGGCTAACTGCGGCCTCTAGCCCAACTATGCAGGCTTCATATTCGGCGGCGTTGTTTGTGGCCTCGAAGTCAAGTTTGACGGAAATTGGTATATGGGCCCCTTCGGGACTGACTAGGAGAACTCCGACGCCGCATCCCTTCTGATTGGACGCGCCATCGAAGTATAGTGTCCAATAGTCGTCTCGTATCATCAGAAGTTCCTCGTCAGGGAGGAGGTAAGCTTCCGTGGTTTCCTCATTCGTGGCATGCTCGGCCTGGAACTCGGCTACCGCTTTTCCTTTGATTGTTTTTTCTGTCATGAATTTTAGGTCGAATTCTGAGAGCATGACCAGCCACCTGGATAGGCGAGCATTTAGGGCGGGCTTTTCGAACATATATTTTAAGGGGTCTAGTTGTGACACTATAAGAACAGTGTGGGCCAATAGGTAATGTCTGAGTTTTTTGGATGCCCAGACGAGGGCGAGGCAGGTTTTCTCAAGTTCTGTGTATCTCGTCTCGTACTGTATGAACTTCTTGCTCAAGTAGTAAATGGCTCGCTCGGATCCATGTACACACTGCGAGAGCATAGCTCCTGCTGCAGTATCCGTGACGGTTAGGTATAGGCGTAAAGGGATTCCGGGCAAAGGCGGGGAAAGGACGGGTGGTTTGCTTAGATATTCTTTGATTTTATCGAAGGCAATTTGGCATTGTTCATCCCATTCGGCTTTTTCTTCTTTTCTTAATTTTTTTAATATTGGCTCGCAAGTCATAGTAAGCTTGGAAATGAACCTACTAATGTATTGCAGCTTTCCTAGGAAGCCCCTTATCTGTTTTTCAGTTTTCGGTGGGGGCATTTCGGTAATGGCTTTGATCTTGGATGGGTGAATCTCGATTCCTCGCGTACTAACAACATATCCTTGCAATTTTCCAGAGGTTACCCCGAACACACATTTTTGCGGATTTAGTCTCATGTTATATTTCAAGATTCGGGTGAAGAACTTTCTAAGTGTCGGGAGGTGACCGTGCCGGTCTTTAGATTTGACGATCATGTCGTCTACATAGACCTCGATTTCTTTGTGTATCATGTCATGGAGTAACGTGGTGGCTGTTCTTTGATAGGTGGCCCCCGCGTTTTTCAAACCAAAAGGCATTACAGTGTAACAATATGTACCCCAAGGGGTAATGAAGGTTGTTTTTTCCATGTCTTCTTCTGCCATAAGTATTTGGTTATATCCGGCGTACCCGTCCATAAAGGAGAGAAGCGCGTGTTCTGCGGTGTTGTCTACTAGTATGTCAATGTGAGGTAGAGGGAAGTCATCTTTGGGACTGGCTTTGTTGAGGTCTCGAAAGTCTACGCATATTCGCACTCGTCCATCTTTTTTAGCTACGGGGACAATATTGGCCACCCATTCTGGGTAGTTGGAGACTTTTATGAAGCCGGCGTCTAATTGTTTAGTGACTTCTTCTTTTATTTTCAAGGCTATCTCTGGTTTGAGCCGCCGTAGCTTTTGTTTTAGTGGCGTCATTTTGGGATCTAGCGGAATTTTATGCTCAGCGATTTCTCGATCTATTCCTGGCATGTCTTTGTAGGACCAAGCAACGACACCCTCGAATTCCCGCAGAGTGGAGATTAGATCGGCCTTTTCAGTGGGAGTTAAGGTGAGGCCAATTTTGATGATTTTAGGATTTTCTTCTGTTCCAATATTTACTGATTTTGTATCCTCAATTATAGGAGTTTTGAGTTCTTGTTCACTTACGGCTTTTATTAATTCGGTATATTCCTCTTCTGGCTCTTTTTCGTGCTCGTTAGTGGCGAGACATTCTGCATTATTACTCGGATTTTTAAGCGGCATATACTCGAAAGTTTTGTTTATCTTATTAAAGTCATGAAGCATTACATCAAAAAGATCTCCTGATGTAGATATTTCCGGGTCTAAACTATTTTTGGGAGGGGTTACAATTTTTCTAGGTTCGGACTCGGAGTCAGACTCGGATTCAGACTCCAATTCTTCGTACATCGGACCCTCTCCCGCAGATATCTTGAACTTCATCCCACGAGCATTAGTCCATTTGAAAGTCTTGCCCCACCCTCGTTGGATTTGGTCATCTTTTGAGGGTGATGGAGCGATCAACTTAGTAGGATCGAACAATTCATCTTGAAGGGCCAATGCCATAATTTCTGTTTCATTCCTCGCTCTTTTCTTTTCTAACCCAAACAATAGCCCGAAAGCATGTGAGTTGGGGAGCGTTTTTGGCATAGCATGGTTCTTTGAGGGGAGTGGCCTTTGAGAACGTAGAGGGTCGTGTTCCAGAGTATGCATCTCTTGGGTTTGTGCAACCTCTAGGTATAGATGTTCGGGATATGCTTCTTCCATCGCGCTCCTTGATGGCTATCACGGGTAGGTATTCAGGGGCCCTGCATTATTGTTGTGGAGTAGGAGACACATTAGTTTGTTTCGTGAGTCGGTTTTTAGACATTTTATGACTACCCTTAAGTCGGACTAGTATATTTGGACTACTATTTGTGCAATTTGAACTCTTTATATTTTCGAAAATCTTTGCCCGTGTGACATTTATAATTATTGGCATGTTCAGTTTCGGTGCCGAACATTGTCGTCGTAGGAGACCTAACAACGACACAGAGAGTTATTTATTTTTTATGAGTCGCTTTTAGAATCTAGTGCTTTTCTTACGCCCTCGTAGCAATTTTTTTTACAAACGGTTTTTTGTGCTACGTATTTTCCTTTTGCGCGTGCGCCTGACCAGAAAGCCAAGCAGCAACTTCAGCGCCCAGCGTAGGGCGTGAGAAATTCTGGCGCCCAGCCAGGGGCGTTGAAAATGCGTCCCTGGCTGATTCTCGTTTTCTGTTTGCGTCTACTTTTGTTTATGTGACTTCGATTTTGCGTGCTTGCCTAATAACGTCCTTTACGCGTTGTGCAGCGTTTGTGGGATTCGTTACAGGCCATCCCGAGCGTCGCTTGTTTTTGTGGCGATCGTTCGGGTTTGTGGAACACGTATTTCGGTATAACTCTTTGGCAAATTGGTTTATGAATGTTTGGGCAATTTTTAAGGTCGTTGCTTTTTCTAGGATAGTTTGTCACACACAATCATATATTTCGTTACACATAACTAACATTCCATCATGAGGCAATAATAATATGTCATGTAGTTTATGATAGGCTTCTATGGGTAGTTATTTGCGCCTGGCTTGGTACCGCTTCTATCGCAGAACCACCACATGCCCCGGTCCGGGTAGTGCTTTCAACAGACGAATTTTGTCCCAGAAGGCCAACCCGCAAGTGCAAGCCAAGGGGGCATGCAGGCGAGAGGGACCTAGTGGGCGAGCGATTGGGTTTGGGACGGGTGTACTACTAGCGAAAGTGCCGAGTGGACAACATTCGAAGCGTATGCACCCCCCGGTTGACGATGGGTATCCTTAGTCCCAACTCCCGAGATGAAACATCAAGGGAGCCAAGATTCGTTATGCGGTTCTTCCCGTTCACATTAATATGTTGATTTTCAGGTGGTCCCAACTTGATGGGGAAATAAACGCGGGGTAGGATCGTTTCACCCTTCGGCTATTTTGATTACCTACAAGCACGAGTATTTCCTTCACTATCCCCAGTGGAGTCGCCACTGTGAGGGGGTCGAAAAAGCACGAGGCTAATGCGTGACCTCGTCCCTCGTGGGTGTGACGCTTCTTTTTTGTCAAATCAAGTGTAATTGGATTTCCTGTGAGTTTACACCCAATTGACTAGTAATATAGGAGTCGCCATTCAGTTTTTAACGACAATGAGAAAAACTGACAAAACCCGGTTATCGTGACATAAAGGGAGTGCAATTATGTTTGACCACGATGGCCGTAGGTTCCCTTGTGATCCCTGGTGGTGGGGATCGCTCAACGTACACCCGCAGGGTAGAGATTGAGGGTTCGGAGGACTGTAACTACCGAGAGGAGTACTCGCTCTTCGATAACTCCAGAGGCAGGATATCCTTACTAGCTCAGCATAAATAATTGAAGGGACATGCGTTAACTATTAAACTAATCTGAGTCGATTTTAACAATATGCAACATATAATACTAGATCGAACGCGATTATCTGATTTAGATTGTTTCAAGGGACCTAGCATGATAATCCAATTTCCCAAAAACATAATCTTTATTAGGCGTGATCGAACAATCAGATTTAGTTAGTTTAACAGTTCATAAAAGGGCGAGGAAAGCAATTAAATCATAGAAAAGGGACACATTACGACGCACCCTTGAGAGGTGCGTCACGGTTCTCAGAAAACTAACCACTTTGACTTTGCTATTTCTCCTTTTATTTAACGAATCTCAAATCATGGGACAGGATACGTTCTGTTCGATTTATGGATCGATTGCGACTGAACGCGTGATTAGTTTTGCAGCGTGAGGCTTAGGCTTAGGGGTTTAGAGTCAATACTCAGAATAATAATTATGTGTGTTGTGTCCTCTTCACGTCGAACTTAAGGCCCTATTTATAGAAAAGAGTTTGTGGAAAGATAGAATTGTAGAGCTCTAATCCACGAGGAATTAGGAAAAAACACGTACCAGGTATTTTCAGCGCCCAGGCTTGGGCGCCGAAGATTTCGGCGCCCAGAGCCAGACGTTGAAAATAGGATCTGGGCTGTTTTTCTTAGACAGATTCGGATTCCTAGAATCCGGAGTATTTGAGATTTAATTGAGTATTTTAGTGCGTATTAACCTTGTGACGGGATGCGTCTGGGCCCGTTACGAACTCTAGGCTTGTTAGGATTTTAATTAATACGTGACTCTTATTTTCGAATCATATTAGGAATAGGATTCTCTCATAATCTCTATCTCATTTAGGATTTATGTTGGAGTGCAACACCTAATTCTGACAGGTTTCTATCTTTTATGACTTGCCACTTTTAACAACTACCCATTACGGCGGTTACTATTTTTAGCAGGTTTCCATAAATAGCAGGTTTCTATAAATAGCAGGTTTCGGGTGAAATGAAAAGGGGAATTGAGATTCGTTATTTTATAGGAGATGCGTTGTCAAGTGGAGATTTATACTTTCATCATCGAACCTTCCCTTTCGGGAATGGGGACAAAAGTAGGTGTCTACAGAGGGGAAGGGAAAGATGGCACGGTAGCGCTTAAGTTGGATATGAGAAAGGCATACGACAGGGTGGAATGGTCTTTTCTGGAAAGAGTCATGTTCAAGATGGGGTTTAGTGATGGATGGGTGAGGAGAGTCATGGGGTGTCTTTCTAGCGTGTCGTTCTCCTTCAAGATTAATGGACAGGTTTTTGGCTCCGTCGTGCCGACCAGAGGTTTGCGTCAGGGTGACACTATCTCCCCTTATTTATTTCTTCTTTGTGCCGATGCTTTCTCTACGTTGATATCTAAAGAGGCTAAAGAAAATGTGCTACAAAGAGCAAGGGTTTGTAGAGGTGCACCTAGGGTATCCAATTTGTTTTTCGCCGATGACAATATTCTTTTTGCAAGATCCAATTTGCAAGAGTGCTCTATGGTTGCTGATATTATCAGTACATATGAGAGAGCATCCGGTGAGAAAGTCAATTTAAGCAAAATGGAAGTGGCTTTTAGCAAGTGTGTGAGTACTGAGCGACGAAAGGAGATTGTGGAAACGTTAGGGGTACGGGAAGTTGAAAGGCATGAAAAATACCTTGGTCTTCAGACTATCATCGGGCGATAAAAAAAAGCGGTGTTTGCAGGCTTAAAAGAGAGACTGTGGAAGAAGTTGAATGTGTGGAAGGAGAAGTTGTTGTCCTGACCCGGGAAGGAGATTTTGATTAAGGTTGTCACACAAGTTATCCCGAATTACATGATGAGTGTCTTCAAGATTCCGGATGGTCTGCTTGACGAGTTCCACAAGCTTATTGCACGATTTTAGCGGAGGACGACTGACTCGACAATGAAAATGCATTGGCATAAATGGGAGTCAATCTGCCTCCCTAAGTCCATGGGCGGTTTGGGCTTCCGTGAATTTAAATGCTTTAACCAAGATCTCTTAGCCAAGAAATCTTGGAGACTTCTCAATGGCACGAACTCACTGCTACACTTTGTTCTTAAAGAGAGGTATTACAAGAACAATGAGTTTATCGATGCAAGACGGGGGCATGATCCAAGCTATACATGGCGGAGTATTTGGGGGTCAAAAATCCTTTTACTTGACGGACTTAAGTGCCGTGTGGGGAATGGCTCTAATATCGGAATATCGGACGAGCTTGGCTCCCTAGCGATAGCTAAACTCTTGTTCCTACACCGAACCTCAACTTTGATAATAACTTGAAAGTGGCAGACCTAATTGATGTGGCCGTGGGAAGATGGAACAAAGAACTGATCAGGGAGTTCTTTAATGAAGAAGAAGGTGACTTGGTTCTGGATATTCCGCTGTCGGAGCATATGCCCGCGGACAAGAGATATTGGTGGCCGTGCAAGGATGGAGTTTATACGGTAAAGTCGGGTTATTGGTTGGCCACTCTTGGGCATCACCAAACTTGGGCTACGTTGTACGGGCCGCGGGAAGAGAACTTATGGCGCCGGGTTTGGAACTTAACCGGGCCTCCGAAGCTAAGGCACTTTATATAGAGAGCTTGCAAAGGGAGTTTGGCGGTGAAGGAGCGACTCCGCTTTAGACACATTGTTGATGCTAGTACATATCAGGTATGTGGTTTGGAAAGTGAGACGATTATCCATTCTTTGTTTGAGTGCAATGATGCCCAAGTCATATGGGCTCTAAGCCCCTTAGTTGGCCTACTGCTGGAGGAGCCTGTGGGGACGTTTACGGACAGATTCGAGTGGGTAGCGAACCACACTAGTCGCGATGATCTTCGTATGTTTTGTACTTTGGCTTGGGCTGCTTGATTTTGCAGGAATGCTAGGGTGCGGAGTAATGAGGCTGTCGATCCTATTCAGTTAGCCTCAAACTTTACAAAATTGGTGAATGATTACATTGCCTATTCACAGGTTATATTTCAATCACCAAGAAGAATGGGGCCAACAGGAGATGGCAAGTGGGTACCTCCTCCAACCGGCTGTGTCAAAGTGAACACGGATGCCCATATTGTGACAGGGGGAGGTGGGGGAGGTGTTGGTCTGGGCGTAGTGGTGCGGGATGAGATGGGCATGATCCTAGCTGCAGGGGTGAGGAGACTGTCGACAAGATGGGATGTGGAAATGGCGGAAGTATCTGCGGCTAAGGAAGGGCTGCTGCTGGCCAGAACAATGGGCTTCACTAGGGTCATTCTGGAGTGTGACGCAACGATTGTTGTACACGCAATTGATTCGGACATGGCTGGCAGTTCCCCTTTGATGCTGTTATACGAAGATATAGCTAGGTTGAAAGGTGCTTTTGAGTTCTTTAATCGTGACCATGTGCGTAGAGCGGGTAATAGGGTAGATCATCTTGTTGCGAGATGGAATATCGATGTACCAGATTATGTATGGTTTGACGATTTCCCTCAAAGTCTCATGACTTTGGCGGAACTTGATGAGTATGATTTAATAAAATCCCCGCCTAACGTTTCCTTGCAAAAAAAAAAAAAAAAAGGTAGAGGATAGCGTTTGACAAATTTATAGTAAAGTTTTAAACAATATTCTAGCGTTTATTTTATTTTACAATATCTACTGCCACTTTTACCAAACACTCATATTAGTTACTCACTAACTTGACAGCTAACCGTTACCTGTTACTATTCACCGCTACCCGCTACTCAATCGCTACCGCTAATTTTGCCGAACAAGGCCAAAATCACTAATTATATATAAAATTAATCATTTAACCATTTAGCATGTTTATTCATTAACCTTTTTTTTCATAATATAAAAATTAGTAAAAATATACTATTAAAAGTTATAAAAATTGGGTAAAAATTATATTACGTATAATAAATTTACCGTATACCTTACATTTGTAACACAGTTTTGTTGTTGGTATGACACTATGACCTGAGTTTTGCCATCCAAATTGGTTTGAAATTTGGAAGTTGGAACAATAATCGTAACAACTTGACAAATGTCGAAGAATGTTTGGATATTCTACAAGTTAGATGCCAATCAACTCGACATCACGTGCCATTATCTACTCTAGTAGTCAAGGGTGAAAATGTGAAATTTTAAATTTTTAATTAATTTAATTGATAATAACTAAAAGCCATAACAATATTTATATAAAGATTTTTCAATCAAAAAAATATTTATATAAAAATTTGAATCTAACTAATACTTAATAGTTTAATTAAATAAAAAATTTCTTTGGAGACGTGATAATATGATTTACGTCTGATTCGTCTAATTCAAAAGATTGATCTCCTTTTCGATCCTACATACTTCCTCTGTTCTTATTTATACGACACAATGGGGTTTTAGACACTACAAACACCTTTGACTTCCTTTTGTGGTTTATACATAAGAAAAAACACAGTCGTGTGGGGTCTTATTAGATTCGTATCAGTAAATATTATTTAAATATCAACTTTTATAATTTTTTCGAATTACGATTAAAGATATTAATGTTTGAAATCGTGTATTGGCAAATGTGCCTAAATAATTTTGTCATTTAAAAAAGAATGGAGGAAGTATATATTTACTAATAAATACTTCCTCCGTTCCACAATAGATGCATCGTTTCTTATTTGCGCACTATTCATCAATCAACTTTGACAATCATTTTTTCACGGTTGTGTAAGAAAAAACATAGTCAAGTGAGATTTTATTAAATTCGTATTAATGCAAGGATTCCAAATATCAACTTTTCATAATTTTTATTTATACGCATTTAGAGACATTAATGTTCAAAGAAGTGTATTGGTATATGTGCAAATAGAAATGATGCATTTTTTGCGGAACGGAGGAAGTAACTTAACGCACGAAGCTTAACTAGAATAAAAATATTATATATATTTCATTAAAATCATACCTGACTATATGTAATTCATTATGTATAATCACAAAAAATTGATACTCATATAAAATAGTGTGTGAAACTGTAAATAGTGTAAAATTGTAAACGATGAATTAAAAAATAAAGAGGAAGTATATTATAAAAAAAAAACAAATTAATCCGTGGTCAAAGTTATATATTGCGATTTGCGAGTATAGAATCTGAACGTTACTTTTTAATCTCCACGATAAACGGAGATTAAATAGAAAAGAAACAGAAAATATCGTCCACCACAAAAAAAATAAAAAAGTAGAAAAAATAAGTGACGTGTGAGAGAGAGAAAGCGCAACTGGCAGTCTGTGTGCGTCTGGCAACCGATGACAAGTTACGAGCGAAAGAGGTCCTACATACACTCCCACCATTCTCAACTTCTCCCATTTTTTGTGAAATTACCATCTTTCTATCATCTTCCTCTTTGTTTTCTTCACTTCTAAGAGTTTCCCACTTCAATTCAATTATCTCTGATTTTTCCCCCAATTTTTTCTATCCCCCAGAAAAACCCATAATTCAATTTCAAATTCCCATGTCAAACCTATAACAACCACCCCCTAATTTTACTCTTTTTTTTTCAAATAAAAAATCAGGGTTTTTTATTTCCTGGTGGGTGTTTCATGTCTGGGAAATTCAAGGGCGTAAATGTTGATGAAATCAATGAGGAAGATGACAATGGCGTAGAAAGCAGGAGAGAGAAAGAGAGTAAGAAAAAAGGGAGGTTGGCCTTGTTTGGTGGGTGCAGTGGAAAGAAGAAGGTTGTTTTTTCACCTTTGAACAAGTTTCAGAGGTTTTACAAGAGATATAAAAGGTGTTCTCCTTCTTCTTTTTCTTCTCATCAAATTTCTAATTTGTCAAGTAGTAACTATTCCTGCTGTTTGTGTTTGATGTCAAACCCTCAAACTTTGGAATCGGATTATGATGGAATTGACCCTAATGACCCAAATGTTCCTTGTGATTTTATCAAGTCTTTGATTCAGGATAATGATTTCTATTCTAAAGAATGCAATACCCATTTTTGATGATTGATTGGTTCATTCATTCAATCATATTTCTCGCAATTATTCTTTGGTGATTGATACATACAACTAGTTTAATTAGGTATATTCAAGGTATACAAAGTGCAATACCCTAATTGTATTGGGGTGCAATGATTTACCCATTTTGATGATTGGTTATGATGGTGATGGATACAAATTGGGTTATTCAGTTATTGTGTTGAATGAAGATGAAGATGGCATTGGTATGATGTGGGAGGAGGAAGGCTTGACGTTGGGTGAGACTGTGAGGTGGGGTGAAAGAATGAGCATACTCTAGGATGTTTTTTCTTGGATGGTGAAAATTGGATAATTGTAACTAAGAAAGGGACTCATCTTTGAGGATGTTGTTTCCTTCTTTGATACTTAAGATGAAGTGGTTTGGTTTGCACCAGTGTGCTCAAATCGATTGATCTTCATCTAGTTGTAGATCATAGTATTTTGGGTACAGAAGGAGGCAAATTCTACATGTTACTTTAATATTGAATTTTTGTAGATGTACATCATTTTTTGGAGCTACCGGGACCTTGGAGGTCCAGGAGGGTAGTGTTACTAGTGTAATGTACTCTCATTCCTCAAATAGGGTTTGTGAGTTGGTATTCATCGATTATTTGAAATTTTTTGGTACTCTCTGCATACAAGTTCTCATTTGTAAGTTCAGATATGCAAATGAAAGAAATCTGTTTTAATGTCTTGGGTTTGTGTTCTACTTCGTATTACTTTTCTTTTTATGATATAAGCTGCTACTTGTGGAATCTTGGACTCTGTAAGTGGTGAATATATTCTTTTCTGATCAGCTGATAAGTATTCCAGACACATACTGTTGTGATAATTCTTGAGGAAACGTTGCATTATCAATTTATCATTAATCCAATCATTTATTATTGGTAACTCGGCATTGTATGATTCTATTGTTGTGGGAGATGTGGATTGGATTCATTGAATATTCTTTTATCTTGGTAATTGATCTCTGTGCTGGTGTTTTTCTACCTCTGGTTATCTTGAGAGATCAGGCAGAGTTACACATACAATTTAACAGAGATGATGCTGCACTTTGTATTACTTTTCGCATTCTGACAAAATTGATGGCTGGGCCGCTGGCTCTTTTGTTAAGTGGAAGCTCTTAGTATGAGATTTCTTTTGCTTCTGATGTGAGCTTCTTCTTATCCTCAAAAACTTGTAGGAAAAGGAATTTGTCTCCAACACTGTGTATTAACTTTAATTTGTAGGAGTGTAGGAATATATATTTTAGTCCTATTTTCTGTGAATTGATCTCTCTTGATGTCATCCTTTTTGATACGTTTAGAAGAAAACATATTAGGATGGTTGGCTTTGTAGTTGCTTACTCTTTTGCAAGCAATCACTCATGTTGATTACAAATGTTTGTTTTGAACCCTATCAGCCACAATGTCTTTGCTTCCCAAGCTACTGCTGCTTTTTTTTAATCCTTGATACCAATTTGAAGGAAGAGTTGATGAGAGGATATTTCTTAGCAATACTACCTCAGTTTCAAAAATGTTTAGTATTCAAAAATGGAAGAAGATTTTTGATGTCCTGTCTGAATACTGTTAATCTGAGATTAGTCAAAATTTCCGTCTGATTTTTACCTTGGCTGCGAAGCACCAAACAGCCATATGTGTGTGTTTTATGTTTCTGTGACATTATAGCGGCCCTTTGGACTAGCTGATAGCAAATTATCCTTTATCTGGTACTCCGTATTTGGAAGCTGGCATTTTCTTCTGTTTCTGTTTTGAGAACATATCATGTGCGGACATTGGAAACTGATTTTGGCACACCTCCTTGTGATTAGAGAAAACTATTTCTCACAGTGATGTGCCAAAACAATTCAACCTAGACACTATCGAAAATTTGAAACTCCTTGGTAATTTATGTTTGCTTGCTTCAGTGCCATCAGTGGCTTGTGTCAATTTTCTGTGGTAATCAGCGGCACTAAAGTTATTCGTGTATGCATTGACAGTTTGACACTAAAGCTGCAAATGTTGACTTGTAGTCTCGTTTGAGCGTCAATATTTATTGGTAGCTCCTGCAAGTGACTCTGAGTAAAGGGTCACAATTGCTGGGTAAGAGTTTTAAGAGTTTTAAGTAGGGTCACGATTGCTGGGTAAAAGATGTGATGTGTCATTTCTGCTCGTCATTCTGCAGGATTTCTTGTGAAGTTCTTGCATTCACTTGCCTTTTCCTTATATGTTACTTCATACCTACTCCGTATCAGTTATGGTTGCCAGTTTGTTCATGACACACTCTTTGTCTGAATGTGATGACCTATATATGGGAACGGCGAGGCGACTATCTGATATGTGTTGCAAACACATATCAATTAACAAAACGACAAAATAGGGAAAAAATGAAGTACCATTCATGTAAAAATAAGTACCATTCTTGTTAGAAAAATACAATTCAATTTATTTTTTGTCTTTTGCCTTTTGCCTTTTTCCTATTTTATCTTTTGCTATGATATGCATTTGCAAGCACATATCAGATATACAAAGATACTTTCTCACATATATGTCGTGTCACCTGTCGCGGAAATGCGCCTTATGTCCGGAATTCATAGTCAGGCATACACGGAGTACTATATAGGAAAAGATAGTCAGTTTTGTTATTATAGTAATGATTTATGTCAGAAGTTTCCATTATGCCAATAAGGCCCTGTTCTTTTTGGTTTAATTTCAATTTCAGGACTTATTTGGCAGTTCATTTCATTTCAGTTCAGTTCAGGAGCTTCAATTCAATTTAACTTAATAATAATAATAATAATAATTATTATTATTATTATTATTACTTATATTATTATTTATATTATACGGCGTATTACTTATCATTTATATTTATATTATTATATTACTTATTATTTATATTATTATTATTATTTGTAACTTATTATTATTTATTATTAATTAATATAATTTATTATTATTTTTATTAATTAATTACGGATTATTAGTTATTAATTATTTAGTTATTAGTTATTAATTATGAATTATGAATTATTCTTATTATTAATATTAATATTTATTATTTATTATAATTATTTAGCAATCAATTACGTATTATTATTATTTATTATATAGTTATTTAGTTATTTAGTTATTAATTAACATTTATTATTATTATTTTGTAACTAACTAGTTATTATTTATTATTTATTATTATATTTATTATTTATTATTTATTATTTATTTTGGTAGTATTCTGTTAAGTTCAGTTCAGTTCAGGAGCATTTAGTTCAGTTCAGCTCAGTTCAAGTTCAGTTCAATTCAGTTCAGTTCTGTTCAATTCAGTTCAGCTCAGCTCTAAAGAACAGGGCCTAAGAGGGACACTGAGAGTCCGAGAGGGTGGAGCTGATCCAAATAGGCAACTAGTGGTACTATAGAGAATGTTTATTGTAAAACTATGGTACTCCATATACCATAAGAAGTTGAGACATTGTGACAATCAGTTTCTAACAGTGGGGGTAACTATAAAAACGAGTGTGATGTGGAATGATAGTGAATTTGTGAGTTCTCTGTGGTGCAAATGAGCCTCAAGGGAAATACAGATTACAAATGGGGGTGGAAGATTTGAAATTGAGACTTATCGTACACATGCTGTCAGTCTTAATTACTAGGACAATAACTCATCAACTCGTGAGGTTAGTAGGAATAACGACTTGGGTCGAGTTTAGTCTGCTTGTGGAATAGATACCCAGATGCACTTCATTAACTCGAATAAGGTGAGGCTTTCTTTCGACATGGCATGTTAATGATATTACAACTTAATCACGAGCGACTTTGTGGATGTTGCACAAGGAGTACATGAATGAAGTGAACAACCTGACCCTAGCTAGGCTCGTCTAAAGAGGAGGTGGGTGCGCCTCTGAATTTACCATCCTACTCCCATAAGCAAAGGCGAGGCTACGGGGTGTCAGGATAGGCCATGGCCCTCCGTACAACTGGTTATATAATTTCAGTTGCATATAAGCACATTACTACTAGTTGGTTGAGTTGGTAGCAAACATATGTTTCTTTTTCTCAAACGCATGCCATTTTTTTAATTTTTTTTTTTTTGTAATTTATTTTGTTCACGAGCATTTGTTATTTATAAGATAAATTTCGTTCACTTAAAAAGTTCAACGTAAAAGAAATTCTATTTTGATGAATTGAAATTCTCTTAATTTTAATGCCGAACAAATATAGATTTGGTCCCCCTTGTTAAGAATTATGTCTTCGCCCCTGCCCAGAAGGATGTTGGTCATCATCTTACTTGCTTAGCTAGCTTTTTTTCATGTGGTCGAGTTACTTGGTTTTTATTTCTAATAGTGTTAATTGTGTCAATGATCGCATTCGGCCAAAGTTTTATTTTATTTTTATATCGAGTACTACTCTGATGAGGGAAGCAATGCTCTGCTTAAGGTGTTCATTTTCACTTATATGAATCTAACTGAATGTAAGCCTCGTATCAACTTATTAGTGTCGACACAAGTGAAAATAATAAGTTGAACATAAATAGCCTAAACTACCCGCATGGTTAATGCAGCCTAAACTTTCCAACCACTCATGCCATGTGTAGTCGTGTAGAGGTTCATTTCACGGCTTCTTGCCCCAAGATTCAAGGAAATGTAGAGTTTGACTTGTTTGCCAATGGGTTAACGATATAAGATTAGAGAAGATTATGAGTTATTTGTATATGAAGGTAAAGTGCCTTTAAATAGGCTTACATAGGGAAGTAACCCTAAAAGAGATAATTACTGATTATTTATTATCCTATAATTAGAAGATATATCCAGAAGAATATATTCTAACGTAATAGACTAACAAACTAAAGAATAACTATTGACTTAGTAAAACTAGTCTAATGTGAATATTATTTATCTCCAACATTTCCGGCAAGATAGACTCTCGTTGAGACAGGCCCGTCTTGGAAAAAAGAGTAGCAAACCGTATCTTGGCCAAAGGCTTGGTAAGAGCGTCGGCTAGTTGATCAGACCCGGAGATGTGTTGAGCTGGAAGTGCGCCTTGTTAAACTTGTTCCTTGACGAAGTGAAAGGCTAGTGCAAGATGCTTCATTCGTGAATGAAATACAGGGTTAGCAGAGTAATGAGTTGCACTTAAATTATACAGTAGATACTTGGTTTGATGTACAACTTAATATCAAGCTCATAAAGTAGAGACTGCAACCAAAGAATTTCAGCAGTAGTAGAAGCCACAACTCGTCATTCTACTTCAGAGGACAATCGAGCCAAACCTTGCTGCTTTTTCGAGCTCCAAGATAGGGGATTGCGACCTAGATAGACAACGTAACCTATGGTGGAGAGATATGTATCTCGATCACCTACCCAATCCGCATCAGAATAAGCATGAAGGCATAAGGGAGAGTCACGGTGCAAAGTAAGACCATGGCCAGTCGTGCCTTTCAAGTAACGGAGAAAACGTTTGAGAGCAGCCCAATGTAAGTCAGTGGGGTTGTGCATAAACTGTGATCGTCAATTTACCGCAAATGCCACATTAAGTCTAGTTAACGACAAGTACTATAAGCTCCCTATAAGAGCTCTGCATTCTGTTGGAGATGACAAAGATGTACCACCAGTCAGGTTAAGAGGAGGGTGCACAACCATAGGTGTGGAGACTGGTTTACAATCCGATATGTTTGTCTTTACAAGTAAATCAGTAATGTATTTTATTTAGCTCAGAAACAGACCATGCTTATGAGGTAGTACTTCTACACCTAAGAAGTAGGGCAATGCACCAAGATCTTTCAAGGAAAACCGGGTGGTTAAACAATCGATGAAGTCTTGCAGAGCTGTTGTAGAAGGTCCTGTGACTATTATGTCATCAACATAAACCAATAAATAAATATTAGTACTATTTTTTCGATACATAAACAATGAGGAGTCAGCCACAGAGTTGCAAAAACCATAGGACAATAGGAAGCTTCGAAATTCTTGGTACCAAGATCTTGGAGCTTGCTTGAGACCATAGATTGCTTTGCGAAGTTTACATACATAAGAGGGGTGGTCTTTTTCCAGGAGGTTGAGACATATAAACGTCGTCCTCCAAAAAGCCTTGAAGAAATGCGTTGTTGATGTCAAGTTGGCGCAAGGACCAACCATTTGTGACTGCAAAAGATAACATGAGGCGCACTGTTGTTGGTTTTATAACAGGGCTGAATGTTTCGGCATAATTAATACCCGACCTTTGATGAAAACCTCTGGCGACAAGACGTTCTTTAAATCGTTCAATAGCACCATCAGGTTTATGCTTTATGCGATAAACCCATTTGCAACCACCCAAATCGTGAGAGGTAGAAGGTACGTGGTACGAGTTCCCAAGTATTATTGCGGGTGAGAACATTGAACCATCTGTTATGGCAACTCGCCATTGAGTATCCTTCAAGGCTTGGGTGATATTAGAGGGCTCAACAGGTGGAGACAGAATCATGACATGATGAACATATTTGAGGTTTGGCTTTACTATATTATTTTGTAGTTTGGTGACTATAGTTCGAGTAGGAGGAGGACTGAAAGCGAAAGCAATAGGTGAGGGAGGGGGTGTATGGGGGGCAAACTCAGTAGGAGGAGTAGGCTATTTATTTGGTAATGGAATGACAATAATGGGTATGGTGCACCATTCATTGATAGAAGATGCTTTAGAGGGGATGCAATCTTAGCATAACTCATGATAGGGAAATACCTCCTCAACAAACTTAACATGACGTGAGACGTATGTTCTCCTAGTAGGAGGGTGATAGAAATAATACGCACTTTGAGTAGGAGAGTGGCCAAGAAATATGCAAGGCAAGGAACGAGGATCAAGCTTATGACTTGTGAGTAGAGTAAGGATGCAACCATGAATAACATAAATCATTGGTGACATGATGCGAGGCACCACTGTCAAGGAGCCACGAGTTCGAACTTAAAGGAGCGACAGTGGCTAGATGAGCATGAGGGGCCGGGGTTGGTAACCCTTATCGACAGCCCGTGCTTGAGTTGTAGTAGGAACATTAATAGTGGGGAAGAGAGCTTGAACAGTTGTACACTGATCGAGAGTATGTCCTTGGTTACGGCACCACTGACATTTGCCGAGAAATTCTCATTTTCTCTAGTATTAGCAGCAACAACATTGGAGGTACATGGAGTAGGGAGTAAACATGAGTTGTAGGTAGTAGATGCAGGGGTCGGGTGTTGAGGTCTAACCTTGTAGTTTGCAGCATGTACAGATGTAGGAAAGGAAGGAGCAGAGACCATTGAATTGGCTAACAATTCCCTGGTAATAAGTTCTCATGTAATTCCTCGAGGGAAATGAGTGAGTCCCTAGCATTAATCGCATCAATAATAGGCTTGTAGGTATCCTAATCAAGGCCAGATAATACCTTGTCAATGATATCTTCATGATCCATCGGTTTTCCCATGGAGGCGAGGCGATTAGTATATTACTTGATGGTTTGCATATACTCAGAGATGTTGCAGTTACCTTTGGTGATTTTGGTGAGGTGCTCCTTGATTTTTTTGAGGTGTCCACGAGAGGGATTAGCTTAGGTGGAAGCAAGAACGTTCCATGCCTCTTGAGCACCAAAAACCAATTGATCCATCAATAAACTTGAGACAAGGTACCTACAAGAGCACCAAAAACCAATTGATCCTGGCGAAACCAAGGGAGTGCTGCGGGATTAAATGCAGAGGTACCATCAGCAACAATAATGGAGGCAGGAGGTGAGGGATTTGTTCCATCAATAAACTTGTAAAGAACATACCCTAAGAGAGTAGCCTTGAGCTGGGTACGCCAAGCTATATAATTTTTAGGGGTGAGCTTGATGTCATTGTGAAGATGGAAGACTGTGAAGGGTTTCAAGGGATTGGAATAATTGGGAATGAGAGATTGGTTATCAAGAGACATAATTGTGCCGAAGAGAAGGAGAGGGAATTGGATCCCCTTTTAGCACGCGCCCGATCGGGCGCCTGTCGCCCGGTGCCCGTTGGGCGCCTGTTATGTAGCAATCAATGAAGCTTTTAATTCCTCCTGTCGGGCGGATGCATGCCCGTCAGGCGGGTTACGAGCTGAATGCCCATCGGGCGACCCAATGCCCGATCGGGCGACGACAGCTCTGCACGCATTTCTTTAAGTTTATTTTTGGTTTTTGTTTTTTTTTTGGAAAGACTATAAATATTAAGCCCTTAGTTAATTGTGGGGCATCTAATTTTCAGCCCTTAGTTTTATTTGCACTTAGTTTTATTCTCTCAAACTCTTGTTAAACACTTATTCTAGTTTCAATTCAAGTTGCAAGTTTCCAATTCAATCGTTCGTCCTTCAATTTCGGTATTGATTGTTTCTTCGCTTTGTTATTCAATTTCAATTATGTTTTCATTAATATTAATTGTTTTGTTTATGTTTAGCATGTGTGAGTAGTTATTATTCTAGGGTTTAGGGGATCCATGAATGCATGATTCAGGATTGTATTAGACTTAAATATTTGATTTTTGATTATAATTTCTATAGCTTGTTTTATTTGTTTATCAATTCTGCTCGACCGGACTATTTTGATTGAGTTTTGATGAATTTTAGATTATGCCCTAAGAGGTATAAATCTGATGTTCATGATCTATGGCTAGGGGTGTGCACGGTCCGGTCCGGACCGGAAATTGGACCGGAACCGAACCGGAATTGGACCGGACCGGACCAATAGATTCCGGTCCGGTCCTCGGTCCTTGAAAATACACGATTCCGGTTTTCCGGTCCGGTCAAAACCCGGAATTTTCCGGTCCGGACCGGTGACCCGGAATATAATTATAAAAATATAAATTTTCGATAGAAGAGCTCAATTTATAACCCACATACATTAATCTCCTCCGCAAAAAAAAGACTTTGAGAATTTTTTATATATCATTGGCCTTTATCCCCTTTATATTAAGCTTATGATGTGATGTATGCTATACTTAAAAAGAAATATAGGTTGTAAAAAGATAAATTTGTAAAAAAAATTGTGTTTAAGAGTGTAAATTGCAAAAATTTAAAAAACCGGTCCAAGACCGGACCGAACCTGAATTTTCAGGTCCGGACCAGATTCTCTCGGTCCGGTCCTCGGTCTGCGAATTCTGAAAATTCCGGTCCAACCGGTTCCGGTCCGGTCCGGTCCGGTTTTGGACCTGTGCACACCCCTATCTATGGCTATTAGATAGAAATTGTTTCTAGTAAATTGTGAGAGCCTTCCAGTTGTATTTGCCTAAGGAATCCATAAGATACGAGAGATGCATGTTTTCCTAGTTATAGTTAGTAATTATTTATTATTGTCTGCCGTCAATCCCTAGTCTGCATTTGTGGTGAAGCATTACCCTAGATTCTTTTAATAATTGATATCCTCCGATCCTATTTAATTATTGTCGTAGTTATAATTCCAAATTCAACCCTTTTTATTGTTACCAATAGTCTAGATTTGTCGATTAATAGTAGAAAGAATACTATTTCATGTGGATACGATCCCTACTTCCCTTGCTACATTTTTAGTTGGTGAACGTTAGGTTTATCTTTGATAGTAGTGCGATTTATCCTGTCACTCGTATAGTAGAAAAATGGATCAATTAGATTATTATATAACTCGTTTCGAGTCTAATTTAATTTGTTACATTACAATATATCTTGCTTTGAGTATGCTTTAATAAATTTTATCATGTAAGGATTAGTCACTCGTAAAAGTAATGATTAATTATTGATGTGAGACTATAATTAAATGATTCAGATAATTTCTCTAATTATATTGACTTATTATAATTTTGAACGTATAAGAAACAAAAAAAAATGAGTTGTGGCATAGTGGTTATCATATGTGACAACAAATGAGAGGTCGCATGTTTATAACTAACATTTTTTCATGATAAAAAAAAACTTATATATGAGAGGACATGTCAAAGATGACGATGCGACATGTGGCGAGATGATATTACTTAGCTTGGAGTTTTAATAATAGTATAGACTAGATTTAGCCCGTTCGATGCACAAATTCTATTAAATTGTTAAGTTAAAATAAGACTCCCATATATACCCACTGTTATATTTTATATATTAGATTAGATTAGTTTTTTTTTTTTTTTTTGGACTGAATTTCATTTTAGATTTAATTTTTTCATTATTAGAGTGTTTGATTTTGGATTAAGTTGTATATGCGTAATATTATTATAATTAATTCATAAAAATATATACGTGGCACCTAATTATTTATCTGCGCGGCACTCGACTTTTTTAATTCAAAAATAATTTCGAAATCTTATTTTTCATTGGACGAAACAATTAGATTTCGTATGTGGCGCTCTAATATAGGATTAGTGCTTGATTTTGGATTGAATTTTACTTTAAATTAGTGTTTGATCTTCAATGAATTTTATTTTAGATTTATTTTTTAATTATTAAATTGTTTGATTTTGGATGGAGTTGTATATATTAGAAATTCATTAATTAAAAAATATATATGGCAAATAATTAATTATCTACGTGGAAGTCAGTTTTTTTAATTCAAAAATACATTTGAAATCGGATTTTTCATTGGCCGAAACCATTAAATTTCCTACGCGATGCTCTAATAATTCAACCAGGTTCTGGTGAGAACCTCTCCTAAGATGAGAACCTCATTACAATGAGAGTCTTTAATAGCCGTTGAATTAAAACAAAACGGGCGGCTGAGATCAATTTTCAAAAAAAATCCTAATCCCTGTGAAACAAAACACGCGTGTTTCTCTCTCCTCCCTCCAAAATTTATCTCACTCTCTCACGCTCTCTCTCTGCGAAATGCAAGCTCTCCGTCTTCGTGACTTTCTACCCAACTTTAGGATCAATGGGAGATTATTGGTTTAGAGTTATCAATTTCCACAACTCTAGTGTATATAATTGTATTAATTTCAGGCTAAATTTGGGAATTCTTCAAGGTTTTGGTACGAATTCAACTGCAAATGTAATTTATGTTGAATTCGAAGTAAAATATGCATAAATTATGTAAATTTTTCGAAATCGACTTTGTTTTCGTTGCTATTTAGTTACAAATTCATTGCGGTTTCAATTAGAGTATTATTCCGTGTTCATTTATTTTGCTCATTGCGATTTTTGTTCAAATTAACAAAGCTCTTCAAATTTCTAGAGAATTTATCCCCAAATTAGTTGTAATTTATGTTCTAGGCGTTTTAGGTTATTTTTGGTTAAAAATTAGACTAGCAATTCATTCGTGAATAATGTTCTTGTATCATCTGTCTGCTGTGATTTTGGGACCAACAAGAAAGTGTTGCTAATTTAGTTCAATTCTCATTGCTAATTTTCTTTGAGCTTAATTAGATGAGGTAAATGTTGCTTAAACTGTCCAAAAGTAAACTAGATCTCTATAAACGTAAACTAAACCTCTTTAAAAGTTGATAAATGGAAGAAGGTGGATATAATCTGGTTTTCGGGTCTGAAAATCAATGTGTAGTGTTTGTAGGCTGGGAGTTGTGGTTTTTTTTTCTTTTTTTTTCTTTTTCTGGTTTGAGTTTGGAGTACAGATTTTGTCAGCTTGGTGTGTATGTGCTTCACAGCAGGCCAACAACAGTTATGACTGTAGTTCAGAGTTGTTGGCAGGGTCAGCTAAGCGATGGTATTTGTCATCCGTGTTACTGTCATAAATCTTTTCTAGTCATCTTTTAGGGGAAAGATTAATCTAGTTCAAGGATAGTGTGTAAACAACCAATGACTTAGATATGTAACAATTATATGAGCCTAATGTAACCTGTTGGTGCCCTTTAATTAAGAGGCATAACTCATAACTCATACTTATTTCCTCTCATCATGTAAGATGGAAGCTGTACAGGGCCATAAATTTGGTGTTGATTTGGTGTTCGTAAAGTTTTTTTTCTCCAATTAAAAAGGTAGATAGATATTTGGTAAAAGTAAATAAGTTAGGCATAGAAGTAAATTACAAATGATAAGGTCCTGCCGGAATTGTTAAGTTCTTTGCAGTGTTTTTCTGCTAAAGTTTGGGGGAATCTTGTCTATTGGTTTGAGTCTGGCAGTGGTTGTAAACACCTTAATCCTCACATTTCTCTTGGTTTTACATGGAATTTACTAAGCTGTCTTGCTGGTTATTACTGCTGCCTTCGACACATGCACTAGGAATGATTGCTCCAAAATTTGTTGTTGCCAGGAAATATATTCATTAGGAGGGTGTGTTCTACAATTACTTAGGTCCGATTGGTCATACCGTGATAGGCTGGGGTGGGTGGGAAAACTGCCTTGTCTAGAGCCTGAGATAATTTTGTTATGGCCGCTTGCAAACCAATTGTTGGCCTTAATCTGCTTTTGCAGTTCTTCTGTTTAAAATATTGGAGGAATTAGAAATTTTAGTTCTTCCTAATTTTGCTATTAAGGCTAGGCTATTATACTTTGAGTTGGAATATTAATTCTGAAAGTAAACTAAATCTCACTTAAAGTAAACGAAAGCTCTCTAAAAGTAAACTAAATAATTCAGAAACAAATTAATGACAAGTAGAAGGATGATGATTTCAACTGGTTTTATGAAGTGTGGATGCGTGTTTGATCTCTGCATGTAGTTTAGGTGCCTGCTTTGATACTTGTTGCTAGTCGATCATGTCTTTGCGGTTTTGTTGTTGCTTCTGTAGATTATTGTTGTTGTTACAGAGGCTTGCTCGAGATCTTGCTTACGGAGTTAATTGAGAGTGATGCAGGCTCAAATGATGCTATTGTATGCATTGTTGCTGCATTTCAGCTGTTGTATTGTTGGGTCTGACTGCAGGGTTCAGGTGTTAAAAGTAGATAACGAATTCATAAAAGTAAACAGAACTGATTAAAAAGTAAATGAGAAAAATGGACAGATTCTGAGTAGGATCTTACTCTCCTTGGGACTTGGTGCTGCTCAGAAATGATCATGAGATGTGAGGGAAATCAAGTGACTTTTATGTTTTAGCTAAGAGTTTGTTCACATTATGCTTATCGTGTTGGTTTATTTATGGAAATATGGAGTAGCAGAAGGTGCTAACTAATGCAAATGCAAGGAAGAACTATCACTTATCTCAATTCTCCTTAAACCTATTAGCTCAAATGGTAGAGCACTAAGCAGATGCATAGGGCATGCTGGTTCGATTCCTACATAGGTTGTCTCTAAAAGTCGAAATGAAAGAGGATTTTCTTCACCCTATTTGTATTTAATCCTTCAATTTTATCTTCAAGTACAAAAATGCCTTGCAACAACATAGTGTAACCGAGACAAGTAAATCAAACCATAGACTTTGTACAGACTCTAGAGCTTACTCAGTTTTCTTACTACTAGTTACTCTCCTACTGTCTTCATGAGGCTAATAATAATTCATAATATTTCTAAAGTACATACAAAGAAGTAAATAGTATAAACTCAAAAGTAAATCATAATAATACAAAAGTAAATAAACTAAAGGAAAATTTGTAATTATTAATCCAACCTTTGCCCGATTTTCTTTAATTAAGCCTACCTATGCGATATTTCTAAATAATCCAACCTTTATGACCCAACTACTATTATTAAGCCTAACAAGTTACTAACCTGCTATAGGCGGTATTCACCCTTACGTGGCATATAACAATTATATATATTTTTTTTATTTTTTTCCCCCTTATTTTCTTTAATTGCTATTTTTTTCGTTCCTCTCTCCTCTCCATTATTTCTCTTCTAACTCTTCTCCACCATTGTCGATCCCTTATACCTCACTTTTCGAAGTTCATCAAAAATAATCAGCAATTGCTATGGCTGGGGTAAAGCAATTGCCTGTTGGATCTGGATCTTCTTCAAATTCAAGGTTTTTTTTTCTTTCTAAATTTTCAACAGGACCACAATAACCAACATCCCACAACATAAAAAAAAAACTATATTATTGCAACAGCTCGGGTTTTTACGAACTGACCATCAAGGAAGCCCAAAATTCAAAATTTACCAAAAAAGGAACAAAAACGCTAAGGTTCGTAAGTTCACCTTCAATTGTACGATTTTGGAGACGAAATTTGAATGCGCGTGGATGAAGCCACCTATTTCCACAAGAAAATCGCTGATGATGTCATGAACCAGTACAATTGTGGTTGAAGCAGCAGTAATGGAGGAGAGAGGAATTGAAACACGGTACAGAGAAGAGAAGGGTTAAGGGTTTTTTGAAAAAAAAATGAAATCCTTGTTTAGGTGGAAAGTGATGATGACGTGTCCAATATTTTAGGAGGGAAACCAACTTTAGGTTGTCAATGTTTTTAACGTTGATTTTGTAGCAGGTAACCGGTCATCCAGTCTTAATAATAGTAGTTTGGTCATAAAGGTTGGATTATTTAGAAATATCGCATAGGTAGGCTTAATTAAAGAAAATCGGGCAAAGGTTGGATTAATTACAAATTTTCCTTGACTTTGTAGCAGGTAACCGGTCATCCATGCTTAATAATAGTAGTTGGGTCATAAAGGTTGGATTATTTAGAAATATCGCATAGGTAGGCTTAATTAAAGAAAACCGGGCAAAGGTTGGATTAATAATTACAAATTTTCCAACTCTATGGACATGATATCCTATCTATATTATCATAAAATAACATCATTGGGGACATGAAATGATTGCTTAGTTTGAAGTTTGGTTTCAAGGATAGTATATAAGGTCAAAGTAAAGGTTTTTCGATTAAAAGTAAATAAAATAATACAAAAAGTAAAGACGAACCTACGTGGGATTCGAACCCACATCTTTTGTGCTTTTGCACAATGCTCTACCAATTGAGCTAATAGGCTAGTTAAATAAAAGTAAAGTAAAAACCAAATAAAGTAAATTAAAATAATTCAAAAGTAAAGGCTTTGATTACTTTTTTTTTGCTTTTGTTTAATTAGTTTGATACGGAGTAGAATCATAGAGCCATAGTGGCTATCCGCGAGCAACAAGAAGTTGCTTCAAATTAGTAAAAGGCGAATTCAGTAGTAAGCTACTGCTAGCACCCACCCAAGTAACCGGACCTTCACAAAATCCAACACAAGGTGAATTCAACAGTAAGCTACTGCTAGCACCCACCCAAGTAACTAGACCTTCACAAAATCCAACACAATAAGCTACTGCCACTTACGTATTCAAGAGCACATAATTGAATCACAAGCTAAGATTCAAAAGTCCAATTGAATTCCATTCAGAATTGAACTGTTGGCAATGCCAAAGTTGACTTATTGGGGAAAATCTATCAAGTACTTATTGGTTTGATGATTGTTTATGGTGTTGAGGTTTGAGGGGTAAAAATGTAGGTAACCTAGGCAATGGGAATAAGAAAGAAGTAAATATGAGATAAAAGTAAAGGTTTTCACATCAAAAGTAAATAAAATAATACAAAAAGTAATAAACTTGATAAATGCAATAAAGCCATTGCTACGTGTCTATGTGTATTCTTATTGCTATAATGCTATCTGATAATAAGTAGAGGAAATTGACTGTCGAAGAAAAGAAGAAAAAAAAATTAAAAGTAGTTAAGAAACTCCAACAGAGGCCACAAAACCAACCTATCATTCAAGAACCTATCTTAACATAATTGACTAACCACCGCATATAACCCATCATTGCAACCAAACGATACAACAAATCCTCCTAGTCACCGAAGTTCAACAACCAAGAAGAGTAGACTACTAAGATCAGTTACCCAAAGTCAATTGCAACTAAAATAAAAGTAACTTCTACAAAAAAAATTCATATGCACAATCTCTGATGGAGACACTGAAGTTGCAGCATCCCAATAAGAATCATAATCAGGAAATATATACTTCAGAATGGCTCCACACAAGGACAATGCAGAGATTGCTGATATATGACAATTTCGAGGCAGAATCAATGTGTACCCGGAATTGCAATTACCCATATAATAGATGTAACATGGTACACCATTTGTAACTACTTATTACCTTGATTTACAAGCTAAATACCAAGAGAATTCGTGACTACCAGAATTCCAGATCAATTACAACTATAATCACCAAACATTAAATTCAAAGGATGAACAAACTAGCAGGTGGTTGTAAATTACGTATCAATTCTATCATATATTCTAGTAGAAAAGGAGGGGAATGAAATAGAAATTAAATTTATACCCAAAATCACCGCTAAAAATAAAAAAATATGATCATCTAATTAAATAATTCAAAAGTACAAAGTAAAAAAAAAAAAAAGAAGCATACAATTCAATTTAAACCGTGAAATCGTTGCATAAAATCTCATTCCCTTATTCTTCAATATAAAACATCGTCGTCATTTGGGGGGGAAATTTTAGGGATTTTGAAACCCTAATTTGAGAATTGTGAAGAGAAAACGTTGAAGGAGAGAGATAAAACTTACAAATTTTCTGCAAACTCCATTGATAAACTGAATTTAAGCTGAAGCTTGATTGAAGATGCGTGAGGACCAAGGGGAGAGAAAGTTCGCAAGAGCGTCCGAAGGAGGGTGAGAGGAGAGAGCATTTCGAAGAAGTATAGAGAATTTGCAGGAGGAGAGAGAAAACAGAAGGAAGAAAGAGGAAAAAATAATATAAAAATGGGGTTGAGTGAGGGAGGTCATTTAGAGATGCGGAATTACCATATCACCCTTAATATGCTAATTTGGTCGGGTAAATTATAGGCCGTTAGATTGATTTGAGCGACGGCTGAGATTAGTCCCCCTCCAATGAGAAGATCCTTATAATGAGAAGAATAAGAAGAAATATTGATCGTGCATGATAATAGATCCGACGGGGTGCAGAAATTAAACAATTAAAAACCATAAAAAAAAATTGCTCGTAATGTCATAAACCCAAGTTACCATCATCTCCCCATAAAGTCTAAACTCCTTTCTCTCTCCTCCATTGTCATGACTTTTTTCTTTTCATCCTCTTGAGTCTTGACCCTTCTTCAATTGAGACCTTAATACAAAAATACGCACAAACACATATGCACAAAAAGAATCCGACAGGGGCACAACCTTACAGGGCCGAGCCACCAGAGGTGTGCGGCGGAGGAGAGAGAAAGAGCGAGTTTGATGCAATTGGCAAGCTCGTGGCTGCCGAGTTCGTCAAGGACTTTAATTTGGTGATGATGGAGAAAGGAGAGCGAAACATAGGTTCATTCAAAATGATTGTTATGTTTGAGTATTTCTGGATCTCTGATTTCCTGTTGTTACTTGTTGGTATTTAATGTTCATCACTAATCGTCGATCTTCTTTTTATTTTCACAAATCGTGATTGGGCATATGTACAAGATCTAGGTCTGGTCAATTTGGTGACCTTAATTCTAGATTCAACTATAAAAATAAAAGCGACATTGACGGAGGAGTAGCGGTGGGTAAAGGAAGTTGGAGGCGAGGAGGAAGACGGTGAGAGTATGAAGGTGGTGAAGGTAGATTAATGGCAGAAAAGAGGTATAGATTGGGAAGGAAATGACGGTTTGTATGAATTTAATTGGGTTTTTCTGGGTAAAAGTATAAATGAGCAAAAAGAAAAATTAAATGAGCAAAAAAAATGTTAAATGAGCAAAAAAAATTCTCATTTCGTTCAAATGAGCAAAAAAAATTAAATGAGCAAAAATTTCAAATGAGCAAATCGGGTATTGACAGTACAGGTGGACGCTTCGGAGTCCTTCTCATTCTTCTCATTATAAAGTGCCTTCTAATTTGAGTGTAAATATATATATATATATATATATATATATATATATATATAATATATATATATATACTCAAATGAGAAGATAACTTATGTGAAGAATGAGAAGAAATCTGAAGCGTTTAGATAGACGGTCAATTAATCATCTTCATCCTCCCGTATTTCCATGTCTCTCCTTCCCCTCAAGCATTATCCATGGCCCCTCCTTTTTTTTCTCATCACCTTCTCCTCCTTTTCTCTCTCCATATCGTGTACCACAGATCCTTCAATTTTTTCATTCAATTATTCTTCAAAGTTGAATTGAATTCCAAAAATTGAAATATCAATCCATACAAAGAAAGTTCATGCATTTTTACAAATTAACAAAAATGATACCATGACTTTTATGTCAATCCTCCACTTTCTCTTTAAATAAGGACCCAACTCTATCAATTTCTTAGAAAATTAAGCCAAACCAATTTTGGAAATAGTGAAGCTCGATTGTGAATTTTTAACAGTATTTGGAACTATTGGTTGGTATTTATTGACAATTTGATAATTAGATTGGATTTAATTTCTAGTTTGTTTGAGCTGTGTAATTATTTTTGTTGTTCAGGTAAGTTAAAGCTTGTCTTATTCTTTTCAATTTTCATATATGGTGTTTGGTAGACTGTAGTAGAGGAGGGAAGAAGAAGATTGAGTTTGGGTTGTTTTACTCGGTCGTATAGTGCAAATGAGCTAAAAAATTTACTCATTTTCTTAAATGAGAAAAAAAAATTACTCATTTGCGTAAATGAGCAAAAAAAAATAGTCATTTGCGTAAATGAGCAAAAAAATTTACTCATTTGCACAAATGAGCAAAAATTTTACTTATTTGCACAAATGAGCAAAAAAAGTTACTCATTTGTGAAAATGAAAAAAATTATGAAAAATTACACAATTAATCGAAAAATAACTCTTTTTTTTTTCCTGGCGTCTTTCATTCATTTTTTTCACTCGATTTTATAGACCCAATTTTGCAAGTTGTGAGTTTTGTTAACAACATTTAGAAAAGGACTATAAATTGATCAAGACCTTGATCTTATATATGCTTAATTGATTTTTTTAAGAAAGGGAGGTGAAAATGGAGGACAGAAAGAAAAGAGTGGGTGAAAATTTGATAAAGACCTCGATCTTGTATTTATCCCAATCACGATTTGTGAAAATAAAATAAAGAAAATCGGCAAAGGGTGATGAAGGTTTAATTCAAAATGGAGCGACCAAAAATCAATGGGGTGAAAGTTAGAGGAGAGAGAAAGAGATGAGGAGTTGAAAATTAGAGGAAAGAGGAAGAGATTAAAGGTGGTGGGGCTTTTGGTTTGCACTGGACCGATTAAACCCATCAATTTCCTTCAATTTCTTGTTATGAAAACTAATACTTCGTATATCTTTTAAATGTCTCGAATTCGTTTCGGTCGTTGGATTAATTTATTTAAAAGATGAAGATTGCTACTGATTACTTCTCATTTTAACAATCTTCTCATTGGATAGTGACCCTATATATATATATATATATATATATATATATATATATATATATATATATGATTGGGTAATGAAACAACTAATCTTACAAACATTAATTAAGGTAGGATATTAAAGTATTAAATTGGTTCATTTAACATGTAAATTAAGTAATGGTGATTACTTGATTTAGAATTCATTAAAACCTAGAAACCATTTGATACTTGATCTTATTAATCGAGATGTATTTAACAAGTCTTTAATTAGCAAAAATAAAGGTTATAATGTACGCTAAGAATAGTGCAATCATGATAATATGACATGTTTAAATGAATTAAAATGCGTCCTACAAAAGAGAAGTTAAGAAACATATAATTTGCACAATTTAGCATAGCGCTGCAAAATAAAACAAGTTAGAAATAAACATTTTAATATTATTTATGCAAATCGTGCATAATTAATTACCTTAACCTACAAAATAAAATAAAAGTTAATAAACATGAATATATATACCTTTTTTTGATAAGTTAGAGTTAAGCTTTTCATTTGCAAAAAAGATCACCAAACATACAACCTAAAGCCCTGAGCTTCAAGATCAAGAACCTTCTAGGAAGGACCCTAATCAGAGAAGCTAGGCATAGATAAAAACATGGCAAAAACCATGAAAACCAAACAGTTATACAGACACACTACACAAGCAGTCTTTCCTGCCATCATTTATGTACATTATCACTAATCTTTGGTATGCCTATTCATTGTATTCTATCTATAACACTGTGTTTAACAAACTGAGTTGTGTGTTGCACTGTGGGGACTTTGTTGTTCCATAGAGCTTCATTTATGCATCTCCATATAGCACATACTACAGCATTCACAACAGCATACACACGCTCTTCTGAAATTTACTACCCTTTCTCTTCCACTGAATCCACCTAATCAGGCCATGTAGTGAACAATGTGACCTGGAATTCCAAGCCAACTCTTGACCTCCATTAGGCAGATCCTACTGTAACAACACTCGATAAAGAGATGGGGATGTGTTTCCTCATGACGTACTGTCACAAATCAGACACACTAAAGTGTCACAAATACCAATTTTCTGTAACTTGCGTCTTGTCTGTAATCTGCCTTGCACCATAAGCTAGCAGATAAACCTATTTTTAGGAATAAAAGACCTATTCCAAATAGCAATGGACCATGGAGGTTTCTGATGATGCACCACCATCTTTTAATATACTTGTTGCACAGAGTACTTAGGCAACTGAGCAAAACTTCTTTCATCATAATACAGTTTCAGTTGTTCCTAAACTGCACAAATCTTTCTCCAATACCACCCACTATCAGCCTAAGGCTGATACCCCCACCAATTCTCACCTTTCACATAGATGGCATTTACCCATCTAACCCACATGGTGTCTTGTTTTCTGGCTATTTCCCACACAAACTTCCCCAGGGCTGCAATATTCCACACCTGAATATTTCTAATGCCTAACCCTCCTTCCTTCTTTGCTGCACATACTTTCTCCCAAGCCGCATACCCAGGTTTAGAACTGAAATAGGTACCTTGCCATAGGAAAGCTCTACATATAGCCTCCACGATTTTAAGGAAATGCTTTGGTAAGACAAACACTTGAGCCTAATAAGCATGCACACTCATCAGTACATAATTTATGAGAGTGATTCTACCAACAAAAGATAAATTCCTGGAAACATTTTGTCAACTAGGCATTCACAGTCAATGTAGACACCTACTTTTGTCCCCATTCCCGAAAGGGAAGGTTCAATGATGAGAACATAAAATCTCCACTTGGCAACGCATCTCCTATAAAATAACGAATCTCAATCACCCTTTTCATTTCAACCAAAACTGCTATTTATAAAAACCTGCTAAAAATAGTAACTGCCGTAACGGGTAGTTGCTAAAAGTGGCAAGTCATAAAAGATAGAAACCTGTCAGAATTAGGTGTTGCACTCCAACATAAATCCTAAAAGAGATAGAATTTGCAAGAGGAGTCCTATTCCTAGTATAATTCGAAAATAAGAGTTACGTATTAATTAAAATCCTAACGAACCTAGAGTTCGTAACGGGCCCAGACGCATTCCGTCATAAAGTTAATACGCACTAAAAAACTCGGATAAGTCTCAAAGACTCCGTATTCCACGAGTCCAAATCTGACAAGGAAATACGGCCCAGACCCTATTTTCAACGCCTGGCTCTGGGCGCCGAAATCTTCGGCGCCCAGCCCTGGGCGCTAAAATTACATGGGTACGTGTTCTCTCCTAATTCTTCTTTAATTAGTGCTCTAAAATTCTATCTTTCCACGAACTCTTTTCTATAAATACAGACCCAAATTCGACGTGAAAAGAACACACACAATTCATATTCTGAGTATTGACTCCAACCCCTAAGCCTAAGCCTCACGCTGCGAAATTGATCCCGCGTTTTGTCGCAATCGATCCAAAAATCGAACAGAACGTATCCTGTCCCTTGTAGCTGAAGAATTAAGCCCGGAAACTTGAGATTCGTTAAATAAAAGGAGAAATAGCAAAGCCAAAGTGGTTAGTTTTCTGAGAACCGTGACGCACCTCTCAAGGGTGCGTCGTAATGTGTCCCTTTGCATGATTTAATCGCTTTCCTCGCCCTTTTATAAAACTGTTAAACTATTAAATCTGATTGTTCTATCACGCCTAATAAAGATAATATCTTGGGAAATTGAACTACATGCTAGGTCCCTTAAATCAATCTAAACAAGATAATCACGATCGATCTAGTATTATGTGTTGCATATTGTTAAAATCAATTCAGATTAGTTTAATAGTTAACGCATGTCCCTTCAATTATTTATGCTGAGCTAGTAAGGATATCCTGCCTCTGGAGTTATCGAAGAGCGAGTACTCCTCTCGGTAGTTACAGTCCCCCGAACCCTCAATCTCTACCCTGCGGGTGTACGTTGAGCGATCCCCATACCAGGGATCACAAGGGAACCTATGGCCGTCGTGGTCAAACATAATTGCACTCCCTTTATGTCACGATAACCGGGTTTTGTCAGTTTTTCTCATTGTCGTTAAAAACTGAATGGCGACTCCTATATTACTAGTCAATTGGGTGTAAACTCACGGGAAATCCAATTACACTTGATTTGACAAAAAGAAATGTCACGCCCACGAGGGACGAGGTCACGCATTAGCCTCGTGCTTTTTCGACCCCCTCATAGTGGCGACTCTGCTGGGGATAGTGAAGGAAATACTCGTGATCGTAGGTAATCAAAATAGCTGAAGGGTGAAACGATCCTACCCCGCGTTTATTTCCCCATCAAGTTGGGACGACCTGAAAATCTGCATATTAATGTGAACGGACAGAACCGCATAACGAATCTTGGCTCCCTTGGATGTTTCATCTCGGGAGTTGGGACTAAGGATACCCATCGCCAACCGGGGGGTGCATACGCTTCGAATGTTGTCCACTCGGCACTTTTTGCTAGTAGTACACCCGTCCCAAACCCAATCGCTCGCCCACCAGGTCCCTCTCATTGGTGCATGCCCCCTTGGCTTACATCGTGATTGGCCTCTTGGGCGAAATTCGTCTATTGAAGGCACTACCTCTACCGGGGCATGTGTTGGATCTGCGATAGAAGCGGTACCAAGCCGGCGCAAATACTACCCATAGAAGCCTATCATAAAATACATGACATATTATTATTTTGCCTCATGATGTAATGTTAGTTATGTGTAGCGAATTATGTGATTGTGTGTGACAAATAATGCTAGAAAACCAACGGCCTTAAAAATTGCCCAAACATTCATAAACCAATTGGCCAAAGAGTTATACCAAAATACGTGTTCCGCAAACCCGAACGATCGCCACAAAAATAAGCGACGCTCGGGATGGCCCGTAACGAATCCCACAAACGCTGCACAACGCGTAAAGGACGTTATTAGGCAAGCACGCAAAATCAAAGTCGCATAAACAAAAGAATATACGCGAACAAAAAACGAGTACCAGTCAGGGACGCATTTTCAACGCCCCTGGCTGGGCGCCAATATTTCTCACGCCCAGCGCTGGGCGCTAACGTTGCTGCCTGGCCTTTTGGTCAGGCACAGCAGCCTCGGTGCCCGCGCATAAAAAATACGTAGCAAAAAAAACTTTTCGTGAAAATCGCTTCGAGGACGTATGAAAAAGGCACTCGATTCTAAGAACGACTTATAAAATAAACAACTCTTTGTGTCGTCATTAGGCCTCCTATGACGACAATGTTCGGCCCCAAAACCAAGCACGCTAATTAAATGACCTTGAATGTCACATGGGCAAAGTATTCAAAAAATAATGTTCAAATAGAGTTTTCAAGGAAAAATAATGTTCGAATAAAAAATAAATAAATCCGAGTCTAGACTAGGCTATGCCAAAGTGCAATCTAAATCCTAAGTCTTAGTTGTCTTATCCATAGAATCGTTCCTAATGCTTGGTGTCGTTTTGCAAGTTAAAAGGTTAAACCATATTGAGTCTCCCTTCCTAACATTTAAATCAATAAGCACCCATATGTAATTGTCATCCCTTGCTAAGAATCTACTGCCCCAATACTCTCTCTCACCAATAAAAAGAATATATTATGTAATTCAAGTATTTGCAAAATGGAAACAGTCACATTCTGAAAATCATTCCTCCATAGTCGCACGACCCCCAAAGTAAGCCTAAGGTGTCAATACCATTGGCAACAAAAAAAAATTAATGGCCTCAAGGATTATGATCACATTGGGTCACGACTATCATAGTCCTCTCGAGCTACTCGCTCCTTGAAATACTCCTAAGTACGGACTAAAAGATTTTCCATGAATGCAACATGACGAACCATGAAAATACCCAAATCGGCATGCCATAAGGCTACCATCGGGGTAAAGCAATACACATTAAGAGGGAAACCGCACTAATGATTCTAGTCTTGCAAAAAAGAAAATTCGATCTCCCCAACTAGCTACTTTGCCAACATTAAGCAAAATGGCGCATGACAAATGAACACCCAAGGGTTAAAATCTAAAGTGTCAACCAACGAAAGTTATGGTCCAATTAGCCTAAGTCTCAGAGTCGCTTGGTCAAGTGTTATAGGCTTACACCACGTCATTATTTTGAGTCTAGGCCACCTCCTTGTATTCATACACGGGTTATAACCAGAAAAATTAATGAAAGTTCGAGTCTAAATCACAACTTCCAATTAAATCCCAGAAACTGGAATCTGAAAAGAAGCAAAAAATTTATTTTCGATGTAATTCTTTCGTTAAATTCCAATAAAGTGAAAACAATATTTTGAATCTACGCTATTTGCACATTTTAAGAAACGACTAAAAACACTTGCAAAGTAAGACAATTTAAAGGTCCACCCTAGGCCTACTAAAATTAAAGGTCCACTATAGGCCTACCAAACGAGGCTCACTCAGTCTCGCCTCGTGACTCAAAGACCACAACCATCTACCTTTTAGCCCAAATAAAAAGGGGGGAAATCCAAAGCGAAAAAAGAAAAAATAGAAAGAGAAAAGGGAGAGCGAAAAGAGTGAGTCATGAAATACTTAAAAAGAAAGAGAAAAGGGAGAGCGAAAAAAGCGAGCCATGAAATACTTAGCCCGTACCTCCCAAAGTGCGAAATTTACCCAAGTAAACGAAGGAAAAGAATTGAGTCAACCAATCCAAATCATGCCCCAAAAACTACATAAAGTTCTACGATGTCTACCCTTTCCAATCCTTATGTTCTTAGACGCCTTCGCTCTGGGGCCCCTGTTCAGCTCATTTAACCCATCCATGTTCTCATTGCCATAACCCAAGAAACCATTACCTCGACTCTTATTCTTGAACTTGTTATCAACTGCAAACCACGCACGACCATTGACACGTGCGTCATACCTATTATTCCCAAAGCCCAAACCTGCTCTTACACCACCATTAGCATAATGACCATATAACTTGTTTGGATACATCCTGTTAATATACCCTTGAGCCGTCCCCATGCTACTCATTGGCCTTGGTTGATGTAAACTCATGACATTAGCTTGAGGCTGCAAAGTGTGAGTTCTAGCAGATGTAATCCTCATGCTTGACCAATACCTATACAAATTATCCTATCTCATTCAACCCATCTTTCAAACCGTCTTAAGTCACGAATAAAAAAAAGAAGACAAATGAAAAGTACAAAAAGAAAATTAATGAAAAAGCAAACTTTGCAAAGCGCCTTTGAAGTTCGTCTAAAAAGAAAAAGAACATTTAGCGCACAAAAAAGATTCACAAATATTTGGCACAAAACCAAAAAAATCTGCCCAGAAATCATTTTCAGCGCCCAGAGATGGGCGCCGGAATCTTTAGCGCCCCTGCCTAGGCGCTGAATCTCTCTGCTTGCCAAATTTTGTCCAGAAGTGCTCGTCATTTTATCTGCACATACACAGAACAATAACGAACACTTGGAGTGGTACAACACGTATTCAGATATACGTACCACCCAAAAAAAAAATATACATGTACTAAAAAAAAAACAAATTTTTGGCTTACGGCAAAGCAGCAGATTAAAATAATAATAAACTTCACTTATTCTACCGTTTCAAATAATATGTTTCCATCTCAGGATACTTATCGAATTCGGCATTCTAAGAAACCATTTTCTAGGCTAAGAACTACGCAAGACCTGATTCCAAATTAAATTTATTTAAGGCGGATACGTAGGCAATCCATGATTCGGTCCAACCAATTTGCAAAAATGTTAAAGCCTATAGAATAACAAGAATAAAAAAATAGAGTCCCTTATTGAAATTTAATTACTTGCAACCCAAGTCGAAAGAAAAAATTAAGTCAAAGGAAGAATCCAAGTCATCAAGATGCCAAAACGAGCACACATCGAAAAATAATAAGGGCACGAACCCTTTCCAGAAGGAGCACTCACACTCCTAGGCACTTAGCCAAGACTCAAAAGATCGCTTTGCCTCAATTTAATGGGGGCTAGCGTGTGAGGGGGTCGAAAAAGCGCGAGGCTAATGCGTGACCTTGTCCCTCGTGGGTGTGACGATTCTTTTTATTCAATCAAGTGTAATTGGATTTCCTGTCAGTATACACCCAATTGACTAGTAATATAGGAGTCGCCATTCAGTTTTTAACGACAATGAGAAAAACTGACAAAATCCGGTTATCGTGACATAAAGGGAGTGCAATTATGTTTGACCACGACGGCCGTAGGTTCCCTTGTGATCCCTGGTGTGGGGATCTCTCAATATACACCCGCAAGGTAGAGATTGAGGGTTCGGGGGACTGTAACTACCGAGAGTAGTAATTCGCTCGTCGATAACTCCAGAGGCAAGATATCCTTACTAGCTCAGCATAAATAATTGAAGGGACATGCGTTAACTATTAAACTAATCTGAGTTGATTTTAGCAATATGCAACATATAATACTAATTCGATCGTGATTATCTGATTTAAATAGCATTAAGGGACCTAGCATGATAATCCGATTTCCCAAAAATATTATATTTGTTAGGCGTGATAGAACAATCAGATTAGGTTAGTTTAACAGTTCATAAAAAGGGCGAGGAAAGCAGTTAAATCATCGAAAAGGGACACATTACGACGCACCCTTGAGAGGTGCGTCACGGTTCTCAGAAAACTAACCACTTTGACTTTGCTATTTCTCCTTTTTATTTAACGAATCTCAATTATGGGACAGGATACGTTCTGTTCGATTTATGGATCGATTTCGACAGAACGCGTGAACAGTTTCGCAGCGAGAGGCTTGGGCTAAGGGTTGGAGTCAATACTCAGAATATAATTATGTGTTGTTGTGTTTTCTTTTCACGTCGGTTTTAGGGGTCTATTTATAGGAAAAAGTGGCGTAGAAAGATAGTTTTTCAGGAATTTTAATACGAAACGGATTAGGAAAAGAATCCGTCCCACGTATTTTCGGCGCCCAGGGCTGGGCGTTGAAAATAGGGTCTGGCAGAATTCTTTGGTCAGATTCGGATTCCTGAAATCTGTAGAGTTTGAGATTAATTCGAGTCTTTTAGCGCGTATCAATTTTATGACGGAATGCGTCTGGGCCCGTTACGAACTCTAGGCTCGTTAGGATTTTAATTAATACGTAACTCTTATTTCCGAATAATATTAGGAATAGGATTCTCGTAGTTTTCTATCTCATTTAGGATTTATGTTGGAATGCAACACCTAATTCTGACAGGTCTCTATCTTTTATGATTTGCCACTTTTAGAAGCTACCTTTTACGACAGTTACTATTTTTAGCAGGTTTCCATAAATAGCAGGTTTCGGGTGAAATGAAATGGGGAATCGAGATTCGTTTATTTTATAGGAGATGCGTTGTCAAGTGGAGTTTTTACACTTTCATCATCGAACCTTTCCCTTGCGGGAACGGGGACAAAAGTAGGTGTCTACTGTTAGCCCCCACTTTGACCGAGTCTTGGAGTAAGACGATGGTCAAAGTATTAGACGGAGTGCGTCACACAAGCCATGGTGTATGTGACTTGTTTTGCGAGGGTCTCACGAGCCCCCGAGTGATAACATTTGACTTAAGGGTCATCACTTGAAGCGTCGACATATCCCTCACGTGTCATTGGGATTTGTCAACTGATAGTATAGAAACTCCCTCACTTTGTCATTGGAAGTATCTAAAGGTGCGTAGAAACTCCCTCACTTTGTCATTGGGAGTAGCTACAGATGTTTTCGAAATCAAAGCTGTAAAGTGTAATTGGGCCTGGCCAAGCCCAATCACGAGGTAAAACATTTTTAAAGATTCTCATTTTCAGGGCTAGCTAAACGAGAAAACCCCCTTGTTTTTATAGGACGTAAAACGAAGGAAAATCCAGCACATCGTTCTTTTTTGGAAAAACGGAAAACCAATCCTTTAATTTTTGGAAAAAGGGAAAACCAATCCTTTAATTTTTGGAAAAAGGGAAAACCAATCCTTTAATTTTTGGAAAAAGGGAAAACCGAAAAAGGTTATCGCTGCAGCGACTAAGGACCTGCGCGGTTAGTGACGCAGACCCCGCCCGCTGAAGGTGGGCGAGCCTGTCCGCTGAGGGTGGACGCCCCGTCCGATAGAAGTGGACGAATCTGTTTTGATGTTTTGAAAATAAGGACCTACGCGGTTTGTGACGTAGACCCCGCCGGCTGAAGATGGCGAACCTGTCTGCTGAGGGTGGACGCCCCGTCCGATAGAAGTGGACGAATCTGTTTTGAAATTTTATTTTGCTTTTTTGAAAATAAGGACCTACGTGGTTTGCGTCGTAGACCCTGCCGGCTAAAGATGGCGAGCCTATTTTAAATTTGAAGATTTTATTTCTTTCGAAAACTGAGGACCTGCGAGGCTTAGTGACGCAGACCCCGCCCGTTGAGGGTGCGCGAGCCCATTTTGAATTTCTTATTTTGCCTATGTAGAAGGGCTTTTGTGATTACAACCTGTTGGTGGGTCGTAATATTTCCTGATTAGATGTGTCCTATAAGTGGGTCCACACTGTGTATATTTTTGTTTAACAATATTTTTTTTTTGAGATATCCAAACATGATATGGTGTGTGGCGCAGTCTGGGAATGTGATTTTGATTGCGCGCTCCTTGTTAAAGTCCATTTTTTTTGCGAGCCCCCAAGCGTTGGGGCTCGTCGGTTATTTTTTTGCATCTTGTAATCATGTTTGGGGTCACGCTCGTATGTGCGAGCGACCTCCTATAGTAGTGTGCTATTTTAGCGAAGCCGTGGAGTGCGACTTTCAGTAAGGAAATCGACAATTTTCGAGTCGAATGGATGCGGCAGGGCCCAATAGAAGTTAGGGGCCTTCTGGGATAATTTTCGCCGAGGTTTCTTGATGACATAGTTGGCCTCTTGTTCATTCGCTTATTTCACTTGGAAGTTCTATGTATTCTCTCTTCTTTTGTTTTTTTTCTTTGTTTTTAGAACGTGATGATTTTCTTTGAGAAGCCGTAGCCGATTGGTGGACTACGGTGCTTGTTGCTTTGGGGCAATTATTTTAAGGAACTGTTGCTCTTAAGGCGTACAGTTATTGCGATAGTTGGGCGAGTCTATATGGCCTGAGGAACATACCTTGAGGTGTAAGACTTTGATCGCTCTTATATTTTTTTGAACGTGTTCGTGAATGATGATATGTATGTGCGAACGAGCGTTCATAGAATGGCCGTTGTGTGTGGTCCATTAATCAGATTGCTTGAATTGTTTCATTTTTTTTTGAGCAACGACTGATTTTGAATAGTTTGCTTGGAAGCTTGATAGGGTTCAGGCCCATTCATGAAGTGGGCTCAAACATCGTACCCTTTCGATTGTTCAAACATTTGATTCGGGATTATTTTTATTTTGCTATGGTTGTTTCGTAGCTTGGAGCCTCCAAGTATGCATGTTGGGATGCTTCCTTTTGGCGTACGATATTTAGGTTCTTTCGAAAAAGATGCCTTGGGGTTCCGCTCGTGTAGGTGCGAGCTATCCCTTTCGTGGTAGGTAATATTTTGCTACCTTTAATCCTTAATGTAGAAGTCGTGTGGCTTACATTTTGAATTTGGGCGATAAGTAATTTTTTTTTGCCTCTTTTACACATGCTCTTTGGTCGTGCTCGCATTAGTGCGATATGCCTTACTCTTTCTTTTGACTTGTACCGTGGGACGGTTGAACTTATGGTGCGACGTAGGCTTGTGTGGCCTAACAGCGTGTCTTAGAACATTCTTCCAGGTGTTGGGATATCATTATTATTTTTTTGCATTGGAGTATTTCATCATGCCTTGTTCAGGTGCTTGAATAAGTGTGGCACCTTCTGCGTGGGTTTGCACGGCCTATTACTTCGTTCGATGCGAGGATTCATAGGTATTTCTTTCTTATTTTTATATATGGGCAAAACTTGGCTAGCAGAAAGATTCAGCGCCCAGGCTGGGGCGTTAAAGATATTGGCGCCCAGCTCTAGGCGTTGAAAATGATTTATGGGTATATTTTGACAGTTCTTATCCTTGATTTTTTTTCTTTCGCTTTTGCTTTGGAACGATGTAGACTGTGTAACGGTCGCTTTATAGGGCGAGCGTTATGTGCAGTGGTTTGGTTGGAGTTTTGGTGACTCGCGATTTTCAGTTACCCTTGATAGTGGGGTGACTTTATATATTCTAAGTAGTGCTTAGAATTTGGGAGGGGTTGTAGCCATTCTAAGGTTTGTTTTACATGATCAAACCTTAGGATTGTGCCCCTATGACGTATGTATTGAATTAGCGTCGAGAATTTGCGATAAAATCGTCACTTCGAGTATTTTTAGAGTGTTTTTCTCAAGCCCCCAACTGTAGCTACGGGATTGGCTTGGTGCTATAATGCTTGACATACGTTTTTATGCATTCATGGTGACATGGATCACGAATAGTTTGAACCAGACTCGTTTTAGTGCGAGGTACGTTCGAGTAGTGATTTTGCTACTTCTCTTGTAAATGTCGTATTGTGCGACATTGCCTTGGTCATGGTAGTCACATGTTGTAGTATGCCTTGGCCAAAAGCTAAGGTGCCTTTCTTTACCCATAATCATATTTAAAAATCTTTTTGACTCACTTGCAACGTTGAGATGGACGCACACTAAGCTTAAACCAACGGCACTTTATTTGTCCGAAGAAGTCTCTAAAAATCATTTGAAAATTATTTAAAATCCGAGTCCTACTGTGTACAATCCGAGGTGTCCTAAGTAGGTTGACTTATAGAAGGGTTCGTACAGGATTACATGAGTGAATCAAAATACTGTTACGATTTTTGGAATGCTGTCTAAGGATTTGCTGGAAGCCAGGGTGCAGTCGTCAAAATATACTTGTGCCCGTTTGGCATGTGCTTTAGGCTTTTAGGTCCATCTTTTCCAGAATTGCGGGAATATAAACCGTTTTCAAATTGACTTAGATTTACTTGGTGTATGTCTGCACAAAAGGTCAAGGTATACTTAGTTCTTTCCCTAGCTCTTTCATTTCACTTTTTAGCCCCCCAGTTGCTGTTATGTCTTCCCATTAATGATGCTTTCAGATTTCGATTTTAGATGCCCATGTCATATTCCTGAGTAGGGTGAGCCTTGGTTAAGTGCCAAGTCCTATTGACAATGTACCATTTTTTTTTTTTTTTTCAAAGGGAATTAGCAAGCATTTGAATTACCATGAACGGGTGCCCTGAGTTCGAAGGAACGATGGGGCGATGCCGTAGAACAATCCTCTTTATTGCAAGCTTACTTCCCTTACTACTTGTTGGCGATCATGACTGTGTCTAGTGGTGAAAGAAGGTCTTTAAGCGAACGACTATGTCTAGTGGTGAAAGAAAGTCTTTAAGTGAGTTAGTTCGCTTTTAGGGAGGGTCAAGTTGAGTACTTTAGAGGTCATGGACGCTTGCACTAGCCCCTATTCAATTGAGGCAAAGCAATCTTTTGAGTCTTGGCTAAGTGCCTAGGAGTGTGAGTGCTCCTTCTGGCAAGGGTACGTGCCCTTATTATTTTTCGATGCGTGCTCATTAATTTTGGCATTTTGATGACTTGGATTCTTGCTTTGACTTAAATTTTTCTTTCGACTTGGATTGCAAGTAATTAAATTTCAACAAGGGACTTCTATTTTTATTCTTGTTATTCTATAGGCTTTAATATTTTTGCAAATTCGTTGGAACGAATCATGGATTGCCTACGTATCCGCCTTAAATAGATTTAATTTGGAATCAGGTCTTGCGTAGTTCTTAGTCCTAGAAAATGGTTTCATAGAATGCCGATTTTAAACAACTATGTTCTAAGGTGGAAACATATTATTTGAAACGGTAGAATAAGTGAAGTTTATTATTATTTTAATCTACTGCTTTGCCGTAAGCCAAAAATTAATTTTATATATTTTTGAGTACATGTATTTTTTGGTGGTACGTATGTCTGAATACGTGTTGTACCCCTCCAAGTGTTCGTTATTTTTCCGTGCATGTGCGGATAAAATGACGAGCACTTTTGTACAAAATTTGGCGAGCAGAGAGATTCAGCGCCCAGGCTGGGGCGCTAAAGATTTCGGCGACCAGCTGTGGGCGCTGAAAATTATTTCTGGGCGGATCTTTTTTGTGCGCTAAATGCTTCTTTTCCTTTTTAGACTAACTTTAGAGGCGCTTTGCAAAGTTTGCTTTTGTATTATTTACATTTTTTGTACTTTTTATTTGTCTTTTTTTTTATATTCGCGACTCAAGACGGTTTGAAAGGCGGGTTGAATGTGATAGGATAATTTGTATAGGTATTGGTCAAGCATGAGGATTATATTATCTAGGGCTCACAATTTGCAGCCTCGAACTAGCGTCGTGAGTTTACATCAATCAAGGCCAACGAGTAGCATAGGGATGGCTCAAGGGTATATCAACAGGACGTATCCAAACCAGTTATATGGTCATTATGCTAATGGTGGTGTAAGAGCAGGTTTGGACTTTGGAAATAACGGGTATGAAGCACGTGTCAATGGTCGTGCGTGGTTTGCCGTTGACAACAAGTTCAAGAACAAGAGTCGAGGTAATGGTTTCTTGGGTTATGGCAATGAGAACATGGATGGGTTAAATGAGCTGAACAGGGGCCCCAGAGTGAAGGCGTCTAAGAATATATGGACTGGGAAGGGTAGACATCTTAGAACTTTATGATTTGGATTGGGACGGATTCTTTTCCTTCGTTTACTTGGGTAGATTTCGTACTTTGGGAGGTACGGGCTAAGTATTTCATGGCTCTTTTCGCTCTTCCTTTTGTCTTTCTATTTTTTTCTTTTCGCATGGGATTTCTCCCCAACATAAATCCTTCAAATTTTTTTCATTTGGGCTAAAAGGTAGATGGTTATGGTCTTTGAGTCACGAGGCGAGACTGAGTGAGCCTCGTTTGGTAGGCCTATAGTGGACCTTTAATTTTAGTAGGCATGGGGTGGACCTTTAACTTTAGTTGGCCTAGGGTGGACCTTTTAAATTATCTTACTTTGCAAGCGTATTTAGTCGTTTCTTGAAATGTGCAAATAGCGTAGATTCAAAATGTTGTTTTTACCTTATTGAAATTTAACGAAAGAATGACATCGAAAATAATATTTTTGCTTCTTTTCAGATTCCAGTTTCTGGGATTTAATTGGAAGTTGTGATTTAGACTCGAACTTTCATTAATCTTTCTGATTATAACCCGTGTATGAATACAAGGAGGTGGCCTAGACTCAAAATAATGACGTGGCGTAAGCCTATAATACTTGACCAAGCGACTCTCAGACTTAGGCTAATTGGACCATAACTTTCGTTGGTTGACACTTTAGATTTTAACCCTTGGGTGTTCATTTGTCATGCGCCATTTTGCTTAATGTTGGCAAGGTAGTTAATTGGGGAGATCGAATTTTTATTTTTGCAAGACTAGAATCATTAGTGCGGCTTCTCTCTTAGTGTGTATTGCTTTTACCCCAATGGTAGTCTTATGGCATGCCGATTCGGGTATTTTCATAGTTGGTCATGTTGCATTCATGGAAAATCTTTTAGTCCGTACTTAGTAGTATTTCAAGGAGCGAGTGACTCGAGAGGACTATAATAGTCGTGACCCAATGTGATTATAAGCCTTGGGGCCATTAATTTTTTCTTTGCCAATGGTATTAACACCTTAGGTTCACTTTGGGGGTTGTGTGACTATGGGGGAATGATTTCCAGAATGTGACCGTTTCCATTTTGCGAATAATATAATATATTGTTTTTATTGGTGAGAGAGAGTATTGAGGCCGTAGACTCTTAGCAAGGGATGACAATTACATATGGGTGCTTTATTGATTTAAATGTTAGAAAGGGAGACTCAATATGGTTTAACCTTTTAATTTGCAGAACGACACCAAGCATTAGGACCGATTCTATGGATAAGACAACCAAGACTTAGGATTTAGATTGTACTTTGGCATAGCCTAGTCTAGACTCGGATTTACTTTTTATTTGAACATTATTTTTTTGAAGACTTTATTCGAACACCATTTTTTTCTTGAATTCTTTGCCCATGTGACATTCAAGGTCGTTTAATTAGCATGCTCGGTTTTGGTGCCGAGCATTGTCGTCGTAGGAGGCCTAACAACGACACAGAGAGTTATTTTATTTTTCACAAGTCGCTTTTTAGAATCGAGTGCCTTTCATACGCCCTCGCAGCAATCTTTTCAAAAAGTTTCTTTTTTTGCTACGTATATTTTTTATGCGCGGGCACCGAGGCCGCTGTGCCTGACCAAAAGGCCAGGCAGCAACTTCAGCGCCCAGCAGTGGGCGTGAGAAATTATGGCGCCCAGCCAGGGGCGTTGAAAATGCGTCCACGGCTGGTTCTCGTTTTCTGTTTGCATATACTTTTGTTTTTGCGACTTTAATTTTGCGTGCTTGCCTCATAACGTCCTTTACGTGTTGTGCAGCGTTTGTGGGATTCGTTACGGCCATCCCGAGCGTCGCTTATTTTTGTGGCGATCGTTCGGGCTTGCGGAACACGTATTTTGGTATAACTCTTTGGCCAGTTGGTTCATGAATGTTTGGGCAATTTTTAAGGTCGTTGGTTTCCTATCATTATTTGTCTAGCATTATTCGTACGCAAAATCATAACATAGTCACATAGTTCGCTACACATAACTACATTACAAACATGGATTTGAAACTTAAATATGTCACGTAGTTTATGATAGGCTTCTATGGGTAGTATTTGCGCCTGGCTTGGTACCGCTTCTATCGTAGATCCAACACATGCCCCGGTCGAGGTAGTGTCTTCAACAGACGAATTTCGCTCAAGAGGCCAACCCGCAAGTGCAAGCCAAGGGGGCATGCAGGCGAGAGGGACCTAATGAGCGAGCGATTGGGTTCGGGATAGTTGTACTATCTGCACAAGTACCGAGTGGGAAACATGCGCGGCGTATGCACCCCCCTATTGGCGAAAAAGGTATCCTTAGTCCCAACTCCCGAGGGAGCCGAGATTCGTTATGATGTTCTGCCCGTTCACATTAATATGCTGATTTTCAGGTCGTCCCAACTTGATGGGGAAATAAACGCGGGGTAGGATCGTTTCACCCTTCGGCTATTTTGATTACCTACAAGCACGAGTATTTCCTTCACTATCCCCAGTGGAGTCGCCACTGTGAGGGGGTCGAAAAAGCGCGAGGCTAATGCGTGACCTTGTCCCTCGTGGGTGTGACGATTCTTTTTATTCAATCAAGTGTAATTGGATTTCCTGTGAGTATACACCCAATTGACTAGTAATATAGGAGTCGCCATTCAGTTTTTAACGACAATGAGAAAAACTCACAAAACCCGGTTATCGTGACATAAAGGGAGTGCAATTATGTTTGACCACGACGGCCGTAGGTTCCCTTGTGATCCCTGGTGTGGGGATCTCTCAATATACACCCGCAAGGTAGAGATTGAGGGTTCGGGGGACTGTAACTACCGAGAAGAGTAATTCGCTCGTCGATAACTCCAGAGGCAGGATATCCTTACTAGCTCAGCATAAATAATTGAAGGGACATGCGTTAACTATTAAACTAATCTGAGTTGATTTAAGCAATATGCAACATATAATACTAATTCGATCGTGATTATCTGATTTAAATAGCATTAAGGGACCTAGCATGATAATCCGATTTCCCAAAAATATTATATTTGTTAGGCGTGATAGAACAATCAGATTAGGTTAGTTTAACAGTTCATAAAAAGGGCGAGGAAAGCAGTTAAATCATCGAAAAGGGACACATTACGACGCACCCTTGAGAGGTGCGTCACGGTTCTCAGAAAACTAACCACTTTGACTTTGCTATTTCTCCTTTTTATTTAACGAATCTCAATTATGGGACAGGATACGTTCTGTTCGATTTATGGATCGATTGCGACAGAACGCGTGAACAGTTTCGCAGCGAGAGGCTTGGGCTAAGGGTTGGAGTCAATACTCAGAATATAATTATGTGTTGTTGTGTTTTCTTTTCACGTCGGTTTTAGGGGTCTATTTATAGGAAAAAGTGGCGTAGAAAGATAGTTTTTCAGGAATTTGAATACGAAACGGATTAGGAAAAGAATCCGTCCCAGGTATTTTCGGCGCCCAGCCCTGGGCGCTGGAATTTTCGGCGCCCAGGGCTGGGCGTTGAAAATAGGGTCTGGCAGAATTCTTTGGTCAGATTCGGATTCCTGAAATCCGTAGAGTTTGATATTAATTCGAGTCTTTTAGCGCGTATCAATTTTATGACGGAATGCGTCTAGGCCCGTTACGAACTCTAGGCTCGTTAGGATTTTAATTAATACGTAACTCTTATTTACGAATCATATTAGGAATAGGATTCTCGTAGTTTTCTATCTCATTTAGGATTTATGTTGGAATGCAACACCTAATTCTGACACGTCTCTATCTTTTATGATTTGCCACTTTTAGAAGCTACCTTTTACGACAGTTACTATTTTTAGCAGGTTTCCATAAATAGCAGGTTTCGGGTGAAATGAAATGGGGAATCGAGATTCGTTTATTTTATAGGAGATGCGTTGTCAAGTGGAGTTTTTACGCTTTCATCATCGAACCTTTCCCTTGCGGGAACGGGGACAAAAGTAGGTGTCTACATAGCGCAAGTGTCCATGACCTCTAAAGTACTCGACTTGACCCTCCCTAAAGCGAACTAACTCACTTAAAGACCTTCTTTCACCACTAGACATAGTCGTTCGTTTAAAGACCTTCTTTCACCACTAGACACAGTCATAATCGCCAACAAGTAGTAAAGGCAGTAAGCTTGCAATAAAGAGGATTGTTCTAAGGCATCGCCCCATTGTTCCTTCGAACTCAGGGCACCCGTTCATGGTAATTCAAATGCTTTCTAATCCCCTTTGAAAAAAATCAGACACTGTCAATAGGACTTGGCACTTAACCAAGGCTCACCCTACTTAGACATATGACACGGGCATCTAAAATCGAAATCTGAAAGCATCATTGATGAAAAGACATAATAGCAACTGGGGGCTAAAAATTGAAATGAAAGAGCTAAGGAAAGAACTAAGTATACCTTGACCTTTTGTACAGACATACACCAAGTAAATCTAAGTCAATTTGAAAGTGGTTTATATTGCTGCAATTCTGGAAAAGATGGCCCTAAAAGCCCAAGGCATGTGCCACACGGGCACAAGTAATATCTTGACGCCTGCACCCTGGCTTCCAGCAAATCCTTAGACAGCATTCCAAAAATCGTAACAGTATTTTGATTCACTCGTGTAATCCTGTACGAACCCTTCTATGAGTCAACTTACTTAGGACACCTCGGATTGTACACAGTAGGACTCGGGTTTTAAATGATTTTCAAAGACTTCTTCGAACATAATAAAGTATCGTTGGTTTATGCTAAGTATGCGTTTATCTCGATGTTGCAAGTAAGTCAAAAAGATTTTTAAATATGATTATGGGTAAGGAAAGGCACCTAGCTTTTGGTCAAGGCACACTTCAATATGTGACTACCTTGACCATGGCAATGTCGCACAATACGACATTTACAAGAGAAGTAGCAAATCACTACTCGAACGTACCTCGCACTATACGAGTCTGGTTCAAACTATTCATGATCCATGTCACCATGAATGCACAAAAACGTATGCCAAGCATTATAGCACCAAGCCAATCCCGTACCTACACTGGCTTGAGAAAAACACTCTAAAAATGCTCGAAATGACGATTTTATCGCAAATTCTCGACGCTAATGCTATACATACATCATAGGGGCACAATCCTAAGGTTTGATCGTGTAAAACGAACCTTAGAATGGCTACAACCCCTTCCAAATTCTAAGCACTACTTAGAATATATAAAGTCACCCCACTAACAAGGGTAACTGAAAATCGCGAGTCACCAAAACTCCGATCAAACTACTGCAGATAACGCTCGCCCTACAAACGCCCGTTACACAGTCTACGTCGTTCCAAAGCAAAAGCAAAAGAAAAATCAAGCATAAGAAAATAAAAATAAAGAAATATCTATGAATCATCGCATCGAACGAAATAATAAGCCATGCACACCCACGCAGAAGGTGCTACACTTGTTCGAGCACCTGAACGAGGCGTGATGAAGTACTCCAATGCTAAAAATAATAATGATATCCCAACACCTGGAGGAATGTTCTAAGACACACCGTCAGGCCACACAAGCCTACGTTGCACCATAAGTTCAACCGTCCCACGATACGAGTCTAAAAAAAAAGAGTAAGGCATATTGCACTAAAGAGCATGTGTAAAAGAGGCAAAGACTACTTATCGCCCAAATTCAAAATGCAAGCCACACGATTTCTACATTAAGGATTAAAGGTAGCAAAATATTACCTACCACGGAAGGGATAGCTCGCACCTACACGAGCGGAACCCCAAGGCATCTTTCGCGAAAGAACCTACAAAAATCGTACGCCAAAAGGAAGCATCCCAACATGCATACTTGGGGGCTCCAAGCTACGAAATGACCATAGCAAAATAAAAATAAAAGTCTCAAAGAGCGATCAAAAGGGCACGGTGCTTGATCCCACTTCATGAATGGGCCTGAACCCTATCAAGCTTCTAAGCAAACTATTCAACATCAGTCATCGTTCAAAAAAATGATTCAAGCAAACTGATTAATGGACCGCACACAACGGCCATTCTATGAACGCTCAGCTCGTTCGCACATACGTTCTAAGTATCGAACATTCACGGACACGTTCAAAAGAAAAAAAATATATAAGTTCAAAATAACAAGAGCGATCAAAGTCTTACGCCACAAGGTATGTTCCTCGGGCCATATAGACTCGCCCGACTATTGCAATAACTGCACACCTTAAGAGCAACAGTTCCTTTAAATAATCGCCCCAAAGCGACAATCACCGTAGTCCGCCAATCGGCTACGGCTTCTCGAGAAATCATCACGAGAAAGTCCTGCCTGGGACGCACTTTCAACGCCCAGGACCAGGCGCCAGATATTCCGACGCCCAGATCCGGGTGCTGAAAATCAAAATAAAGAAAAACAAAAGAGAAGAGAATACGTAGAATTTCCAAGTAAAAAAAAGGCCCCTGACTTCTATAGGGCCCTGTCGTATCCGTTCGACTCGAAAATTGCCGATTTCTTTACTGAAAGTCGCACCTCACGGCTTTTTTAAGAGTAGCACACCACTACAAAGATCGCTCGCACTTACGAGCACGATCCCAAACACGATCAAGGACATTGCAAAATGCATATCCCCAAAGAATCTCTTTGACAAGAACTTACCGTCAAGCACGAGTGCTTGGGGGCTCGAAAGAAAATACATATCTCAAAAGGAGAGTATGCAAGGTTAAAACAATATTCCCAGACTACGCTGTACGAAGTCCCGTGTTTGGATAATCTCAAAGAAAAAGATAAAACCAGATTACGACCTCAAGACAAAAGTTGCCGTTGATACTTATACCTAGTCCCCTAATCAAGGACCCAGGTAGTGGCAAAATTGAGCCGTAAACACTAGCTCAAAACCATGAAAGATGATGACCACGAGACAATGGTCCGTCTAAGTACGTTGTCAACCCACATTCAGGTTGCAACTACATTAATACGTAACTCTTATTTTCGAATTATACTAGGAATAGGACTCCTCTTGCAAATTCTATCTCTTTTAGGATTTATGTTGGAGTGCAACACCTAATTCTGACAGGTTTCTATCTTTTATGACTTGCCACTTTTAGCAACTACCCGTTACGACAGTTACTATTTTTAGCAGGTTTCTATAAATAGCAGTTTTGGTTGAAATGAAAAGGGTGATTGAGATTCGTTATTTTATAGGAGATGCGTTGCCAAGTGGAGATTTTATGTTCTCATCATCGAACCTTCCCTTTCGGGAATGGGGACAAAAGTAGGTGTCTACAGTTAGCCCCCACTTTGACTGAGTCTCGGGATGAGACGATGGTCAAAGTACTGGACGGAGTGCGTCACACAAGCCATAGTGTATGTGACTTGTTTTGCGAGGGTCTCACGAGCCCCCGAGTGATAACATTTGACTTAAGGGTCATCACTTGAAGTGTCGACATATCCCTCACGTGTCATTGGGATTTATCAACGGATAGTATAGAAACTCCCTCACTTTGTCATTGGAAGTATCTAAAGATGCGTAGAAACTCCCTCACTTTGTCATTGGGAGTAGCTACAAATGTTTTCGAAATCAAAGCTATAAAGTGTAATTGGGCCTGGCCAAGCCCAATCACGAGGTAAAAATGTTTTTAAAGATTCTCATTTTCAGGGTTAGCTAAACAAGAAAACCCCCTTGTTTTTATGGGACGTAAAACGAAGGAAAATCCGGCACATCGTTCTTTTTTGGAAAAACGGAAAACCAATCCTTTAATTTTTTGAAAAAAGGAAAACTACTCACATCGTTCTTTTTTGGGAAAACGGAAAACCAATCCTTAAATTTTTTGAAAAAAGGGGAAAACCAGAAAAAGTTATCGCTGCAGCGACTAAGGACCTGCACGGTTAGTGGCGCAGACCATGCCGGCTAAAGATAGCGAGCCTGTCCGCTAAGGGTGGACACCCCGTCCGATAGAAGTGGACGAATCTGTTTCAAAATTTGAAAATAAGGACCTACGCGGTTTGTGACGTAGACCCCGTCGGTTGAAGATGGCGAGCCTGTCCGCTAAGGGTGGACACCCCGTCCGATAGAAGTGGACGAATCTATTTTGAAACTTGTTTGTGCTTTTTGAAAATAAGGACCTACGTGGTTTGTGACGTAGACCCCGCCGGCTGAAGATGGCGAGCCTGTTTCATTTTGTTTTTTTTCTTTTTTTTTTGAAGATTCTATTTTTTGAAAACTGAGGACCTGCGCGGCTAATGACACAGACCCTGCCCGCTGAGGGTGGGCGAGCCCTGTCCGCTGAGGGTAGACGTCCCTGAATTTGTTTTTTTCGATTTGGAACTCGCGTGATTCGCGACGCGATCTTGCCAACTGAAGATGGGCAAGTTCCTATTTTTTGTTCATCGTGATTTCTTTTGAGAATTTCTTTTATTCATTCTTGCAAAAGAGAATTCTTTCGAGGGATGCTCGGATTTAGTTGTAACCTGAATGTGGGTTGACAACGGGTTTAGATGAACCAACGACTTAACAATATTTTTTGGTGTTTCGAAGAATGACCTTGATATTTATTTTGCTCATATTTGTTTTGAAAAGTGTACACATATATTCCTTGAGACGAGTCTAAGTTTCGACCAAATTTCAACATTCATTTTTGCTATTTGGGTGCTAAAGGTGCTTTTGGGCTTGATCTTGATTGCAATAGGGCTTCGTGTCCGGCAACACGGTTTTAAGTCCTTTCCTGTTCCGCGTTTTGTGAAATCTGGGCCTTGGGCTGTATCTTCAGCGCCCAAGGATAGGCGTCAATTATTTCGGCGCCCAGACGTGGGCGCTGAAAGTCCTTTCCTGGCGATTTTTGGTTTTCGGATTTCTTAATGCGTTTTCGAATGGGATCAGGATGTCACTTGATGTCTTCAGCTATATATATAGGGGCTAGATACGTCCCTCTTTTCCATCACTCTCAATATTCTTCTCTCTTATAGTTGCTTAGCTTCAATTTCTCCTTGCTTTTGTCATGTCGATTCCTCCCTTCTCACTCCAACGAGCTGTTAGGCGTTTGCTACGAGCCCTTACTCCTACAGAAAAGGCTTTGTTGAAAGAATACCACTTAGAGGCACTTTTAGGCTTACAACAAATTAATATTGATTATAACTTTCTGCATGCAGCCCTGAGCTTTTGGGATTCCGATCATCATGTTTTTGTCTTTCGGGGCAACGAAATATGTCCTTTGCCAGATGAATTTGCTGCGATCCTTGGTTATCCTACTAATGCTACTCCTGCCACCCCTGGCACCATTGAAGAGGGTAAAACAACCATAGGGGCTTTCCTAGGACTAGAGGCTAACATGCTTGCTGAGATTGTTGTAGGTGATGAGGTTAATTTGGCAAAGCTTGTAAAACATCACTTTAGGCCTAGTAAAAATATGACCGAACAGAAATTGAACATTCGAGCCCTTGTATTTTGCTTGTTGAATCATTATTTGCTGTCGAATAACAATGGTGAGTTTGGTGAAGTAAGGTTGATCCCCTTGATTAGCCAAATGGAAAGTTGCTATTCTATTATGCCGTTGGTTGTCGCCGAGACTTTGCTGAGTGCGGATGAGTTGAAGAAGAATGCCAAATCTGAATATTTTAAGGGAAGCCCCCTACTGCTGCAGGTAATCGAACTTTTCTTTGCGCACATATATGTTTTTTTTGCATATTTTTTATCGTCCTGCCTGGAGTTGAGTTTCAGCGCCCAGGGCTGGGCGTTAGAATTTTCCGCGCCTGGTCCTGGGCTTTGAAACTGCGCCCCAGGTTCCGTTTTTTAATATTTTTTTTTGATCGTACCTGTTTTTTTGCAGATTTGGCTCATGGAACGACTTAGGCTTTTAGAAACTCTTGCCGATCCTAAACATTATCGCCCTATAGCCTTGGGTAACCGAAAGTATTGGCACCGAGGCCAGGACGAGGCCGAGTGGGCTTCCTTTTTTACTCATGGTATCTGTTCTATTAAGTGGGTGGTACCGTGGTGGGGTTTGACTACTATGACGGGGGGTTCTGATGTGTCAGTTTATGTTTCTTTGTTGGGGCTATCTCGACCCATTTATATCTTTCCTTACCGAGTCATGCGTCAATACGGCTTAAGGCAGACTATCCCCTTTTCTGATACAGTACCACCTAAAGTAGCGGCCTTTTCACAAGCACGGGTTCAAGCATGGGCTAAGTATTATAATGGTCTCCCGCGTTGGGCCGTAGCTACAAATGGCTTTGTGGGTCTTTCTGAAAACTACAAGTTGTGGATGAGTTCCGATGATAAAGCTGTGAGGACCGAGGCTCGAAATGGGGAGCCGGCTGAGCTTTTAATACCTCGTATTCGGGTTAGATATGAGGGCCGTGATTCTGCCAATCCTCGCACCCATGGTATTAAGACTGTGAAAGCTCGTCCTGATCGAAAGCGAAAGGAAGTTCCTCCCCGCTCCAGTTCTAGGCCTAAGAAGATGTCTAACATGAAGGGGCCTGCCGTTGCTAAAAGAAATGCAAGCTCTCGCGGAGATCGTCGCCGGAACAATGTATAGGTTAGGAAAGCTCAGCCACCAGTAGAAACAGTGACTAATACAGTTGATGTTGATAATCCTTCCCCCACCATTGTCTGTGCCATTGAGGCTGAGCAGGCTATAACTGTTCAAACTGTGAATGTTTCTGAAGCCTTGGCATCTTTGGAAGTTAGTGTCCAGGAGCCGATTCTTATGGAGATTGATATAGGGGCAGCGCCGAAGACTGTGGGGGTGGAGCCTGCGAACATTGCCCTCTACAAGACTTTATTTGATGATCCGGAAGAACTAGAGTAGTGTAGTTCTTGCTAGGGTGTAGGTGCCCTTTATTTATTTCAGTTATGTTTGTTTTTTCCTTCTTAGCACTTTTGTTTTCCTTCTTATCATTTTTTAATAAAGGCGTATTTTATTTTTACTTTCATTTTTGCTTCTCTCTTTTTTTTTGTCTAACACTTTTGCACAATGTATATATGTTTTTTACTTGATTGGACCGAATCCATAAATATGATTGCCTACGTATCTTTGTTAGAATCAGGTCGCGCGTAGTTCTAGCTAGAATAAATTCTAGGGTGTCGGATTTTAATAGATATGCCCTGAGGTGGAAACATATTATTTAATCGGTAAAATGAGTGAAGTATTATCATTATTTTAGTCTGCTGCTTTTGCCGTAAGCCGCGTATAAAAATGAAATTCCATGTGTTTTTTGTACGGCTATATTTATTTATTTATTTTTGGTACGCATATCTGAATACACGTTGTACCCCCCAAGTGTTCGTTATTTTTCCGTTATGTGCGGATAAAATGACGAGGACTTCTGGAAAAAATTTAGGCAGGCAGAGAGTTTCAACGCCCAAGCTGGGGCGTCAAAGATTTCGGCGCCCAACCCTGGGCCCTGAAAATGATTTCTGGGCGGTCTTATTTGACGCTTTGCTTCACATGTTCTTGCATTTATTTCCTTTTTTCTTCGTTTTGTGCTTTCCTTTTTACTTGTATTAAAATCAATTTTGAGGCTATGTCGGAGGCTTTTTTGACTGTTAGCGTGAGACGCATTTTTGTCCGGATTAATTTGAAAATGGGGTTAGTTTGTGGAAGATATGAGGATCTTTATGTAGGCTTTTTGAGTGGGCTGAGGTGCGTGTCGATGCGGGGGGCGGTGTTTATTTTTATGAGTTTTTTTCTTGAGCAACATTTGCATGGTTTCTTTTGCTTTCTTTGGGTTGCATGGGTTAGACCCTTGGTAATATGATAATGTGGTTCATTTTGGGGTTTGATGAATTTCGATGTCACGATTCAAGACCGAACGGGCTTTGTTTATTGGGCCTAGAGTGGGCTGTGTTTTTTTTTTTGCAAGTATGATTAGTGCTTATTTAGTGTTAGAATAAAAGTTTTTAGGAGAAATCTTACGCCTTTATTAATTTGGAAAGTAAGGAAAACAAACTGAAACAAAATTAACCTATTTTCTAAGGGGTCTTAGGACCATCTAAAGCTTTTATTTTATTTTTTCTATCAACCTAAAGAACTACTAGGCGTTTTTTACTAAGGTGCTCTATATGGCTCAAGCCTTGGGTTTAGTCTCGTAAAACTTTGGTCCTTCACCGGTACTCATCTTGAATTCTATTCCTTTTGCGTTGACCCACTGACATGTCTTCACCCATCCGTTCTCGATCTCTTCTAGTGTTGATGCAGGAGAGATTAACCGGGTTGGATCGAAACCTTCATCTTGTAAAGCTAGGGTAGTCATCACAGCCTCGTCCTCCATAGGCCTCGATTCGTTGAACAATGTCCATAGGGCCTGGTTGTCCAATATTTCAGCTGTTTTGGTCTTGGTGAGGTGGGGTGCCTCATCCAAGGTGTGGCAGTCATGGAGAATCTCAAATCCGGGTTTTAGCAAGCCATCCTGAACGAAGGGTTCAGGGAAATCACAGCATGGGTGTTCTTCTCCTTCCCGAATGAACATTCCGTTAAGGGTTCTTTGATACGGGGGAAGGAGGGTGGTTTATTTGGCCTTGTTAAGGCGTAGCCTAGACAAGCGGTCAGCAATATCTTCCTCCGTTGGTTCATAGCCTAGGCCAAAGGGAGTAGATTTGTTGGGTAAAGGATGGAACCTGCATTCCTTCTTCCTTATGCCCAATGGGGTTCCTGGGAAATAACCTTGAGCTAACAGCATTCTGGGATGACTCGGGATGCGTGCGGGTCTAGGAATGCTGGATCATAGTCTTCGATGAACTGGATTGCTTCCTCCATTTGAAACCCATAAAGGTCGTCTGCAGTTTCGGTCGTTCCAACCATAGTACAACTGATGTCGAGAGGAGGGGCGTGGATTTCCAGAATCACTCTGTTATGGTTAAGTTTAACCATTTGGTGCAGGGTAGAAGCCACACCTCCTAAGTCATGGAGCCAAGGTCGCCCCAAGAGGAGGTTGAAAGTGGGCTTGATGTCGATTATTTGAAACTCCGTGGTGCGTGCCACAGGCCCGATTTGTATTGTAAGGTTGATTTTTCCCAACACAGGCCTTCGAGAGTTATCATAAGCTCGTACCCCTTGCGTGGAGGTTTGGAAGTCATCGTTTCCTAGCCCCAAGAAATGGGCGGTTCGCAATGGGCAAACGTTAACTGCCGAACCGTTATCTACGTGCGCTAGGGGGATGTTTTGTCCTTTGCATCCAACCACTAGATAGAGGGCTTTATTGTGAGCACCCCCCTCTTTGGGAAAGTCTTTGTCAGTGAAAACTATGGCCTTTTCTCCAGCATCTCTCATGACGTAGTTAACCAATGAGTCAGGTGTGATATCCGTAGGCACCGAGATGAGGTCAAGTGAGCGAATAAGGTTTTCGCGATGTTCCTTTGAAGTACACATGAGATCCCGGATGGTAATCTCGGCCTTGGTTCTTTTTAGTTGCTTCAGGAGAGGATTTTCAATGACTTCTGCGACGGTGGTGTGCCGTCCATTCTCAAGAGTTTGTCTGACTGGGATATCGTCCATAGGAGGTGGACGAATATCCGATTGGTATATCCTTCCGAATCGGGTGAGATTGTCGACTTCGGGTTCCCGAGGGGTGGTGTCAATGAGAGCATACCCGGGCCAAGTTTCAGTAAAGAGGTCTTGGCCCGATACTTGAGATAGGTAGATATCTTCAGCATCATCATCCCACACACCGCACACTTCTCTCTCGATTCGATCCATAGGGACCACAGCGAGTGGTGCTCCTAGGGGTGTAATGTACACACCGTAGGGTCGAAGTTCTCATTTTCTGGTTGGTCGAGAGAGATGTGACAAGAGCCGAGTGGGCTCTTGTTGTTGTTGGGTTTTCCAACGTTAGGGAGAGGTATCACTTCATCCTCTATCATGTCCTGGATCATGTTTTTTAGATTCCAGCAGTTTTCAATGTCATGCCCATTTCCTTGATGGAATTTGCAGTAAGTACCTTCAACCCAATATTTGTTCTTGACAAGAGGGTCACGGGTGGGGCCTATAGGCCTCAACTTTCCTTGATTGGTTAGTCTTTCAAAGGCCTGTACCAAAGTTGACCCGAGTGGGGCAAACTTTCGATCTCGGACCCATCTTCCAGGGCTTCTTCGGGCGGGAGTCTCCTCTACGGCATGGACTTCTTGGGGTTGGGATGTGTTGCCCCTGTTGTAGGTGTTGTTTTTGTATGCGGGTTTTCTTTGTATTGTTTTTGCGAGATCATCTTCGATCTTTATTCCCACATCATAAACTCTCTTGAAAGTGTCAAGTCCCAGGTACCTAAGGTGTTGTCTGTAAGCCGGGTCCAGGTTGTCAATGAATTTTTGGACCAATTCTGTTTCGGGAGGCCTATTGATTAGTTGGGCCGCCTGGTCCCTCCATCTAGAAAAGTAGGTTGTGAAACCTTCATTTTTCTTTTGGAAGAGAACTTCCAGCTCGCGCATGGTGACTTGAAAATCCATGTTCGACGGTATTGCTTGATGAAGACATTGACAAAGTCTTCCCAAGTGGGGAAGAGCTTGGGGTCCTGGTGGTAGTACCATTTGAGCGGCACAGGTTCCAAGGACAAAGGAAAGGCAGGTAAATACATGGACTTGTCCACGCCTTTCAAGTTTATGGCATTCACAAAGCTCAATAGATGATCACGGGGATTGTCCGTGGCTTTAAACTTTGGTAAGTCAGATGAACTAAACTTTTCTGGTAGTTTGCCAGGGAAAGGTTCAGGATCAAGGGAGAAGTACTTGCTCCCCATGGTTTGCTGTAGGACCATTTTTTCAATCCTCTTCTCGTTATCGAGGTCATTTTTGGCTTGCGCAGCCGCTAAGGCTTCGTTTTCCATTTTCAGTTGGCTCATAAGTTGGGTCATTTGGACCATCTGGTCTCGTAATTCTTCGATGGACATGTTTGAGGGTGCGAATCGAGGTTGGGGAAACGGAGATCCTTGAAATGAGGGATGACGGACAGAGCTTGGAGTCACTAAACTTGGTGTTGGCGATGTATCTTCGAGACGCACTAACCTTTGATTTCCCGATCGGCACCAAGTGGCAGGACCAGTCCTATGCATAAGATAAGCTAAAGTTTAGGCCCCAAAGTTTCAAGCATTACTTAGTCTAGACTTTGACTCTCTCTATTGGTTTTTCGCTCTTTCTTTTGTTGGTACACTTTTGGTTTTTCTTTTGGTCATTCTTTGGATTTTCGAAACACTTTCCCGCGTGACATTCGTAGTTATTAGCACGCTCGGTTTTGGTGCCGAACATTGTCGTCGTAGGAGACCTAATGACGACACAAAGAGTTACTTATTTTTTTTAGTCGCTTTTAGAATCGAGTGCTTTTCATACGCCCTTGCAGCAATGTTTACGAATGGTTTTTTTTTTTGCTACGTGTTTTCTTCATGCGCGGGCACCGAGGCTGCTGCGCCTGACCAAAAGGCCAGGCAGCAACTTCAGCGCCCAGCATAGGGCGTGAGAAATTTTGGCGCCCAGCCAGGGGCGTTGAAAATGCGTCCCTGGCTGGTTCTCGTTTTATGTTTGCGTCTACTTTTTGTTTTTGCGACTTTGATTTTGCGTGTTTGCCTAATAACGTCCTTTACGCGTTGTGCGGCGTTTCTGGGATTCGTTCCGGGCCACCCCGAGCGTCGCTTATTTTTACGGCGATCGTTCAGGTTTGCGGAACACGTATTTTGGTATAACTCTTTGGCCTATTGGTTTATGAATGTTTGGGCAATTTTTAAGGTCGTTGGTTCACTAACATTGTTTGTCACACACAATCATACATTTCGCTACACATAGCTTACATTACATCATGAGGCAATAATAATATGTCATGTAGTTTATGATAGGCTTCTATGGGTAGTATTTGCGCCTTGCTTGGTACCGCTTCTATCGCAGATCTAACACATGCCCCGGTCGAGGTAGTGCCTTCATCAGACGAATTTCGCCCAAGAGGCCAATCACGATGTAAGCCAAGGGGGCATGCACCAATGAGAGGGACCTAATGGGCGAGCGATTGGGTTTGGGACGGGTGTACTACTAGCGAAAGTGCCGAGTGGACAACGTTCGAAGCGTATGCACCCCCCGGTTGGTGATGGGTATCCTTAGTCCTAACTCCGTGAGGGAGCCAAGATTCGTTATGCGGTTCTGCCCGTTCACATTAATATGCTGATTTTCAGGTCGTCCCAACTTGATGGGGAAATAAACGCGGGGTAGGATCGTTTCACCCTTCGGCTATTTTGATTACCTACAAGCACGAGTATTTCCTTCACTATCCCCAGTGGAGTCGCCACTGTGAGGGGGTCGAAAAAGCACGAGGCTAATGCGTGACCTCGTCCCTCGTGGGTGTGACGTTTCTTTTTGTCAAATCAAGTGTAATTGGATTTCCTGTGAGTTTACACTCAATTGACTAGTAATATAGGAGTCGCCATTCAGTTTTTAACGACAATGAGAAAAACTGACAAAACCCGGTTATCGTGACATAAAGGGAGTGCAATTATGTTTGACCACGACGACCGTAGGTTCCCTTGTGATCCCTGGTGTGGGGATCTCTTAACATACACCCGCAAGGTAGAGATTGAGGGTTCGAGGGACTGTAACTACCGAGAGGAGTACTCGCTCTTCGATAAGTCCAGAGGCAGGATATCCTTACTAGCTCAGCATAAATAATTGAAGGGACATGCGTTAACTATCAAACTAATCTGAGTTGATTTTAACAATATGCAACACATAATACTAGATCGATCGCGATTATCTGATTTAGATTGTTTTAAGGGACCTAGCATGATAATCCAATTTCCCAACATATTATCTTTATTAGGCGTGATAGAACAATCAGATTTGATTAGTTTAACAGTTCATAAAAGGGCGAGGAAAGCAATTAAATCATGCGAAGGGGCACATTACGACGCACCCTTGAGAGGTGCGTCACGGTTCTCAGAAAACTAACCACTTTGACTTTGCTATTTCTCTTTTTATTTAACGAATCTCAAACTACAGGACAGGATACGTTCTGTTCGATTTTTGGATCGATTGCGACAGAACGCGTGATCAATTTCGCAGCGTGAGGCTTAGGCTTAGGGGTTAGAGTCAATACTCAGAATATGAATTGTGTGTGTTTCACGTCGAATTTGGGGCTGTATTTATAGGGAAGAGTTCGTGGAAAGATAGAATTATAGAGCTCTAATCCACGAAGAATTAGGAAAGAACACGTCCCAGGTAATTTCAGCACCAAGGGCTGGGCGCCGAAGATTTCGGCGCCCAGAGCCAGGCGTTGAAAATAGGGTCTGGGCCGTTTTCTTTGTCAGATTCGGACTCTTAGAATCCGGAGTGTTTGAGACTTATTCGATTCTTTTAGTGCGTATTAACTTTATGACGGAATGCGTCTGGGCCCATTACGAACTCTAGGCTCGTTAGGATTTTAATTAATACGTAACTCTTGTTTTCGAATCATATTAGGAATAGGATTCCTCTCGCAATTTCTATCTCATTTAGGATTTATGTTGGAGTGCAACACCTAATTCTGACGGGTTTCTATCTTTTATGACTTGCCACTTTTAACAACTACCCATTACGGCAGTTACTATTTTTAGCAGGTTTCCATAAATAGCAGGTTTTTATAAATAGCAGGTTTCGGGTGAAATGAAAAGGGTGATTGAAATTCGTTATTTTACAGGAGATGCGTTGCCAAGTGGAGATTTATGTTCTCATCATCGAACCTTCCCTTTCGGGAATGGGGACAAAAGTAGGTGTCTACACATACTTACATTTGAAGCGTATTTTCCCGAGTATAGTATCAACGAACACGAACAAAGAACTCCACTTGTCGTTCCTCTACTTGGTTCACCGACACGTTCAGATCCGTCTTGATTATAGTAGCTTAAACAACATACAAGATATTTTTCTTTTCGGGATGAACAGTTTTTTAGCAGAGAGAAAAACTGAACAACGTAATTTAGGAATTAGGTTTAGGTCACTTGGAAAACTGATTGTGTTTTGTGTGTAAAATAATATAACCTAATTGTTGTATTAAGTGTAACCGGGCAAGACCAAGGGGCCTTGACCGGCCACACCCACACACTCGTGCACAGCTTGCGCACAGCACACACACTACAGGCCGAAGCCCACAACGCGCAGCCGAGCAGCATGGGCCGTGGGCCTTGCTTGCTCGCTGCGTGTTTGTGCGCGCTGTCACGCCCACGCGGGCTGGCTTGCTTTCTGCGTTGCAAGCTCGCTGGCTCGTTGGGCCTTGCGCGCATGCGCGCTTGGCTCGACGGGCCGACAGCTCCGATGCGGCTCGTATTCGCGACGAACGCCTTACGGCTATTATTTATCGTATCGTACACGACGAATCACCGTCGAACGATACGATTATTTGTTTCGCCTAGCTTACGAATATTCGTGATACGATATACGATTCCGATACAAGGTCGTATCGTATAATATGTTTTCCAAACTAATTCCCGAAAAGCTATTAAATGAATTTCCGATTCATTTAATCCGGTGATCTGTTACATGTCATTGGTGTGACCTTATAGGTTCAGTCAAGAGTAATTTGTGAACCTAATATAGATTAGAACTCACTGATCGGAAGCATTGCTCCAGCTAGCTGTTCCGATCACTTGATCTTACTGAATTAATTGTTCGCAATTAATCTGAACCTTGGTATTAGACTTAATGCACCTTAGGTGAAGGACATATTTCCTTCAGTCTCCCACTTGTCATTCAGACAAGTGTGCATTCACATTCCTTTGTCGCTTAGTGTTACTTGCTGAACATAAGGTAGGATCCAAGCCGTCCTTATTAGGTGTAGAAGTGTTTCTCGGGTTACGGAGCTCAACTGTTAAACTTTTACAGAAGGTTAAGCATTAACCATTCTGAGCACGACCATGCAATTTCACTGTATCTAACTCTCCGAGAGGCCTTGTTGCACAACAACACCATATCCCATCAAATATAGGAGGATAATCCATTCTTGTAATCTATGAACACTCACTTTGTTTCATAGTACGCCCAATAACTGCTTTTATAGTCTCCTTTTACGGTGCGACGTTTAGCAAGCATTAGAGAGAACTAATTCTCAAACGAGCAGACATAATCACTCATGTTCTGAGGAATGGTTCTAATCACCATGAATGAGAACTACTTATGACATGACTTTAATCTCTTAAAGTGTTCTCATGGTCAATCCGATACATGATCCAATAAGTATCTATGAAAAAGATTATGACATCCAGTCAATCTAGTTCAAGAAACCGAACTACAAATCTACTTGCAATCTAATCTTCATTAGTCATTGGTCATCCACCTTTCAATGACCTGGATTAGGGATCCTTTTTTACTTCAATATTCAAGTTCACTTATGGGTGTTTCTTTGTCGAAGAATCCATCTTGACATCACGTTTGAATGTTTTGAATCACATGGACTTATCATTTAATACTAAACCAAGATTAAATGATCTATGAAATGTAATTTCATAAATGATAAATGTTTAAACCAAATGCTTACCAATTTGTGGGCCTCTATCCCAAAATCAATCATTTAATGTTTTACAGATATAAGCCTTTCACCCAATACTTAAAACATTCATGGAACTCAAACTTGATTCCATTTCTGCATATGAATGTTGTGTCTCATTCAATGCAGAGGTTGATTTTATCATACTTTGCTATTCTTAGCATCCTATCTATCGAAAGCCTTTCGATGTAAGATGAAAAGATCTTTGAATATGTTTATAGAATGATCTAGTCTTTCATTGCTGTTAGAATGATTCTCGAATTCAAAATAGAAAATTATCCAGACTTGTGTAGAATTGCAAATGATCAACCTGAGTTCATTGAAGAACTCCCACTAGAAACAATTTCCTTTCATTGCTCTTTAGGCAATAATGAATTCATTTCAATTATGTAGAATTGCAAATGATGCCATCTTTTTGGAATACTCCAACCAGTTCACAGAGATGTGGGAGATACATCTTTCAATTGAGAACTTGGAAACTAATCATTGATTCAGTTTCCCATGCATAACATATGGTTTAGAACCTATATTACCACCTTTTAATCACGACGCCTAATTGCCGTGTATGTTTGTGGTTTGCCTAACAACAAGTTTCAACTTTTTCTTAGGCAAATGCATGTAGCATCAAAACTTTAGTTCATCTTCACTTCCTCTTATCAAGTTCTCATTCTACATATCCAGATGTACTGGATGTTCTAGATATTGTTCTAACGATCTTTGATCTAGATCAATAGAGATTGGTATAAACTCGTCACGATCCAATGTTCACGAGTTATCTTGGCGATCTATATATCATATTATACATGATTGATTGTAATGCAAAAACCATTCGCATTTTAAAATCCATACATGTGACGTTTAACTTTATTCTGTTTCAAGAGATACTGAATCTTGCTAAAATCTTGGCATTGCCATGTGATATAAGGTGAAGACACCTCTTCAAGGTCCTTCATGTTTAAATTTAGTGATAACAACCTAGCTTTATACTTTAGTTAAAGCATTCATTACTTAGACTTACTCATATGGGTTGAGAGTCTCTTTTGAGTCTCTCCATTGTGTTTGATTTAGTAATTACTTTTACAGAATCCAAACAATGCTTTAGATCCTATCCAATAGATCTTTAACCCAGTATGTTCTAAGTTTCGCCATGGTTCTAATATTGACAAATACTTTCAAATCTAACCATTTATAATTTGAATGTCATTTTCAATAGAGAGATATGTATCTCATATATAGACCCAATAAACATGACTTATCTCCCATTAAACTCCTCATCTACAAGATGATCCATATTTTCATAGAGCCATGATTGCTCAATAGCCTTGTTGAAAAATTTGTTCCAATTCCCACTTGCATGCTTTAATCTACGAATAGATTTCTTAAGCTTACTCCTTTATCTAGCATCCAAAACTTTTACATTGTGTGATGTACACAATTCCTTTCAACAAGCCCAATTGAGGAAGGTGTTTCATTTTCCAATTGCCATATTATCATATGCAATGATTACTAGATTTATCCAAAATAGCTCAAGCATTCCGACTTGGTGAAAAAGATTTCAACATTATCAACGCCGTGAAGTTGTTTATAATCTTTAACCACCAATCTAGCTTTTCTTTTGTATGTGTATACAATATCATCTTTGTATGTTTTGAAAACATGTTTGCAACCAATGGGAGGGAACCCTTTATGCAAATCAACGTTGTATGTTTTGAAAACATGTTTGCAACCAATGGGAGTGAACCCTTTATGCAAATCAACGTTGTATGTTTAGAAAACATTTATGCAGCTAATGGGAGTGAACCCTTTATGCAAATCAACCAAATCATAGGTTTGATTCTTTAAGATGAAGATACTTTGGTTGAAATAGCCTCAAACCATTTTGTATGGCCTCGAACTATACTTATGTTTATGATGGCCTCAAACCATACTTGGGAATTATTAATTCGTCGTAGCTAACTTGTAAGTCGTATGTTCTTGAAGCACTTTCCAAAGTCTTCATAGTTTTCATTCCTCGAGATATCTATGTATCTATCTTGGTTTAATTCTATTCCTTATACGATTTACCTAGGTATTGATCATCAAACGTTAGTGTCTATAAAGACATTACTCAAGTCTTTTGAGTATTAGGATTCTCTTGAAGCACTTCTAAAGTCTTCCTGAAGCTCTTCCAAAGGCTTCTAAGTGCGGAGCTTTTCCAAAGACTCATAAGGATCCTACATTTGTTTGTTGCTTGACTCGAAGTTCACTTCGAGGTCATTTTTCTCCCACTTTCCTTTTTGGAAATATGATGGTTTCCTAAGACATTTTCTAGAGCAACGACCATATGTTCTCAGATTTGTGGTGGAATCAATACCTTTTGTTTCTATGAGTCGCTCATAAAGAAACATATATCTATTCTTGAGTTTGTTTGATGTAAACACTAACTCCCACTGGGTTTGACAACCCTAGATATATATATGTACTGAAAAGATATACTGAACCGAAGTTCAACCCTTATGACATCTTATCCTTATCTTTGACAACTTTGTTTAGTGTGATAGTCACTTGAGAGTATCATTTAGAAACTATATAGGAAAATAGTCGTGATTATCGTTAATCGAGTAGATTCCGATTTCTCCATTTGGACATACCATATTCTTATGGAGCTTCGATTGTCATATTGCCATATAAACAATCTAGATAATCTTTCTTGGCTCATGCAAACATCACCTTGACCCAGCCTAGATGTTCCAAAATTCTTGCTAAGTTGATTTTATACCCTTTTGTGAATCGCATTGAAGCATTTCACATATTTCACGTTGAGTAAATATAGCCATATTTTTTCTCAAATTCTTGTGAAATAGGTAAGTCATAAAATCCATCTTTGGCCCATGAACTTTATTGTCTAGAAACTTCTAACAATAGCCCATTTCTACGTCATGTTCAACAAGCAAGACCCACGTGTCTTAAATTAACCAACTTTTTGAAATCCATTACATGGAATCTTAGAATGTTGTCTTGTTGATATGGTCGTATGACATTGCCAAAGATATGTGGAACACAAATCAAAATGTTTGATTTGAACCTTCTGAAGTTTGAGTGTGAAGAGATTCGTTTGTTTATTAATCAATCATATGACTCAACCCTTAAATGACCATTTCATTCAAATAAACACTCAACAAATGTTTTTTTTTACTTTGAATGTGAGTCTTTCCGTTGTCAAAACAGAAATTTATTATGATGATTAATGGAACACAACTTTGCTTCATTTCCCACTTGTAGGTCAATAACCAGACTTAGCTCCCGAAATTTGAGTTCTCAACAAGAGTTAGAACCTCAAGATGTAATCTAATACCATGGGAGTTTATTTGCTAAGTCGTTTCTCTTTAACATAAACCTCAAGGTAGAAATAGAATATCTAAATACATATCTTTTGTTCCCCTTTCCTATCCTTTCTAGCACGTTTTCTTATAGTCCAAAAGATTTTACTCTTTGCTTGATCTTCTCACTTTGTTATGCTTATAAAGTCCCTTTCTTTTATTCACTTTGAATGACAACATCCAATGAGTCTAATTCATTATTGAATCAAAAGAAAATTGGGTGTTAACCATTGGTTATACATGAGTCTTAACTCAATACTTCATTATTCCAAAACTACCCAGTATTCTGAATATATGAGGTCCAATTGGTCTACCATTCAAATTTTAGTTTGAAAACAACCATGAAGATCACTATAAGAAAATAGCATTCAAGATACGCTCTCACTCTCCTTTTCTTTGAGAATCGCTCTCAAAATTAGTTACCAATTCATCGAGGAAATATTGCAGTTCTATTGTCCGAACGCAATAAAGTTGAAGATTTACGATTCGACAAAATGAACTAGCAAGAAAAACATTTATCATACTTTAATAACTTGAAATAAAAGCATTCACGAAATCATCAAAGCTATTAAACATTTCATTCATGCAAAAGCAAAACATGGTCCAAAATGAATTAAAAAGATTCCAAGACCCTAAAAGTCCTAAATCCTTAAGCAGCTTTGGCATGTCTTAAGTATTTTAAGATTCTAGGTAAGCAAAACCTATTGCTAGTAATCTCCAAATTACTCTTGGTTAATAAATTAATACCATAATTTATCCCACTGCCACAACATAATGCCATTGTTGTTTGAGTTGAAACCACAATCAACGTGCTCCTTTGGGACGCCTTACCATCTAAGTCAACTAATATAACACCTCGCTTTGGCGTAAACCTACTACGTTAGATCCTTAGATTTTTGTAAGTGCTTGATTTAGAAGGCAATTTTTAAACTCAATATTTCTTAAGACCTAGTTGTTTCTATGTTGGTTCGATTATTTAGTGAACTAAATCTAATCGAGTCATACAAAACAACCTATTCATGCATAATATACATTCATTCAAGCATAATATATATAAAGTGCATAAATAATGGTGAACTAGTATGGCCCAAAACATCTTGTCTTGAAGCATCGAATCTTCTTCACCATCTGGTTAGGTTGGCATCGTCTTGAATCTTCATTCAATGCTAACTTAAAGTTCTAAACTAGAAATACTTGAAATAATAAAATTACATCAAAATTTCCATGGTTCGCAAACCATATTTAAAACTTTACATTCAAAAATAGAACGGTTCGCAGACCGTATTTAACTATCCTAAGATGCATTCTATGCATTCACCCATTCGTATGCTAAAACGAATGGCCCATATTAATAATGCAAGTATTTACGTGAATTAATTAAAAATCACGTTCACATAAACGCGTCCTAAAATATTAATCAATTTCCAAATTATTAATCCTTAGAATTTATTCTAATTAAAATTTAATTTAATTAAAAAAATGCGACCTACGAAAAATAATTAAAATAATTATTTCATTTTAATTTCATTAAGCGGCTCCCACTCAAACCAATAATTATTCCGAATAATTAATTATTTAAATATTAAATTAAACTCACGACCCGACCCAAGTTAAATAAAATAATTATTAATTATCCCGTTAGCCATTTTAATGCAAAAATAAACTTTCTAGCCCAACGAAACAAAAAAAAATAATGCCCAAGTGCAATGTGAAGGAAATAATGCCCTTGGTCCAAGTATGCATTCTATGTTAAGTCTAATAAATGCGGTTCAGTATTAATTAACAAGTTAATTCAGTGAGATCAAGTGAACTGAATGCCTAGCTAGAGGCCGCTTCAGTTCAAGTGGAAGTAATGATATTAATCCACAGCTTACTCTTGACTGAACCCGTAGGGTCACACAAATAGTACGTAAACGGATCAAGTATTTAATGGCATTAAATACTCTATCTATGGATATTCGGAATCGACGGATCTTGGTTTCATTGGGAGCTGAGATCGTCACAACCAAGAAATGAATACTCCGGAAACGATGATATTGCCGGAAACGGAAATATGGATCGTATCGGAAATATAAATATTATCCAAGTCGTAGATGTTGCCGGAAACGGAAACATGGTACGTATCGGAAAATATTATCGGAAATGGAAATATTGCCGGAAACGGAAATATTGTCAGAATCGGAAAATAATTCCGGAAACGGAAATATTAAATATTTGTTCGAAACGGAAATTAATTCCGGAATCGGAAATATCAAATATTGTTCGTATCGGAAATGGATTCCGGAATCGTGAATTTAATCGGAAGCGTATCGTACGAATTAGCAGCGGACGAGGCCCGCTAGACGAAGGCCCAGCACGAAGCCAGGCCATCGCCCAGCGAGCCGCACGCACCAACGCACGCCTCGACCAGGCCCAGCGCAAGGCCAGGCCCAGCCAAGGGCGCGCGCGCGCAGCACAGCAGCGTGGGCTGTGCGCCTGTCGTGGGCCGCAAGGCTTGCGCGGGTGCACGGCTTGTGCGGGAAATCCTAATCCTATTAGGATTTGTGCAAAGATTAAAATCCTAATCCTATTAGATTTGCTTTGTTATTTAGAGTCCTAATAAAGTTCTAATTAGGAAATCCACATCCTAGTAGGATTACAATTCCTTTTCCATACTCCTATAAATAGGTGCCTAGGGTCACAATTTATGGGTACGATTGAAGTATTCAAAGGGTAAGTTTTTGAAATAAAAATCAGCCATACACTTGCAAACACTAGCCGAAATTCCTAAGCACCTTAAGGGCGATTCTAGTTGGTCTAACTTGAGGCGGATCCGAACGTACCGTGGACTATCTACGGAGGGACGACATTTGGAGTCCTAAAGACTTGTTCTTGTTCGGTTCGGGCGCAGCTAGGGAAGGCACGCTACAACATGTATGCATCTATTCTATGCTAAATGATTATCTGTAAATAATATGCTTTCCTGGCTTTATGGTTTTTCCGCATGATTTATGAATTGTCATATGTATCATAACCTAACAGTGGTATCACGAGCCTATTATTATTTTCATAATCTAAATTGCATAAACATGGTTAAATATTACAAATTTGCAAGAATTAAAAGGGGTGATTAATTTTCGTAATTGTTAATTAATTGCAAATTGCGTTTATTTAATTATACGTACGCAGTTTTTCAGCAGTTTCTTCGTTACTCATCCAAATCGAGTGATTTTTGTGTCAATTCCGCATGTAAAAGGCATTCTAAAATTTTGACAAATTTTTTTTTTTTCGGCCGAACCCAGAATTCTCAAATTCGAAGCCTAACTATGACTTTTCGGAGGTTTTAGTTTTTCGAACGCAAAATTTCGTAAATTTAAGATGTTAAATTAAATATTTGCGATTCTTGTTGATAAATCTTGAATTTTTGATTGACCTACTGTATATGTTTAACAAGTTTGAATGCCTAGCCTTGTTAATTATGCAATCTAATTCGTAATTATGATTAATTTGTTGAAAATTGGAATAATTTAGAATTAATTTGATTTTCATAATTAGTTATAATTTAATTAGATACCTATGATTAAAAACCACCATAAAAATTGTAAATTTATGTTAAATTTTAAATTTTTATGACCTAGACTTGAATCCATGTTAATCGGAAATCAATAACTTAATAAATTTTCGATTTTTCGCCCTAAAATTATGAAATTAATATGATTTAGTAATTTGTCATTAATTTTGAAAATAAAATTTTTAATTTTTATGCGATTCGCTCATATAACTTGCACGCACAAAGCAATGGACGCTACGTGTTACCCTTAAGGGGTGTTGTATAGTGCGGGCATGCGACGATGAGCAAGGGAGCTCGTCGCCCATGCGGTACGAATGCAGCGAGCAAGGGCATGGTGCACGAGCACAAGGCAGCAGCCCTGCCTTGTGTCGTGGGCTATGTGCGATGGGCGCATGGGCAAGGGCGAGAGCAAGGCACGAGCAGTCGCGTGTGGGCAGCAAGCGAGCTGCGCCACAGCGCGCACTGCCTCGCGTGCGCGTGCGACGAGCGCTGCGCCAAGCGATGGTGAGCAGCGTGCTTGTTGCGACGAGCGCTGGCGCTGCGCCCAGCGATGGTGAGCAACGTGTGCGGTGCGACGAGCGCCTGCGCCCAGCGATGGTGAGCAGCGTGCTTGTTGCGACGAGCGCTGGAGCGCGCCTTGCGATGATGAGCAGCAGCGATGCGACGCAGCGCATGGGCTGCGCGCACATGGCCAGCGATGGCTGTGTGCGTGTGGCCCATGGCTATGCGTTGCGTGGGGTTGTTGCGTTACGATTAGATCGTTTTAAAATTTTAATTTGACATTTTCAGTTTTCGTAATTTTAATTTATAATTTAAATTGTTTTCTTGGATTTTAATTTTGAATATTATAATTATAATAACTTTTATTTATTCTAATTATTTTACTAAAATTAAAATCATGAATTAATTTAAATACGACTGAAAAATAAATTAAATAAGCGGATTCAATTATAAATTTATATGAGCTTTAAATTTTGATTAAATTTGTATGTTTCCGGTTAGACTAGAAATACATTTTTATGTTTAAAATTAGTAAAGCATATGAATTTATTGGTTTAAGTGGGAGCCCTTTTAGTCATAAACTCTTGTTTAGGTCTACAAATCCTTAAGGTTAAAACAACTTGATTAGAATTAATAAGGACTGAATAATTAATAGATTATTGGTGCCCTTGATTAATTGCTGCAAATGTTTATGTGATGCATAATGTGTTTTACTAACCAGCTATGTGGGCCATTCATGATAATGAGTGGGTGAGTGGTATATATTGTATATGTACTGTTTTGCAGGTTATGAAGTGACTAGTATGGCCCAAATAGGATAGAAAATATGGTCTGCGTACCATTAATTTGAATGTAATTGGTCTAAAGTACCAAAATTATTTTTCAATTCAAATATGGTCTGCGTACCATCAAATAGTTGTAATTAGTTTTAATTATAGCTTATCCTATTTGAAGAAAATGGTGCCTCCCACGGAGATTTTCAAGACGGACTTTGAAGTTGAAGCTTCAAGATGAAGTCGGGCCATACTAGATCACATTTATCTTATGCATGTTTTAAGTTATTTATTGCTTTTAAATATGTCTTAAATATGCATGAGATCAAAGCTTGATTATGTTGCATGATTAAGGATTTTAGTTCACTTAAAATCTAACCAACATAGTAAGAGCCTTAAGTTCCAAACTTAAAAATTGAGTTAAAAGGTGCCATGCCAAAATATACACTTGCTTGGATATCCTTTACATCAATCTAGTAATAGTTTTCGCTCAGCGAGGTGTTACTTATTGGTCCTAAAGGGGCAAGGTACACAAATAATTGTGAGTACATGCATGTTAGTTTTGGTGAAACTCAACGATATAAGTAAGGAGTCCTTTTATGTCGTGGCAAAATCGATAGGTTTACCTAATAAGTTCTTAGACGTACCTATCAACCAAGAATAGTTTCTAGACTATTAGCAAAAGGCTTTTGCTTACCTAAAATGTTTTAGGATTAAGTCGAAAAACTGTGCTTAATTCTTCAATGATTTTAGGATCTTGGAATCATTTTATTCACACCTGCCGGAACACATAACTTGAATAAAATGCTTAATGAACATTGAATTATGCATGTATGCTAGAATTTAAGTTTATTAAGAGAAACTGTGAATGGTTATTTATTTGTTTATTCTTTTCAATTGTAGTTTTAACTATGGCAAACAACAATCAAAACATCATCATGGGTTCTGAGCTTATGGTCAAGCTGAACCTAGCAAATTTTCTTGAATGGGAAGCTAAGCTAGTTGAAATAGTCAGACTCAATGGACTTGAGTATGTACTATTACATCCCATGCCAAGCTACTATGCCAGAGACATGACCCCTGAGAGATTTTTCGCCTGGGATGCGGATCTCAAAAAGGTTATGAGTCTCATGCTGAGCATTATCCCTGATGATTGGGCTAGAAGGTTTGTAGCCTATGAACCTTTTACTCTCATCAAGAATCTGAGGGATATCTGTCGTGGAAGCACGGAGGACAGGGACCTGAACGTCCATGAGTTGATTGAATCAATGTCTGGTCTAAAGGTTAGTTCTCCCAACAGGTGTTATAGGATGGAAGTCCAAGAAACACATGTTCACCTCCTTCGCACTAAACAGAGGGTAGGCGTCCCACTGAGGTTCCATGTGGATCTTATGCGTTCATACTTTGATCGCCTAAGTCTACTAGGAACACCAATAAGCGAAAGGATGGCAGTCTCTATCTTGCTCAATTCACTACACAGTGGGTTTGGTCGCTTCAAGCAACTATACCTAAGTGAACCAAGAGAAGAAACAGTTGCGGAATTTGTTCACCTTGTCAGCTGAGATAATACTGGACTGTGAAGCCAAAGATTTACTCAAGGCTAGAGGGACCGTTCAAGAAAAGTGGAAAGTCCAAGGGCAATGCTAAATCAAAGCCGGACAAGTCCACATCAAGCTGTCTTTATTGTGATGGAATAGGCCATTACAAAAGAGAATGTCCAAAGCTAAAGGAAGATCAGAAGAACGGAACAGTCGTTCCATCTTCAGGTATTTTCGTTATAGACTGTATACTTGCTAATTCAACTTCTTGGGTATTAGATACAGGTTGTGGCTCACACTTATGTTCCAATCCACAGGGACTAAGAAGAAGTAGAAAGTTAAGCAAGGGTGAAGTCGACCTACGAGTGGGAAATGGAGCACGGATTGCTGCATTAGCTGTAGGAACTTATTATTTGTCGTTGCCCTCCAGGCTAGTTTTGGAACTGGAAGAATGTTTCCATGTTCCAAGTCTTACTAAAAACATCATTTCAGTTTCTTGCTTAGATGCTAAGGGATTTTCCTTTTTAATAAAAGACAATAGTTGTTCGTTTTATTTTAAAGAGATGTTTTATGGATCTGCTAGATTAGTAAATGGACTTTATTTATTAGATCACGACAAACAAGTTTATAACATAAATACCAAAAAGGCCAAAAAGGATGATTCATATCTCACCTATCTGTGGCATTGTCGATTAGGCCATATAAACTTGAAACGCTTAGAAAGACTTCAAAAGGAAGGAATTCTAGAATCATTTGACTTAGAGGATTATGGTAAATGCGAATCATGTTTACTTGGTTTAGACACCTACTTTTGTCCCCATTCCCGAAAGGGAAAGGTTCGATGATGAAAGCGTAAATCTCCACTTGACAACGCATCTCCTATAAAATAAACGAATCTCAATTACTCTTTTCATTTCACCCGAAACCTGCTATTTATGGAAACCTGCTAAAAATAGTAACTACCGTAAAAGGTAGCTTCTAAAAGTGGCAAATCATAAAAGATAGAAACCTGTCAGAATTAGGTGTTGCATTCCAACATAAATCCTAAATGAAATAGAAAACTGCGAGAATCCTATTCCTAATATGATTCGGAAATAAGAGTTACGTATTAATTAAAATCCTAACGAGCCTAGAGTTCGTAACGGGCCCAGACGCATTCCGTCATAAAATTGATACGCGCTAAAAGACTCGATTAAGTCTCAAACTCTACGGATTTCAGGAATCCGAATCTGACTAAAGAAAACAGCCCAGATCCTATTTTCAACGCCTGGCTCTGGGCGCCGAAATCTTCGGCGCCCAGGCCTGGGCGCTGAAAATACCTGGGTATGTGTTTTTTCCTAATTCTTTATGGATTAGAACTCTGCAATTCTATCTTTCCACGAAATCTTCCCTATAAATAGACCCCTAAATTCGACGTGAAAAGAACACAACAACACACAATTATATTATGAGTATTGACTCCAACCCTTAGCCTAAGCCTCTCGCTGCGAAACTGTTCACGCGTTCTGTCGCAATCGATCCATAAATCGAACAGAACATATCCTGTTCCATAATTGAGATTCATTAAATAAAAAGGAGAAATAGCAAAGTCAAAGTGGTTAGTTTTCTGAGAACCGTGACGCACCTCTCAAGGGTGCGTCGTAATGTGCCCCTTCTCGATGATTTAATTGCTTTCCTCGCCCTTTTTATGAACTGTTAAACTAACTAAATCTGATTGTTCTATCACGCCTAACAAATATAATATTTTTGGGAAATCGGATTATCATGCTAGGTCCCTTAATGCTATTTAAATCAGATAATCACGATCGAATTAGTATTATATGTTGCATATTGCTAAAATCAATTCAGATTAGTTTAATAGTTAACGCATGTCCCTTCAATTATTTATGCTGAGCTAGTAAGGATATCCTGCCTCCGGAGTTATCGACGAGCGAAGTACTCCTCTCGGTAGTTACAGTCCCCCGAACCCTCAATCTCTACCTTGCGGGTGTATGTTGAGAGATCCCCACACCAGGGATCATAAGGGGACCTACGGCTGTCGTGGTCAAACATAATTGCACTCCCTTTATGTCACGATAATCGGGTTTTGTCAGTTTTTCTCATTGTCGTTAAAAACTGAATGGCGACTCCTATATTACTAGTCAATTGGGTGTAAACTCACAGGAAATCGAATTACACTTGATTGAATAAAAAGAATCGTCACACCCACGAGGGACGAGGTCACGCATTAGCCTCGTGCTTTTTCGACCCCCTCACAGTGGAGACTCCACTGGGGATAGTGAAGGAAATACTCGTGCTTGTAGGTAATCAAAATAGCCGAAGGGTGAAACGATCCTACCCCGCGTTTATTTCCCCATCAAGTTGGGACGACCTGAAAATCAGCATATTGATGTGAACGGGCAGAACCGCATAACGAATCTCGGCTCCCTCGGGAGTTGGGACTAAGGATACCTTTTTTCGCCAATAGGGGGGTGCATACGCCGCGCATGTTTCCCACTCGGTACTTGTGCAGGTAGTACACCTATCCCGAACCCAATCGCTCGCTCATTAGGTCCCTCTCGCCTGCATGCCCCCTTGGCTTGCACTTGCGGGTTGGCCTCTTGGGCGAAATTCGTCTGTTGAAGACACTACCTCGACCGGGGCATGTGTTGGATCTACGATAGAAGCGGTACCAAGCCAGGCGCAAATAAACTACCCATAGAAGCCTATCATAAACTACGTGGCATATTTAATTTTCAAATCCATGTTTGTAATGTAGTTATGTGTAGCGAAATATGTGATTGTGTGTGACAAACTATCCTAGAAAACCAACGACCTTAAAAATTGCCCAAACATTCATAGACTAATTTGCCAAAGAGTTATACCGAAACACGTGTTCCGCAAACCCGAATGATCGCCACAAAAATAAGCGACGCTCGGGATGGCCTTAACGAATCCCACAAACGCTGTTACGCGTAAAGGACGTTATTAGGCAAGCACGCAAATCGCATAACCAGAAGACAGAAAACGAGAACCAGCCAGGGACGAATTTTCAACGCCCCTGGCTGGGCGCCAGAATTTCTCACACCCCTCGCTGGGCGCTGAAGTTGCTGCTTGGCCTTCTGGTCAGGCGCAGCAGCCTCGGTGCCCGCGCGAAAGGAAAATACGTAACGCAAAAAAAATTTCATAAAAAGAATTGCTACGAGGGCATAAGAAAAGCACTCGATTTCAAAAGCGACTCGCAAAAAATTAATAACTCTTTGTGTCGTTGTTAGGCCTCCTGCGACGACAATACCCGGCACCAAAACCGAACGTGCTAATAACTATGAATGTCACACGGGCAAGTGTTTCGAAAATCCAAAGCATGACCAAAATAAAAAAATAAACCAAAAAGTGTACCGACAAAAGAAAGAGTGAAAAACCAATTTAGAGAGTCGAAGTCTAGACTAAGTAATGCTTGAAACTTTGGGAACCTAAACTTTAGCTTATCTTATGCCTAGGACTGGTCCTGCCACTTGGTGCCGATCAGGGAATCAACGGTTAGTGCGTCTCGAAGATACATCGCCAACACCAGGTTTAGTAACTCCAAGCTCCGTCTGTCGTCCCTCATTTCAAGGATCTCCGCTTCCCCAACCTCGATTCGCACCTTCAAACATGTCCATCGAAGATTTGCGAGACCAGATGGTCCAAATGACCCAACTTATGGGCCAACTGAAAATGGAAAATGAAGCTTTAGCGGCTGCGCAAGCCAAAAATGACCTCGATAACGAGAAGAGGATTGAAAAAATGGTCCTACAGCAAACCATGGGGAGCAAATACTTCTCCCTCGATCCTGAACCTTTTCCTGGCAAATTACTAGAAAAGTTCAGTTCATCTGACTTACCAAAGTTCAAGGCCACGGACAACCCCCGTGATCATCTACTGAGCTTTGTGAATACCATGAACTTGAAAGGCGTGGACAAGTCCATGTACTTACCTGCCTTTCCTTTGTCCTTGGAACCTGTGCCGCTCAAATGGTACTATCACCAGGACCCTAAGCTCTTCCCCACTTGGGAAGACTTTGTCAATGTCTTTATCAAGCAATACTCGTCGAACATGGATTTCCAAGTCACCATGCGCGAGCTGGAAGTTCTCTTCCAAAAGAAAAATGAGGGTTTCACAACCTACTTTGCTAGATGGAGGGACCAGGCGGCCCAGCTAATCAATAGGCCTCCCGAAACAGAATTGGTCCAAAAATTCATTGACAACCTGGACCCGGCTTACAGACAACACCTTAGGTACCTGGGACTTGACACTTTCAAAAGAGTTTATGATGTGGGAATAAAGATCGAGGACGACCTCGCCAAAACCATACAGAGAAAACCCACATATAATACCAACACCTATAATCGGGGTAACACATCCCAAGCCCAAGAAGTCCATGCTGTAGAAGAGACTCCCGCCCGAAGAAACCCTGCAAGATGGGTCCGAGACCAAAAGTTTGCCCCACTCGGGTCAACTTTGGTACAAGCCTTTGAAAGACTAAACAATCAAGGAAAGTTGAGACCTATAGGCCCCACCCGTGACCCTCCTGTCAAAAGCAAATATTGGGTCGAAGGTACTTACTGCAAATTCCATCAAGGAAATGGGCATGACACTGAAAACTGCTGGAATCTAAAACATATGATCTAGGACATGATAGAGGATGAAGTGATACCTCTCCCTAACGTTGGCAAACCCAACAACAACAAGAGCCCACTCGGCTCTTGTCACATCTCTCTCGACCAACCAGAGAATTTCGACCCCACGGTGTATATTACACCTCAAGGTGCACCACTCGTTGTGGTCCCTATGGATCGAATCGAGAGGGAAGTGTGCGGTGTGTGGAACGATGATGCTGAAGATATTTACCTACACTAGTAGAAAAAACCCCTGTTGCAGCCCCCTTGTTGCAGCGTACATGTATTAATACGCTTCAACAACTAGTCGGTCAACGCGGGTCAAACCATTTAAATGATTGTTGCAGCGTACAATTTAATTGTTCCCTGCAAAAGTGTTTGTTGCAGCGTACATTTTAAAAGCCCCCTGCAATAGCCCGTTTTTATTGCAGCGTACATTTAAAAGCCCCCTGCAATAACCCGGATAAAAAAAATTTGCTGCAATATTGGTTGAATACTACGGAGTAATTCAGAACAAATTAAGCATCTCAAAATTTCAGCTCTCGCGCTCAACTCCCTTCTTCTTCCCCTTAGCTTTCCCTGCGTCGCCCCCCTCAAAAAAAAAAAACCATTCCTGCGTCATCAATCTAGCTTCCTCGTCGAGTCGTCGGTGGTTCTGGCCTCCTCGCCAGTCGCCGGTGGGTCTCTTTTCTCGCCTCCTCTGCAGGTGCCGTTTTGTTCAATTCATTTTTTTGAGTTCTGTGCTTCGTTTTAGGTTTTGTTCAATTTTTTTGTTCAATTCGTTTTAGGGTTTGTTCTATTCGTTTGTTCAATTCGTTTTTACGGTTCAATTCGTTTGTTCAATTCGTTTTTAGGGTTTGTTCAATTCGTTTGTTCAATTCGTTTTTAGGGTTTGTTCAATTCGTTTGTTCAATTCGTTTTTAGGGTTTATTCATAGATAAAGATGGGGAGGTGTTGGAATTAGAGAATGGTGGTGGTGGTGGTGGCGGTCGTGGTGGGGTGGAGCAGGGGAGGTGGGTTGACTGTTGTTAATTGCATTGTACGTACTATTGAAATGTGATTTTTCAAGGGCTACTTTGAGAGAAGTTGTGGTCTTTGAGGAAACTTGTCTTTCATGATTCCTTTTTCTCCTAAAAAAATGTTTTATGTATGCATCATCAAATGTTTTCATCCAGGTTTGATAATACGTGCATGAATTTCATTGATATTGTCTAAAAATAATCTTGATATGGATGAAAGGGGAGAGTACTGTTATGCTTTCTCATGTCATGCATTTTTCTCTGAAATGATGCAGCTCTACCTAATTCAAAAAGTAGTTACAGTAAGAAATTTATGGGATTCAATTTTTTATGCTCAATTATTGGGAAATTTTTCAGTGAATTTTGAGCATTTATTTTGAGAGTTAAGATTTATCAATGGGATCTTCAATTTCAAGTTGAAATATTTTTCTGGGGTTTTGAAATTTTGTTTCATGAACAAGATTTATAATAACAGTAATTATAACAACAATTTCTGGGTTTTCAAATTTTGAAATTTGTGAGACTTGAGATGTTATTCTACAGAGGTATGCGATTATGCAGATTGGTTTCTTTCCTGTTCTTGCTCTTCAGTTCACAGATTGGTAATTCTTTCTTTCTTCTGAAATTATGATACTTTTAAGTTTAATTTGCTATTATTATTGTTTTGAATTAGTAGTTTGAAAGTGTTGATTTAATCTTGTTCAAGTTCATCTCATATCGGGAAATGATCTTTTGGGGTTTTCGGGATTTTCTTTTTTGGGGAGTTGGATGGTTTTGCAATAGCTGAAACCATTTTGAATAGTCAATTAATCAAAATTTGGTGTTGCTGGTGGTTGTTTCTTGGTGTTGGGGTCTGTTTATTAGAAAAGAGGGGAATATATTAGGAATTCCATTTATTGATTGGTAGACCGAGGAGCAAAAGGAGGAATCTGGCCGAGGATTGGATTCTCTAGCAAGATGTAGATGGTAGGCTCAGTATGCTGTTGAAATGGCTGCGAATACTCAGTAGGTTCAGTATGCCGTGGGGTTATTCTTGGGTTATTTTGCCTTTGTGATCATGGTAGAAAAGTTACAAGTTAGAGTATCTAGTTTTGATGAATCAGTAGGGGTTACTGGATTAGTATCAGCCATATTTGTTTTGGTTCTGAATTTCTTTTCTTTTCCACTCTCTCCCCTTCAGAGTTTTCTTGTATGGAAGCTAGAGCAGTTGTGTTACAAAGTATTTTAGCACTATCAACACCTCTACCATGGTCTTGACTGGATCGTTGGTCAGATGTCTGCTTGTGACATTGTAGGATTGCATCGATTGCTTCCTTCACCAGAATTATGGCAGCCGACTGATCAAAGACTCGACTTTGATTATCTTCGTCTACCTTAGATTTCTTCAGTTCAGTACTCTGGGTTGAATCTGAAGCATTAATTGTTTGGAATGTGTTTGTGTCATTGTCATCACCTTGTTCCTCGTCTTTGACTTCTTGCTTTCTAGCTGTTGTTGCTTCATTTGACAGGACATGTTCGTGTATCAGGTTCCACATGTTTGTGTACTTTTTTTTGTCTGAGAGGATAGTGGCCATATTCCCATCAGGCCTGACCTCAGAATTGCAGTTGGAAATGGGGAAGGAAATTCAAAATTTGTCCCACTTCCTTCACTCTGGATACTAAGTTTTTCAGGTGTGCCAACCTTAGTAAATATTCTTGAACTGTCTTCAGACGATTCTGGAGTTGATTTAGATATTGCAATCTCATTTGTCGGCTGTGGAATTATGTCATCTGGAATTTCATGGCACATATTGAACAATTGATAAGATTAGAATAACAATTATTTGATGGTGCAGTATGTTCATTATCTTTCATAGTTGGTTGTTTGCGTTCCTTACAAACAGAAACTGATTCATAACCACTAAGTTCACTGTTTTATGTCACACGAAATGCAGATAATAATTTTATGGACGAATTGGAGCTAGACACTGCAGAAATCCTTGAAAAAGCCAGAAGAAGGAGAAAACAAAATTGTAAAAGATCATTCCTAACTCAAAGAAAGTGAAGGTATGATCTATCTACTTTCTGGCCATCCTTGAAAATTTCACACTGCTCTCTCTGTTTGTGTTCATTGTCATTACAAACTAAAGAGAAATATCATGCTATTCTTCATCATCTTGATGGAATTACTATACAACTTTCATAGTGGATGTGAGCTGCTTTCTACTGATTGTTAGAAACCAAAAATAGGAAAAGGTTTATTAAAAATTGATAGATCATGAAAGGATTTGACGATTCATGTATCTGGATATAGTAACCTTGTAATGCATTCTAGATCTTGTGTCTGACTACTTATTCAAGTTTCTGAGAACTAGACACTTCTTTTTGTTAGAAGTTAGAAATGTCGAATTTGTGCTGATAACGCAAATTACCAGCCTGGGACAGATCATAAATCGAATTAAAGAATTAAAATTAGGCACAGACAATCTTGCAGCTAAAAGTTTCTTCCTAAAAATCTAACAGTATTGCAGAACTCAATCATTCTAGATTCTGTAATTGATCATATCAGAGTGGTGGACTTCTTTTAGTTATTCTATCATGGCAATATGACATGCATAAATTTGTTCTCTTCTAGTGTATGTACCTCAATGTTCTTCTGTTAACTATACTCGTAAAAGAACAATCTAGCCCCTCAATAAAACCATGAAGTACGCAAGATAGTAAGATATTTTAACAGTCTTATACACTAATATTGATTAGTTTGCAGATTTAAGAAACTACTTAACCAATGTCATGAATGCTGCCCTGTTGCTAATATTGCGCGGACAAATACAGTACAAATAGGAGCCTGCACTTAAGAAGTTCCTGTTTGTAAGGATGAGGTCAAATTTTTAACTACTCTTAACTGCAGGGGTGCTTTTCGTTTGGGGTTACATTGAGGGTGTGATTTTTGTAGTTAAGATTGGTTCGGTTCATGTGTGTGTGCGACATTCGGATGAAGATTCATTTTGTTCTGTTTGGGTCAGTTTTAGTTAGCTTATATTTTGGTTAATAGTCATGATCATTTTCAGGTTTGGACTTTTTCGATTTGGTTAAAAATAGAGTCATGTAATTCCGGATTGAGTCAGGTAATTTAGCTTGGGTAATATAATGGGGGTTAGTTTTTCCCGTCTGTTGTGATTTCTCACTTCTTTTCCTAAGCATGAAGCATTTTAGGCTAAAATGACATTTTCGCTCCCAACTTTGAACTAAAGAACCTAATGACTCATTTTATACTTATTACATGTTTAATATGCATAGCTTTAACTTTCTAAGACTCATTCCAATCTATTTATGCACATTTAAGGCTCATTGGGTCGTTATAGGTTTTATTTAGGCTAAAATGACATTTTCCCTCCCAAATTTGAGCAACAGAACCTAAGGGTTCATTTTTTAAACCTTTTACATGATTAATATGCTTAACTTTAAGTTTTCAAGACTCATTCCAATCTACTTATACACATTTAATGCTCATTGGGTCGTTATAGGTCATATTTAGGCTAAAATAACCTTTCCGCACCCAACTTTGAACTAAATAACCTAAGAACTATTTTATACTTATTACATGTTTAATACGCATAGTTTTAACTATCTAAAACTCATTCCAATCTATGTATGTACATTTAAGGCTCATTGGGTCGTTATAGGTCATATTTAGGCTAAAATGACATTTTCGCTCCCAACTTTGAACTAAAGAACCTAAGGACTCATTTTAAACCTTTTACATAATTAATATACTTAGTTTTAAGTTTTCAAGACTCATTCCAATAAATTTATGTACATTTAAGGCTCATTGGGTCGTTTTAGGTCATATTTAGGCTAAAATGACATTTTTGCTCCCAATTATGAACTAAAGAACCTAAGAACTCATTTTATAGTTATTACATATTTAATATGCATAGTTTCAACTTTCTAAGCCACATTCCAATCTATTTATGTACATTTAAGGCTCATTGGGTCGTTATAGGTTTTATTTATGCTAAAATGACATTTTCGCTCCCAAATTTGAGCTACAGAACCTAAGAATTCATTTTAAACCTTTTAAATGATTAATATACTTAGCTTTAAGTTTCCAAGACTCGTTCCAATCTATTTATGCACATTTAAGGTTCATTGGGTCGTTATAGGTCTTATTTAGGCTGGATTGACATTTTCGCTCCCAACTTTGAACTAAAGAACCTAATGACTCATTTTATACTTATTACATGTTTAATATGCATAGTTTTAACTTTCTAAGACTCATTCCAATCTATTTACGCACATTTAAGGCTCATTGGGTCGTTATAGGTTTTATTTAGGCTAAAATGACATTTTCGCTCCGAAATTTGAGCTACATAACCTAAGAATTCATTTTATACCTTTTACATGATTAATATGCTTATCTTTAAGTTTCCAAGACTATTAGGACATTGTCATTAGTTGCTTGAATGTTAAAATGTGATATTTAATTTGCATTTAATCTAATGCTTAGTTGAAATTTCTGTTTTTGTAAAGGTCTACACTCCGAGGAATGCGCCTATACTAGTGAGGAAATTGATGTGGTTCGTGAGCAATGGGCTAAGTTTTTTACCCGCAAGTATTTACTATTGGCTTGAGCGCGCTTGATCGAGGTGGTTTAGTTGTTATAGAACAATCGTTTACATTAAAATGTATGCGTACATTGAAATTGGAACGTATATTTGAATGTAGTAGGTGCACTTTGGTTTTGGGATATATATATATATATATATATATGTATACAAAACACCAGTTATTATTTTTATATTTGTTCTACAGGTTGCAATATTTTATTTATTGTTGTTGACAGATTCCTATATTTGGTGCAAGACACCCTAGGTATAGATAAATAAAACTAAAATTTTCCCGCCAAAAGCACAACTTTGTTGCAGGGGGCATATACTTGTTCGCTGCAACAAGTGTGTAAAATTAGGCAAAAATCAAGACTTGTTGCAGCGTACAAAATGATGTACGTTGCAACAGACTGGTTTGTTGCAGCGAACAAAATGATGTACGCTGCAACAGACTGGTTTGTTACATCGTACAAATTGTTGTTCGCTGCAACAAACCAGTCTGTTACAGCGTACATCATTTTGTACGCTGCAACAAGTCTTGATTTTTGCCTAATTTTACACACTTGTTGCAGCGTACATATATATGTACGCTGCAACAAATCACTTTTTGCAGCGTACAAATGTACGCTGCAACAAGTTCAGACTTGTTGCAGGCCCCCCAGTTGCAGCATACGATGTACGCTGCAACAAGGGTCTAAAAGCCCGCTGCAACAAGGGTTTTTTCTACTAGTGCTATCTCAAGTCTCGGGCCAGGACTTCTTCACTGAAACTTGGCCCAGGTATGCTCTAATTGACACCACCCCTCAGGAGCCTGAGGTCGACAACCTCACCCGATCCGGAAGAATATACCAACCGGATATTCACCCACCTCCTATGGACGACATCCCGGTTAGGCAAACTCCTGAGAATGGACGGCACGCCACCGTCGCGGAAGTCATTAAAAATCCTCTCCTGAAACAACTGAAAAGAACCAAGGCTGAGATTACCATCTGGGATCTCATGTGTACTTCAAAGGAACATCGCGAAAAGCTTATTCGCTCACTTGACCTCATCTCAGTACCTACAGATATCACACCTGACTCATTGGTTAGCCATGTCACGAGAGATGCCGGGGAAAAGGCCATAGTTTTCACTGATAAAGACTTACCCAAAGAGGGGGGTGCTCACAATAAAGCCCTTTACCTAGTGGTTGGATGCAAAGGACAAAACATCCCCCTAGCGCTCGTAGATAATGGTTCGGCGGTTAATATCTGCCCATTGCGAACCGCCCATTGATTGGGGCTAGTAAACGATGACTTCCAAACCTCCACGCAAGGGGTACGAGCTTATGATAACTCCCGAAGGCCTGTATTGGGAAAAATCAACCTTACCATACAAACCGGGCCTGTGGCACGCACCACGGAGTTTCAAATAATCGACATCAAGCCCACTTTCAACCTCCTCTTGGGGCGACCTTGGCTCCATGACTTAGGAGGTGTGGCTTCTACCTTGCACCAAATGGTTAAACTTAACCATAACGGGGTAATACTAGAAATCCGAGCCCCTCCTCTCGACGTCAGTTGTACTATGGTTGGAACGGCCGAAACTGCAGACGACCTTTATGGGTTTCAAATGGAAGAAACAATCCAGTTCATCGAAGATTATGATCCAGCATTCCTAGACCCGCATGCATCCCGAGTCATCCCTAGAATGTTGTTAGCTCAAGGTTATTTCCCAGGAACCCCATTGGGCATAAGGAAGAAGGAATACACATTCCATCCTTTTCCCGACAAATCTACTCCCTTTGGCTTAGGTTATGAACCAACGGAGGAAGATATTGCTGACCGCCTATCTAGGCTACGCCTTAACAAAGCTAAACAAACCACCCTCCTTCCCCCATATCAAAGGACCCTTAACGGGATGTTCGTTCGGGAAGGAGAAGAACACCCATGCTGTGATTTCCCTGAACCCTTCGTTCAGGATGGCTTGCTAAAACCCGGATTTGAAATTTTCCATGACTGTCACACCTTGGATGAGGCACCCCACCTCACCAAGACTAAAACAGCTGAAATATTGGACAACCAGGCTCTATGGACATTGTTTAACGAATCGAGGCCTATGGAGAACGAGACTGTGATGACTACCCTAGCTTCACAAGATGAAGGTTTCGATCCAACCCGGTTAATCTCTCCTGCATCAACGCTAGAAGAGGTCGAGAACGGATGGGTGAAGACATATCAGTGGGTCAATGCAAAAGGAATGGAATTCAAGATGAGTACCGGTGAAGGACCGAAGTTTTATGAGACTAAACCCCAGGCTTGAGCCACATAGAGCACCATTAGTAAAAAGCGCCTAGTAGTTCTTTAGATTGATAGAAAAAATAATAGAGACTTTAGATGGTCCTAAGGCCGCTTAGAATATAGGTCAGGTATATTTCAGTGTGTTTTCCTTACTTTCCGAATCAATAAAGGCGTAATATTTCTCCTAAAAATTTTATTCTAACACTAAATGTACTTGCAAAATACAAAATAAAGAGGCAGCCCACTATAGGCCCAACAAACAAAGCCCACTCGGTTTTGAAATAGTGTCATGGGAACCAATTCCCGAAACCCACAAAATAAACCACACTATCCCATTCATATCCCCAAAACCTAAAAAGCCAACCAGTGTCATCATAAGAGCCAATCCATGCAACCCAAAATCAAAGGAAATCAAAAATCCAAAACAATGCAAATGTTCCCAAAAAAACAGATTCATAAAACATAGATTCCATCATACCCTTCACTAACAACCCACCTCCAAAGCCTACACAAAGATCTTCATAACTTCCGCACCCTAACTCCATTTTCAAAACTGTTTCGAGTCACCAATAGAAAAAATTAATCTGGACAAAAATGCGTTTCACGCTAACAGTCAAAAAAGCCTCCAAAATAGCCTCAAAATTAACTTTAAATACGAAGCAAAATATCAAGGCACAAAAAAAAAAAAAAAATAGAAATAAACGCAAGAACATGTGAAGCAAAGCGTCAAAAATTGACCGCCCAAGTCATTTTCAGCGCCCAGGTCTGGGCGCCGAAATTTCTGACGCCCCAGCCTGGGCGTTGAAACTCTCTGCCTGCCAAAAGTTTTCTTTTCAGAAGTGCTCGTCATTTTATCCGCACACAACAGAAAAATAACGAACACTTGGGGGGTACAGTACGTATCCAAATAGGCTTACCAACCAAGAATATAGCCATACAAATTAGTCGAATTTCGAATTTCACATTTTACACGACTTATGGCCAAAAAAAAAATGGCAGATGAAAATAATGATAATACTTCACTCATTTGACCGACTAAGTAATATGTTTCCACCTCAGGGCATATCTACCGAAATCCGGCATACTAGAACTAATTCAAAAGCTAGAACTACGCGCGACCTGATTCTGACAAGATACGTAGGCAATCCTTACCAAGGATTCGGTCCAAATAAAAAAAAATATTCTTTGCGCAAAAAGTGTTAGACATATAAAATACATAAAAAAGAGGAGAAACAAAAATAAATGAAAACTAAAAATACGCCTTTATTAAAATATAATAAGAAGGAAAACAGAGTGCTAAAAATAAAAACAAACACAACTGAAATAAATAGAGGGCACCTACACCCTAGCAAGAACTACACTACTCTAGTTCTTCTGGATCATCAAATAAAGTCTTGTAGAGGGCAATATTCGCAGGATCCACTCCCACAGTCCTCTGCGCTGCCCCAATGTCAATCTCCATAAGAACCGGCTCCTGGACACTAACTTCCAAAGATGCCAAGGCTTCAGAAACGTTCTCAGTTATAGCCCGCTCAGCCTCGAGGGCACAGGCAATGGTGGGAGAAGGATTATTATCATCAACTAGACTAGCCACTGCTTCTACAGGCGGCTGAGCCTTCCTAACCCATACATTGTTCCGGCGACGATCTCCGCGAGAGCTTGCATTTCTTTTAACAACAGCAGGCCCCTTCATGTTAGGCATCTTTTTAGGCCTGAAACTGGAACGGGGAGGAGCTTCCTTTCGCTTTCGATCAGGACGAGCTTTCACAGTCTTAACACTATAGGTACGAGGTTTGGCAGAATCAGGACCCTAATACTTAACACGAATACGAGGTATCAAAAGCTCGGCCGGCTCCCCATTACGAGCCTCGGTCCTCACATCTTTGTCATCGGAGCTCATCCACAACTTGTAGTTTTCAGAAAGACCCACAAAGCCATTTGTAGCTACGGCCCAACGCGGGAGACCATCATAATACTTAGCCCACGCTAAGACCCGTGTTTGTGAAAAGTTCGCTACCTTAGGTGGTACCGTATCAGAAAAGGGGATAGTCTGCCTTAAACCATATTGACGCATGACTCGGTAAGGGAAAATATAAATGGGACGAGATAGCCCCAACAAAGAAACATAAACCGATACATCAGAACCCCCTGTCATAGTAGTCAAACCCCACCATGGTACCACCCACTTAATAGAACAAATGCCATAAGTAAAAAAGGAGGTCCATTCGGCCTCGTCCTGGCCTTGGTGCAAGTATTTTCGGTTACCCAAGGCTATAGGGCGATAATGTTTAGGATCAGCAGGAGCTTCCAAAAGTCTAAGCCGTTCCGCAAGCCAAATCTGCAAAAACAGGTACGATCGAATCAAAAGAATGAAAAGAAAAAAAAAACGGTCCCTGGGGCGCAGTTTCAACGCCCAGGACCAGGCGCCGAAAACTCCAGCGCCCAGCCCTGGGCGCTGAAACTCAGCCCCAGGCAAAAAATAATATATGCAAAAGGGACGTATACGTGCGCAAGGAAAAAATCGATCACCTGCAGTAATAGGGGGCTTCCCTTAAAATGTTCAGATTTGGCATCCTTCTTCAGCTCATCCGCACTCAGCAAAGTCTCGGCAATAACCAACGGCATAATAGAATAGCAACTTTCCATCTGGGTAATCAAGGGGATCAACCTTATGTCACCAAACTCACCATTGTTATTCGACAGCAAATAATGATTCAACAAGCAAAATACAAGGGCTCGGATATTCAATTTCTGTTCGGTCATATTCTTACTAGGCCTAAAGTGATGTTTTACAAGTTTTGCCAAGTTAACCTTATCATCTACAACAATTTCAGCAAACATGTTATCATCTAGCCCTAGGAAAGCCCTTATGGTTGTTTTACCCTCTTCAATAGTGCCAGGGGTAACAGGAGTAGCATTAGTAGGATAACCAAGGATCGCAGCAAATTCATCGGGCAAAGGACATATTTCGTTGCCCCGAAAGGCAAAAACATGATTATCGGAGTCCCAAAAGCTTAGGGCAGCATGCAGAAAGTTATAATCAATATTAATTTGTTGTAAGCCTAAAAGTGCCTCTAAGTGGTATTCTTTTAACAAAGCTTTTTCTGTGGGAGTAAGGGCCCGTAGCCAACGCCTAACAGTCCGTTGGAGTGAGAAAGTAGGGATCGATATGGCAAAAGCAATGAATAATTAAAGCACAACAAAAAGAAAAGAAAGAATTTGAGAGTAGTAGAAAATAGGGACGTATCTAGCCCCTATATATAGCTGAACGCACCCAATGACATCCTGATCCCATTCGGAAACGTGTTAGGAAATCCGAAAGTCAAATATTACCAGGAAAGGACTTTCAGCGCCCACGGCTGGGCGCCGAAATGTTTAACGCCTGGCCTTGGGCGCTGAAAATGCAGCCCAAGGCCCAGATTTCACAAAACACGGAACAGGAAAGGACTTAAGACCGTGTTGCTAAACACGAGGCCCTATTGCAAGTAGGATCAAGCCCAAAGCACCTTTAGCTCCCAAATAAGCAAGAAAAACAAATAATAACATTAAAACTTGGTTGAAACTTAGACTCGTCTCAGAAAATGCTTATGTACACTTTTCAAAAAAAAGCAAGTTAAATATCATGGTCATTCTTCGAAACACCAAAAATATGTGTCGTCAAGTCATTGGTTTTCCAAATAAAAAATGTTTGTCTGTCAAAGGGTTAATCCGGGCCAAGCTAAAACCGGATGTCGCCTGAAAACTAAAGTCGCACTCCACGGCTTCGCTAAAGTAGCACACTACTATAGAAGGTCGCTCGCACATACGAGCATGACCCCAAACATGATTACAAGATGCGAAAAACAACCGACGAGCCCCAGTGCGTGGGGGCTCGCAAAAAAATAGACTCCAACGAGGAGCACGCGATCAAAATCACATTCCCGGACTGCGCCATACACCATATCATGTTTGGATATCTCAAAAGAACAACAATAGGTTCGACCTCATCGAAAGGACGTCACTGACACTTGTGCACGGTCCTCTGATCAAAGACCAAGTTGAGCCGTAAAGACTAGCTCAAAATCACGAAAGCGGACGGTCGCAAGACAAAGATCCGTCTGAACACGTTGTCAGCCCACGTTCAGGTTACAACTAAATTCGAGCACCCCTCGAAAGAATTCGCTCTTGCAAGAATGAATAAAAAGAAATTCTCAAAAGAAATCACAAAGAACCAAAGAAATAGGAACTTGCCCATCTTCAGTCGGCAAGATCGCGTCACAAACCGCGCGAGTTCCCAAATCGAAAAGAAAACGAATTCAGGGACGTCCACCCTCAGCGGACAGGGCTCGCCCACCCTCAGCGGGCGGGATCTGCGTCACTAGCCGCGCAGGTCCTCAGTTTTCGAAAAAATAAAGTCTTTAAAATTAAGACAGGCTCGCCATCTTCAGCCGGCGGGGTCTACGTCACAAACCGCGTAGGTCCTTATTTTCAAAAAAGCAAAACAAATTTCAAAATAGATTCGTCCACTTCTATCGGATGGGGTTTCCACCCTTAGCGGACAAGGTTCGCCATCTTTAGCCGGCGGGGTCTACGCCACAAACCGCGTAGGTCCTTATTTTCAAATTTCAAAAACAGATTCGTCCACTTCTATCGGACGGGGGGTCCACCCTTAGCGGACAGGCTCGACATCTTTAGCCAGCGGGGTCTGCGCCATTAAAACCGCGCAGGTCCTTAGTCGCTGCAGCGATAACTTTTGTTGGATTTTCCTTCGTTTTACGTCCTATAAAAACAAGGGTGCTGGATTTTCCTTCGTTTTACGTCCTATAAAAACAAGGGTGCTGGATTTTCCTTCGTTTTACGTCCTATAAAAACAAGGGTGCTGGATTTTCTTCGTTTTACGTCCTATAAAAACAAGGGGGTTTTCTCGTTTAACTAGCCTTGAAAATGAGAATTTTTAAAAACCATTTTACCTCGTGATTGGGCTTGGCCAGGCCGAATTACACTTTACAGCTTTGATTTCAAAAAATTCTGTAGCTACTCCCAATGACAAAGTGAGGGAGTTTCTACGCACCTTTAGATCCTTCCAATGACAAAGTGAGGAAGTTTCTATACTATCAGTTGACAAATCCCAATGACACGTGAGGGATATGTCGACACTTCAAGTGATGACCCTTAAGTCAAATGTTATCACTCGGGGTTCGTGAGACCCTCGCAAAACAGGTCACAATACACCATGGCTTGTGTGACGCACTCCGTCTAATACTTTGACCATCGTCTTACTCCAAGACTCAGTCAAAGTGGGGGCTAACTGTAGACACCTACTTTTGTCCCCATTCCCGAAAGGGAAAGGTTCGATGATGAAAGCGTAAATCTCCACTTGACAATGCATCTCCTATAAAATAAACGAATCTCAATTCCCCTTTTTATTTCACCCGAAACCTGCTATTTATGGAAACCTGCTAAAAATAGTAACTGCAGTAAAAGGTAGCTTCTAAAAGTGGCAAATCATAAAAGATAGAAACCTGTCAGAATTAGGTGTTGCATTCCAACATAAATCCTAAATGAGATAGAAAACTGCGAGAATCCTATTCCTAATATGATTCGGAAATAAGAGTTACGTATTAATTAAAATCCTAACGAGCCTAGAGTTCGTAACGGGCCCAGACGCATTCCGTCATAAAATTGATACGCGCTAAAAGACTCGATTGAGTCTAAAACTCTACGGATTTCAGGAATCCGAATCTGACTAAAGAAAACAGCCCATATCCTATTTTCAACGCCTGGCTCTGGGCGCCGAAATCTTCGGTGCCCAGGCCTGGGCGCTGAAAATACCTGGGTACGTGTTTTTTCCTAATTCTTCATGGATTAGAACTCTGCAATTCTATCTTTCCACGAACTCTTCCCTATAAATAGACCCCTAAATTCGACGTGAAAAGAACACAACAACACACAATTATATTCTGAGTATTGACTCCAACCCTTAGCCTAAGCCTCTCGCTGCGAAACTGTTCACGCGTTCTGTCGCAATCGATCCATAAATCGAACAGAACGTATCCTGTCCCATAATTGAGATTCGTTAAATAAAAAGGAGAAATAGCAAAGTCAAAGTGGTTAGTTTTCTGAGAACCGTGACGCACCTCTCAAGGGTGCGTCGTAATGTGCCCCTTCTCGATGATTTAATTGCTTTCCTCGCCCTTTTTATGAACTGTTAAACTAACTAAATCTGATTGTTCTATCACGCCTAACAAATATAATATTTTTGGGAAATCGGATTATCATGCTAGGTCCCTTAATGCTATTTAAATCAGATAATCACGATCGAATTAGTATTATATGTTGCATATTGCTAAAATCAATTCAGATTAGTTTAATAGTTAACGCATGTCCCTTCAATTATTTATGCTGAGCTAGTAAGGATATCCTGCCTCTGGAGTTATCGACGAGCGAAGTACTCCTCTCGGTAGTTACAGTCCCCCGAACCCTCAATCTCTACCTTGCGGGTGTATGTTGAGAGATCCCCACACCAGGGATCACAAGGGAACCTACGGCCGTCGTGGTCAAACATAATTGCACTCCCTTTATGTCACGATAACCGGGTTTTGTCAGTTTTTCTCATTGTCGTTAAAAACTGAATGGAAACTCCTATATTACTAGTCAATTGGGTGTAAACTCACAGGAAATCCAATTACACTTGATTGAATAAAAAGAATCGTCACATCCACGAGGGACGAGGTCACGCATTAGCCTCGTGCTTTTTCGACCCCCTCACACTTGGCAAAATGACAAAGCAACCTTTCTCTAAAGTTGGAGAAAGAGCAACTGAACTATTGGGTTTAATCCATACAGATGTATGTGGACCAATGAGTACAAATACTAGAGGTGGTTTCAGCTACTTTATCACTTTCACTGATGACTTCAGTAGATATGGTTATGTCTACCTAATGAAGCATAAGTCTGAATCCTTTGACAAATTCAAGGAATTTCAGGGTGAAGTAGAGAATCAATTAGGCAAGAAGATTAAGGCACTGCGGTCTGATAGAGGCGGTGAATATCTGAGCTATGAATTTGATGACCATCTGAAAGAATGTGGAATTCTATCAGAATTGACTCCTCCTAGAACACCACAATGGAACGGTGTGTCGGAACGGAGGAACAGAACCTTGCTAGACATGGTCAGGTCAATGATGGGTCAGGCCGAACTTCCATTAGAATTTTGGGGATATGCACTAAATACAGCTGCACTCACTATAAATAGAGCTCCGTCTAAAGCTGTCGGAAAGACTCCATATGAGTTATGGTTTGGAAAGCCTCCAAATGTGTCTTTTCTTAAGATTTGGGGATGTGAAGTATACGTCAAACGATTAATTTCAGACAAACTTCATCCGAAATCTGACAAATGTATCCTTGTGGGCTATCCAAAGGAAACAAAGGGGTATTACTTCTACAATACATCTGAGAACAAGGTGTTTGTTGCTCGAGATGGTGTCTTTTTGGAGAAAGATCACATTTCCAAAATGACAAGTGGGAGAAAAGTAGACCTCGAAGAAATTCGATTCGAACAACAAACTCTAGAGAATGCTCAAGATGACATTCAGGATGAAACTCAGAGATCTTTAGAAGAATCTGGTGAGAATCATGGCCAATCTAGAAATGTTGCCCCGCGTAGATCGCAAAGATATAGATCTCAACCGAAAAGGTACTTAGGTATTTTGACGAACGAGAGCTGTGACGTTCTATTACTTGAAAGTGATGAACCTGCGACTTACAAACAAGCTATGACGAGCCCTAGCTCCAAGCAATGGCAAGAAGCCATGCAATCTGAATTAGACTCCATGTCTGAAAACCAAGTATGGGATTTGGTCGATTTGCCAGATGGCTACCAAGCCATTGGAAGCAAATGGGTTTTCAAACTGAAAAAGGACAAGGACGGGAAACTTGAAGTTTTCAAAGCTAGATTGGTTGCAAAAGGTTACAGGCAAGTCCACGGTGTGGATTACGATGAAACCTTTTCACCAGTTGCAATGCTAAAGTCTATTCGGATAATTATAGCAATCGCTGCATATTACGATTACGAAATATGGCAGATGGATGTCAAAACTGCTTTCTTAAACGGCGTTTTAACAGAAACTGTGTTTATGACACAACCTGAAGGTTTTGAGGATCCAAAGAATGCTAAAAAGGTATGCAAGCTAAAGAAATCAATCTACGGATTGAAGCAGGCATCCAGGAGCTGGAGTATACGTTTTGATGAAGCAGTCAGTGACTTTGGTTTCATCAAGAACGCAGACGAATCTTGTGTATACAAGAAGGTCAGTGGGAGCAAAATTGCTTTTCTAGTATTATATGTCGACGACATATTACTTATCGGAAATGACATTCCTATGTTGAACTCTGTCAAGATTTGGCTTGGGAAATGTTTTTCGATGAAGGATCTAGGAGAAGCACAGTACATATTGGGCATCAAGATTTACAGAGATAGATCTAAAAAGATGATTGGACTTAGTCAAAGCACTTATATCAATAAGGTGCTTGATAGGTTCAAGATGGCAGACTCCAAGCGAGGCTACTTACCCATGTCTCATGGAATAACTCTAAGCAAGACTCAGTGCCCAAAAACACTTGATGAGCGTAGACGAATGAATGGGATTCCATATGCATCATTGATTGGTTCAATAATGTATGCTATGATATGTACACGCCCGGATGTTGCGTACGCACTCAGTGCTACGAGAAGATACCAGTCAGACCCAGGAGAGGCGCATTGGACTGCTGCCAAGAATATTCTGAAGTACCTGAAAAGGCACAAAGATGACTTCCTGGTCTATGGTGGATATGATGAATTAATTGTTAAAGGCTATACGGACGCAAGTTTCCAAACCGACAAAGATGATTTCAGATCACAGTCTGGGTTTGTCTTCTGCCTCAACGAAGGTGCAGTAAGCTGGAAAAGTGCTAGGAAAAGCACCATTGCGGATTCTACAACTGAAGCGGAGTACATTGCTGCACATGAAGCAGCAAAGGAAGCTATATGGCTAAGGAAGTTCATAGGCGAACTTGGTGTAGTCCCCTCCATTAAAGGACCAATAGCCCTGTATTGTGATAATAACGGAGCTATTTCACAGGCAAAGGAGCCTAGACACCACCAGAGAGTCGAGCATGTACTTCGTAGATTTCACCTTCTACGAGAGTTCGTTGAAAGAAAAGAAGTCGAGATAAGCAAGATTGGAACTGATGACAACATATCAGATCCATTGACTAAACCTCTGCCGCAGGCGAAGCACAACTCGCACACTGCAGCTATGGGAATCAAGCATATTGGAGAATGGCTTTGATATCCTTGTTTAATGTTTTAAAGTTTTAGAGTTTAAATCTTTGTAAAACATTATTGGTTAATCATTCACAAAAAATGAATAGAATTCATTTTTCCATTTAATTTGTGGTTTATTAAATGATGAGTCCCTTCAATTTGACAATATATTCAAGATAGACTGTCAGGACCAGTCCTGTGACTAAGAAATGTCTATCAAGTGAACTTGAATGTCAAAAGTTGAAAATGGTCCCTAGTCGGAGTTTTCTATAAAATTGGACGCATAGAAAACGTTAGACGACTAAAATGCAAGATGACTAGTAGTTCTGTTTCTTGAACTATGTGGACATGGCAATGTCATAATCATTTGCATAGATACTTACTTTGGGAAGACTAGTATCGGACAGACCTATGAAACTTTACTGTAAGAGATGAAAATCTGTCATAAGTAAATTTCATTAAAATTATTAGACACTAAATCCTCAATACCTGAGTGATTTGAGATTACTTGTTTGAGAACTGGTTGCTTTGACGTTGACCAACCGTCGCACCGTAAAAGGAGGCTATAAAGGCAACGCTCAGGTAATCACCTATCAAACGAAGTCTAATCTCAAGATCGCAAGATTGGGATTGTCCTCCCATAAATCGGGATGAGATGCTTAAAAGTTCTACAAGGCCACTCGGAGAGCTAGAAACTGTGAAATGCATGGCCGTGCTCGGATGAATCATAGGCTATGATTATCTGTTTATTTGATCAGTTGAACTCTGAAACCGAGAAACACCTCTGGACATAATAAGGATGACAACTCTTACCTTATGTTCAAGAGCAAGCATCGAGCGACAAAGGAATTAGTAAATGCACACTTGTCCCTAAGGACAAGTGGGAGACTAAAGGAAATAATGCCCTTGGTGTTAGGTTATGATACATATGATATTACATAAATCATGCGGAAACAACCATTAACCCAGGATTACATATTATTTACACATAATCATATAGCATTATTTAGATGCATACTCTTTGTTGCGTGCCCTCCCTAGCTGCGCCCGAACCGAACAAGAACAAGTCTTTAGGACTCCAAGTGTCGTCCCTCCGTAGATAGTCCACAGCACGTCCGGATCCGCCTTAAGATTGACCAACTAGAATCGCCCTTAAGGTACTAGAATTTTCGGCACTTTTGAGCAAGATGTGTGGCTGAATTTTTCTCTCAAAAACTCACTTTGAATACTTTGAAACTCGTTATAAATTGTGAACCCAGGCCACATATTTATAGGGGTATGGAAAGGGAATTGGAATCCTATTCAGATACAAATTGATTAAACCTAGAATCCTACAAGAACTCTAATTTAATTAATTTATCAAATAGAATTAGGAATTTAATCATTAACCGAACTCTGCACGTTTTAGGAAACGTGCACGAACACAAACACTTACACACGCACACACGGCAGACACGATGGGCCACCCATGCGAGCGCACGAGCAGCAGCCCACGCAGCGAGGCCTGCGCGAGCTGCAAGCCCACGCAGCTCCCGCGCGCGCTGCGCGCGCTGTGCGCGCTGCCACGGCCTGCTGGGCCTGGCCTTGCGCTGGGCCTGGCGTGGCTGTTTGTGCGGCGCGCTTGGCTTGCTGGGCGATGGCCTGGCTTCGTGCTGGGCCTCATCCGGCAGGCCTCGTCCGATGCTTATTCGTACGATACGCTTCCGATTAAATTTCCGATTCCGGAATTCATTTCCGATACGAACAATATTTAACATTTCCGATTCCGGAATTAATTTCCGTTTCGAACAAATATTTAATATTTCCGTTTCCGGAATTATTTTCCGATTCCGGTAATATTTCCGATTCTGACATATTTCCGTTTCCGGCAATATTTCCGATTCTGGTAATATTTCCATTTCCGATAATATTTTCCGATACATACCATGTTTCCGTTTCCGGCAACATCTACGACTTGGATAATATTTATATTTCCGATACGATCCATATTTCCGTTTCCGGTAATATCATCGTTTCCGGAGTATTCATTTCTTGCCTGTGACGATCTCAGCTCCCACTGAAACCAAGATCCGTCGGTTCCGAATATCCATAGATAGAGTATTTAATGCCATTAAATACTTGATCCGTTTACGTACTATTTGTGTGACCCTACGGGTTCAGTCAAGAGTAAGCTGTGGATTAATATCATTAATTCCACTTGAACTGAAGCGGCCTCTAGCTAGGCATTCAGCTCACTTGATCTCACTGAATTATTAACTTGTTAATTAATACTGAACCGCATTTATTAGACTTAACATATATAGAATGCATACTTGGACCAAGGGCATTATTTCCTTCAGTCTCCCACTTGTCCTTAGGGACAAGTGTGCATTTCCTAATTCCTTTGTCGCTCGATGCTTGCTCTTGAACATAAGGTAAGAGTTGTCATCCTTATTATGTCCAGAGGTGTTCCTCGGTTTCAGAGTTCAACTGATCAAATAAACAGATAATCATAGCCTATGATTCATCCGAGCACGGCCATGCATTTCACAGTTTCTAGCTCTCCGAGTGGCCTTGTACAACTTTTAAGCATCTCATCCCGATTTATGGGAGGACAATCCCAGTCTTGCGATCTTGAGATTAGACTTCGTTTGATAGGTGATTACCTGAGCGTTGCCTTTATAGCCTCCTTTTACGGTGCGACGGTTGGTCAACGTCAAAGCAACCAGTTCTCAAACAAGTAATCTCAAATCACTCAGGTATTGAGGATTTAGCGTCTAATAATTTAATGAAATTTACTTATGACAGACTTTCATCTCTTACAGTAAAGTTTCATAGGTCTTGTCCGATACTAGTCTTCCCAAAGTAAGTATCTATGCAAATTATTATGACATTGCCATGTCCACATAGTTCAAGAAACAGAACTACTAGTCATCTTGCATTCTAATCGTCTAACGTTTTCTATGCGTCCAATTTTATAGAAAACTCCGATTAGGGACCATTTTCAACCTTTGACATTCAAGTTCACTTGATAGACATTTCTTAGTCACAGGACTGGTCCTGACAGTCTATCTTGAATATATCGTCAAATTGAAGGGACTCATCATTTAATAAACCACAAATTAAATGGAAAAATGAATTCTTTTCATTTATTGTGAATGATTAACCAATAATGTTTTACAAAGATTTAAACTCTAAAACTTTAAAACATTAAACAGAGACATCAAAGCCATTCTCCAATATGCTTGATTCCCATAGCTGCAGTGTGCGAGTTGTGCTTCGCTTGCGGCAGAGGTTTAGTTAATGGATCTGATATGTTGTCATCAGTTCCAATTTTGCTTATCTCGACTTCTTTTCTTTCAACGAACTCTCGTAGAAGGTGAAATCTACGAAGTACATGCTTGACTCTCTGGTGGTGTCTAGGCTCTTTTGCCTGTGCAATAGCTCCGTTATTATCACAATACAGGGCTATTGGTCCTTTAATGGAGGGGACTACACCAAGTTCACCTATGAACTTCCTTAGCCATATAGCTTCCTTTGCTGCTTCATGTGCAGCAATGTACTCCGCTTCAGTTGTAGAATCCGCAATGGTGCTTTGCTTAGCACTTTTCCAGCTTACTGCTCCTCCGTTGAGGCAGAAGACAAACCCAGACTGTGATCTGAAATCATCTTTGTCGGTTTGGAAACTTGCGTCCGTATAGCCTTTAACAATTAATTCATCATCTCCACCATAGACCAGGAAGTCATCTTTGTGCCTTTTCAGGTACTTCAGAATGTTCTTGGCAGCAGTCCAATGCGCCTCTCCTGGGTCTGACTGGTATCTGCTCGTAGCACTGAGTGCGTACGCAACATCCGGGCGTGTACATATCATAGCATACATTATTGAACCAATCAATGATGCATATGGAATCCCATTCATTCGTCTACGCTCATCAAGTGTTTTTGGGCACTGAGTCTTGCTTAGAGTCATTCCATGAGACATGGGTAGGTAGCCTCGCTTGGAGTCCGCCATCTTGAACCTATCAAGCACCTTATTGATATAAGTGCTTTGACTAAGTCCAATCATCTTTTTAGATCTATCTCTGTAAATCTTAATGCCCAATATGTACTGTGCTTCTCCTAGATCCTTCATCGAAAAATATTTCCCAAGCCAAATCTTGACAGAGTTCAACATAGGAATGTCATTTCCGATAAGTAATATGTCGTCGACATATAATACTAGGAAAGCAATTTTGCTCCCACTGACCTTCTTGTATACACAAGATTCGTCTGCGTTCTTGATGAAACCAAAGTCACTGACTGCTTCATCAAAACGTATATTCCAGCTCCTGGATGCCTGCTTCAATCCGTAGATTGACTTTTTTAGCTTGCATACCTTTTTAGCATTCTTTGGATCCTCAAAACCTTCAGGCTGTGTCATAAACACAGTTTCTGTTAAAATGCCGTTTAAGAAAGCAGTTTTGACATCCATCTGCCATATTTCGTAATCGTAATATGCAGCGATTGCTAACATTATTCGAATAGACTTTAGCATTGCAACTGGTGAAAAGGTTTCATCGTAATCCACACCGTGGACTTGCCTGTAACCTTTTGCAACCAATCTAGCTTTGAAAACTTCAAGTTTCCCATCCTTGTCCTTTTTCAGTTTGAAAACCCATTTGTTTCCAATGGCTTGGTAGCCATCTGGCAAATCGACCAAATCCCATACTTGGTTTTCAGACATGGAGTCTAATTCAGATTGCATGGCTTCTTGCCACTGCTTGGAGCTAGGGCTCGTCATAGCTTGTTTGTAAGTCGCAGGTTCATCACTTTCAAGTAATAGAACGTCATAGCTCTCGTTCGTCAAAATACCTAAGTACCTTTCCGGTTGAGATCTATATCTTTGCGATCTACGCGGGGTAACATTTCTAGATTGACCATGATTCTCACCAGATTCTTCTAAAGATCTCTGAGTTTCATCCTGAATGTCATCTTGAGCATTCTCTAGAGTTTGTTGTTCGACTCGAATTTCTTCGAGGTCTACTTTTCTCCCACTTGTCATTTTGGAAATGTGATCTTTCTCCAAAAAGACACCATCTCGAGCAACAAACACTTTGTTCTCAGATGTATTGTAGAAGTAATACCCCTTTGTTTCCTTTGGATAGCCCACAAGGATACATTTGTCAGATTTTGGATGAAGTTTGTCTGAAATTAATCGTTTGACGTATACTTCACATCCCCAAATCTTAAGAAAAGACACATTTGGAGGCTTTCCAAACCATAATTCGTATGGAGTCTTTTCGACAGCTTTAGACGGAGCTCTATTTATAGTGAGTGCAGCTGTATTTAGTGCATGTCCCCAAAATTCTAATGGAAGTTCGGCCTGACCCATCATTGACCTGACCATGTCTAGCAAGGTTCTGTTCCTCCGTTCCGACACACCGTTCCATTGTGGTGTTCCAGGAGGAGTCAATTCTGATAGAATTCCACATTCTTTCAGATGGTCATCAAATTCATAGCTCAGATATTCACCGCCTCTATCAGACCGCAGTGCTTTAATCTTCTTGCCTAATTGATTCTCTACTTCACTCTGAAATTCCTTGAATTTGTCAAAGGATTCAGACTTATGCTTCATTAGGTAGACATAACCATACCTACTGAAGTCATCAGTGAAAGTGATAAAGTAGCTGAAACCACCTCTAGCATTTGTACTCATTGGTCCACATACATCTGTATGGATTAAGCCCAATAGTTCATTTGCTCTTTCTCCAACTTTAGAGAAAGGTTGCTTTGTCATTTTGCCAAGTAAACATGATTCGCATTTACCATAATCCTCTAAGTCAAATGGTTTTAGAATTCCTTCCTTTTGAAGTCTTTCTAAGCGTTTCAAGTTTATATGGCCTAATCGACAATGCCACAGATAGGTGAGATCTGAATCATTCTTTTTGGCCTTTTGGTATTTATGTTATATACTTGTTTGTCGTGATCTAATAAATAAAGTCCATTGACTAATCTAGCAGATCCATAAAAAATCTCTTTAAAATAAAACGAACAACTATTGTCTTTTATTAAAAAAGAAAATCCCTTTGCATCTAAGCAAGAAACTGAAATGATGTTTTTAGTAAGACTTGGAACATGGAAACATTCTTCCAGTTCCAAAACTAGCCCGGAGGGCAACGACAAATAGTAAGTTCCTACAGCTAATGCAGCAATCCGTGCTCCATTTCCCACTCGTAGGTCGACTTCACCCTTGCTTAACTTTCTACTTCTTCTTAGTCCCTGTGGATTGGAACATAAGTGTGAGCCACAACCTGTATCTAATACCCAAGAAGTTGAATTAGCAAGTATACAGTCTATAACGAAAATACCTGAAGATGGAACGACTGTTCCGTTCTTCTGATCTTCCTTTAGCTTCAAGCAATCTCTTTTCCAATGCCCCTTCTTCTTGCAGTAGAAGCATTCGGATTCAGAAGTGGGTTGACTGACCTTCCTCTTTGCAGATTTGGCGCCAGTTTGCTTAGTTGGGCTGGCCTTGTTGCCACCTTTCTTAGCATTCCTCTTCTTTCCAGATTTCTTGAACTTGCCCCCACGCACCATAAGCACATCCTGCTTATCACTTTTGAGCGTCTTTTCAGCGGTCTTCAGCATACCGTGAAGCTCAGTGAGCGTTTTGTCCAGACTATTCATACTGTAGTTCAGTTTGAACTGATCATACCCGCTATGAAGAGAATGGAGGATGGTGTCTATAGCCATTTCCTGAGAAAATTACTGATCCAGCCGACTCATATTCTCAATGAGTCCAATCATTTTGAGAACATGTGGACTTACGGGCTCGCCTTTCTTAAGTTTGGTCTCAAGAATTTGCCTATGAGTCTCGAATCTTTCGACTCGAGCCAGATCTTGGAACATGTTCTTCAACTCACTGATGATTGTGAAAGCATCTGAGTTGATGAACGTTTTCTGCAGATCCGCACTCATGGTGGCGAGCATTAGACATTTCACATCCTTGTTGGCATCAATCCAACGATTGAGGGCTGCCTGAGTGACCCCGTCGCCTGCAGCTTCGGGCATCGCCTCATCTAGGACATACTCCTTTTCTTCATGCATAAGAACTATTTGCAAGTTCCTTTGCCAGTCAAGGAAGTTTTTCCTGTTCAACTTCTCCTTTTCGAGAATTGATCGAATGTTGAATGAATTGTTGTTTGCCATATTAAAAACTACAATTGAAAAGAATAAACAAATAAATAACCATTCACAGTTTCTCTTAATAAACTTAAATTCTAGCATACATGCATAATTCAATGTTTATTAAGCATTTTATTCAAGTTATGTGTTCCGGCAGGTGTGAATAAAATGATTCCAAGATCCTAAAATCATTGAAGAACTAAGCACAGTTTGTCGACTTAATCCTAGAACATCTTAGGTAAGCAAAAGCCTTTTGCTAATAGTCTAGAAACTATTCTTGGTTGATAGGTACGTCTAAGAACTTATTAGGTAAACCTATCGATTTTGCCACGACATAAAAGGACTCCTTACTTATATCGTTGAGTTTCACCAAAACTAACATGTACTCACAATTATTTGTGTACCTTGCCCCTTTAGGACCAATAAGTAACACCTCGCTGAGCGAAAACTATTACTAGATTGATGTAAAGGATATCCAAGCAAGTGTATATTTTGGCATGGCACCTTTTAACTCAATTTTTAAGTTTGGAACTTAAAGCTCTTACTATGTTGGTTAGATTTTAAGTGAACTAAAATCCTTAATCATGCAACATAATCAAGCTTTTGATCTCATGCATTTTAAGACATATTTAAAAGCAATAAATAACTTAAAACATGCATAAGATATTTGTGATCTAGTATGGCCCGACTTCATCTTGAAGCTTTAACTTCAAAGTCCGTCTTGAAAATCTCCGTGGGAGGCACCATTTTCTTCAAATAGGATAAGCTATAACTAATTACAACTATTTGATGGTACGCAGACCATATTTGAATTGAAAAATAACTTTGGTACTTCAGACCAATTACATTCAAATTAATGGTACGCAGACCATATTTTCTATCCTATTTGGGCCATACTAGTCACTTCATAACCTGCAAAACAGTACATATACAATATATACCATTCACCCATTCATTATCATGAATGGCCCACATAGCTGGTTAGTAAAACACATTATGCATCACGTAAACATTTGCAGCAATTAATCAAGGGCACCAATAATCTACCAATTATTCAGTCCTTATTAATTTTAATCAAGTTGTTTTAACCTTAAGGATTTGTAGACCTAATCAAGAGTTTATGACTAAAAGCGCTCCCACTTAAACCAATAAATTCATATGCTTTACTAATTTTAAACATAAAAATGTATTTCTAGTCTAACCGGAAACATACAAATTTAATTAAAATTTAAAGCTCATATAAATTTATAATTGAATCCAAAAAGTTTAATTTAATTTCAGTCGTTATTTAAATTAATTCATGATTTTAATTTTAGTAAAATAATTAGAATAAATAACATTTATTATAATTACAATATTCAAAATTAAAATGCAAGAAAATAATTTAAATTATTAATTTTAAAATTAATTAAAATTACGTGAACTGAAATTTTCAAATTAAACATTCAAAACGATATAATCGTAACGCAAACACCCTACGCATTGCACGCCCATGGGCCGCTCGCACACAGCCATCGCTGGCCATGTGCGCGCAGCCCATGCGCTCGTCGCATAGCTGCTGCATTTCCATCGCAAGCCATCGCACGCTGCGCGCGCGCCAGCGCTCGTCGCACGCGAGCCATCGCTCGCAGTGCGCTCGAGCCATCGCTCGCTGTGCGCGCGACATCGCTCGCTGGGCGCGCGACATCGCTCGCTGGGCGCGCGACATCGCTCGCTGGGCGCGCGACATCTCTCGCTGTGCGTGCGAGCCATCGCTCGCTGGGCGCGCGACATCGCTCGCTGTGCGTGCGAGCCATCGCTCGCTGGGCGCGCGACATCGCTCGCTGGGCGCGCGACATCGCTCGCTGTGCGCGCGAGCAACGCTGGGCGCAGCGCTCGTGGCACGCGAGCTTGCGCTCGCTGCGCGCGAGGCTGCGCGCTCTTGCGCGAGGCAGTGCGCGTTGTGGCGCAGCTCGCTTGCTGCCCACACGCGACTGCCTTGGCTCGCCCTTCGCCCATGCCCATTCGTCCATTGCTCGTGGCCCACGACACAAGGCAGGGCTGCTGCCTTGTGCACGTGCACCATGCCTTGCTCATTGCATTCGTGCCGCACGGGCGACGAGCTCCCTTGCTCGTCGTCGCATGCCCGCACTATACAACACCCCTTAAGGGTAACACGAAGCGTCCATTGCTTTGTGCGTGCAAGTTATATGAACGAATCGCATAAAAAATTTAAAATTTATAAAATTAATGACAAATTAATAAATATTATTAATTTCATAATTTTTTAGGGCGAAAAATCGAAAATTTATTATTCAATTGATTTCCGATTGTTATGGATTCAAGTCTAGGTCATAAAAATTTAAAATTTATCATAAATTTACAATTTTTATGGTGGTTTTTAATCATAGGTTTCTAATTAAATTATAATTAATTATGAAAATCAAATTAATTCTAAATTATTCTAATTTTCAACAAATTAATCATAATTACAAATTAGATTGCATAATTAACAAGGCTAGGCATTCAAACTTGTTAAACATATACTATAGGTCAATCAAAAATTCAAGATTTATCAACAAGAATCGCAAATATTTAATTTAACATCTTAAATTTACGAAATTTTGCATTCGAAAAACTAAAACCTTCGAAAAGTCATAGTTAGGCTTCGAATTTGAGAATTCTGGGTTCGGCAGAAAAATACTATTTTTGTCAAAATTTTAGAATGCCTTTTACATGCGGAATTGACACAAAAATCACTCGATTTGGATGAGTAACGAAGAAACTGCCGAAAAACTGCGTACGTATAATTAAATAAACGCAATTTGCAATTAATTAACAATTATGAAAATTAATCACCCCTTTTAATTCTTGCAAATTTGTAATATTTAACCATGTTTATGCAATTTAGATTATGAAAATAATAAGGGGCTCGTGATACCACTGTTAGGTTATGATACATATGATATTACATAAATCATGCGGAAACAACCATTAACCCAGGATTACATATTATTTACACATAATCATATAGCATAATTTAGATGCATACTCTTTGTTGCGTGCCCTCCCTAGCTGCGCCCGAACCGAACAAGAACAAGTCTTTAGGACTCCAAGTGTCGTCCCTCCGTAGATAGTCCACAGCACGTCCGGATCCGCCTTAAGATTGACCAACTAGAATCGCCCTTAAGGTACTAGAATTTTCGGCACTTTTGAGCAAGATGTGTGGCTGAATTTTTCTCTCAAAAACTCACTTTGAATACTTTGAAACTCGTTATAAATTTTGAACCCAGGCCACATATTTATAGGGGTATGGAAAGGGAATTGGAATCCTATTCAGATACAAATTGATTAAACCTAGAATCCTACAAGAACTCTAATTTAATTAATTTATCAAATAGAATTAGGAATTTAATCATTAACCGAACTCTGCACGTTTTAGGAAACGTGCACGAACACAAACACTTACACACGCACACACGGCAGCCACGATGGGCCGCCCATGCGAGCGCACGAGCAGCAGCCCACGCAGCGAGGCCTGCGCGAGCTGCAAGCCCACGCAGCTCCCGCGCGCGCTGCGCGCGCTGTGCGCGCTGCCACGGCCTGCTGGGCCTGGCCTTGCGCTGGGCCTGGCGTGGCTGTTTGTGCGGCGCGCTTGGCTTGCTGGGCGATGGCCTGGCTTCGTGCTGGGCCTCGTCCGGCAGGCCTCGTCCGATGCTTATTCGTACGATACGCTTCCGATTAAATTTCCGATTCCGGAATTCATTTCCGATACGAACAATATTTAACATTTCCGATTCCGGAATTAATTTCCGTTTCGAACAAATATTTAATATTTCCGTTTCCGGAATTATTTTCCGATTCGGGTAATATTTCCGATTCTGACAATATTTCCGTTTCCGGCAATATTTCCGATTGTGGTAATATTTCCATTTCCGATAATATTTTCCGATACATACCATGTTTCCGTTTCCGGCAACATCTACGACTTGGATAATATTTATATTTCCGATACGATCCATATTTCCGTTTCCGGTAATATCATCGTTTCCGGAGTATTCATTTCTTGCCTGTGACGATCTCAGCTCCCACTGAAACCAAGATCCGTCGGTTCCGAATATCCATAGATAGAGTATTTAATGCCATTAAATACTTGATCCGTTTACGTACTATTTGTGTGACCCTACGGGTTCAGTCAAGAGTAAGCTGTGGATTAATATCATTAATTGCACTTGAACTGAAGCGGCCTCTAGCTAGGCATTCAGCTCACTTGATCTCACTGAATTATTAACTTGTTAATTAATACTGAACCGCATTTATTAGACTTAACATAGAATGCATACTTGGACCAAGGGCATTATTTCCTTCACTTGGTCCAAATATGCATTCTATGTTAAGTCTAATAAATGCGGTTCAGTATTAATTAACAAGTTAATTCAGTGAGATCAAGTGAACTGAATGCCTAGCTAGAGGCCGCTTCAGTTCAAGTGGAATTAATGATATTAATCCACAGCTTACTCTTGACTGAACCCGTAGGGTCACACAAATAGTACGTAAACGGATCAAGTATTTAATGGCATTAAATACTCTATATATGGATATTCGGAATCGACGGATCTTGGTTTCAGTGGGAGCTGAGATCGTCACAAGCAAGAAATGAATACTCCGGAAACGATGATATTGCCGGAAACGGAAATATGGATCGTATCGGAAATATAAATATTATCCAAGTCGTAGATGTTGCCGGAAACGGAAACATGGTACGTATCGGAAAATATTATCGGAAATGGAAATATTGCCGGAATCGGAAATATTGCCTGAAACGGAAATATTGTCAGAATCGGAAATATAATCGGAATCGGAAAATAATTCCGGAAACGAAAATATTAAATATTTGTTCGAAACGGAAATTAATTCCGGAATCGGAAATATTAAATATTGTTCGTATCGGAAATGGATTCCGGAATCGGGAATTTAATCGGAACCGTATCGTACGAATTAGCATCGGTCGAGGCCCGCTGGACGAAGGCCCAGCACGAAGCCAGGCCATCGCCCAGCGAGCCGCACGCACCAACGCACGCCTCGACCAGGCCCAGCGCAAGGCCATGCCCAGCCAAGGGCGCGCGCGCGCAGCACAGCAGCGTGGGTTGTGCGCCTGTCGTGGGCCGCAAGGCTTGCGCGGGTGCACGGCTTGTGCGATGCTTGTGCGGGAAATCCTAATCCTATTAGGATTTGTGCAAAGATTAAAATCCTAATCCTATTAGATTTGCTTTGTTATTTAGAGTCCTAATAAAGTTCTAATTAGCAAATCCACATCCTAGTAGGATTACAATTCCTTTTCCATACTCCTATAAATAGGTGCCTAGGGTCACAATTTATGGGTACGATTGAAGTATTCAAAGGGTAGGTTTTTGAAATAAAAATCAGCCATACACTTGCAAACAATAGCCGAAATTCCTAAGCACCTTAAGGGCGATTCTAGTTGGTCAAACTTGAGGCGGATCCGGACGTACAGTGGACTATCTACGGAGGGACGACATTTAGAGTCCTAAAGACTTGTTCTTGTTCGGTTCGGGCGCAGCTAGGGAAGGCACGCTACAACATGTATGCATCTATTCTATGCTAAATGATTATGTGTAAATAATATGCTTTCCTGGCTTTATGGTTTTTCCGCATGATTTATGAATTGTCATATGTATCATAACCTAACATAATGCGGGCTAGGCTTGCGCTCAGCCCAACAATGCTCCGTACAGTGTGGCTTACGAGGCACACGAGCATGCGCCCATGCCCCGGCAGCCACGCGCACACATCGCAGCTCGTCGCTGCTGTGGCACTCGCAGTGTCGCTGTGTGGTGCTCGACGCTGCGCGCAAGGCAAGTCAGCCCTTGCTTGCTCGCAGCTCACAAGCCAAGGCTCTCCTGCCTTGCTCGCGCTCCTCACCCAACGCGCGCGGCACGCCGCATGCTTGCTGTTGCCCGCGTCGTTGCGGCTCGGCAGTGGTGTGGTAGCCCGCATGGCTCGACGAGCCACACGTCCACCCATACCCCTCGTTTTCGTGCCTTTGGTTCGTGCCTACGGACCAACTAATTAAAAAAATAATTAATTTCACGAACATTTGCATTAAGTTATTTCTCACAAAATTTACGATTTTTATTTTCGAAAAATAATGACTTTACGATTTAATTAATTTTTAAAAACAATCCAATTTTGTTAAATTCATTAAATTTAGGCTAACTTAATTCGAATTTTAAGAACGAACAATTTCAACCAAAAATTTGAACTTTTAAATAATCGAATCTAAAACTTTAAATCGTTCTAAACATTTAAATTTCAGATTTTTACAAATTTGGTTTTAAGTGTTGATTAAAATTAACGAATCTAATCAACATTTTAATCCAATAATTTTTAAAATCTTCCACTTTCCATGAAATTATATTATCTTTCCCAATTAACCAAATTTCCAGATCCAAATTATTTAAAAATGAATTAGCGATCTAAAATGTACGAATTTGGGGAAAGAAGAATTTGGGTTTATACTTAAAAAAAATGGCCGAAATTTTTACTATAATTTTAAAATATACCCAAAAACATTGTGTCAAAATTTCAATAAATTCCGAGTAGTTTAGGTCGACCAATTAATTGAAAAACTTTCCGAATTTGTTAATTTTAATACGAAAATTAACAAAAACGCCCAAAAGCACATACTTCGAGGCCTACTTTTGCAATTCCGTTCACATGAATTGATCTTAGAAAATCGTTTCCAATCAGATTAAGGTCAGAAAAGTCGAAAATACGAAACTTTTTGAATTCAGGACCTATTACGCGATTCATCCAATAATCCATAATAATTCAAAAAAGTTAAATAAAAATTCCAAAAAATTCGACAACAGCAAAAACAATAAATCATGCTAAAAATTGCTTTGAATACATAAGGCCCATGATACCACTATAGGGGAATACAGTTAAACATACATAACATGTGCGGAACATCCCCAAAGCCAGGAAACATGTATAAAGCATAGTTTAAGCATACTTACATTTGAAGCGTATTTTCCCGAGTATAGTATCAAAGAACACGAACAAAGCACTCCACTTGTCGTTCCTCTATTTGGTTCACCAACATGTTCAGATCCGTCTTGATTATTGTAGCTTAGACAACGCACAAGATATTTTTCTTTTCGGGATGAACAGTTTTTGAGCAGAGAGAAAAACTGAACAACGTAATTTAGGAATTAGGTTTAGGTGACTTGGAAAACTGATTGTGTTGTGTGTGTAAAATAATTTAACCTAATTGTTATATTAAGTGTAACCGGCCAAGACCAAGGGGCCTTGACCGGCCACACCCACACACTCGTGCACAGCCCGCGCACAACACACACACTGCAGGCCGAAGCCCACAGCGCGCAGTCGAGCAGCATGGGCTGTGGGCCTTGCTTGCTCGCTAATGTGTTGCTGCGCGTTTGTGCGCGCTGCCACGCCCACGCGGGCTGGCTTGCTTGCTTCGTTGCGAGCTCGCTGGCTCGTTGGGCCTTGCGCGCTTGGCTCGACGGGCCGGCAGCTCCAATGCGGCTCGTATTCGCGACGAACGCCTTACGGCTATTATTTATCGTATCGTACACGACGAATCACCGTCGTACAATACGATTATTCGTTTCGCCTAGCTTACGAATATTCGCGATACGATATACGATTCCGATACAAGGTCGTATCGTATAATACGTTTCCCAAACTAATTCCCGAAAAGCTAATAAATGAATTTCCGATTCATTAAATCCGGTGATCTATTACATATCATTGGTGTGACCTTATAGGTTCAGTTAAGAGTAAGTTGTGAGCCTAATATAGATTAGAACTCACAGATCGGAAGCATTGCTCCAGCTAGCTGTTCCGATCACTTGATCTTACTGAATTAATTATTTGCAATTAATCTAAATCTTGGTATTAGACTTAATGCACCTTGGGTGAAGGACATATTTCCTTCAAGGACAGTGGTCAAACAAGCCTTCAGACAAGAAGCCAGCTTCAGCACTAGGGAAAGTTTGCATCCAAAGATCATTGGCCATGACTCTATCAATTTTGGAGAACACCCTAGCAATGCCCTCCTGTTTGTTATTCCGTGTGTAAAAATGGCCAACAGATTTAACATCTTCCAACCCACAACAATTTACACAATTTCTGAAATCTATCATAGACTGGTGCCTTACAGGAGCACATACTCTCTCATCCACATTAAGGACCCATTTAAAGTCTCCCATAACATCCCATGGCTTGCACATATTACCACCAAAAACACATAGATCTCTCCACAAGGTCTCCCTTTCTGCACTTTGATTAAAAGCATACACAATGGTGTAGAAAAACTCACTTTTTCTGTTTCTAGGGAAAACTAAGCAGTGGATCATTTGGCTAGAAATACCCAACAGAGTCAGTGTGAAAGTACTTGGGTTCCAAGCTATCATGACTCTACCCCCCTTACAAACTCTACTATTTGTTGTGAAACACCACCCACTAAACATATTAATATACAAGGCCCCCAACTTAGATGGGGGGACCTTGATTTCCAAGAGACCAACCAACCCAGCGTTGTGAGAGAATGAAAGCTCTCACCTCATTTTTCTTCCTCTGGGTGTTGATCCCTCTCATATTCCAACTGACAATACTATCCATTGCTGCCAGAGAAGTTCCTTCCCCCAGGAGCAAAATTCTGTAACACACCCACCACTTCACCATTCTCCCCATTATCCTCATCTAAAGCTTGAAAATGGTTGACAATACAAACACTTGCAGGTCTTCGAACCACTCTTCGATCTGCTTGGATTCGACAGAGGTTGGAATCCTTCATTCACCTGTTCAGCCTTCACATGATCAGTACTACTAGTAACCAGGGGAGCAGCAAAAACCTTTGGCACCCACACCCTTCTACCAGTGACTTTCCTACACTTAGAGACCTCATGGCCCATACCCTTACACTGAGAGCACACAATAGGTCTCCATTAATATTCAACACCAACATCCACCACCACACCCTTCTCATTGATGAACTTCAGTTTCTCAGGAAAAACTTGCTCCCACTGACACTTCAACCTGCACTCTTTCAAACAGAAGTTTATCTCTCTTTGCAGTAGCACTATCTACATGTATCAGGATACCAAGCTTCCCCACTATCTTGCTAAGGCTCTTCTCCCCCCAATATTTGAAATCAAGATTATGCAGCTTAACCCAAATGGGGACAGAACGTAAGTCCTCCTTCGAGAAATCCATGTCTTGTGTGTCCATGCTTTCAACACCATTGGTTTACTATCAAAGAAAGGTCTATTAGAAGCCAAAACTTCATCTCTCCTATCCATGGTAGTAAACCTAACTAAGAACACCCCCTTCGCAGCTACAACCACCTAATCTACCCTCATGTTCCTCCAAATTCTACGGACAAAACCCTCCATAACATGGATAGGGGGGTTTGCTCCTACCACGTAACACATAATGGCCGAGTTCCAAAAGTCAATTTCCTCCTGTATATCCTCCATTCCTTACAGCAAGATCCTCTGTTTCATCCTTAATCAATGGTGCTCTGATAGTTGGCTCACTAATCACATTCATCAGATGATTCACAGGATTCGCAGTATTCACATTATTCATATTCATTTCAGGGTTTGCAGCAATCTCAAAATCAGTGTTTAAGTTTCCCCTAATATTACCAAATTGCAAACGCGGTAAAGAAACAGGGTTACCTTCAATCTCATCGTCCCATGGAATTGGAGTCGATCGTGTATGAATCGCAGATAACCAGTCCGAGAACGATCGTCTCGTACTGGCTTGATGATGTTGTAGTTCACGCAATGAATCCGTAGGCGAAAAATCATGCCAAACCACCATCTCCAACAATCTGGGTATCCACAATGGGTGGCGCTAAATCCTTGATTCCAGTTTCCAAATCACCCAATATCCCTGCAAAAGGACCAGTGCATTGTGTTGTAGATTTTCCTTGGTTCGATGTAGTTCCTTTCGTCCGAGCTTTAGCCTTCCTTGCCATGGCGTCACTGCTAAGCAGGAGAAGAGTGCTAGAGAGATAAACGCGCTAACCTTTTGTGAGGTTTTGTCTGTTTTAATATATACAAAATATAAACGTAAATAAATTAATTAAACTCGAATATTAATTTGAATTTAGCCACAAACAAGAGCGACGAAACAGGGGTTCACGCCGAGTCTGGAGTGGCCCCACCAAAACCAGCGGCCAACGTGGATCAGGAGGCTCCCTCCAAAAGCTAAGGGGCCTAGCTAGATCAGATGCAGTTTCTGGCGCACGCGGCTAGATCATGCGAGCAACCCTTATTCTTAACTAACGCTCCCTGTAAAACACACGTTAGTCAAATCGCATAATTAAATGGCTAATTTACATGTAAAATAGATTAATGAAAAGGATTAGCATTGATTATATGGGGTCGAAACATTCAACCTCGGGACAGGAGAAGGCCACTAGAGTCGGCACGAAGTGTTAGACTCCAGTGGTTACCACTTGTACTAGGCACAATACGCTGGAATCTAGCGTGGTCAGCCAGAAGCTGGTGGGATACACTGGATTCTAGCGTGAACACTTACCCCCAGTTTTATTTATTACTACGTATGTGATTTACGAATTAAAACGCAATAAAAACATACTTTTATACACGATTAATTGCACAATTTGTGTATTAATTAGTTCTAAAAAAATATTATACAAGTTAGTTATAATTTTATAAATACATTAATGCACGAATTTGTGCATTAAAATTGGTAACTAATCTTCTCGAAAGCAAAAACATTGCGGAACCTTGGAGTTTAATTCCTCCAAACAACATCTACTAAGGTGTAAACATCGGCACATTAAAAACACCAATTTTCAATTTGACAAGGTCTAGATTTCTTAAAGGCAACTTGGGCACAATTATCTCTAGTAGTTGTGATATAGCTTTTTGCCTTTAGTGATATAAAAGCTATGTTGTTGTGGGGGAATGATATGCAATTATGCACATAGGATACTTGTAAGTAATTAAGAGAGATCATTAGAGGTTAACTCCATCAAATTAAAGTTATCATAAAATAAATGAACTGAATCCTCGTGGAGTCATGGATTATATTGATGAAACAAAAGTTGATGAATGGACCAACATTGGAATTAAGGTTTTATTTTGTTCACTTTATGTAACTTATAACTAAACTTAGTTATGACAAGTTTTACAGAGTAATAAGCTCAAATTAGTTTAGTCAAGTTTAGATAAATTTGGTTAAATAAAGATTAATTGAGTATAACATACCTCAAATGTATCTTCTAGCTTGGCTAAGAAAACAAATCAAAAAGTTATGCCATGTCAGGTAAGAAAACAATAATCCAAAATGATAAGAGCACCCGATAATTGAACATATAGTCGCTAATCGGGGGTGTAATTCTTTCTTTGTACTTTTTAGCTATATTCCGTAACAATTTGGCATTACAATCGCTAACACACGACTATATATGATGATTAATATTTTGAAAATATAATCATATCTATACAAAATTAAAAATAGTCGAATTAAAAATAGGTAAATAGTACAAAACTTAAAAGGTTGGTGTTACTTGGTGTTACACTAATTACTGTAATACGGAGTAATGAAGGAGAAAGATCACTATCAGTCTATCAGTGCGAAAGACAATTCGTAACAAATGAGAACAAAAGTCAATTGTTAGATTTGTTACCAATTTGCACTATAAATAAATTCCACCACCGTGACACTTTAATGCATAAAAAACAAAACCCACCACAAAATCCACCACTTTGATTTTAGGGATTTATAATACTTACTACTACGTCAAATCAAAATATGCTAACTAGGTTTAGCCGAATAACAATGACCAAGTAATCGCATAACGCTCAATTCAATTCGTTTTTTTTACATGGAAGTATAATATCACTGATAATCAGTTATACGGTATTTACAATGATAAAATAGAGCGATTTCCTTCAATATGGATAAAGATTCAATAATTTCCAAAATACGCTACTTTCTAACTTAATTCCCACCATACCATCCACGTCAGCAAGGGAGAAAGAAAAGTATTTTTTTTCCGGTTCAGCGTTGAACCGCCATCTGAGATGGCGGTTTTGTTTTGATGCAAACCGCTATCTCAGATGGCGGTTCAATGGTATAAACCGCTATCTGAGATAGCGGTTTGCTTTAAAACAAAGCCGCGTGGTACCACGCGGTTTTATTATAAAACCACGCTGTTTTATAACCTGAAATGGCGGTTCATTAAATATATAAGCCGCTATTTTAGATAGCGGTTTACCCTTTAAACCGTTGTTTCAGATAGCGGTTTATTGTAGATTTTATATAAAAAAATATTAGACCGGCTTTCTTGCTGACGTGGACGGTAGAGTGGAAAATAAGTGAAAAAGTAGCGTATTTTGAGAATTTACGAATCTTCAAACAATATTGAAGGAAATCGCTCAGATAAAATAGATCTGTATATCACAGATTTAAATAAAATACATAACTGTTACAATCAAAACAATTACTATTTTGCATCCTAAAGCACAGCTCATACTCCAACGCTTCTAGCTTGGCGCGAGCAATGATTTTCGATGTTTTCGCATCTTTCCATGTAGAGTCCTCCGCAATCTGTGCACGAATTGTTCCTATCGACGAGTTGATGATAAACCATAAACCTCTATGAATCCAAATCTATTTCCCAATTAATGAAACCATAAACCTCTATGAATTCAAATCTATTTCCCAATTAATGAAACCATAAAAATAAAATTCTCATCCATGGACAAGGATCAAGAACCTAGAAAAATCTAGGAAAAACCCAAATAAAATAGGGAACAACCCAAGAATAAATTGGGAACAAAATCAACGGAAAAGAAACCAAAAAAATACAAAACATGAAAAGAAAACAATGAAAAAACAAGAAGTGACGGAAATAATCTAATTTTCGAAGAAATTAGACAATTTTTGACCTAAACGGCCAAGAAAATTAAAAACCTAGAAGATGAGAGTGAAGGGAGGAGAGAGATATCTTATACTCCGTAGTTGATATGTACAACGTACGCTCAATTTGTCTTGAACGATTATTTCGTAATTTTTTTTAGAGTATCATTTTAATTATGTTTGTCCTATATTTCAAGAGAAGTTTATCAAGTTACAAACGGGAAATGTGGCAAATAAGCCCCAAGAGTTAACTCTCATGTGCAAATTAACCCTCTTATTATTAATTGTAGCAAATTAATCCTATTACTTCAAAAAGTGTGCAAATTAAAACACCCATGTAACATACCAACATTTTCTGATGAGATACAATCTGAATGAGAAAAAACCCAATGGAAACCACCATTATTATTGCCAAAAAGAAGCTCACAGCGGGAAAATCTAATCTATGCAGTTCGTATTAATTAGAAAGTTAAATGCATAATTACAAAACAAGTTGTCAAAAACTCAAATCTTCTAAAGGCGGGGTTGAAAGCACTTCGAGTCTTCGTCCGCTTATAATTTCTAATTGAGTCAACCAATTGGGGAGGAAGGAACAAGGGGTTGGTGAGTTATGTCTTGGGGTGGACACGGAAGGTTGCAGGGTTCGATCAACCCACGCCCCATGAAGGAAGACAGAAAAAATGTAGGAGGAAATGAAATAGGTTTGGGATGGCAGAGATGAAAATACGAAATGGAGGAGATGACTCATGATTGCAGGAGGAGATAGAAAATTGTGTAATTGTAATATTCCGGTGAAATTGAAAATATACGGTTGTATTCCGGCTAAATTATAAATTTCAGGTTAGATTGGGCCGGATAATAACTTTTAGGTGTTAATTGAACATATTACAAAAGATATGGGGTTGATTTGCTTCAATCTATACCTAGTCTATACTAGTATTTAAAAAGGAAACCATAGATTATTAGAAGACATATGGCATCTCATTATTAGAAGCCATGTGGCATCTCTCCCTAATTTCATCCATCATTTAATTTTATTTTTTTTCAATTTTTCTTTATTGTTTCTATGATTTACAACTTCTAATGCCTCTTCCACTCCATTTTACTTATTCAACATCAAGTTATTAATAGTCTAAAATACTCATTAGTCTCTTCCACTCCACCCCTTTAACATCCAATATTTATTCAACATATAATTTTATATTTTTCCAACCTTCAAATTACACCTCTATTTAATTCATATATTACCAAAAATCACAAGTACTCACTAATTAAAACTTCAAAAGACATCTGAACAACCACTGTACAACTGCCCGTTCTATGAACGAGCTCAAAAGCTAGTTAATAGTAAGAAGGCTAATTTGCACATTAGAGCTAACTCTTGGGGCTTATTTGCCACATACACCAGTTACAAACTAACTGAAAGTTTGTCAATTGTGATGTAGCCTAAGAATTTTAGCAAATACTAGCTAAATTACTAACATATGATGTCATGACATTATAATTACTGAGTCTTATACTTAACTCATTTCAATGAATTAACTAGTGTGTGGCCCGGGCGATGCCCCGATTGCTACTTTGAATAATTACAATTCGAGATTTTTTTTCAACTCAATATTTGACCAAAATGTATTTAGTCCATGAAAGTGAAAAGATTCATTGAGTTCATTAATTACACATGTACGTTACCGTCATTTATCATGCCAAATAATTTTTCAGTTAGATCATTTTACAATTCGTTTAATTTATTTTCTAATGGAACTACGTTCTTCAAATTAATAAGATATATGCATGGCATTTCTGTAGTTGATGCTTATGAGACTTATCATATATATCATGTGTAATTCATTGTTCTCCTAATATTTTAATTGCTATTTTTTATTCCAATATATTCCATAAAAAATAAAAGGTAACATAAAGATTTAGTTGTTTTAGACTTCGTGTTAACTGAAGGAAATAATTCCCTTGGTCCAAGTATGCATATAATATTAAGTCTAATACATGCGGTTCATTATTAATTAAACAAGTTAATAATTCAGTGAGATCAAGTGAGCTGAATGCCTAGCTAGAGGCCGCTTCAGTTCAAGTGGAATTAATGATATTAATCCACAGCTTACTCTTGATTGAACCCGTAGGGTCACACAAATAGTACGTAAACGGATCAAGTACTCCATCTATGGATATTCGGAATTGACGGATCTTGGTTTCAGTGGGAGCTGAGATCGTCACAAGCAAGAAATGAATACTCCGGAAACGATGATATTACCGAAAACGGAAATATGGATCGTATCGGAGAGATAAATATTATCCAAGTCGTAGATGTTGCCGGAAACGGAAACATGGTACGTATCGGAAAATATTATTGGAAATGGAAATATTACCGGAATCGGAAATATTGCCGGAAACGGAAATATTGTCAGAATTGGAAATACTATCGGAATCGGAAAATAATTCCGGAAACGGAAATATTAAATATTTGTTCGAAACGGAAATTAATTCCGGAATCGGAAATATTAAATATTGTTCGTATCGGAAATGAATTCCGGAACCGGGAATTTAATCGGAAGCGCATCGTACGAATTAGCATCGGACGAGGCTTGCTAGACGAAGGCCCAGCACGAAGCCAGGCCCGCGCCCAGCTAGCCGAGCGCCCAACATGGAGCTGCCACAGCCTCGCCAGGTCCAGCGCAAGGCCAGGCCCAGCAAGGCCTTGGCGCGCGCACGCTGAGCGTGCTGTTGGGCTGCGAGCAGCGATTGCTCGTGTGGGCCGCAAGGCCTGCGCGGGTGGTGCGATGCTCGTGGCCATACAATGCTCATGTTCGTAACGAATCCTAATCCTATCGGAATTCGTGTATTGATTAAATCCTAATCCTAATAGATTAAATTTATTATTTAGAGTTCAAATAGGATTCTAATTAATAAATCCAAATCCTAGTAGGATTATAATTCATTTTCCATACCTCTATAAATAGGTGATGTAACACCCCGACTTCTAAACACCATTAATTAGGTTAATTATCTTTAATTAGCAGCGGAAACCCTAATTTAGTCGGAGCGTCACTGCCGTATCTCCCTCGTGGGAAATACAAGGCGACATAACCTTTTTATATTTACTAACTACTGTTGAGTAACAGTAATTATACTTTTCTTCGATTAATTCTTTAATATTTACATCGAAATCTAAATGAACTTTAATAAATATTCCTAACATTGATTAAAGATAAATATTAAAATCCAACTCAATAATTGAGATTTGACTTAGAGTTTAATTAGTTCATCCATTTTTACTAGTGATACATAATTATCTTTATTAAACATCGATCGTGAATTTGATGGTTGCATCCTCACTCTAAGGCATCCCATGATCTTCTTCGTACCTAAAACAAAAGCAACATCGTGAGCCGAGGCCCAGTAACATACTACCCTAACAATGTAAATTCAGTTCAATTCATTTTATTTAATTTGCAATCAGGGAGAATAGAATATCGTAAATCACTTTCACAAAAATATCATAATAAAACATCATTTATAACTTGAAACTTTAGTAGTTCCCATTATCTTTCATAAAACCTTCATTTTACTTGGTAACTGACAAGTTAGCCTTGCGGGACGTCTCCCACCTTGCGATAGTCCTCAAGGAGCACTCTCCCTTGTTGGACATACGCCCGTACCTAAATAGTTTCTTTTTTTTAGCTTGCGGTAACCCTCAAGGAGCATTCTCCCTTGTTGGGTGTCCCGCGGTACGGCGGTACGTGCACGACCTAAAAATAGTAACCCCACTAACTGCCAGAACCGGTTACACTTTTATTTATCATGTTCTATATCTTTTTATAACTCATAGACATCGTTCTATAAAATCATACATAAACATGATTGAATATAATCATCATAAAACATACTTTATAAACACATTTCATATCCCACAACCCAATAAAACACATTATTATAAACATATTTCATAAACTCATAAAACACATTTAATAAGGGGACTGTGGGTGTTAGCAATAGATGTTACCTCAACCGTAGTTTATACTTCCTGTTCGATGGACCGTTCTTTCTGAGCTCCAAGTCCGATTTCTTTCAGAATATTAAGTCATTCAATTAGTTATTTAAAACGATAAATGATAATAAAAAAAACGATATTTTATAAATGATAAAATTTATAAGCAATGAATTTATAAATAACGAATTTTAATAAAAATATAATTTCATAAATTAATTGAAATATCACGAAATGGAATTTCAATCAAAACATAAATTTATATTTCATAAATCGATTTACATGAAAAATATTTAAATTCCATTTTTGTTAATACTAGCTAGTAACTTAATTTTAGTAAAACCGGTAATTTAAATATATTTTCCTACCTGAAAAATAATAAACAATTTTATTAGTAATTATTATAAATATATATATTGAAATATTTTATCAAATTTATTTAGATAACAACATGAAAGATAAATTTATAAATATGAAAATAGTAATAGAGAATTAGCTTAACAAAACCCATTAGAATTGGGCCCATCCCCTTTTGATTTGGGTTAACTGGAAGAATTCAAAAGTAGGAAATTGATTTCCTGATTTTGTGAATGTCGAGCAAAGGGGAGAGGCAAGCAACAAGCACGAAGGAGGAGGGAAGGAGACCGGCAGTAGCGACTGGGTGGCTTGGTGCCGCCGAATTTCGCCGGTGAAGGCGACGGTGGTGGTGGTGGGATGGTGTCGCGAAAACCGAAAGGAGGGGAAGAAATTGTGCGAAAATAAGAGAGGGAGCAGGGGACTTTTGTGAGGGGGCTTGGGTGGTTCAGGGGGCGGCGGCTCGCCGGGGATTGGGGGCGGAGATTGGTTGTTGATGGTGGTGGATTTTGCGGTGGTGAAATGTCAAGAGGAAGGGAGAGGGAGTGCGGACAGGGGAGGGAAAGCAGGGGATGCGGGGGTGCGTGGTGGTGATTGTAGATCGGGTTCTTGCCGGCGACGAAGATAGGTGGGATGAGAGGTGGTGGTAGGGCGGTAGGTGAGGCAGATAATGGTGGTGATGGTGGTTTCAGTGGCGGCAACCACTGATGGTGGTGTTCGAACAACGCAGGAAACAAGGGAGTAAAAATTGGTTTTTTTTTTTTTTTGATTTCTCTGATTTCTGATGTTCTATTTCAACTCTGAAAATTGATGAATTTGTAAGGGAAAAAGGAAGAAAGCAATTTGGAATTGTAAACATGGAGAGTGAAGGAGAAGAAAAAGAACTTGGGGCTTAAGCAAATGAATATAGACAGATTCAAGGGAGGAGAGGAAGGAAGGAAGTTTCTTCCTTCTTACTTTGTACGTGGAGAGCAAGGAAGAGAAGAAAATTGGATATTTGCTCTTTAGGGGTATTTTAGTAATTTCACTTACTTAGGAAAAATTCTGAAATTTCTTTGCTATATTTAGGAAGTGATATAAATAGGAATGTTTAAATTAAAATCAGATTTTCAAATAATTTTTTATAAAATATCGATAACATAAAATAAATTTAGTTTTCGAATAAAAATAAGAACGTTCCGAAATTAAAAATTCGAAATAAACAAGATTTAAAAAGGTAGTTTAAACTCGTAAAAATTAAATTATAAAATCTGAAAAATAAATAAATCGTGTAACGATATTAAAATTCAATCGCACTAAAACTTCGTTAATTAAAATAAAGTTTGAAATTAGGATTTAAAACGATTTTAAGCTAAATAAAAATAATTTATCATAATTAATCAAGCTTTAAAAATTCGGGGCATTACAGGTGCCTAGGGTCATAATTTATAGATACAATTGAAGTATTCAAAGGTAAGATTTTCAAGAAAAATCATCCACTCTCTTGCCCCTATTTAGCCGAAATCTATACTACCTTAAGGGCGATTCTAGTTGGTCAAGCTTAAGGCGGATCCGGACGTGCTGTGGACTATCTACGGAGGGACGACACTTGGAGTCCTAAAGACTTGTTCTTGTTCGGTTCAGGCGCAGCTAGGGAGGGCACGCTATAAAGTGTATGCATCTAAACTATGCTAAATGATTATGTGTAAATAATATGTTTCCTGGCTTTATGTTTTTTCCGCATGATTTATGTTTTGTCATATGTATCATAACCTAACAGTGGTATCACGAGCCTCTTATTATTTTCATAATCTAAATTGCATAAACATGGTTAAATATTACAAATTTGCAAGGAATTAAAAGGGGTGATTAATTTTCGTAATTGTTAATTAATTGCAAATTGCGTTTATTTAATTATATGTACGCAATTTTTCGGCAGTTTCTTCGTTACTCATCCAAATCGAGTGATTTTTGTGTCAATTCCGCATGTAAAAGGCATTCTAAATTCGAAGCCTAACTATGACTAACTATGACTTTTCGGAAGTTTTAGTTTTTCGAACGCAAAAGTTTGTAAATTTAAGATGTTAAATTAAGTATTTGCGATTCTTGTTGATAAATCTTGAGTTTTTGATTGACCTACAGTATATGTTTAACAAGTTTGAATGCCTAGCCTTGTTAATTATACAATCTAATTTGTAATTATGATTAATTTGTTGAAATTCGAATAATTTAGAATTGATTTGATTTTCATAATTAATTAATAATTTAATTAGATACCTATGATTAAAAACCACCATAAAAATTGTTAATTTGTGTTAAAATTTTAAATTTTTATGACCTAGATTTGAATCCATGTTAATCGGAAATTAATTGATTAATAAATTTTCGATTTTTCGCCCTAAAATTATGAAATTAATATGATTTATTAATTTGTCATTAATTTTGGAAATAAAAGTTTTAATTTTTATGCAATTCGCTCATAAAACTTGCACACACAAAGCAATGGACGCTACGTGTTACCCTTAAGTGGTGTTGTATAGTGCGGGCATGCGACGACGAGCAAGGGAGCTCGTCGCCCATGCGGTACGAATGCAGCGAGCAAGGCGAGTAGCACGCGAGCACAAGGCAGCAGCCCTGCCTTGCGTCGAGTGCTGCGATGATGCATGGGCGGATGGACGAAGAAGCATGGCGAGCGAGAACGGCAGGCGCGCGCGCGCGGGCAACGAGGGGTGCCTCGCAGCAACGAGCGCTGCCTCGCCCAGCCTCCCAAGCAACTGCTGCGCTACGAAGCGGCGAGCGATGCTGCGCGCAAGCGTGGCTCGGCTTGCTGCGTTTGCGCGTGGCAGCTGCTCGTGCCTTGCTGTGCGATCACTCGTGAGGGGCGATGCTGCCTCGAGGACTCGACGGGGCATGGGCGCAAGCCCATGGCCTCGTCTTGACCCGATTGATGCGCTTTGAATTTAATTTTTAATTTTCAGTTCGGAAACGATTTTAATTAATTTTAAAATTCGTAATTTAAATTGTTTTCTTGGATTTTAATTTTGAATATTATAATTATTATAAATTTTATTTATACTAATTATTTTACTAAAGTAAAAAAAAAATTGAATTAATTTAAATTCGTTTAACTCAACTGAAATAAATTAAATTAAAGGATTCGATTGTAAATTTATATGAGCTTTAAATTTTAATTAAATTTGTATGTTTCCGGTTAGACTAGAAATACATTTTTATGTTTAAAATTAGTAAAGCATATGAATTTATTGGTTTAAGTGGGAGCATTTTTTAGTCATAAACTCTTGATTAGGTCTACAAATCCTTTAAGGTTAAACAACTTGATTAGAATTAATAAGGACTGAATAATTGGTAGATTATTAGTGCCCTTAATTAATTGCTGCAAATATTTATGTGATGCATAACGTGTTTTACTAACCAGCTATGTGGGCCATTCATGATAATGAATGGGTGAATGGTATATGTTGTATATGTACTGTTTTGCAGTTTATGGAAGTGACTAGTATGGCCCAAATAGGATAGAAAATATGGTCTGCGTACCATTAATTTGAATGTAATTGGTCTAGCGTACCATCAAATAGTTGTAATTAGTTTAATTATAGCTTATCCTATTTAAAGAAAATGGCGCCTCCCACGGTGAAATTCAAGACGAAGTTACCATTTTCGAGACGGAGTTTGAAGTTGAAGTTTCAAGATGAAGTCGGGCCATACTAGATCACATTTATCTCATGCATGCTTTAAGTTATTTATTGCTTTAAATATGTCTTAATTATGCATGAGATTGTGGCTTGATTATGTTGCATGATTAAGGATTTTAGTTCACTTAAAATCTAACCAACATAGTAAGAGACTTAAGTTCCAAACTTAAAAATTGAGTTAAAAGGTGCCATGCCAAAATAAACACTTGCTTGGATATCCTTTACATCAATCTAGTAATAGTTTTCGCTCAGCGAGGTGTTACTTATTGGTCCTAAAGGGGTAAGGTACACAAATAATTGTGAGTACATGTTAGTTTTGGTGAAACTCAACGATATAAGTAAGGAGTCCTTTTATGTCGTGGCAAAATCGATAGGTTTACCTAATAAGTTCTTAGACGTACCTATCAACCAAGAGTAGATTCTAGACTATTAGCAAAAGGCTTTTGCTTACCTGAAAGATTTTAGAATTAAGTCTAAATACATAATGTGCTTAAATCTTCAATGGATTTTAGGGTCTTTGAATCATTTTATTCACACCTGCCGGAACACATAACTTGAATAAAATACTTAATGAACATTAAATTATGCATGTATGCTAAAATTTGAGTTTATTAAGAGAAACTGTGAATGGTTATTTATTTGTTTATTCTTTTCAATTGTAGTTTTAATTATGTCAAACAAAAATTCATTCAACATTCGATCAATTCTCGAAAAGGAGAAGTTGAGCGGGAAAAACTTCCTTGACTGGCAAAGGAACTTGCAAATAGTTCTTATGCAGGAAGAAAAGGAGTATGTCCTGGAAGAGGCGATGCCCGAAGCTGCAGGCGAAGGGGTCACTCAGGCAGCCCTCAATCATTGGATTGATGCCAACAAGGATGTGAAATGTCTAATGCTCGCCACCATGAGTGCAGATCTGCAGAAAACGTTCATCAACTCAGATGCTTTCACGATTATCAGTGAGTTAAAGAACATGTTCCAAGATCTGGCTCGAGTCAAAAGATTCGAGACTCATAGGCAAATTCTTGAGACCAAACTTAAGAAAGGCGAGCCCGTAAGTCCACATGTTCTCAAAATGATTGGACTCATTGAGAATATGTGTCGGCTGGATCAGCAATTCTCTAAGGAAATGGCTGTAGACACCATCCTCCATTCTCTTCATAACGGGTATGATCAGTTCAAACTGAACTACAGTATGAATAGTCTGGACAAAACGCTCATTAAGCTTCACGGTATGCTGAAGACCGCAGAAAAGACGCCCAAAAGTTATAAGCAAGATGTGCTTATGGTGCGTGGGGGCAAGTTCAAGAAATCTGGAAAGAAGAGGAATGCTAAGAAAAGCTGCAACAAGGCCAGCCCAACTAAGCAAACTGGCGCCAAATCTGAAAAGAGGAAGGTCAGTCAACCCACTTCTGAATCTGAATGCTTCTACTGCAAGAAGAAGGGGCATTGGAAGAGAGATTGCTTGAAACTAAAGGAAGATCAGAAGAACAGAACAGTCGTTCCATCTTCAGGTATTTTCGTTATAGACTGTATACTTGCTAATTCAACTTCTTGGGTATTAGATACAGGTTGTGGCTCACACTTATGTTCCAATCCACAGGGACTAAGAAGAAGTAGAAAGTTAAGCAAGGGTGAAGTCGACCTACGAGTGGGAAATGGAGCACGGATTGCTGCATTAGCTGTAGGAACTTATTATTTATCGTTGCCCTCTGGGCTAGTTTTGGAACTGGAAGAGTGTTTCCATGTTCCAAGTCTTACTAAAAACATCATTTCTGTTTCTTGCTTAGATGCTAAGGGATTTTCCTTTTTAATAAATGACAATAGTTGTTCGTTTTATTTTAAAGAGATGTTTTATGGATCTGCTAGATTAGTCAATGGACTTTATTTATTAGATCACGACAAACAAGTTTATAACATAAATACCAAAAAGGCCAAAAAGGATGATTCAGATCTCACCTATCTGTGGCATTGTTGATTAGGCCATATTAACTTGAAACGCATGGAAAGACTTCAAAAGGAAGAAATTCTAGAACCATTTGACTTAGAGGATTATGGTAAGTGCGAATCATGTTTACTTGGAAAAATGACAAAGCAACCTTTCTCTAAAGTTGGAGAAAGAGCAACTGAACTATTGGGTTTAATCGATACAGATGTATGTGGACCAATGAGTACAAATGCTAGGGGTGGTTTCAGCTACTTTATCACTTTCACTGATGACTTCAGTAGATATGGTTATGTCTACCTAATGAAGCATAAGTCTGAATCCTTTGAAAAATTCAAGGAATTTCACAGTGAAGTAGAGAATCAATTAGGCAAGAAGATTAAAGCACTGCGGTCTGATAGAGGTGGTGAATATCTGAGCTATGAATTTAATGACCATCTGAAAGAATGTGGAATTCTATCAGAATTGATTCCTCCTGGAACACCACAATGGAACGGTGTGTCGGAACGGAGGAACAGAACCTTGCTAGACATGGTTAGGTCAATGATGGGTCAGGCCGAACTTCCAATAGAATTTTGGGGACATGCACTAAATACAGCTGCACTCACTATAAATAGAGCTCCGTCTAAAGCTGTTGAAAATACTCCATATGAGTTATGGTTTGGAAAGCCTCCAAATGTGTCTTTTCTTAAGATTTGGGGATGTGAAGTATACGTCAAGCGATTAATTTCAGACAAACTTCATCCAAAATCTGACTAATGTATCCTTGTGGGCTATCCAAAGGAAACAAAGGGGTATTACTTCTACAATACATCTGAGAACAAAGTGTTTGTTGCTCGAGATGGTATCTTTTTGGAAAAGAATCACATTTCCAAAATGACAAGTGGGAGAAAATTAGACCTCGAAGAAATTCGAGTCGAACAACAAACTCTAGAGAATGCTCAAGATGACATTCAAGATGTAACTCAGAGATCTTTAGAAGTATCTGGTGAGAATCATGGTCAATCTAGAGATGTAACCCCGCGTAGATCGCAGAGATATAGATCTCAACCGGAAAGGTACTTAGGTATTTTGACAAACGAGAGCTATGATGTTCTATTACTTGAAAGTGATGAACCTGCGCCTTACAAGCAAGCTATGACGAGCCCTAGCTCCAAGCAATGGCAAGAAGCCATGCAATCTGAATTAGACTCCATGTCTGAAAACCAAGTATGGGATTTGGTCGATTTGCCAGATGGCTACCAAGCCATTGGAAGCAAATGGATTTTCAAACTGAAAAAAGGACAAGGATGGGAAACTTGAAGTTTTCAAAGCTAGATTGGTTGCAAAAGGTTACAGGCAGGTCCACGGTGTGGATTACGATGAAACCTTTTCACCAGTTGCAATGCTAAAGTCTATTCGGATAATGTTAGCAATCGCTGCATATTACGATTACGAAATATGGCAGATGGATGTCAAAACCGCTTTCTTAAACGGCGTTTTAACAGAAACTGTGTTTATGACACAGCCTGAGGGTTTTGAGGATCCAAAGAATGCTAAAAAGGTATGCAAGCTAAAGAAATCAATCTACGGATTGAAGCAGGCATCCAGGAGCTGGAATATACGTTTTGATGAAGCAGTCAGTGACTTTGGTTTCATCAAGAACGCAGACGAATCTTGTGTATACAAGAAGGTCAGTGGGAGCAAAATTGCTTTTCTAGTATTATATGTCGACGACATATTACTTATCGGAAATGACATTCCTATGTTGAACTCTGTCAAGATTTGGCTTGGGAAATGTTTTTCGATGAAGGATCTAGGAGAAGCACAGTACATATTGGGCATCAAGATTTACAGAGATAGATCTAAAAAGATGATTGGACTTAGTCAAAGCACTTATATCAATAAGGTGCTTGAAAGGTTCAAGATGGCAGACTCCAAGCGAGGCTACCTACCCATGTCTCATGGAATGACTCTAAGCAAGACTTAGTGCCCAAAAACACTTGATGAGCGTAGACGAATGAATGGGATTCCATATGCATCATTGATTGGTTCAATAATGTATGCTATGATATGTACACGCCCAGATATTGCGTACGCACTCAGTGCTACGAGAAGATACCAGTCAGACCCAGGAGAGGCACATTGGACTGCTGCCAAGAACATTCTGAAGTACCTGAAAAGGCACAAAGATGACTTCCTGGTCTATGGTGGAGATGATGAATTAATTGTTAAAGGCTATACGGACGCAAGTTTCCAAACCGACAAAGATGATTTCAGATCACAGTCTGGGTTTGTCTTCTGCCTCAACGGAGGTGCAGTAAGCTGGAAAAGTGCTAAGCAAAGCACCATTGCGGATTCTACAACTGAAGCGGAGTACATTGCTGCACATGAAGTAGCAAAGGAAGCTATATGGCTAAGGAAGTTCATAGGTGAACTTGGTGTAGTCCCCTCCATTAAAGGACCAATAGCCTTGTATTGTGATAATAACGGAGCTATTGCACAGGAAAAAGAGCCTAGACACCACCAAAGAGTCAAGCATGTACTTCGTAGATTTCACCTTCTACGAGAGTTCGTTGAAAGAAAATAAGTCGAGATAAGCAAGATTGGAACTGATGACAACATATCAGATCCATTGACTAAACCTCTGCCGCAGGCGAAGCACAACTCGCACACTGCAGCTAGGGGAATCAAGCATATTGGAGAATGGCTTTGATGTCCTTATTTAATGTTTTAAAGTTTTAGAGTTTAATTCTTTGTCAAACATTAATGGTTAATCACTCACAATAAATGAATAGAATTCATTTTTCCATTTAATTTGTGGTTTATTAAATGATGAGTCCCTTCAATTTGACGATATATTCAAGATAGACTGTCAGGACCAGTCCTGTGACTAAGAAATGTCTATCAAGTGAACTTGAATGTCAAAGGTTGAAAATGGTCCCTGGTCGGAGTTTTCTATAAAATTGGACGCATAGAAAAAGTTAGACGACTAGAATGCAAGATGACTAATAGTTCTGTTTCTTAAACTATGTGGACATGGCAATGTCGTAATCATTTGCATAGATACTTACTTTGGGAAGACTAGTATCGGACAGACCTATGAAACTTTACTGTAAGAGATGAAAATCTGTCATAAGTAAATTTCATTAAAATTATTAGACACTAAATCCTCAATACCTGAGTGATTTGAGATTACTTGTTAGAGAACTGGTTGCTTTGACGTTGACCAACCGTCGCACCGTAAAAGGAGGTTATAAAGGCAACGCTCAGGTAATCACCTATCAAACGAAGTCTAATCTCAAGATCACAAGATTGGGATTGTCCTCCCATAAATCGCGATGAGATGCTTAAAAGTTGTACAAGGCCACTCGGAGAGCTAGAAACTGTAAAATGCATGGCCGTGCTCGGATGACTCATAGGCTATGATTATCTGTTTATTTGATCAGTTGAACTCTGAAACCGAGAAACACCTCTGGACATAATAAGGATGACAACTCTTACCTTATGTTCAAGAGCAAGCATCGAGCAACGAAGGAATTAGGTAATGCACACTTGTCCCTAAGGACAAGTGGGAGACTGAAGGAAATAATGCCCTTGGTCCAAGTATGCATATAATATTAAGTCTAATAAATGCGGTTCAGTATTAATTAAACAAGTTAATAATTCAGTGAGATCAAGTGAGCTGAATGCCTAGCTAGAGGCCGCTTCAGTTCAAGTGGAATTGATGATATTAATCCACAGCTTACTCTTGACTGAACCCGTTGGGTCACACAAATAGTACGTAAACGGATCAAGTATTTAATGACATTAAATACTCCATCTATGGATATTCGGAATCGATGGATCTTGGTTTCAGTGGGAGCTGAGATCGTCACAAGCAAGAAATGAATACTCCGGAAACTATGATATTACCGGAAACGGAAATATGGATCTTATCGGAAAGATAAATATTATCCAAGTCGTAGATGTTGCCGGAAACGGAAACATGGTACGTATCGGAAAATATTATTGGAAATGAAAATATTACCGGAATCGGAAATATTGCCGGAAACGGAAATATTGTCAGAACCGGAAATATTATCGGAATCGAAAAATAATTCCGCAAACGGAAATATTAAATATTTGTTCGAAGCGGAAATTAATTCCGGAATCGAAAATATTAAATATTGTTCGTATCGGAAATGAATTACGGAACCGGGAATTTAATCGGAAGCGCATCGTACGAATTAGCATCGGACGAGGCTTGCTAGACGAAGGCCCAGCACGAAGCCAGGCCCGCGCCCAGCAAGCCGAGCGCCCAGCATGGAGCTGCCACAGCCTCGCCAGGCCCAACGCAAGGCCTTGGCGCGCGCACGCTGAGCGTGTTGTTGGGCTGCGAGCAGCGACTGCTCGTGTGGGCCGCAAGGCCTGCGCGGGTGGTGCGATGCTCGTGGCCATACGATGCTCATGTTCGTAACGAATCCTAATCCTATCGGAATTCGTGTATTGATTAAATCCTAATTCTAATAGATTAAATTTATTATTTAGAGTTTAAATAGGATTCTAATTAATAAATCCAAATCCTAGTAGGATTATAATTCCCTTTCCATACCTCTATAAATAGGTGCCTAGGGTCATAATTTATAGATACAATTGAAGTATTCAAAGGTAAGATTTTCAAGAAAAATCAGCCACTCTCTTGCCCCTATTTAGCCGAAATCTATACTACCTTAAGGGCGATTCTAGTTGGTCAAGCTTAAGACGGATCCAGACGTGCTGTGGACTATCTACGGAGGGACGAAACTTGGAGTCCTAAAGACTTGTTCTTGTTCGGTTCGGGCGCAGCTAGGGAGGGCACGCTACAAAGTGTATGCATCTAAACTATGCTAAATGATTATGTGTAAATAATATGTTTCCTGGCTTTATGGTTTTTCCGCATGATTTATGTTTTGTCATATGTATCATAACCTAACATTAACATGTATTTATAAATTAATGTGCATGGATAAGCAACAATTAATGGTTGGTTAAGATGGTAATGAGAGTTATTCTCCAAATATGAGGTCTTGTGTTCGAACCTTATTGTACTTATTTTTGGTTGTCAATAACATCATATAACCTTGGTGAGTGGATGACATGGCGTAAATAGGAGAGTTCTACATGACACATAAACTATTTTCGCAACGCCTTTTAATATATTAGTATAGATAATTACTCACTTCTTATACTTAACTCATTTTAGAACAAATAACTAGTATGCAACCCGGGCGTTGCCCCGGGTTTTGACTTTTTTTCCGGATTTTTAAAAAAAATATGTGCACGTAGAGATGGTGTCATCATCAAATTACGGTGATGACATAAGATTAGTGGCCGATCAACAACCTCCCCGTTTAAACCCCACATCCAAAAATCTAAACAAAGTCGGATCCTTTTCTTCAAAGTAATAATTGTACATTTTTGAATTAAGTAATCATTCCTGTTTTTGCATTCACTTTTATTCAATGTATTGTTTATTGTAAAAAGAATATATAGGCTTATATGGAAAGATATTACATAAGTTGTAGTTGGTTAAGATGGTAAGAAATGTAGCTTTTAACAAAGAGGTTTGGTGTTCGATCCTTGTTAGATGTTTTTTTTGGTTGTAATGACGTGTTATGGTGCTAACTAGTATGTGGGACCCGGCCGATTCCCCGGGTTAATACACGGATAAATTTTTTGAATAAATACTCCGTAATTATTAAATTGTCATTTATTATATTTTGTTATGAAAAGATGACATATAATTTGATTTGGATTAGTGATTAATTGTTTGCTTTACAAATTAGAGGTATTGGGTTCAAGACTTGTACCATACATATTTATCATTTTTAAATTATTGTGTATGACATGGAATATTGAAGTGAGATTAGTGGGAGTGCCGCGTGGTACATAGACTTACTTATCAACACTTTTTAATATATAGTATAGATTAGTGGTGACGTGGCGTAATAAGGAGAGGTATACGTGTCACGTATACGTTCTTCAAAACGCCTTTTAATATGTTAGTATAGATAAAGAAAAACCTCTAAAATAATCTAATGCGTAAAAAGTTTCTCTCCTCTATATGCATGATGCATCCCTAACCTTGTTTCTTTCTCCCTCATCTCTTACAACTTGTATATTCATTTTTATTAGTTCATTAAAATGTTGTAAGTTAGCGACTGACATCACGGATTAGAAAACTACTCCCTCCGCCCCTTTTTATTATTTACATATTTATTTTTAGTTGTCTTATTATATTTTCGTTTGAAATATTTTCTTTTATATTATCACATAAATGCTCTTAATATTCTGCCAAAAGTTGTGCTAAGTGATTACTTTAATCAACTAAATTCATTGGGAACACAATCTATCACGCTTTTCTATTAAGATTATTTTTTGACGGGGCAATTAAGACATTATATCTCTTTCACTATTGCAATGTTAGATTTAATTTGGACAAAGCGAAAATATTATTAATAAACGTGATTTGCATGGTTTAAATAATAAAAAGGGAAATCTTAACTCACTTCAATTAATTAGTAAATTGCGTGCATAATATCAAACGTAAAGAAGGGGACAGAAGGAATATGTTGTAATTGTCAAATTATTTTAAAGTTAGGTAGTAATGGCTAAATTTATCTATTTCATTGGTAAAAGTTTTCACTTGCGCGCGCGCTCTCTCTCTCTGCCTCTCTTCCTAATACCACCTTACCGATTCAAATATTAATAACAAAAATGATAAAAGGTCGCAACATGCGACATTTAAGCCGTGTCACAATGATGGCATGCCATGTTTTTGTGCCATGGTATAAATTAGAAACTAAAATATTTAACTTATATAACCTATTTTACATGTTACAAAAAAGTAGGAAAATCTAAATATTTTAATTTGTTTCCTTCTTTATAGTAAAAATATTCTGATGCGCATAGTCTACGTGACGCCTATATGTACCAATTAAACTCCGTTTAGTTGTCGCAATTTACGACCTTTATCATCACCCAATTAATAAAGTGAAGTTTATGTATATGTCAATCTTTTAGGAACGGAAGGAGTAAGTAATACTCCCACCTTTCCTTATTAGATTTCCTGATTGTAGAAAAACACGGGTATTAAGAAATGAGAAGAGTGTGTAAGAAAAACAAAGATGATTAAGAGTGTTTTTAATGGGGAAGATGATAAAATAGAAGATTGTTTATTGATAAACAAATAAAAGTGAATGGGGGCGATGGTTGGTTCGAAAAACTCAAAAAATTTGTACGTCAAAAAATAGAATAAGAAAAGTATTACTTAACGCTCGATTAGGAAAACAGGAAAAATGATATTGAATGGAGGGCATAACTCAAAAGGGAAGATATGCAACATGAGAAAATAGGTATAAACCAGTGCTACCGTGGTCTAGTGAAAATGATTTTCACTGCCTAATCAAAAAGTTAGGGTTCAATTCGTACTAGGTGCACTTTAAAGAAGGTTTTTCAAAGTATCTAGCAAACCCGACCGAATTAACCCGACCGAGTTAACCCGTACGAAATTTCTAACCCGATAAAACACTTCATTTTACAGTCTTACACACAAAAAAAAAAAAGATAGGTATGGCCGTAGGGGCGGATCTTTGTTGTGGCTGGGGTGGGCCTAACCCCCCGACCGAAAAATTTTATAGTGTATTTTTAGTTATGGTCCCCTATAAAATTTGTGTATAATTGTATAATTATATAGTATATTGCTTAATTTGTTCTACCGGCCCCCTCCTAAAACCATTCAAGATCCGCCACGGCGCCACCCGTATGGGGATATGGATGGAGCCATGAAGGATTAGAGGGGGGTGTTATGTCATCCGTGACAGCGTGTGTGTTGAGTGTTGGGATGTGCACGTGATGTGGGCATGGGTGGTTGGGTCTCACAGATTTTGAGGCTGGATCAGCTGCGTGCCTTTTCTTATCGTTTTGTTCGACTCTTTCCATTTTTAGCCCATGAGCCATGCCCCCTCTTTCCCTTCACCCCTAGCCTCATCTTCTTCTATTAAACCCCCTTCTCTTGGATTTGTTCATCATCATATATGTTTGTCAATCCTGTTTACTAATCTTGGAACTTTGGGGAGATTGGGGAATAAGTAAGTTATGACATGTATGAAACACGAGCTTTATCTATATGTCTCTATGAGAGGTCCTTGTCCAATATGATTTTATACTATTTCCTCCCTCTATGTCACCCATATTTCCAATGCAATATCTAACAAATATTTTCATGTGTTACTTTTTATTTTTACTTTTCTTAAAATCCATACTTTTTAACAAGTATAATTATAATTATTGGACAGAGGGAGTAATTTATAGGGGTTATGACATCAAGCGAATATAGTTTGTGCAATATATGAAGTATTATTCAACTTTATATACTTTGTATTAGTGATTTAGTGGCTTTTCTATGAATGTCACGATCAAGAGTTAAAATTTTGACCTTGAATCATAGAGCCGTGTTAGATTCATCTTAAAGTATAAAAGTGAACTGAACTCATAATATTTAAAAGTCAGTCCAAAGAACAAGAGTCATCAATTTCTAATTTACTTTACAAGTAAGATGAGTCATGCATTATTCTTTTTGGCTTAATTTTAATTCCATACCTTAGGTTTCAGTTCAGTTCACGAGTATTTAGTTTAATTCAATTTATTATTATTATTATTATTATTATTATTATTATTATTATTATTTTTTTTTTATTTTTTTTTTTATTATTATTATTATTATTATTATTATTATAACGTTACAAGCTTAACAAGCTATAAAGATCAAGTGAACTACAAGAAGTTGGAGGGGAGCCGAGATACAATCCGGGCCCCCACTCCTCTAGCTATGGCGAACCCGTTCCTGCTGAAAATGTGGGCAGCTGCCCGTGCCCCAATGTCCTGAGCCCTGGAGTATGTCTGAACCCACTTCAGCAAAGAAACAGCCCCTTTCTCTAATTCCCCAAAAGAAGAGAAGGAAAAAGGAAAGAAACCGTAACCCAAAGCCCTACAACGTGCCGCATACTTATCCTGCTTCCGCTGTGCTGCAACCGCCACAACCCGACCCGGAATGAAGCCTGACAACCCAGATTGCGTCATAGGGGAAGACCCAGTCAAGTCAACACACACATCTAGACCGCCATCCCATGAGTAAAGCAATATATCTGCAGGACGAAGAGCTCCATCGCTCTCACTAGTCAGCCCAACATCAACCTCCTTGCGAGCAGAAATCCCCGACCGATAGCAAATATCCAAAAGGGTATCACGAACAACATTATGACGATGTTTGATACCCACAATCCCAGCACAAGACACGGCATGATCCCCATAAATGTCCCCGTCGAAAATCCGAGAGCAAGCAGAACACGGCGTCGAATCAGAGAACAACGGAATACCCAACCGATAGCAAAGAACCGAACGATAAGTCTTACCGTTCATAGTCTGGCCTAACCCCGAGATGGGGACTGCCCGCAACCAAGCTGAGGAGTGATCCCCCTGCTGAGATTTCCATAGGGCAACAAAACGTGAAGATAAGGAGTAGGCGGATTCCGCATCAGCAATAACCTTCGTGAAATATATGTCTGCCAATTTCTTCATGAGTCTGGGGGCAGCGATCTCACTAGGGCTACGCATAAGGTCGGTCTCCACGGTCCTGTTGAAAAGACCAAGAGCATCATCAAAGGCCGGTCCCGGACCTTCAACACCTGAAAGCCGAAGAAGCGAATCCTGCAAACCAGAAGACTGCAAACGGGATGCAAGAAAAGCATAATGCCGAACATCACCAGCTGAATAAACACCCAATCCTCCATAAGAATAAGGCAAGGTGGCAAGGCGCCATTGCCAGTCACCGAACCCAGGTCCCGAAGCAACCACGATGCGCTCTAAAGAAGCCCGCAGAGCCACATCAAAAGATAATTGGGCCGCTTCGAAAAGATGAGGCGGACAAGTGCGCATAGCAAAGTAGAGTTTAGAAACTCCAGTACACGCACGAAGAAGCAACAACTCACACTGGGGATCATTAAGCTTGGCTACAGCATCCATCAACACAACAGTCTTCGACACACGTTGCGAAACAACCTCCTTACAAAAAGAAGAATCCGTACTGACTGGGCCACCAAGCAACTTAACACCAAGCTCAGGACGAGCAATATCCGTAGGAAAGACACCCTCTAGACGACAGCGTGGGTCCTCCGAAGGCCAGAAAACCTCCGTCTTCTCAACATTAACATGGAGACCTAAACGAGGCCCCTCCTCCAAAATCAACTCCAAGACCTGCCCAACCACCAAAGTGTCACCAACAATAGTGCCATCGTCCAAGTACCATGCCTGAAGAGATAGATCAAATGAGTCTCGAATTCGACACACCAATGGATGTAGAACCAGAGAAAAAAGCAAAGGGCCGAGAGGATCCCCTTGCTGCACACCCTGACAAGACCACAAGGTATGCTCCCCATAATACAGCCGCGCTGGAGAAGAGTAGCAGAATTCAACCCAACGCGAAAGAGCAGGACAATGGAGCCGAACCTCACGCAACAAAGCCGATCGATCAACTAAATTGAAAGCATTCTGAAAATCCACCAATAACATAGATAGGCCAACATCGGCCCCACGAGCCCCAACCAACCGATTGACAGCATGGAGAATGGCCTCACCACCTGCTGGAACCCCAACTCCAAACTGCAGACCTCCAAAGTAGTTTCCTAAACGCGGACCAATCAAAGCAGCCCCGACCTTAGAAACAAGGCGCCTCCAAATAGTACCCACCGCAATAGGCCGAACACCCCCACCAGGCTTAACCAATGGCGTAAGAGGAGCACTAGCAATGTATCCTCCAAGCTCAGCGGGACACTTCCCAGCAAGAAAGAGATTAACTACCTGAGTGATAGCATCCACCAACTCATCAGAAACAGCTACAGCAGCACCACCCAAGCAATCCAAAAGGTGCTGAGCACGCAAGCCATCTCTACCGCACGAAGTACCACGCGGAAAGCCCATAATCTGCTCCAAAACAACAGCGGAGGAAGCAGAAAGGTGATGATCAACAGGGATATCCGGTAAGGTAGGGACCGGAACGGAAGGGTGCTTTGCTTGTAAATCTGCAAGAGTAGCATCATCGTAAGGGGCAAGACCTGAGGAAGAAAGAACCCTAACGGCAGCAGTGTAGTGACCGTCAGAAATCTTTCTCTTGCATTGCTTAATATTACGCTCCGCCAAATCATGGTCATCGTCAACATCCAATAGAGAGGGAGACACGCTAGCCAATGTGTCTATGACAAGTTGCTCAGAACCGCCAGGCACACCCCAAGAACGAATAGCAGAGGTGATACACTCCTCCTGTTGCCGCCGCCTAACACCGGAGGAACACTCACGATTACTTCGTGGAGAAAAAGTCTTAAGGACACAAAGAGGTAACACGAGCAACTGAACCCAACAAGCGATGTCATCTGGTCTGCAAATCACCTTATCAAGCGCCCCTTTCAGAACTCGCGAAAAACCCAAACGACATTTGGGAGGGATGGATTTCACAGAACGCAACCGCTTAGACCATAAAGTGTCCAGAAGAGCAACATCAAAAGAAAAATATTGTTCTCGAGGCGCATCAGAAGTAGACAGCTCGGAAGCAGGAGCTTGAGGTTTTTGAATACCGTAGAGAGTAAAACGAATAGTACCATCCCCAGAATTAGGTGGGTCCACAAAAACCGTACTAGAACCACTGCCATGCCGACACCTAATACGATGAGTATGCGTCTTGAAACAATCTCCACATAACCAAATTCCCATACGACGAAAGGTAACCTCAGCCGAAGTAAAAACCTGCAAATTGGTAGTAAGGGACTGACGGGTTACATCCCGCACATCAGAGCAACAATGACGATCCCGTAAGTGAGTGATCAGAGAACTCCTTACCAAACCACGCCCACCGCCATCCTGGCACCCGCTAAGACCCACAAAAGGGCAATGAAACTTCTCCACGGAAGCCTCCATATCAAAGCACTTCAACAGCACCACCAACACCAAACGCACACTTGATAACCTCAACACACACGCAAACAATAACAACACCAAAGAGCAACAACTCAAGCTGCCCAAACTCCAAACTCCAAGACAAACACCAAACTCCAAGATAAACACCAATCTCCAAGACAAACGCACAACAACAATGCAATAATCTGACCAAATCACCAATCACCAAATCACCAAACGCACAACAACAATGCAATAATCTGACCAAATCACCAAACTCCAAGACAAACACCAATCTCCAAGACAAACACCAATCACCAAACTGGACTTACGAACTTGAAATCACTGAACTGAACCCCGAACAGGAACTGAAATTACGAATAGCCGGAAACTCCGCAGCAGAACTCCGCCGTCGAGGCACTACAACCGCACCAAAACAGAAGCGCAACAAACACGAAACAACATCACAACCGCACCGCAACCAAACAGAACCACAACAGAACCGAGAACCGCCAGGAGATACCGGAAAAAGCCACCTGGAAAGACACCTTCGTAAGCCGGTAATGTGTTACCGGAGACTGATCAATAACTGCACCAAAAGCCGCCTGAAAACTTCCACGCTAATTACGGTAGAAAACACAGATAAAACCGACCCAACACCGCCTAAATCTTGCATGAGGACCGCCCGTATATCTCGCCTGAGAACCGCCTACCCTTTGCCGAAGCCTTCGTCGGACCAAACCACCGTAGCCTCCGCCGGAAGAAGAACGTGCCCTATTATTATTATTATTATCATTATTATTATTATTATTATTATTATTACTTCCTTTATTCTATAAATATTGCACCATCTTTTTTTTACACTATTCACACTAGCCATTTGTTCCTTTTTTGTGATTTCTACTTAAGAAACATTATAGTCATGTGAGATGTCATTAGATTCATATCGATATTTTATTTTTTAAATGTAATTTTTTATAATTTTTCTAATACATAATTCGTGATACTATTGTTTCCTATTCGATCAGTATTGGTAGGAAACGAATAGAGTAATACTCCCTCCGTCCCGGAATACTTGACCTGTTTTCCTTATCGGGCCGCCCCTTAATACTTGACCTGTTTCTAAAAATGGAAATATTCTAACAATATTATATTATTTCTCACTCCACCCCTATTAACCCACCTACCCCCTACTCCATACAAAAAATAATTAAACATTCAACTCCTACTCTCCCCAACCCCACCCCTTTACACATTTCCCACTAACTACATTAAAATAATACCCCACTATCAACTACTACCTATTAAATTAAATAAGTCAATTCAAATCCCTTAAACTCTGTGCCGGTCAAACCGGGTCGAGTATTCCGGGACGGAGGGAGTAATAAACTAACTGGGGAATTCAATAATGTAATGCCATTATCTAGACAAGGAGTGGACCCCACAAAAGTTGCCACTAGTAGCAAGCCCATACTTAACATTATCCGTACATAATTTACTCAAGATAGTAATGCAACCCCATGTTACCAATTACAATAATTTGATGCTTGTTTTCTGCCTGCCCAGTGCCCAGTGCCCACATCCCACTTTTTTTAATAAAATAACATCATTTTTTTTCTTCTTCTTCCTTCTTCCTTCTTCCTTCTCCCCATAAATTTGTAAACAACTCACCATAATCCAACACACTTTTACACTCTCAACAATGACAAATCAAAACTCTGTTACATGTTTCTTTTCTTTTCGTGTTTCTCACTGATCAACTTCACTTCAGAAAACCCTCTATTGCAGGAAATAAATACAGAGGTTTTGCACAGAAATTCAAAATTCTGGATTCATTGAGAAAAATCTGAAGTGGTCCCTTTGGGTTCCTTGGAAATTGAGTAAAATTACTTGAGATTTGATGTTGGGAACTTAAATTTTAGCATCTGGGTCAAGTGGGTTGAGTTGGGTATTTAGTTCTGATCCAATTTCAGCTGAAAGGGGTGTTCTTGCTTAGTTGTTTTGCTGGGTTTTCTTCAGTCTCAAGCTTCGTCTTTCTGAAAGGTTAGATTTTGATCCTGTCTGTTATGTTTCTGGATATTTTGTTAGGTGACTTCATTTTGCTTGGAGAATAATTATTTGTTTTGTTTGTTGGTCAAATTCATGAATTACTACTCCCCTGATCCAAAATTATTTCCCTTGTTTGAACTAATAATGTGACAACTAAAACGGGATTAGGCAAAGGGTAGTGCTAATTTGAACAAGTAATGTTGCAATTTTCACTATTAATTTTATCAAAAAGGGTAAGTGACCAAATGGTGAGATTAATAACTTTTGGCTGTGATGTACTCCAATCATGTTTCTGGTGCTATGAGTATGTGTGTGTTATTTTCAGTAATTAGTTATGACTTTTGTACTTGACAGATTTGGCACCTTCTTTTTCAACTGAATTATTCCATAATTAGTACTATTTTTATGAGTTGTATATCAAGTATTTGGGGAAAATATTCAGTTAGTTGGTGTGACTGTGTGAGTGCCACTGCTCTTTATTTTTTTTCTTTCTAAAAATGGTTTCCAGGGTGATACTTATAAAGATGATACCAAATTCGAATTAGTGTTACAAAATGTTTTTTTTTTTGGGCTTATAAAGAGCCTCAAAGGATAAACCGACAAATGGTGTAGATGAAACTTGATCCAGGGTTTGGGTATCACCCTCCAAACTTTACCACCGTGTTAGAAAAATGTTCGTTTCAACTAGAGAGTATGTTCTTTCAACTGAATTGAGCTTAACTAAAATGATATGAACCTTTAGAAAGATGTTGAAAAAAACATGGCCTTATTTCGAATTGGAACTCCAAATTTATAGATGTACCTTGCAAAGTGAAGTCCCCATATAACCTGAAACACCTGATTGGTATGCTTACAAAGTTACAGTAACAATTAGAAAATCCTGATGTAACATTTTACTAAGATTTTATAGCTCTGGTGTTCCTGACTTCCTTCTACAATAATCTGACTGTATTTGCTAATCGGATTGGAGTTCTCAGTTAGAGGATGAGAGCTTGATTGTAGTTCATCTTTGTTACTGCACGAATTTCTGAACATGGTTTTGGTGATGATAGTTTCCATTCCTTCACCTGTTTTTGGTTATTTTCATCCCTTTGCAACTTATCTCTGATCCTTTTTGTGTAACACAGTTTTTTTTATATTTTTTTATTGTTACTAGATTTTCGACAAAAAATATGTCTGGTGCAACACCAAGTCAGGGTTCCAGCAATTCCGGCCGTACAAATCACGGTGCTAGGATTATTGCTCAAACTATTGTCGATGCGAAGCTTCATGCAGATTTTGAAGATTCAAGTACTGAATTTGATTACACCAGTTCGGTTCGAGCTACTAGCTCTAGTGGTGGAGGAAAACAACCGCCAAAGTCTGACAAGGTCACCTCATCTTATCTCCTTCAAATACAGAAAGGAAAGTTAATACAGCCTTTCGGCTGCTTGCTTGCCCTTGATGAGAAGACTTTTAAGGTGGTTGCTTATAGTGAGAATGCCCCTGATATGTTAACAATGGTTAGTCATGCTGTCCCAAGTGTAGGTGATTATCCAGTAATAGGGATTGGAACTGATATAAGGACTATATTCACTGCTCCAAGTGCTTCTGCACTTTACAAGGCATTAGGGTTTGCAGATGTTTCTCTTTTAAATCCTATCTTAGTTCATTGCAAGACTTCTGGAAAGCCTTTCTATGCAATCATCCATAGGGTGACTGGTAGTTTAGTCATTGATTTTGAACCAGTAAAGCCGTATGAAGTTCCAATGACAGCTGCCGGTGCCCTACAATCTTACAAGCTTGCAGCCAAAGCAATAACTCGTTTGCAATCTTTATCTAGTGGAAATCTCAATAAACTTGTTGATACTATGGTTCAGGAGGTGTTTGAGTTAACAGGATATGACAGGGTAATGGCATATAAATTTCATGAAGATGATCACGGTGAGGTTATCTCTGAGATTACAAAGCCTGGCCTCGACCCTTACCTAGGATTGCATTATCCTGCAACTGATATTCCACAAGCTGCACGGTTCTTATTCATGAAGAATAAGGTCCGCCTGATATGTGATTGCCGTGCAAGATACGTGCAGGTGATCCAAGATGAGAAACTTCCTTTTGATCTGACTCTATGTGGCTCGACTCTTAGGGCCCCACATGGTTGTCATGCTCAATACATGGAGAATATGAACTCTATTGGATCTTTGGTTATGGCTGTTGTTGTTAATGATGAAGATGATGACAACAACGATGGTGGCTCTGCTCCTCCTCAGACCCAAAAGAGGAAAAGGCTATGGGGTTTAGTTGTCTGCCATCACACATCTCCAAGGTTTGTCCCTTTTCCATTGCGCTATGCATGTGAGTTTCTAGCTCAAGTATTTGCCATCCATGTAAATAAAGAACTAGAGTTGGAAAACCAGTTCCTCGAGAAGAAAATCCTCCGTACTCAGACTCTCCTATGTGATATGCTAATGAGAGATGTTCCGTTAGGTATAGTGACACAAAGTCCAAACGTAATGGACCTTGTTAAATGTGATGGAGCTGTCCTTTTATACAACAATAAGATATGGAAACTTGGAGCCACTCCAACAGAATACCAAATAAGAGATATAGCTGTGTGGTTGTCCCTTGATCATAAGGATTCCACAGGGTTGAGCACGGATAGTATGTATGATGCCGGTTACCCGGGTGCACTTTCCCTTGGTGATTCTGTTTGTGGGATGGCTGCAGTACGGATAACTTTGAAAGACATGATTTTCTGGTTCCGGTCCCATACTGCTGGAGAGATTAAATGGGGTGGTGCTAAACATCATCCGTATGAGAAAGATGATGGAACAAAGATGCACCCAAGATCTTCATTTAAGGCTTTCCTTGAGGTTGTGAAGAATAGGAGTGTACCTTGGAAGGATTTCGAGATGGATGCAATCCACTCTTTGCAGCTTATTCTAAGAAATGCTTTCAAGGATAGGGAAGCGTCTGACTTGAATACATCTGTCATACATTCTAAAATCAGCGATCTTAGGATTGATGGTATGCGAGAGCTTGAAGCAGTGACTAGTGAGATGGTTCGCTTGATTGAAACAGCTACTGTACCCATTTTTGCTGTTGATTCCGATGGACTTGTCAATGGATGGAACACCAAAATTTCCGAGCTAACAGGTCTTCCAGTTACAGAAGCTGTTGGAAAACATATTGCAGCACTTGTTGAAGACTCTTCAATTGATATAGTCAAGAATGTGTTGCAGTTAGCTCTACAGGGTATGTTCTATTCTACTTCTTTTCAATGCAATCTGTTTAATACTTATTTGGTATCTAGTTTTCAGTTGTCATACACTATCAGGACAAGTATATCCCTTTTGAAGTTAATTATCCACAATTCTGTAAAATTGAAGACTTAAAACTGAACTGGTACTGATATATTGAGGACTTAAAGCTGAACTGGTATTGATATAACAATCATTTAGTCTTAGATATGCTTTAACATATATATTATGATACGGTTTCTTGTGCGTATAATGGGTGGGTCCATATTTATTATTGAGTTTTCTTCTTTCATCAGGAAAAGAGGAGAAAGATGTTCAATTTGAGATAAAACGACAACAGTCAATCGTAGACTCAGGTTCCATCAGTTTAGTTGTGAATGCTTGTGCAAGCAAAGATGTGAGTGGAAATGTTATCGGGGTGTGCTTCATTGCTCAAGATATAACCGGTCAGAAAACAGTTATGGACAAGTTCACACGAATTGAAGGTGATTACAAAGCAATAGTACAGAATCCAAATCCCTTGATTCCCCCAATATTTGGAACGGATGAATTTGGATGGTGTTCAGAATGGAATCCTGCAATGTCAAAGTTAACAGGGTATAAACGAGACGAGGTTATTGATAAGATGTTACTTGGGGAAGTTTTCGGAACCCAAAAATCATGTTGCCGTCTTAAAAATCAGGAGGCATTTGTAAACCTCGGTGTTGTACTCAATGGAGCTATGAGTGGGCGAGATACAGAGAAAGTCCCAATTGGGTTTTTCACACGTAATGGGAAGTATATTGAATGCCTGCTTTGTGTGAATCCTAAGTTGGATAGAGAAGGTGCAGTCACTGGCGTGTTCTGCTTCTTGCAGCTTGCTAGTCAAGACTTGCAGCATGCACTCCATGTTCAACGATTAGCTGAGCAAGCTGCTTTAAAGAGGCTAAAAGCATTAGCTTATATGAAAAGACAGATTAGAAACCCTTTGTCTGGGATTATGTTCTCTAGGCAGTTGCTTGAGGGTACTCACTTGGGAGAAGATCAAAGGATGTTATTGCATACAAGTGCTCAATGCCAACGCCAGCTTAATAAGATCCTTGAAGATTCTGACTTGGATAACATAACTGATGGGTATGTGAATTTGACGTCCATTTGTGTATTACTTACTCTTTAAGTTTATTTATTTCCTTTATATATATATATATATATATATATATATCTAAGAAAAAGTAAATAAGTCAGTGTTGTGTTTTAATAGGTACCTTGAATTGGAGATGTTAGAGTTCTCTATGCAAGATGTACTGGTTGCCTCAATAAGTCAGGTGATGACAAAGAGCAACGAAAAGGGAATTCAGATAGAGAACGAGTCTGCAAAAGATTACATGGATGAGACCTTGTATGGGGATAGCTTAAGGCTCCAGCAAGTCCTGGCTGATTTCCTGTTAATTTCAGTCAATTTTACACCTGCTGGAGGTCATATTGGAATTATAGTTCACTTAAACAAGGATAAGATAGGAGAATCCGTTCAACTTGCAAATTTAGAATTCAGGTAACGCATCACCCTCACCTTTATTTAGATTAAACATGAGTACCTTTTTCTTTTTTTTGAAGTGATTCAACAATTTCTGTTGTTCTGTTGACGTTTGGAAAATTAGTTGACAGAAACATGCACACACAAAAAAAAAAACCGTATAGATCTTGTGTATCATTCAACCTTATACGGGTATACCACTTAACCTTTTAAAGCCTCCATTTCAGCTGGAGTTAGAACTGATCAAATTGGCCCAACCCGTGTTTTTCTGGGTTGAGGAAACATTTAGGGCCGGGACGGCAAAAATGGGCCTTTTGCCTCAGCTTGGCCCGTGTTTAGCTCTAGCTAGAGTTCTTTCGACCAGAAAAAACTTATGAAAGTGAACATGGTAGCATTTCTGTAGGACTAAGGGAGAAACCCACAGCGGGAGCAGTATCTTTGTCAGAAAAGCGAGATACTGCAAACTTGTTTGAATTTTTTCTCATGGGAAAGTGACTTGTAATCACAATGAACAAGAAATGTAAGCTACAGCCACCAGTACAGATAGTTATCTTCATGAGAATACTAAAACATTCTACTTGTTATCTGAAAAGAGTCATGGACCAGGAATAAAGTTCTGATAGGCTGACAGTGAAGTACACAATTTCCGGCAATTAAAAGGGACAATTAGTACAGGGTTACATAAACTCTCAACTCTCATTTCGTGCGAGAAGAATGATATCGCTAGTTTTATCATAATTATGAACTAACATCTTGTCTGTGTTATTGGTTATAGTTTTTACTCGTGTTTCTGCCTGAATAGTGTTCTATATCAATATACTGCTACGACTTTATAGAGCAGATCATAAAATGATCAGGGTCCTATATTGGGCAGAATTCTCGGGCCTAAACAGTGGAGCAGGTCTTTTGTGTGCAGCACTGCTCGAATCACTGATCACATTACCCAACCCGATTTTGATGGGTTGGGCAGAAATTTCAGCTGAAGCCTGACCCGTGATCAGTTATATTCTGCATAATAGCCATCATGCATGTTTTAATTAATTCCGGGATGCTATGGATCTTAGTCTGACGAAAATTACTTAATGGGTTTGTTGTTCTTGAATCAGGATATTACATACAGGCGGAGGGATACCAGAAGAATTGTTGGGACAGATGTTCGAGAGCAACGGAGACGCAACAGAAGAGGGAATTAGTCTGCAAATAAGCAGGAAGTTAGTGAAGCTAATGAATGGAGATATCCAGTATCTGAGAGCCGCTGGGTCCTCGACTTTCATCATCTCTGTTGAACTTGCTGTTGCTAACAGACCAGTGTCTTAATCGTTAGAGTTGATAATGGAGGATTTCGACGAGCTAGGAAACAAAACAAAAAAATGGAATGAAAAAGATTAAAAAAATGTAGAAGTTTTGGGTAGAAGAAAGCCCTGAGAAGTGAGAAGTAGTAGTTGTTCTGTTTTTGTAATTTTAATATGCGTTTTGTGTTATAGCGAGCTGTTTACTCTGTAAATAATGAATAAATAGTCTCAAAGTTTTGTTGGTTAATTTAATTTGTTGTAGGTCTCCATTCCTCATATGGTCTCCAACTTAGATAGCAGCTTAATCTTGTTGGTTTCATGTTGGAACCTTAATCACTCCGATAAAACACTTTCTACAAAATTATGAATGTGATTAACCTTGCACAACTTATCATCATAGAAATAACACGATTATAAATAGGACACTTAAGAATATGACGGTAGTTGTATACATGATTTACATACACGTTCACGTACTAGTAGTAGTAATCCTTCGTAAAGTACGACAACAAACGTACATGCTTATTTATGTAGGGTACCCTCTTACTAGTTACTACACACTTAATCACACAGGGATCATACTTATCCCAATCTAACCCAATCCAATATAGACATCAGACATGAACACGGATGGGATATCTGTAAACGAAAATTATAATATTTCATATCCGTATCGGATCCGAACACTTTCGGATATCCGATATCCAATTTTATTGAAAAAGGTACATAAATTGAAGCCCTAAACGCACCTAGCAAGTTGGACAAATAGGTCATCACTCACATGTACCCACAAGTGAGGCCAAAGATGGGTAGACGCAGTGAAAGCCATTGCAACAAGTACGGGCTAAAGAACAATCTTGAGTAGCAGTGCTGCATGGTAGGCATACTGTGGCAGGAAACGAAGAGAAACTAGCTCTACAGTTGTACCCTTGGCAACATTCGTCGTCTTCCTCGCAATTTCCACCTTCTCCAGTGCACTCCTGAGTTTTCCCTATTTGGGCTTCTGTAAGCATTATGTTATAAACCGGTAACATCTCGGCTAATTCATCTCTAAATTTGTCGGCAGAAGACGATGTACCAGCAGTAACCATCACCGCAACAGCAGTGATGGCAACGAATCCGATCAGAACCACCACGTATTTCATTTTCTGGAATAAAACAATATATGTATGGTAGATATATTGAAAACTATCAGAGCTTAGTTGAGTCGATCCCTATTTATAACCCAATAACATCAATGAGATTGGGGCATTGGGCAGGTATAGCCGTTTAGATTAAGCAACCTAGATCCACCACATTTTCATTCCAATGTATTTTTCATTCAGAAATTTCTAGCTGCATCGTACACCAAAGGATATTTTTATATCTATCGATGGTCTCTGTCATGGGTGTGATATGCACCGATAACAATGCATACAATGACGCTTCAACAACCAGATGAGAATTGGTACATAAATATCGGTGCTACGTCTCATATGATTTCGAATGGAGGTACACTCTCACCTTACTTTAATATGGGCATTGATCGTAATATTATTGTTGGAAACAGACATGAAATTCCAATTTGTGGCTATGGAGAAAAATCTTTTCACCCTCCTTTTCCACCCTTTCAACTAAATAATGTGATTCATGCTCCTAAACTCATCAAAAACTTAATTTCTGTTCGTCATTTTACTCTTGATAATAATGTTTCTGTTGAGTTTGATCCATTTGGGTTTTATGTGAAGGACTTTTAGACGGGATGCATCTCATGAGATGTCACCCCACAGGTGATCTTTATCCTATCATCACCGACTTCACCAAAACTCAAGTTTCCCAACCTTCCTCATTCTCTGCTATATCTCCTGTTATGTGGCATGCCCGTTTAGGGCATCCTGGCTCTTTAGTTTTCAATTCCCTCAAAAATAATAAATTGAGTGATTGTAAGCGGACTTCTGTTTCTTCGGTCTGTCAATCTTGTGTTTTCGGTAAACATGTCAAGTTACCTTTTTATGATTCTGTTTCTCATACTTGCATGCTATTTGATATTTGTCATAGTAATTTATGGACCTCTCCGGTTTTGAATTCCGCCGGCCATAAATATTATACTTCATGTTGATTTTGGATGATTTCACTAATTTCTTATGGACTTTCCCTTAGGAGCTAAATCTCAGATTTACTCCATTTTCTTGAAATTTAGTGCTTACATTCGAACCCAATTTGAGCGCCCAATAAAATGTTTTCAATGTGACAATGGGAGGGAATATAACAATTATTTCTTTAAGTAATTTTGTGCACAAAATGGGATGGTTTTTTGCTTTTCTTGTCCTCATACTTCTCCTCAAAATGGGAAAACCGAGCGTAAAATTCGAACGATCAATAACTTAGCTCGCACTATCCTTGCTCATTCCTCCATGCCCCCATCCTTTTGGCACCATACTTTTCAAATGGCTACGTACTTACTTAACATTTTACCGAACAAGAAATTGAACAATAAATCCCCCACCCAAATCCTTTATTTAAAGGATCCTTCTTACTCTCTTCTACGAGTTTTTGGGTGTTTATGTTTTCCCTTACATCCCTCTACTAAAATCAATAAACTTCAATCTCGATCTCCACCATGTGTCTTTCTAGGGTATCCTCAAAATCATAGGGGTTTAAAATATTACGATATCTCAAGTGGCAAAATTATCATCTCCCGCCATGTCGTATTTGATGAGTCAAAATTTCCGTTCTCCTCAATCCATAATCCTACACCTACTACATATGATTTTTTTGGGTCAAATTCATCCATTCTCAATCAAAACCCATTGATTCCCACTCCAGTTAGGCCTCACCAAGCTCAACCGAAGTAGGCCCACACAGAGCAGTCACACAGCTCTCCTCCTAATGTGACTTTGTCACCTTCTGGTCCAATTAGGGAATCAACCCAGCCGGCCCACCAAAACTACTCTACTCCCTTGGCAGCATCCCCTACCCACAGTCCACCTCACGTGGGCCAAGCCCCTCAATCCCATCCATCTTCTGTTTCCTCTACGCCTACAAATCAGAAGGTCCAACCCACACATTCTATGGCCACACGTTCTAAACATGGAATTTATAAGCCTAAACGTTAACTTAATTTGACGACTTCGGTTACCCCTTCTCCTATTCCTCGTAATCCGAAGGCGGCTTTGTCCAATCCAAACTGGAAAGAGGTCATGTTAGATGAGTAAAATGCTCTTATTAATAGTAAGACGTGGGAGTTGGTTCCCAAATATGTTGATGTTAATATTATTCGGTCTTCATGGATTTTCCGTCATAAACGTAAATCTGATGGTTCTTTTGAGAGGCATAAAGCCCGTCTTGTAGGCGATGGAGCATCTCAACAGGTTGGTGTGGATTGTGATGAAACTTTTAGCCCCGTGGTCAAGCCTGCTACTATTCGGACTTTGCTTAGCATTGCACTCTCCAAATCATGGCACATTCATCAATAGGATGTAAAGAATGCATATTTACATGGTAATCTCCATGAAACAGTATATATGCATCAACCGATGGGGTTTCGATACCCTTCTCGCCCAGATCATGTTTGTTTATTGAAGAAGTCTCTTTATGGTCTTAAACAGGCTCCCTGGGCATGGTACCAAAGGTTTGCTGATTTTATTTCAACTATTGGTTTTTCTCACAGCAAATCTGACCACTCTCTCTTTATTTATCATCATAGCAATGAGACAACTTATATATTGCTATATGTGGATGACATCATTCTTACTGCTTCTTCTGATATGTTACGCTGTAATATTATGTCTATTCTCAGTTCTGAATTTGCTATGAAGGACTTGGATCCTCTAAGTTATTTTATGGGCATTGCTGTGACTCGTCATGCTTCAGGGTTTTTTCTTTCACAACGCAAATATGCTGAAGAGATAATTGAGAGAGCAGGCATGTCATCTTGTGCACCCACTCCTACTCCTGTTGATACTACCCCAAAGTTGAGCTCCTCTTCGGGATCACCATATAAGGATCCAACACAGTATCGCAGTCTTGCAGGTGCATTGCAATATCTTACCTTCACCAGGGCAGATATCTCTTTGCAGTTCAGCAAGTCTGTCACCACATGCACGACCCCCGAGATGAACATATGGGTGCTCTAAAGCGCATTGTTCGATATATTCAAGGCACTCTCTCTTTTGGCTTACATTTATATAAGTCATCCATTTCTAGTCTCATTTCCTACACTGATGCTGATTGGGGCGGTAGCTCGGACACGAGACGATCTACATCAGGCTACTGTGTCTTCCTTGGAGACAATTTTATCTCTTGGTCGTCCAAACGACAACCCACTTTATCACGCTCAAGTGCCGAAGCCGAGTACAGAGGAGTGACTAACGTGGTTTCTGAGTCATGTTGGCTACGTAATCTTCTCTTGGAGATTCAATGTCCGATCAACAAGGCTACCTTAGTCTATTGTGACAATGTTAGTGCCATATATATCTCAGGAAATTCGGTTCAACATCAACGCACTAAACATATTGAAATGGATATTCACTTCGTACGTGAAAAAGTTGCAAAAGGACAATGTCGAGTCCTTCATGTTCCGTCCCGTGTTCAAATAGCCGACATATTTACTAAAGGTCATCCACGTGTACTCTTCAATGATTTCAGGGACGGTCTCAGTGTACGAGAACCTTCCGTTTCGACTGCGGGGGTGCGATAAATTATTTGTATATTTGTATATTATTCTATGTATAATATCGTTCCTATGTATAGGCAGTAAATATTAGGAAATCAAATCAATATGATTTGATTAGATTACGGCTAACAATCAGGCAATCAAATCAATATATGCCTAAATTGCAGCCATAATATTGGCACGCATAATTGTATATCCCAAATTCTTATATGAGATTGTCCTCACCATCAACTGATGATGAGACCAGTTCACACTTGCGAATTTAGGTATGTTACTTCTATAGTTTAGACATATTACTTTTTTTTTATAATTTTAGAAGAGGTACTTTTTTTAGTTTAGGTATGTTACTTCTATAGTTTATACATGTTACTTTTTTTTATACGAAGTAGTTTTAGGGGAGATACCTTCTTAGTTTAGGTATGTTACTTCTATAGTTTAGACATGTTACTTTTTTTATATAATTTTAGACGAAGTACTTTTTTTAGTTTAGGTATGTTACTTCTATAGTTTATACATGTTACTTTTTTTATACGGAGTAGTTTTAGGGGAGATACCTTCTTAGTTTAGGTATGTTACTTCTATAGTTTAGACATGTTACTTTTTTTTTAATAATTTTAGAGGAGGTATTTTTTTTAGTTTAGGTATGTTACTTCTATAGTTTAGACATGTTACTTTTTTTTTATAATTTTAAATGAGGTACTTTTTTAGTTTTGGTATGTTACTTCTATAGTTTAGACATGTTACTTTTTTTTATATGGAATAGTTTTATGGGAGGTACATTTTTAGTTTAGGTATGTTACTTCTATAGTTTGGACATGTTACTTTTTTATATATATAATTTTAGAGGAGGTACTTTTTTAGTTTAGGTATGTTACTTCTATAGTTTAGCTATGTTACTTTTTTTTATATATAGTTTTAGGGGAGGTACGCTATGGGTTTCACGCTCTTCACACCATCAAGTTGATGGTGTGACTAGTCTCACAGGAGACGCGCTGATTGTATATATTGACCTTTGATTAATGAGAATAATCAGCCATTCAACCTTAATTCCTTTCATGCACATAAGGGAAAAACGTGAGAGATTGTACGGTGTATGCGGGTGATTAATATTCTTACTGTGATTTTTTCATCTTACTCATTAGTGTTGGACAATTCACAACTACTCCCTCTGTTCTCATTTGATGTTCCTATTTGAAGTTTGGGGTGGAAATTAAGAAAATGAAATCCTGTAATGATTGAGTGTAAGAGGAATGATTGAGTGTAAGAGAAAGTAATAAAAAAATGAAGGAAAATAATAAAGAAATGAAGGAGAGAGAAGATATTTTTATTAAAGTAATAAAAAATCATAAAAGTGTGGTTGAGTGAGTAAATGAGGAAATGTGAATGAATTATAAGGGATGGTGGGGAAATTTATGCTAAAAATTCATGTCAATAAATAGAAATAGCCCCCCCTCTTTTGGGATTATTCTTTTGAGTTTGCCTCATATGATTTGATTATAATAGTCCATCACTTTAGTGTAACATTCAGTAAGTGCAACTATTTGTGTTATACGTCTGTTTTTTTTTTTTTTTTTGGTGTAAATGAGCCACAAGGGCGGGGATGAGAATCGATCCAAGGATCACCTGGAATCGGGATGGAAGCTCTAACCAACTGAGCTATCCATCACTATTTGTGTTATACGTCTGTTAATCTGTACATGAACTTAACCAATCGACCTCGTTAGATATCATATTTATTACCATTTTTTTTTAGAAAATTAAAAGTAAACATATGGAATCCACACAAAATAGTTATCATTTTTTGTTTTCAGTTTTCAAAATTGACATGGTTATCGTAGGTATGCATGCCTACTTTCTAACGCGTGATTCAATCTTACTCATATGACTTTCAAAATCATAAAACAAAAATTGAAAACTGATAGTGATACCGAATGGGCATAATTGAAAACCGTTTGGTTTGAAGTAAAATATTTTCAGTAAAATATAATTTTCAATAGATAATACATTTTCAAATTACTTTCACGTTGTTTGGTTCCTTACAAGAAAAGTCATAGGGAAAGGAAATTAGAGTAGATGGGTGCGAGTTGATGGGAAAGAGAGAAGATGGAAGTAAGGAGGAAAATTCGTTTCCCTTCTTTTCAAACGGAAGATGTTTTAATTTCCACCCATTTTCCATCATCGGAAAATTATTTTACAGCCTTTGTCAAAATAAATAATGGAAAATGATTGAAAAGGAGAAAAATCGTTTTGCAGGAAAACATTTCACACTAACCCAAACACTCCTTTATTTTGTTGTATGTCTCCATTCCTCATACCATCTCCAACTTAGATTTTAGTACACATAGTTAGGATAGTCATCATTCTCCAACTTAGATTCAATTCACATAATTAATAGCTTGATCTTATTGATTTTATGTTTGAATCTTAATTACTCCGATAAAATAGTGTATAAAATTATGAATTTAATTAGATAACCTTTTGGGGTAATCAAAAAGTCAGGACAACCTGAATTGGAATCGAAACATACTAGGAACCTGCGATTTTAGTTAACAAAATTGGAAACCTAGCTATTGCAACATGTTCATTTTGGAACGGGGATCTGGTTGAGTACCTGTAAACAACGATTCCAATTAATATCAAGTATCCGTAATCTGCAACTAGGACCAAATAAAGATGCAAAGTTAACCGGCTTAACCCAAAACATAAAGAAATTGATTGGTTATGTATAAATAATTGACTAATCACTAATTTGCTCATTAATTTATCGTTCATCATTTATCCAAGTTATAAAAAGAAGCACTCGATTTTATGATTGGTTGCCTATGTGGAAATTGGAGAGGTAAATTTGTATGGGAGAGTCACGTGGCAACGATGGTGTAGATAAATGACAACTAGTTCTTGAGTCTGTTCAATGAATAGGTAATTACATAGTAGTTAAACGGTATTTAAAGTGCTATTTTGTTGTGAGCAGCGAAATTTAAAAGTAGAAAAAATATACTTCCTACGTTTCGGAAATATTGCACCATGGTTGACTTTTACTCCTAACTATTACTTTGACTCTTAATATCTCAAATCGTGTGCAAGTAAAACTTATAAAAAAATAATATTTAGAAAATCTATATCGATACGAATCTAACATGACCACACATGACTAAATTTTCTTCCGTACGAATCACAAAAAATGGCCAAAGTTGTAGTGTGAATAGTGTAAAAAAAATGGTGCAATATTTCCGGAACGGAGGAAGTATAAATTAGATGGTGGATTAATATCGATTTTTAAAGAGGGAGATGGGATGGAAAAGCTTATATGAATTAAATGGTAATTTCATGTTGAATGAGGAAGATGAAGTGGAAGAGGTGTTGACTGAAGCTATAAAATACTTCGTATAACAAACAACAAAAGAACAAATTAACGGGTAAAAGATGGGGATGACGCATATCATATAATAATCTATGGTATCACTATCAGTTTTCAGTTTTTGGTATTTAATTTTTTTAAGTCATACTTCCTCCGTTCATTTTTACTCGCAACGTTTGTCACTTTCACGCATGCCAATGCACACTTTGATCATTATTATCTATAATTCTCTTTAAGCAAAAATTATAAAAGTTAATATTTTGAAAATACACATTAAAACGAATGCAACAAGATCCCATAGACTATGTTTTATCTTACGTATAAATCACAATGGTCAAAGTATAATATGTGAATAGTGTAGAAATCACAAACGTTGCGAGTATTAAAAATCAGAGGAAGTATGATTTAGATTGAATTATGAACTAAAAAGGCATACTTATAGGAATATTGTTGTATTTTGAAAACTGACAATAAAAAACTACAACTACTTTTTGTGATTTTCATATTTTTAACTTTTAGTTTTGTAAGTAAAAACAGAAAATTAAAAACAAAAAATATACCAAATATTACGTTAGTATATTTGCACTAATTAATACAGAGAATTCATTTTTTATCATGATCGACGGCCTTGCACTGAATTTG